>NC_091983.1:157328329-157956799 GCF_044704955.1 Pristiophorus japonicus
ATCACCCCTCATCCTTCTGAACTCCAACGAGTAAAGACCCAATCTACTCAATCTATCATCATAAGGTAACCCCCTCATCTCCGGAATCAGCCGAGTGAATCGTCTCTGTACCCCCTCCAAAGCTAGTATATCCTTCCTTAAGTAAGGTGACCAAAACTGCACGCAGTACTCCAGGTGCGGCCTCACCAATACCCTATACAGTTGCAGAAGGACCTCCCTGCTTTTGTACTCCATTCCTCTCGCAATGAAGGCCAACATTCCATTCGCCTTCCTGATTACCTGCTGCACCTGCAAACTAACTTTTTGGGGTTCATGCACAAGGAAACTTGGGGGGTGTCAGGACCGCCCTCCGGGAGCTGCCTGTCTTTTACAGGGAACTCATCGGGGTCTGGAACAAAGTCTCCACCAAGCGCAGCTCTCCGCTGGCTGGAGTGGCGGCCGTCCTGCAGGAGCCGCTGCTCGGAAATCCGTACCTCCACGACCGAGGTTTTATGTGGCGGTCGGAAGAGAGGGCTGTGGCTGGTGAGGTGACCAGGGTCAGGGACCTGCTCGATGGCGGAGGAGCAGGCTGGATGGCGCCAGACACGCTGGCGCGGCGCCTAAATTCTGCCAACATCCGCCATGCGGCCGATGCCATCGAGTCGCTAAAAACAGCTCTGGGCCCTGACTCCGTTAGGTGCATCGAGGAGGCTCAAGCACGTGGGGAGATCCCGTCCGAACTGACCCCCGTCCGGACGGAATTTCTCATTGCCGCCAAACCCCGGAACCTCCCTCAGGGGCCGGCGCCTCACAACTTGAGCCGCCTCGGGGAAATCCCCTCCGTGCCTTTCAGTTCCGCGCGGAGGGGTTTCCTGTACGGGCTGCTCCTGCACACTCTCAACTTTGCCATCCTCGCCGGCCGTCCGGACACGCCATTGCGTACCATCTTGCCGTCCGGAGGAGGCGGGGGTCCCCGATGGAGGGCACTCTATGCGGGAGTCCTCCCACTATTCATCGGGGACTTGGCCTGGAGGGTGGTGCACGGAGCAGTGCCGTGCAACAAATTTTTAAGCCGGTTCACGGACTCCCAGGCCGCCTGCAATTTCTGCGGTCTGGAGGAGTCCGTGTTCAATGTTTTTATTGAGTGCACGAGGTTGCAACCCCTGTTTCATTATTTAAAGGGGCTGCTCCTGAAATTCTGGCTGCACTTCAGTCCCACTCTCCTGATCTTTGGGCACCCTGTACGGAGGGGAGCGGGTAGGTCCGAGGGCCTCCTCGTAGGACTGCTCCTGGGCACGGCCAAGGGTGCCATCAGCCGGTCCAGGCAGCGGGCGGTCGAGGGGGTCGTTCAACCTGACTGCCTGCCTCTCTTCCGCTCTTACATCCGGTCCAGGGTGTCCTTGGAGATGGAGCACGCGGTGTCCACCGGTACGCTCGCGGCCTTCCACGAGAGGTGAGCACCGGAGGGACTGGAGTGCATCATCACGCCCGGCAACCAAATTTTAATTTGATTTTACGTTTTAAAGTTTAATTTGTTTTAATTGCCGGTGCTTTTAGTGTCCCCCTCCCCTTTTATAGGTGACACTGGAGGGAAAAAAAAAAATTTGATTTTAGTGCCCAAAAAAAAACCAAAAAAAAAAGAAAAACACAAAAAAAAACACAAGAAAGCAAAAAACTGGGCCTTGTAAATATCGTGTGTGTCATCCAGGTCGGGTAGCACCGATTAATGTTTATGTTTTACAGGTAAACTCCAAAAGAGTTTCATGCACCAGGACCCCCAGGTCTCTCTCCACCGCAGCATGTTGTAATTTCTCCCCATTCAAATAATATTCCCTTTTACTGTTTTTTTTTCGCAAGGTGGATGACCTCACATTTTCCGACATTGTATTCCATCTGCCAAACCTTAGCCCATTCGCTTAACCTATCTAAATCTCTTTGCAGCCTCTCTGTGTTCTCCACACAACCCGCTTTCCCACTAATCTTTGTATCATCTGCAAATTTTATTACACTACACTCTGTCCCCTCTTCCAGGTCATCTATGTATATTGTAAACAGTTGTGGTCCCAGCACTGATCCCTGTGGCACACCACTAACCACCGATTTCCAACCCGAAAAGGACCCATTTATCCCGACTCTCTGCTTTCTGTTAGCCAGCCAATTCTCGATCCATGCTAATACATTTCTTCTGACTCCGCGTACCTTTATCTTCTGCAGGAACCTTTTGTGTGGCACCTTATCGAATGCCTTTTGAAAATCTAAATACACTACATCCATCGGTACACCTCTATCCACCATGCTTGTTATATCCTCAAAGAATTCCAGTAAATTAGTTAAACATGATTTCCCCTTCATGAATCCATGCTGCATCTGCTTGATTGCACTATTCCTATCGAGATGTCCCGCTATTTCTTCCTTAATGATAGTTTCAAGCATTTTCCCCACTACAGATGTTAAACTAACCGGCCTATAGTTACCTGCCTTTTGTCTGCCCGCTTTTTTAAACAGAGGCGTTACATTAGCTGTTTTCCAAACCGCTGGTACCTCGCAGAGTCCAGAGAATTTTGGTAGATTATAACAAATGCATCTGCTATAACTTCCGCCATCACTTTTAATACCCTGGGATGCATTTCATCAGGACCAGGGGACTTGTCTACCTTGAGTCCCATTAGCCTGTCCAGCACTATCCCTCTAGTGATAGTGATTATCTCAAGGTCCTCCCTTCCCACATTCCCATGACCAGCAATTTTTGGCATGATTTTTGTGTCTTCCACTGTGAAGACCAAAGCAAAATAATTGTTTAAGGTTTCAGCCATTTCCATATTTCCCATTATTAAATCCCCCTTCTCATCTTCTAAGGGACCAACATTTACTTTAGTCACTCTTTTCCATTTTATATATCGGTAAAAGCTTTTACTATCTGTTTTTATGTTTTGCGCAAGTTTACTTTCATAATCTATCTTTCCTTTCTTTATTGCTTTCTTAGTCATTCTTTGCTGTCGTTTAAAATTTTCCCAATCTTCTATTTTCCCACTAACCTTGGCCACCTTATTCGCATTGGTTTTTAAATTGACACTCTCCTTTATTTCCTTGGTTATCCACGGCTGGTTATCCCTTCTCTTACCGCCCTTCTTTTTCACTAGAATATATTTTTGTTGAGCACTATGAAAGAGCTCCTTAAACGTCCTCCACTGTTCCTCAATTGTGCCACCATTTAGTCTGTGTTTCCAGTCTACTTTAGCCAACTCTGCCCTCATCCCACTGTAGTCCCTTTTGTTTAAGCATAGTACGCTCGTTTGAGACACTACTTCCTCATCCTCAATCTGTATTACAAATTCAATCATACTGTGATCACTCATTCCGAGAGGATCTTTTACTCGGAGATCGTTTATTTTTCCTGTCTCATTACACAGGACCAGATCTAAGATAGCTTGCTCCCTTGTAGGTTCTGTAACATACTGTTCTAAGAAACAATCCTGTATGCATTCTATAAATTCCTCCTCAAGGCTACCCCGTGCGATTTGATTTGACCAATCAATATATCGGTTAAAATCCCCCATGATTACTGCCGTTCCTTTTTCACATGCCTCCATTATTCCCTTGATTATTGCCCGCCCCACCATGAAGTTATTATTTGGGGGCCTATAAACTATGCCCACCAGTGACTTTTTCCCCTTACTATCTCTAATCTCCACCCACAATGATTCAACATTTTGTTCATTAGAGCCAACATCATCTCTCACAACTGCCCTGATATCATCCTTTATTAACAGAGCTCTCCCACCTCCTTTCCCTTCTTGTCTATCTTTCCAAATTGTCAGATACCCCTGTATGTTTAATTCCCAGTCTTGGCCCCCCTGCAACCATGTTTCTGTAATGACCACCAAATCATACCCATTTGTTATGATTTGTGCCGCCAACTCATTTACTTTATTTCGAATGCTGCATGCGTTTAGATAGAGTGTTTTAATACTAGTTTTTAAACCATGATTTTTAGTTTTGACCCCTCCTGCAGCCCCTTTATATTCATACATATTGTCCCTTCCTATCACCTTGTGGTTTACACTTGCTACTCTGCTCTGTTGCCTCCTGCCTTTTGAATTCTTTCTTGGGGTCCTGTTCATCTGAGCTCTCACCCATTCTAACTAGTTCAGGGCCCTCTTCTAGGTTCCGAATACTCCTTGCATTGAGGCACCGAGCTTTCATGCTTGCCTTTTTATTACACTTTTACCCTTTAGAATTTTGCTGTACAATGGCCCTTTTTATTTTTTGCCTTGGGTTTCTCTGCCCTCCACTTTTACTCATCTCCTTTCTGTCTTTTGCTTTTGTCTCCATTTTGTTTCCCTCTGTCTCCCTGCATTGGTTCCCATCCCCCTGCCATATTAGTTTAACTCCTCCCCAACAAGGAAGACGATATTTTTTTTGTAGGGGGGGAAAAACCTGCGGCCATCTCTATTGAGATGGATGAGGCACCGGGACCAAGCGGTGTGCAGGTGGTGACACCAAGGCGCATGACATTGCAAAGGCCGACTCCACGGCGGTCCGGTCAGCAGGGTATGTAATCACCTACCAAGGAGGACAAAACGGAAAGCTTATTATCCCTGTGCAGGGAGACGGTTGCGATCGGTCGTGACCTTATTCAGGGTTTCGCGGGTTTCTCAGCTAATTGGAGCCAGTTCTCCACAACCTGGAGCGAGTACTGCATGAATTTCTCCAACTGGTCTTCTGAGCAGTCACAGACTGCTTGGGAGATGTTGGAGGCCATTCGACAGCAGGCAGCCGCAACCAATGCCCTACGGCATGCGTTGCTGGATGGACACGGCGCTGCACCCCAAGGTGTCGTGTCAGCTTGCAGCGAGTCCCCGAGCATGCAAGCGAGTACGGAGCACATAGTTCCTCCTAACTCGGAAGTGGAGCTTCAGGCTTCTGCTTCCACTTCATCACTTCCACTATGGCAGGAAGTCTTGCCGTCACACACTGCACAACACGTTCGTTTCGGTCCACGTAGACCAAAACGGGCGCGTGGGGTGCGAACACGGAGTGGGACAGGATCTGGAGGGAAATGTGGCCGCAGGTAGGGAGAGGGGAATGTTTTTCAATAGTCTCAATGTTCAATGTTCAATGTTCAACTGTTTTTTCTTATTTTGTAAATTGTTAACGTTTTGGGGATTTGAGGAAAGTGTGGGTTGATGCGGGGGGCGGGGGTTTGGAGGGAGGGTGTTGTTAAATAGTTTATCAAAAATTATTTTTCATGTTTGCTAATAAAAAAAATCTTTAATTCAACAAATTTTATGCCTTCTCTCTTAGTTACATTAGTTATCAAATTTACAGTTGTTCATCCATATTTGTTTATTCTTTTCCAACAATATCAGTGAATAACTTCACTATGTAAAAGCTATTTTCAAAATAATTTCAATATATAAAAGATATTTACCAAAAATAACTTGATAATACCTATTTATATTCCCTGTCCCAATATTCTGAGTACAATTATCCTTAAATTAAATCTTTAAATAACTCACAACTAATCCTCCACCCTTCCTCTGAAGTACAAAATGGCGTCCATAGAGCCCACTTCCTTCTCTTCGGCCCAGTAAAAGCAACTATTTCTCAGTATTCTTTGGGCTTTGCATCGGCCCAGCGAAGTGCACACTAGATGCCGAAACTTGGGATGGGCCTTGTGTGACCGATCATTTGGGTGATCATCTCGGTGATCAAAGTGGAAACTTAGGCACCTATTTTTCCGGCGATGTTTTGGACCCAGTTTCCACTTTTTGCTCAAAATGGGCGATAGAGGTCCGCTTTGGGCGATAGATGGGCTATAGATGGGCAATGTGAAGTGGAAAGTCTAGCCCATAGAAACATACAAAATAGGTGCAGGAGTAGGCCATTCGGCCCTTCGAGCCTGCACCACCATTCAATAAGATCCTGGCTGATCATTGACTTAGTACCCTTTTCCTGCTTTCTCTCCATACCCCTTGATTCCTTTAGCTGTAAGGGCCATATCTAACTCCCTCTTGAATATATCCAATGAACTGGCACCAACAACTCTCTGCGGTAGAGAATTCCAGAGGTTAACAACTCTCTGAGTGAAGAAGTTTCTCCTCATCTTAGTCCTAAATGGCTTATCCCTTATCCTTAGACTGTGTCCCCTGGTTCTGGACTTGCCCAACATCGGGAACATTCTTCCTGCATCTAACCTGTCAAAATTTTATATGTTTCTATGAGATTCCCTCTCATCCTTCTAAACTACAGTGAATACAGTCCCAGTCGATCCAGTCTCTCCTCATATGTCAGTCCTGCCATCCCGGGAATCAGTCTGGTGAACCTTCGCTGCACTCCCTCAATTGCAAGAATGTCGTTCCTCAGATCAGGACACAAAAACTGAACACAATATTCCAGGTGAGGCTTCACCAAGGCCCTGTACAACTGCAGTAAGACCTTCCTGCTCCTATACTCAAATACCCTAGCTATGAGGCCAACATACCAGTTGCCTTCTTCACCGCCTGCTTTACCTGCATGCCAACTTTCAATGACTGATGTACCATGACTCCCACGTCTCGTTGCACCTCCCCTTTTCCTAATCTGTCATCATTCAGATAATAATCTGCCTTCCTGTTTTTGCCCCCAAAGTGGATAACCTCATGTTTATCCACATTATACTGCATCTGCCATGCATTTGCCCACTCACCTAACCTGTCCAATTCACCTGCAGTCTATTAGCGTCCTCCTCACAGCTCACACTGCCACCCAGTTTAGTGTCATCTGCAAACTTGGAGATATTACACTCAATTCTTTCATCTAAATCATTAATGTATATTGTAAATAGCTGGGGTCCCAGCATCGAGCCCTGCGGCACTCCACTAGTCACTGCCTGCCATTCTGAAAAGGACCCGTTTATCCCGACTCTCTGCTTCCTGTCTGCCAACCAGTTCTCTATCCACGTCAGTACATTACCCCCAATACCATGTGCTTTAATTTTGCACACCAATCTCTTGTGTGGGACCTTGTCAAAAGCCTTTTGAAAGTTCAAATACACAACAGCCACCGGTTCTCGCTTGTCCACTCTGCTAGTTACGTCCTCAAAAAATTACAGAAGATTTGTCAAGCATGATTTCCCTTTCATAAATCCATGCTGACTTGGACTGATCCTGTCACTGTTTTCCAAATGCGCTGCTATTTCATCCTTAATAATTGATTACAACATTTTCCCCACTACTGATGTCAGGCTAACCGGTCTATAATTCCTCATTTTCTCTCTCCCTCCTTTTTTAAAAAGTGGTGTTGCATTAGCTACCCTCCAACCTATACGAACTGATCCAGAGTCGATAGACTGTTGGAAAATGATCACCAATGCATCCACTATTTCTCGGGTCACTTCCTTAAGTACTCTGGGATGCAGACTATCAGACCCCGGGGATTATTGGCCTTCAATCCCATCAATTTCCCTAACACAATTTCTCGCCTAATAAGGATTTCCTTCAGTTCCTCCTTCTCACTAGACCCTCAGTCCCTTAGTATTTCCTGAAGGTTATTTGTGTCTTCCTTAGTGAAGACAGAACCAAAGTATTTGTTCAACTGGTCTGCCATTTCTTTGGTCCCCATTATAAATTCACCTGAATCTGATTGCAAGGGACCTACATTTGTCTTCACTAATCTATTTCTCTTCACATATCTATAGAAGCTTTTGCAGTCGGTTTATATGTTCCCTGCAAGCTTCCTCTCATACTCTATTTTCCCCCTCCTAATTAAACCCTTTGTCCTCCTCTGCTCAACTCTAAATTTCTCCCAGTCCTCAGGTTTGCTGCTTTCTCTGCCTCTTCCTTGGATTTAACACTATCCTTAATTTCCCTTGTTAGCCACGGTTGAGCCACCTTCCCCATTTTATTTTTACTCCAGGCAGGGATGTACAATTGTTGAAGTTGATCCATGTGAACTTTAAATGTTTGCCATTGCCTATCCACCATCAAACTTTAAGTATCATTTGCCAGTCTATTCTAGCCAATTCACGTCTCATACCATCGAAGTTAGCTTTCCTTAAGTTCAGGACCCTAGTCTCTGAATTAACTGTGTCACTCTCCATCTTAATAAAGAATTCTATCATATTATGATCACTCTTCCCCAAGGGGCCTCACACAACAAGATTGCTAATTTCTCCTTTCTCATTACACATCACCCAGTCTAGGATGGCCAGCCCTCCAGTTGGTTCCTCAACATATTGGTCTAGAAAACCATCCCTAATACACTCCAGGAAATCCTCCTCCACCGTATTGCTCCCAGTTTGGTTTGTCCAATCTATATGTAGATTAAAATCACCAATGATAACTGCTGTACCTTTATTGCACGCATCCCTAATTTTTTGTTTGATGCTGTCCCCAACCTCACTACTACTGTTTGGTGGCCTGTACACAACTCCCACGAGCGTTTTCTGCCCTTTGGTATTCCGCAGATCCACTCATACAGATTCCACATCATCCATGCTAATGTCCTTCCTTACTATTGCATTAATTTCCTCTTTAACCAGCAACGCTACCCCACCTCCTTTTCCTTTCTGTCTATCCTTCCTGAATGTTGAATATCCCTGGATGTTGAGTTCCCAGCCTTGGTCACCCTGGAGCCATGACGCCATGATGCCAATTATATCATATTCATTAATTGCTGCCTGTGCAGTTAATTCATCCACCTTATTATGAATACTCCTCGCATTGAGTCACAGAGTCTTCAGGCTTGTCTTTTTAACACACTTTGCGCCTTTAGAATTTTGCTGTAATGTGGCCCTTTTCGATTTTTGCCTTGGGTTTCTCTGCCCTCCACTTTACTTTTCTTCTTTCTATCTTTTGCTTCTGCCCCCATTCTATTTCCCTCTGTCTCCCTGCATAGATGCATTTGAAAATGAAAAGTCGCCTGTTACGGCCCGCCAGATCAGGACCTGGACCAGCCAGGATCCTTTACTGCCCTTGTAAAAAAACGGTGTCCTTCATGGGAACTGGTCCAGCATCCCAGCGGAGATGCATGAAGAGATCAAGCCATTCCAGGGGCGTAAAGACGAAATGTCCATACAGGCGGACTGTCTTTTGCTGGGGTAATCGCGTGGTTTTGCCCACAAAAGGCAGGGAAACGTTCATAAGCGACCTACACTTCACCCACCCAGGCATAGTAATGATGAAAGCTAAAGCCAGATCCCATGTGTGGTGGCCCGGCATCAACTCAGATTTGGAGTCTTGCGTGCGCCAATGCAACACTTGCTCTCAACTGAGCAGTGCACCCAGGTAGGCACCACTAAGTTTGTGGTCATGACCCTCCAAACCATGGTCTAGGATCCACGTTGACTTCACTGGCCCGTTCCTGGGCAAAATGTTCATGGTTGTTGTGGATGCTTATCCAAAATGGATTGAGTGTGTAATAATGTTTGTAAGCATGTCCACTGCCACCATTGAAAACTTACGAGCCATGTTTGCCACGCACGGCCTGCCTGATGTCCTTGTCAGCGACAATGGGCCTTGTTTCACCAGCGCTGAATTCAAGGAATTCATGACCTGCAATGGGATCAAGCGCATCACATCTGCCCTGTTCAAGCCCGCATCCAACGGCCAGGCAGAACGGGCAGTCCAAACCATCAAGCAAAGCTTGAAAAGCGTGTCGGAAGGCTCCCTGCAGATCCGCCTGTTCCACTACTGCACTAGACCCCACTCGCTCACCGGGGTTCCCTCAGCCGAGCTACTCATGAAAAGGGCGCTCAAAACAAGGCTCTCTCTAGTCCACCCTGATCTCCAGGATCATGTCGAGGGCAGGCCGCATCAACAAAGCATGTACCATGATCACGCAAATTTGTCACGCGATATCGAAGTCAATGACCCTGTATTTGTACTCAACTATGGACATGGTCCCAAATGGCTTGCTGGCACTGTCATAGCCAAAGAAGGGAGTAGAGTGTTTCAGGTCAAACTCGCAAATGGACTAACTTGCAGAAACCATTTGGACCAAAGCAAACTGCGATTCACAGACTACCACAAGCAACCTGAAGAGGACACCACCAACTTCAACCCTCCGACACACACACAAGTTGCAACCGACATCACGGTTGATCACGAAGCTGAACTCATCATCCCCAGCAGCCCAAGCAAGGCCAGCTGCACAGCTGCTCAGCTGCCCAGCGAAGGTCCAACCAACTCACCTGCACCTGCAATTGTACCAAGACGATCGACTAGGGTGCGGAAAAACCCAGATCGACTCACCCTGTAAATAAGTGTACTATTGACTTTGGGAGGGAGTGATGTTATGTATGCAACACTATGTAACCAGCATTCTACCACCACCAGAGGGCGTATCTGTTGGAGTCCCAAGGGATCCCAGCATCACTTGGGAGCACTGTATATAAGCAGGTCTCCCATGCTGTACCAACACTCTGGAGTTAGAATAAAGAGACTAAGGTCACACTTACATGTACAGTACTCAGTTACATTACTTTATTCGAGACATAACAACTTTAACCATTTATGGTAATGGTTCTTCACTCTCACCTTCTGATTCAATTTCACACTTCTCTCTCTTCCTATACCTCGATCATAATTCTCTTTCCGTCTTAATTGTTTCTCTTCGACAGACTGTGCCAAGTTTGGTTTTAACAACGATAATCTGGTTCATGGCTGTCGTTTGAAAAAACAACTCTGCTGGTGTTCTACCAGTAGTTGTGTGAGGAGTATTACGATACATAATTAGAAAATTAGCCAATTTGTGAACCAATGGTAATTGTCATTTCTTTGGATTTGGATCCAACATCTGTTTGATGAGGGCACGTTGTATAATTTGTACTGTGCACTCTGCTACACCATTTGAAGCCGGGTGGTACAGTGGAACCTTGCTATGTTTCGCACCATTTTTCCTTGTGAACTGTGCAAATTCTTCTGAACAAAATCGTGGTCCATTATCAGACACAATTTCTTCTGGGAGGCCATACGAAGAAAATAATCTTCGCAAAATGTCTAATGTTTTTCTCGTTATTTTTAGCTTTGGAAACATCACAGCTCACTTCGAATGGCTATCAATCACAATGAACAATTGCTGTCCTTCTAGCTCAGTAAAGTCGATATGTAACCTTTGCCACACCCTGGGAGGCCATTTCCATGTCTGTAATGGCACTGATAGTGGTTTCTTGCTTACCGATTGACATGTTGTACACTGACTATCGATGTACTCTATATCTTTATCTAGGCCTGGCCACCATAAGTAACAGCGTGCAAAACTCTTGGTCAAGCACATTTCCTGCTTTCTCTCCATACCCCTTGATCCCTTTAGCTGTAAGGGCTATATTTAACGCCCTCTTGAATATATTCAATGAACTGGCATCAACAACTCTCTGCGGTAGGGAATTCCAGAGGTTAACAACTCTCTGAGTGAAGAAGTTTCTCCTCATCTCGGTCCTATATGGCTTACCCCTTATCCTTAGACTGTGACCCCTGGTTCTGGACTTCCCAACATCAGGAACATTCTTCCTGCATCTAACCTGTCCAGTCCCATCATAATTTTATATGTTTCTATGGGATCCCCTCTCATTCTTCTAAATTCTAGTGAGTATAAGCCTAACCGATCCAGTCTTTCTTCATATGCCATCCTGCCATCCTAGGAATTTGTCTGGTGAACCTTCGCTGCACTCCCTCAATAGCAAGCACGTCCTTCCTCAGATTAGGAGACCAAAACTGCACACAATACTCAAGGTGTGGTCTCACCAAGGCCCTGTACAACTGCAGTAAGACCTCCCTGCTCCTTTATTCAAATCCTCTCGCTATGAAGGCCAACATGCCATTTGCTTTCTTTACTGCCTGCTGTACCTGCGTGCCTACCTTCAATGACTGATGTACCATGACACCCAGGTCTCGTTGCACCTCCCCTTTTACTAATCTGTCACCAATAATAATCTGCCTTCCTGTTTTTGTCACCAAAGTGGATAACCTTACATTTATCCACATTTTACTGCATCTGCCATGCATTTGCCCATTTACCCAACCTGTCCAAGTCACCCTGCAGCCTCTTAGCATCCTCCTCACAGCTCACACTGCCATCCAACTTAGTGTCATCTGCAAATTTGGAGATATTACATTCAATTCCTTCGTCCAAATCATTAATGTATATTGTAAATAGCTGGGATCCCAGCACTGAACCTTGCGGCACCCCACTAGTTACTGCCTGCCATTCTGAAAAGGACCCGTTTATTCCCACTCTTTGCTTCCTATCTGCTAACCAGTTTTCTATCCATGTCAATACTTTACCCCCAATACCATGTGCCTTAATTGTGTACACTAATCTCTTGTATGGGACCTTGTCAAAAGCATTTTGAAAGTCCAAATACACCACATCCACTGGTTCATGCTTATCCACTCTACTAGTTACATCCTCAAAAAACTCCAGAAGATTTGTCAAGCATGATTTCCCTTTCATAAATCCATGCTGACTTGGACCGATCCTGTCACTGCTTTCCAAATGCGCTGCTATTACATCTTTAATAATTGATTCCAGCATTTTCCCCACCACCGATGTCAGGCTAACCGGTCTATAATTCCCTGTTTTCTCTCTCCCTTCTTTTTTAAATGCTGCATCGCATTCTTCTGACCACTTCCAATGGACTTGTTTTTTCAACAGTTCATTCAGTGGACGTAACACAATAGCCAAATTTGGTAGGAACTTCCCATAATAGTTCAAAAGACCCAAAAATGATCAAAGTTCAGTGATATTCTTGGGAGTGGACGCATTTCTGATTGCATCCAGCTTTCCCTTGGTTGGATGTAAACCATCTTTGTCTACTCTGTGCCCTAAGTACTCCACTGAGTTTTGAAATAACTCACACTTGCGAGCAGTCACTCGTGTACTCTGTGCTTCTCTAGCCGTTTGAGGATTTCATTCAATATGTTATTATGAATTTGCCTGTTTGTTGCTGAAATTAGTATGTCATCTAAATAACATACTACCCCTTCAATGCCTTGCAAAATCTGGTTCATCACCCCTTGGAATATGGCAGGGGCGGAAGACACTCCAAATGGTAGGCTATTAAATTGATATAGGCCTAGATGAATATTTTTAGTTAAGCATGACTTGGACTCCTCATCTAGCTCCAGTTGTAAGTAGGCAATTGTGAGATCTAACTTTAAGATCTGACCACCTGTCAGTGTTGTGAACAAATCTTCTACATTTGGTAATGTATTGGGGAGATTACACTCGAGAAATTGGTTTACAGTCATTTTATAATCACCACACAATCTTACCTTACCATCTGACTTAGGTACAACAACTATGGGTATAGCCCAATTACATAGATCTATCTTAGAGATAATGTTCTCAGTCTCTAGTCTTTTGAGTTCTTGCTCAACTTTCTTCTTGAGTGCATATGGTACGGGACATGGCTTGCAGTAAACTGGTCTAGTGTCCTTCTGTACCCTGCCACTCGCCTTGAAGCCTTGGATCGGACTGCCTGTTTTGCAGAACACCTTTGGATCTTTCTTGATGACATCATCCTTTGATGCAAATCTCGTTTCCACATGAAAAATCTCACTCCAATCCAGCTTTAGTGATCCCATCCAATTTCTTCCTAGTAAGGCAGGCTTGTCTCCTGCCACTACTAAGAGAGGCAAGCTCTGAAATTGATCCTTGTATTTCACCAGTACGATGATACAACCTACCACAGGAATGTTCTTTTCTGAGTAGCCTCGCAGCTCTATCTTGGATTTCTCCAATTGGAAATCGTGCAATTTTTCAAGATATAGCGATTCCGGTACTACGCTCATGAATGTACCAGTGTCGATTTCCATGGGTATCTTGTTTCCTGCAACATCTACTTGAATGATGATACTTTTAGATTCACTGATAGATACCCTCATGCTCCTGATGATGTGTATCCCACCATCCTGTTGCTTTTCTTCCATGCTATATACTCTCTGGGGATTTCTACTTATAGCCTTGAAAGTTGGTTTACTCTTCAGTCGGCATGCCTTCGCAAGATGCCCAGTTTTCCTGCAGAAGAAACACTCTGCCTTCACATCTGGACAACTTTGAGCAATGTGTTGTCCCAGGCACCCATAGCATGACTTCAATGTATTGTTACCTTGGCCAGTTTCTGAGGCCTTTGGGCCCAATTGCCTTTTACTTTTAACCTGCAGGTGATTCACCTCGTTTGTCTGACGACTGGAAATGGTACAAAATTCTCAGGAATATTGGTCGGCCATGTCCATCGACATAGCTGTCTGACAAGCTAAATCAAAAGTCAAGTTAGGAGTTGTCAATAACTTTCTTCTGATCGCATCATTTTTCATCCCACAAACATAGCGGTCACACAATACTCGGTCCTGAAAGTTTCCGAAATGACAGTGAATAGATAGCTTTTTTAATGTTACAATGGACTCACTGATACTTTCATCGTTTAACTGATCTCGTATTCCGAAACAATAACTTTCAGCAGTTTCCAGGGGCTCAAGACTATAATGCTTAAGTCTTTTGGCTTGACAGGCACAAGCAAATCTTTCAGGGTTTCATACACCTCTGGGCTTGCTTTAGTTAAGAAAATAGCACATTTTCTTTCCAACACCACCCGATTATGGTTTTCATCAATGGGGACTTCGATGATACTATTTGCAGTGGAAAACACTTTTAGCCATTCCACATATGCTATGTAAGTTTCATGGTGACATTGAAACTCACCCAAACACCCTATTGTTCCCATAGACGCAGCCATCTGGACTCTGGCAGTTCAGCCAAGTGTAATTTACCTTGGATTTTTAGCTGTTAATCAAAACAAAGAAGCTTTCAAAGTCTCTGTCAGTTCACTGAATCTTCCTCCAACAAAAATTTCAGCTAGGTTATCCAGAAATCCTATCCTTCGTCGCTAATGTGATAACTTCTGTACGACCTCACAAACACACAGGCTTTAACATGGCTGATAACTTCAGGAACCTGTCAGGTAACCTGTTCCCTCTTTATTGTTGTAAACAGCACTGGCTGCATTACCACAGTATTCCACTGGATGCAGCTATTATATATTACAGGTGTTGCTTGCTTTAAGCTATCTTCTCCCATGCCTAGGATTTTAACTCTTTGGCCCCATCTGCATGCCCCCAAAATGGGTGAACAGCAGCAGCTGGCTGGTGAGCACAAGCAGAACAGTCCCTGTACTGAGGTAAGTCATGGGGCGAGGTTTTCGGGAGGGTCTTCCAATTGGGGAGGAGAGGACCCTGAATTTCCTAGGGGAGCACGCTTGCTATTCTTGGCCCCATAAAGAAAATAATAAAATGTTTTTAAAAAAGTACCTCTTTCTGCCTCTTCTGATCCAGGCTCTTCCTGCCACTATCTTCACCTGAAGGGAAAGGCACAAAGGTTCACCCACTTAGGGCACCAATTAAAATTGCAGTCGGGGCCTGATGACATCATCAGACTCTGAACTGCATATTTTAAAAAGGGGCCTATTGGTTTCAAGAAGTGTCCTTGTCGCCTGTGCAGGAGTGCAGAATAAAAGACTGTAGGAAGAGAACGGGACATCGGCTGATTTTAACTGCTCACATACCTAGTTTCTGCTAGGCAGGTAGGATTAAAATCGCCCTGTGAGTTCAGACTGTGTAGACAAAGCACCAAATGGTGCTCTTCCCCAGAGGGAGTTAAAATCAGAGGGTCAACCTGTACTACTCGTGTGGCTTTTCGTATGCAACTCAAAAATAACAATGACAAAGGCCCGAGACACTGCCTTATTTTAATCAAAAGCTATGCATTAGCCAGAGAGCAGGACTCACAGCCAGAGAGCTGGGGATTCGCAGCCAGAGAGCGGGGGATTCGCAGCCAGAGCGGGAGGCCCAGAGGTCAGTGAGCAGTTGATTGATAAGTATCTCTCTTTCTCTTTTATAACAGATAAGTCTAATTGGAGGGATGGCAGGGAAGCTCAGTCCTGTGGAGTGCATGTCCTATGGCATGTGGGAAGTGCTGGATGCTTTGTGCAACCTAGACAACCATGTGTGCAGGAGGTGTCTCCAGCTTCAATTCCTTGAGCTCCGCGTTTCGGAGCTTGTGCGGCGGCTGGAGTTAATAAGGTGCATCCACAAGGCTGAGAGCTACGTGGATAGCATGTTTCAGGAGGTGGTCACCCCGCAGCTTAAAAGTATCAGGCAGAGGGGCAGTGGGTAAACACCAGACGGAGGAAGAACACTAGGCAGGTACTACAGGCGTCCTCCTCTGAGTCCATCTAGTTTTCTAACCGGTATTCTCTTTTGAGCACCGGTGAGGACAATGGTGCCTCTGGGGAGTGCAGCCAGAGCCAAGTCCAAGGCACCACGGGTGGCTTAGCTGCACAGGGGGGAGGGAAAAAGAATAAAAGAGCTACAGTGGTAGGGTATTCAATAGTTAGGGGAATAGAGAAGCGTTTCTGTTGCCGTAGACGTGACTCCAGGATGATACGATGCCTCCCTGGTGCCAGGGTCAAGGATGTCACACCACGGATGCAGGGCATTCTGGGGGGAGAGGGCAAACAGCCAGAGGTCATGGTCTATATCGAGACCAATGACATAGGTAGAAAGAGGGATGAGGTCCTGAAGACAGAATTTAGGGAGCTGGGAGAAAAATTAAAGGGTAGGACCTCAAAGGTAGTAATCTCCGGGTTACTACCGGTGCCACGTGCTAATGAGTACAAGAAAGATAAAAAGGATGAACGCATGGCTGGAGAGTTGGTGCAGGAGGGAAGGCTTTAAATTCCTGAGGCAATGGGACCGCTTCTGGAGAAGATGGGACCTGTATAAACTGGACAGGTTGCACCGCAACAGCACCTGGACCAACATTCTCGTGGGGAATTTTGCAAATGCTGTTGGGGAGAGTTTAAACTAGCTTGGCAGGGGGATGGGAACATGAGAACAAATTCATTAGGGAAGTAAGTAAAGCTGAAATTGCAAAGCAAGAATGGAGAAAGTCAATTTGTAAGACAGAGGAAACAAGGGTTAGTAAGTAGAAATCAAGGAGGTTTTCCTGTGCTAAATGGTATATACTTCAATGCAAGGAGTATAAGCGAATAAGGGGGATGGGCTGAAAGCACAGGTAGACACTTGGGAGTATGACATTATAGCCATTACAAAGACATGGCTGAAAGATGGGCAGGTTTGGCAGCTCAATATTCCTGGTTACAGGATTTTTAGACAGGACAGCAAGGGAGGTAAAAAAGGAGGGGTTGCATTATTGATTAAATAAACTATTACAGCTGTGAGGAGGGATGATATGTTAGAGGGATCATCAAATGAGGCCATATGGGTCGAACTGAAAAATAAAAAAGGGGCGATCACACTATTGGGCACGTATTATAGACCCACAAACAGTGGGAGTGAGATAGAATAGCAAATATGTAGGCAAATTTCTGTGAAGTCCAAAAACCATAGAGGATTTTAACTATCCTAATATTGATTCGGACAAATTTAGTGCAAAGGGTATAGAGGTTGCGGAATTCCTAAAATGCATTCAAGAGAACTTTTTTAGTCAGTATGTAACAAGCCCAACACGGGAGGGGGCGGTTCGGGATTTAGCTGGAATGAAGCTGGGCAGGTGGAAGGGGTATGAGTGGGAGAGCACTTGGGTACCAGTCACCATAATTCAGTCAGATTCAAGGTAGTTATGGATAAGGACAAGGATAGACCAGGAATAAAAATCCCAAATTGTGGAAAAGCTAACTTTGCTAAGTTGAGAAGTGATTTGGCCATAATGGACTGGAAACAGTTACTTGAAGGTAAATCAGTGTTGGAACAGTGGGAGGGATTCAAGTGGGAGATCTGGAGGGCTCAGACCAAACATGTGCCCTTAAAAGAAAAAGCGTGGGAATATCAATTCTAGAGTTCCCTGGATGTCTAGGGACCTACAGGGGAGGATAAAGAAAAAAAGGGAACCTTATGTCATATACCAATGGCTAAATACTGTAGAATCTCTGGAGAAATAGAGGAAGTTTAGAGGTGAAATTAAAAATGATATTAGGAATGCTAAGAG
This sequence comes from Pristiophorus japonicus, assembly GCF_044704955.1. NCBI lineage: Eukaryota > Metazoa > Chordata > Chondrichthyes > Pristiophoridae > Pristiophorus > Pristiophorus japonicus. The sequence goes on from NC_091983.1 coordinate 157,346,294, forward strand.
AGAGCATGAAAAATTCTTGGCAAGTAAAATCAAGGAAAATCCAAAGTTGTTCTATAAATATATTAAGAACAAGAGGATAACTAAAGAAAGGGTAGGGCATATTCGAGACCATGAGGGTAATCTGTGTGTAGAGGGGGAAGATGTGCGTATGGTTCTTAATGAATACTTTGTGCCTGTTTTCACAAAGGAAATGGGCAATGTAGATATTGTTATTGAAGAGGAGTGTGAAACTCTGGATGAAATATTTTATATATGAATAAAGAGTCTGAGCTCAAAATAATGTGTGACCTTGGTCTTTTATTGCAGGCCTCCAGAGTGCCTCTCCAGTCTGTGAGAACTTCTTAAGTACCTGTACTCCCAAGGGATTGTGGGATCCCTTGGGACTCCAGAGGATGAGCCCTCTGGTGGCTGTACAAGGTATATACACGTTTACATACATAACAACACTCCCCGCCCCCCCCCCCCAAAGTCAACAATGTAACTATTTACAAGGTGAGTCGATCTGGGCCCTTTCTTTCCCTGGTTGATCATCTCGGTGCAAATGTTAGTTTTGGTGAATCATTTGTTGGGCCCTCGCTGGGCTGCTGTGCAGCTGGCCTTGCTGGGCTGCCTGGTTGGTGTGGTGCATCCTGCTAGGCTGCTGCGGGTGATGGGTTCTGCTTCATGGTCAACCGCAGTGTGGGTTGCCACTGGTGTGTATGTCAGGGGTCAAAGAAGGTAGGGTCCAAAGTGGGTTGCTCAGGATAGTCCGTAAATCTGAGTTTGATTTGGTCCAAGTGTTTCCGGTGAATGAGTCCATTTGAAAGTTTGACTCAAAACACTCTGCTCCCCTCTTTGGCCACGACAGTGCCGGGAAGCCACCTTGTCTATAATTCAATACAAATACAGGATCATTGATTTCAATTTTGCGTGACACATTTGCACTATCATGATATGTACTTTGTTGAAGCAGCCTGCTCTCTACCTGTTCATGTAGATCAGGGTGAACTAGCAAGAGCCTTGTCTTAAGTGCCCTTTTCATGAGCAGTTCAGCAGGTGGGATCCCAGTGAGTGAGTGGGGTCTCATGCGGTAGTTAAGCAAAGCTCAGGATAGGCGAGTCTGCAGTGAGCCTACAGTTACCCTGTTCAAGCCCTGCTTGATAGTTTGCACTGTTCTTTCTGCCTGACCATTGGATGCTGGTGCAGATGTAACATGTTTGATCCCATTACGGGTCATGAACTCTTTGAACTCGGCACTGGTAAAACATGGCCCGTTGTCGCTCACAAGGACATCAGGTAGTCCGTGAGTGGCAAACATGGCTCGCAGGCTTTCAGTGGTGGCAGCAGATGTGCTTGCCGACATTATCTCACATTCAATCCATTTGGAGTATGCATCTATAACCACAAGGAACATTTTACCCAAAAACAGGCCTTCAGAGTCGACATGGACCCTGGTCCACGGTTTGGAGGGCCAAGACCATAAACTTAGTGGTGCATCCCTGGGTGCATTGCTTAACTGCGAGCATGTGTTACATTTGTGCACTCAGGACTCTAAGTCCGCATTGATACCAGGCCACCACACGTGGGATCTGGCTATCGCTTTCATCATTAAGATGCCTGGGTGGGTACGGTGGAGTTCACTGATGGAAGTGTCTCTAACCTTCTTGGGTACCACTATCCAATTGCCCCTCAGAAGGCAGTCTGCCTGTATCGACATTTGATCTTTGCACCGCTGGTACAGCTTTATCTCTTCCTGCATTTCCACTGGGACACTGGACCAGCTCCTGTGAAGCACACAATTTTTTACTAGGGACAGTAAGGGGTCCTCCAGGTTCTAATCTGTCAGGCTGTGACGGGTGATTGCTCACTCTAAAATGCTTCCATAACCATGACTAAATCTGCGGGCTGCGCCATTTTCACCCCCGTGGTGGGCAATGGCAGCTACTGAGAGCATCGGCACTGTTTCCTGTGCCTGGCCTGTGGCAGATGGCGTAGTTGTATGCGGACAACGTGTGCGCCCATCTCTGGATGCGGGCCGATGCATTCGTATTTATCTCCTTACTCTCAGAAAACAGGGATATTTGTGGCTTATGATCTGTTTCCAATTCAAATTTTAGCCCAAACAGATATTGATGCATTTTCTTTACCCCATAGACACACGCTAACGCTTCTTTTTCAATCCTGCTGTAGGCTCTCTCAGCCTTAGACAGACTTCTGGATGCATAAGCAACCAGTTGCAATTTCCCAGATTCATTAGCTTGTTGCAATACACACCCGACGCCATACGACGACGCATCACATGCTAGTACCAAACGCTTACATGGATCATACAAAACAAGCAATTTGTTTGAGCATAACAATTTTCTAGCTTTTACAAAGGCATTTTCTTGGCTTTTGCCCCGCACCCTTTACGCAGTAAGGCATGCAGTGGTTCTAACAGTGTGCTGAGACCTGGTAAGAAGTTACCAAAGTTGTCCAGGAGACCTAGAAACGACCGCAGCTCCATCACATTCTGTGGCCTTGGTGCATTCTTGATTGCCTCTGTCTTCGAATCGGTGGGCCTGATGCCGTCCGCCGCGATTCTTCTCCCCAGGAACTTCACTTCTGGTGCCAGGAAAATGCACTTCGAGCATTTCAACCTGAGCCGCACGCGGTTGAGTCAACTAAGAACCTCCTACAGGTTCTGCAAATGCTCGACTGTGTCCCGACCTGTAACCAGGATATCGTCCTGGAAGACCACGGTGCGCGGGACCGACTTCAATAAGCTTTCCATGTTTCTCTGGAATATCGCCGCGGTTGATCGAATTCCAAACGGACATCTGCTTTAAATGAAGAGAACTTTGTGCGTATTGATGCAGGTGAGGCCCTTCGATGATTCCTCCAGCTCCTGCATCATGTAGGCCGAGGTCAAGTCCAGCTTCGTGAACGTCTTTCCTCCCGCCAGCATAGCAAAAATGTTGTCAGCCTTTGGCAGTGGGTATTGATCCTGCAGGGAGAAACGATTGATAGTTACTTTGTAATCATCACAGATTCTGGCGGTGCCATCTCCCTTGAGGACTGGGACAATCGGACTGGCCCACTCGTTGAATTCGATCAACGAAATGATGCCCTCTTGTTGCAGCCTGTCCAGCTCGATCTCCACCCTTTTTCTCATCATGTGCAGTACTACTCTCACCTTGTGATGGATGGGTCACGCCTAGGAATCAAGTGGATCTGCACTTTTGCTCCTTGGAACTTCCCAATGCCTGGTTTGAACCGCGAAGGGAACTTGATTAAGACCTGGGCACACTAAGTGTCATCAGTGGGCGAGAGCGCACGGACGTCATCCCAGTTCCGGCGTATCTTTCCCAGCCAGCTCCTGCCGAGCAGCGTGGGATCATCGCCCGGTACCACGCTGAGTGGTAGCTTGTGCACCGCTCCATCGTAGGAGACCTTTACAGTAGCACTGCTGATTACGGGAATCAGTTCCTTTGTGTAAGTTCTCAGTTTTGTACGAATGGGAGTCAAGACTGGCCTTGAGGCCTTGCTGCACCACAATTTTTCGAAAGTCTTTTTGCTCATAATGGACTGGCTCATGCCCGTGTCCAGCTCCATTGACACCGGGAGCCCATTTAATTCAACCTTCAGCATTATCGGGGGACACTTTGTGGTAAATGTATGCACCTCATATACCGCTGACTCCTCGATCTGAGGCTCTGGTTCTTCGTGATCCGCCATGGATCTCTCCTCCTCTGCAGCATAGTGGTTTGCAGGTTTAACAGGATTTGCAGCTCGCCTGCACATACATTGGAGGTGTCCCATTGTTCCACAGCCCTTGCAAACGTATCTTTTGAAGCAGCAGGAATGGAAATGATAATCAACCCCCGCAGCGCCACCAAGGTGTTAATGGCCTTGCATTCATCACCCTTGATGGTGGACTCTGACACATCTGTGGATGTGCAGCTGCAGGCAAGTGGGGCCTGCCCTGTACGTTGTGATTTGAAAACAACATCACTTTGTTCACAGTACTTGTAGTAACATTCGTGTGCTGAGAGATTTGCTTAGTATTGTCACTGGTAGCAATGAATGCTTGGGCTATCGCTATGGCCTTACTCAAGGTTGGGGTCTCTACAGTCAAAAGTCTGCGAAGTATCACTTCATGGCCAATGCCAAGTACAAAGAAGTCTCTGAGCATGTGCTCCAAATGTCCTTCAAATTCGCAATGTCCTGCAAGGAATCTTAGCTCAGCAACATAGCTCGCCACTTCCTGGCCTTCAGACCTTTTGTAGGTGTAGAACCGATACCTCGCCATCAGAAGGCTTTCCTTTGGGTTCAAATGCTCTTGAACCAGTGTGCACAAATCGTCGTACGATTTCTCCGTGGGTTTTTCTGGAGTGAGCAGATTCTTCATGAGGCCATACGTTGGTGCTCCACAGACGGTGAGGGGGATTGCTGTACGTTTGGCAGCGCTCTCTTCCCCATCTAGCTCGTTGGCCACAAAGTATTGGTCGAGTTGCTCCACAAAATTTTCCCAATCATCTCCCTCCGAGAATTTCTCCAGGATGCCCACTGTTCTCTGCATCTTTGGGTTCGCTATCTGTATCTCATCGCCAGTTGTTGTGTATGGAGAAAGAGTCAAACTGAACACTGTGAGCTCAAAGTAAAGTGTGACCTTAGGCTTTTATTGCAGGTCTCCAGAGTGCCTCTCCAACCTGTGAAGCCTCTTTAAATACCTGTGCTCCCAAGGGATTATGGGATCCCTTGGGACTCCAGTGGATGAGCCCTCTGGTGGCTGTATATACAAGTTTACATATATAACAAGATACGATGGTAAGTACTTCAGGGAATCTAATACGGCCAGAGTGATCTCTTTGACTATTTTCAATTGCCTGGATGGGGCGGAGAGGAATTTTCCCAGATTTTGTTTTCCTCAATTGGCCTGGGTTTTTCGCCTCTCCCAGGAGAACGCATGGCTTTGGGTGGGGTGGAGTGTAAAATGTTGCGATAGATGGGGTATCGCAGTTGTATGGGGCGGACTGGTTGGGCCGGATGCTCTTTACCTGTCCGCCATTGTTCATTGTTCATTGGTTTATATGTAACCTTCAGGGCTGCTGTCCGAGGGCCTTTGTGGCTCTTTATCGGCTGGCACAGACACAATGGGCCAAAATGGCCTTCTTCTGCACTGTAAATTTCTATGTTTCTATGTTTCTATTTATCTGCACACACGGACACCTAAATTAAATTGTGACAAAATATATCACTTACAAATCACTATGATAAAATTATTCTTCTCTCTCACCAAATCTGTTTATCACAATGACTTACCATATAAGTGATACTGTACAATGATGCACTTTCCCTAATAAAAGGTACTTGATTTGTGGAAATATGTGCATAGGTTTTGGGTAACGACAGAATCAGACTTGGCTGATATGGCCCTTGTCATCAAACAGCCTCCAGCCCCTCATTTTAAAGGATCGCACATGAGTAATGGTCACTTGGGTGAAATAGCATCGGGTGTCTCGTGCTCACAAAACCATACCCCAGCTGGACATTATGTACTTCGTGAAAAGAAGGAGAAACGAGTGGTAATGAAAAATTGCTCTTATCAGGAAATTATTCGAAAGCAACATGGAACCTGAGCTTTTCCAAAATGACACGATGACACAAATTGATACTCACATCACTAGGTGGCATCAGCTTCCTTTGTGCAATGGCCATACTCTGCAACTGACACAAGCCTCAGGAGGTCAACATCTGACTGAAAAAAAATAAAGATTTTAAAAAGTAAGAACATAGGGCAAGGTTTCAAGAATGATCGAACTGTCCAGTTCGGCCTTGTCCCTTTAAGGTTACACGTAATGACGAATATGATATGAATGGTCATTACTCTAAAAATAGGGAATTTGCATTAAATATTATTATATTAACATACTTTGTTCTGCGTCTTCTAAAGCAAGTTACCTTCAAATGTTAAAGATCATCTGATGAATATAACATAAATTCCCATAAAGAAATACATGTACTTTTATATTGTCTGAGGAGTATCAGTATGACTTGATATTAACTCATCACAATTAACTTTTCTTTCACCTCCTTGACCTCAGCCAGTCACTGATTAGCAGTTATGATATTTGGGGGGGGTGCTGGGTGCGGGGGTGGAAGGGGTAGCACAATTCCACCCTTGGGGTAAAAAGTGCTTCTCTTTGCGTTCCTTCAGACTAACCACCATTTTAAGATCATGAACTTCTTTTACACATCTCTCTGTACCCCTGCTAGCATAGGTAAGTTGTCGACCCTTTTGGGATCTGACATTGATGCAGCGATGAATGGAAGAATTTTACCAAATCCTGATGCTATTTAATGGATCTTTCAACTAAAAATTTTTAATTCATCATCCCTGGTGTGATTTTCGTGTTAGCTTTGTCCCACTTGCCACTGTCCTCCCTTTACTGCCACTGGAAGCTAATCCACACTCGTTAACTGCTTCATTCCTATTTGTTTAAATCTGCATAAATTCATCTAATTTACCATTGCATGCATCAAGTTACTGTCAGAAGTGAATTGCTGTGTGAAAATCTGTGCTTATGGATCAATGATAAATCTGTTTGTGAATCGTTACAATCAGAAGAGTTTTAATGGTCCTACACAGGATGACTTCTTCCCCAATTATGAAAAAATTTAAAAGTGTTAAACTTTGTGAAATATAACCGTTTCAGAAAAAATTTCACCCAATTTAGCACTTATTTATGTTAACTACCCTTGTATTAAGAACAAATGCATATGGGATTTACACAGATTACTGTATTAACTGCCTTAGGTCTGACACCAACCATGGATGAATACATAATAGTGCAGGATGTGATTCACTCCAGTTCACGTGCTAAATGTTTTTGGCCAGGTTTTTCCAGTGGTAAAGCTGGAATTGCACAGCTTTGTTTTAGTTTGGCTCAGTTGATTAGCAGTCTTGCTTCTGAGTCAGGGGCTTGTGGGTTCAAATCCCATGTCAGGAGCTGAACACACAATTTAAGGTGACACTTCAGTGCTGCATGACCAGAGTTGCCAACCTTTGAAATGAAAATAAATAACTTGACCTTATGCATGCCTTTAACACCCTTAACATGCCCCAAAGCACTTCACAACCAATAAATTATTTTTAAGTATAGTCACTGTTGTCATGTAGACCAATGTAGAAGCCATACTGCACACAGCAAGGTCCTAAAAACAGTAAGATGAATGAACCACACAAGAGAAAATTGCCATCAATTTTATTTTTTAATACTCATCCACATCAAACTATGACAATTGTTGAAGCAAAGTTAATCTCACTGTTAATCACTTGCTTGTCCCAAACTTCTCACTGTAATTTCCTTCAGCAATTGCATCAAATCAAAACCTACTATGTGAAATCGAAACTTTATAACACATTATAAATCTGTATAATTTCAATGCATACATTCATTTTACATGCTTAGCTTTCCCATTATTTTATTATAATGTCAAAGATAAAACCCACCCACCTTAAATTCTTCCTTAATTACATAACAATTAGAAGTATGCATCAAAGAGCATGCAGGAAATAATTCTCAGCATTAATAGAGTCCAAATCCAACCAAAGCTGTATCAGTTTGCCCCAGAAATTCTGTCAACAGGTAACTTGGCTATCATAATGAGGCCAGCCTCTCCAGTAACTTTTAAAAAGGTTGTTATCATGGTGGAGTTGATATCATTTGGGGGTCGGGCTAGGAAAATCAGATACAGGGGTCTCAGAGACAGAGCAGTGCCATGAGTTTTCAATCACGAGTTAAGCCTTTAGATATATTAGGTTTTTATTTAAAAGCATTACACTTCAAACTTTATTCTGTCAGACAGCTTGTTTACAGATTTACGGGGTAGAGATTATTGAGCACATGTATTTCATGCGTTAAATGGGCACAAAGCAATTTAGAAGTGGAACAACCTGCAGCTAATCTGTCCAGGCAATAGTCCCACTGCTGAATTCATGGGCCCTTATTTTAGGTGACCCAGGCATTAGGCCCTTTAAATATGTAAATTAGGAGACTAACTCTAGTTGGAAGCCCCCATTGAGAAATTAGTCAGCAATGAGCAGGGTCCAAGGCCTGGATTTTTCAGAATTCTTAAACAGCCCATCACGCCCAGCAACCAAATTTTAATTTGATTTTACGTTTTTAAGTTTAATTTGTTTTAATTGCCGGTGCTTTTAGTGTCCCCCTTCCCTTTTATAGGGGGCACTGGGGAAAATTGTGAATTTAGTGCCCAAAAAAAAAAACCAAAAAAGAAAAACACAAAAAAAAACAAAAAAAAAGGGGGGAGAAAAAAAAAAGGGCCTTGTAATGTCTGGAGTGTCACCCAGGTCGGGTGGCACCGTTTAATGTTTTTATGTTTTGCAGGTAAACTTAAAAGAGTTTCTTAAACAGCCCATCACGCCCGGCAACCAAATTTTAATTTGATTTTACGTTTTTAAGTTTAATTTGTTTTAATTGCCGGTGCTTTTAGTGTCCCCCTTCCCTTTTATAGGGGGCACTGGGGAAAATTGTGATTTTAGTGCCCAAAAAAAAAAACCAAAAAAAGAAAAACACAAAAAAAAACCAAAAAAAGGGGGAAAGAAAAAAAAAAAAAAGGGCCTTGAAAATGTCTGGAGTGTCATCCAGGTCGGGTGGCACCGTTTAATATTTTTATGTTTTGCAGGTGAACTCCAAAAAGAGTTTCTTAAACAGCCCATCACGCCCGGCAACCAAATTTTAATTTGATTTTACGTTTTTAAGTTTAATTTGTTTTAATTGCCGGTGCTTTTAGTGTCCCCCTTCCCTTTTATAGGGGGCACTGGGGAAAATTGTGATTTTAGTGCCCAAAAAAAAAACAAAAAAAAAAGAAAAACACAACAAAAAAAACAAAAAAAAGGGGGGAAAAATAAAAAAGGGCCTTGTAAATGTCTGGAGTGTCACCCAGGTCGGGTGGCACCGTTTAATGTCTTTATGTTTTGCAGGTAAACTCAAAAGAGTTTCTTAAACAGCCCATCACGCCCGGCAACCAAATTTTAATTTGATTTTACGTTTTTAAGTTTAATTTGTTTTAATTGCCGGTGCTTTTAGTGTCCCCCTTCCCTTTTATAGGGGGCACTGGGGAAAATTGTGATTTTAGTGCCCAAAAAAAAAAACCAAAAAAAGAAAAACACAAAAAAAAACCAAAAAAAGGGGGAAAGAAAAAAAAAAAGGGCCTTGAAAATGTCTGGAGTGTCATCCAGGTCGGGTGGCACCGTTTAATATTTTTATGTTTTGCAGGTGAACTCCAAAAAGAGTTTCTTAAACAGCCCATCACGCCCGGCAACCAAATTTTAATTTGATTTTACGTTTTAAAGTTTAATTTGTTTTAATTGCCGGTGCTTTTAGTGTCCCCCTTCCCTTTTATAGGGGGCACTGGGGAAAAATTGTGATTTTAGTGCCCAAAAAAAAGAAAAAAGAAAAACTCAAAAAAAAAAACAAAAAAAAAAAGGGGAAAAAAAAAAAGGGCCTTGTAAATGTCTGGTGTGTCACCCAGGTCGGGTGGCACCGTTTAATGTTTTTTTGTTTTGCAGATGAACTCCAAAAAGAGTTTCTTAAACAGCCCCCGAGCCGCAGAAATGTAAAAGAATATATATTGTTAAAAAATCCATCCTGTGGAGCCAGGAGGAGCAGGAGTGTTCCTTCAATTCCACAGGAGTCTAAATCGTCATCTTCCCATAGCCCGCTCCAATTGGCTCTGCCCCACAGAGACTTGCCTTCGGGCCAGTGCTGGCAAGGCAGGCTGTCTTTGCTCAGGCGAGCTGCCTGTGGAGGTGCGACCAGGGCTGGCAGCTTGTGCCGAGTATGCCAATGAGCTTACACTTTGGTTTGCATGTGCACCGATCACATAGCACCGGGCTTGGCCCCAAGAAAGGGCCCACCTAATCCGTAAGCCTTACATCTCTTGCCTTAACCTTTACAAGCCAGCCTACAAATCTACCACTTGGCAGGGTGGGAGCAAGGAGAAACAAAGAAGGAAAAACAAGAGCTTGAAGTAATTTCTTGCAACTCAGAGCCACACAGCCACCTCAACCATTTTACATGCTGTTTTCTAGGATATAATTTGTCCTCGGGCAGAAGTGCTAAAGATACAAGCAGACGGATAATGTCATTTAATTTTAGTTTAACTGTACATACCATTGTAGTTTATGTGAGGCACCATTCTACTGAAAACATTTGGATCCTGTTCCTTCAGTGGCATATGGTACTATGATAGAGTACTTTACTGTTCGGGTATATGATATATGAGTTATCAGTACAATGTTCACGTTCAATATTGGCTAACTTCAGGACATTCATTTGTACATAATAGACTGTCACTTCTGTGAACCCATTGGAATTTCCCATGATCAAACCAGCTCTGGTTATTGAAACTCCATCACAATTAGATAACATGATCAGTACGGTGGCCAATACAAAGCTTTTCTTTTGCACACAGCATTGCCTACCTGGAGGCTACTATCAGGGTTTCTAATGAGCTGACAGAACTCTGTAAGGACCACTTTGTCAGACCCATTCTGCCACAAGCCCTCTCTCTGTTTCATCACAGCTACCATTGTTCATTTTTTTTCTAACTGAATTTAGCCCCTCTGACCCAGCTGGACATTTTAACTCACTCCAGGAGCTTGTGGATTGAACTGCAATTGACCTAATTAGCTGAAACTAATTGGGGAAAGGGATTAAGATGCCTCAAAGATTTATTAATAGCCTATTTTATATTTTTTCATTAAATCAGTGTACAGTGTGTTGTAAAATGCATTATAGACTAAGTCACAAAATATATTCTGTTTAAAAAAAATATGGCTCTACTTATATAACATTGACTGCTTTATCACGAGACTAGAAATTCTGTTGGCAATTAGATTAATGCTTAACATATTTGTATGATATTTATTTGCTATTTTAATAGAGGCTTATTTTAAACAGGAATTTCTCAACGCTAACAAAGAACTTGAACCCCCTTAAATAAGAAAAATAATGGAAGGCTCAAGTGATCAACAAAATAAAAATAAACAGGATATTCAGACCAGATTCCTAAATCTGAATCTTTCATATCAAAGTGGAGAGCAGACTCAGAACATAAGTGGAGAAACAATATTCACCAGATTGACTAGGCATGGTCATCACTAGGGTATCAAGAAATTGGAAAGTGGATATAACCCTGTCACAGCATCAGAATGTTACAGCACAGGCAGATAAATCCCCTGGACCTGATGGCTTGTATCCTAGGGTCTTAAGAGAAATAGCAGCAGGAATTGTGGATGCATTGGTTGTAATTTACCAAAATTCCCTGGATTCTGGGGAGGTCCCAGCAGATTGGAAAACTGCAAATGTAATGCTCCTATTTAAAAAAAGAGGCAGGCAAAAAGCAGAAAACTATAGGCCAGTTAGCCGAACATCTGTGGTTGGGAAAATGTTGGAGTCCATTATTAAAGAAGCAGTAGCGGGACATTTGGAAAAGCAAAATTCGGTCAGGCAGAGTCAGCATGGATTATGCCGGGGAAGTCATGTTTGACACATTTTCTGGAATTCTTTGAGGATGTTGGATAGAGGGGAACCAGTGGATGTGGTGTATTTGGACTTCCAGAAGGCATTTGACAAGGTGCCACATAAAAGGTTACTGCACAAGATAAAAGTTCACGGGGTTGGGGGTAATATATTAGCATGGATATAGGATTGGCTAACTAACAGAAAACAGAGTCGGGATAAATGGTTCATTCTCTGGTTGGCAACCAGTAATTAGCGGGGTGCCGCAGGGATCAGTGCTGGAAACCCAACTATTTACAATCTATATTAACGACTTGAAGAAGAGACAGAGTGTAATGTAGCCAAGTTTGTTGACAATACAAAGATGGAAGGAAAAGCAATGTGTGAGGAGGACACAAAAAATCTGCAAAAGGACATAGAAAGGCTAAGTGAGTGGGCAAAAAATTGGCAAATGGAGTAAAATGTTGGAAAGTGTGAGGTCATGCACTTTGGCAGAAAAAAAATCAAAGAACAAGTTATTATTTAAAAGGAGAAAGATTGCAAAGTGTTGCAGTACAGCGAGACCTGGGGGTACTTGTGCATGAAACACAAAAGTATAGTATGCAAGTGCAGCAAGTGATCAGGAAGGCAAATGGAATCTTGGCCTTTATTGCAAAGGGGATGGAGTATAAAAGCAGGGAAGTCTTGTTACTGCTATACAAGGTATTGGTGAGGCCAGACCTGGAATACTGCATGCAGTTTTGGTTTCCATATTTAGGAAAGGATATACTTGCTATGGAGGCAGTTCAGAGAAGTTTCACTAGGTTGATTCCAGACCTGAGGGGGTTGATTTATGAGGAAAGGTTGAGTAGGTTGGGCCTCTACTCATTGGAATTCAGAAGAATGAGAGGTGATCGTATCACAACGTATAAGATTATGAGGGGGCATGACAAGATGGATGCAGAGAGGATGTTTCCACTGACGGGGGAGACTAGAACTAGAGAGCATGATCTTAGAATAAGGGGCCGCCCACTTAAAACTGAGATGAGGAAAAATTTCTTCTCTCAGAGGGCTGTAAATCTGTGGAATTCGCTTCCTCAGAGAGCTGTGGAAGCTGGGACATTGAATAAATTTAAGAAAGAAATAGACAGTTTCTTAATAGATAAGGGGATAAGGGGTTATGGGGAGCGGGCAGGGAAGTGGAGCTGAGTCCATGATCAAATCAACCATAATCTTATTGAATGGCGGAGCAGGCTCGAGGGAACGTATGGCCTACTCCTGTTCCTATTTCTTATGTTCTCATGTTCTTAATTGTACATCCCTGTCTGGCGTAAAAATAAAACGGGGAAGGTGGCTCAACCGTGGCTAACAATGGAAATTAGGAATAGTGTTAAATCCAAGGAAGAGGCATATAAATTGGCCAAAAAAAGCAGCGAACCTGACGACTAGGAGAAATTTAGAATTCATCAGAGGAGGACAAAGGGGGAAAATAGTGTATGAGAGGAAGCTTGCAGGGAACATAAAAACTGACTGCAAAAGCTTCTATCGATATGTGAAGAGAAAATGATTAGTGAAGACAAATGTGGATCACTTGTAGTCAGAATCAGGTGAATTTATAATGGGGAACAAAGAAATGGCAGACCAATTGAACAAATACTTTGGTTCTGTCTTCACTAAGGAAGACAAAAATAACCTTCCGGAAATACTAGGGGACCGAGGTCTAGCGAGAAGGAGGAACTGAAGGAAATCCTTATTAGTCAGGAAATTGTGTTAGGGAAATTGATGGGATTGAAGGCCGATAAATCCCCAGGGCCTGATAGTCTGCATCCCAGAGTACTTAAGGAAGTGGCCCTAGAAATAGTGGATGCATTATTGGGCATTTTCCAACATTCTATAGATTCTGGATTAGATCCTATCGATTGGAGGGTAGCTAAAGTAACCCCACTTTTTAAAAAAGGAGGGAAAGAGAAAACAGGGAATTATTGACCAGTTAGCCTGACATTGGTAGTGGGGAGAATGTTGGAATCAATTATTAAAGTTGAAATAGCAGCGCATTTGGAAAGCAGTGACAGGATCGGTCCAAGTCAGCATGGATTTATGAAAGAGATATTGTTACATTCATAATAAATGGTCAGACCGAGTACTGTGTGTAATGAGCAAGTGTGACCTTAGCTCCTTTATTAAGGTTCCAGAGTGCAGGTACCTCGTGGGTGGCCTGCTTATATACTGTGCTCCCAAGGGATGCCGGGATCCCTTGGGACTCCAACAGGTTGGCCCTCTCTCTGGTGGTCAGGTGTGATGTAGGTTGCAAGGGGTTAAATACATAACATCACCACCTCCTCCCCGCTCCCCCGCATCAAGTCAACAGTCCACTTATTTGCAAGGTGAGACGATCTGGGGCTTTGCGCTCCCTTGTCGATCGTCTCGGTACAAATGCTGGTGTGGGTGGGTTGGTCAGTTCTTCACTGGGCTGTTGGGCAGCCGGCCTTGCCGGGCTGCTGGGGATGATGAGTTCGGTTTTCTTGTCAACCGTGATGTCAGTTGCCACTTGTGTGTATGTTAAAAGGTCAAAGTTGGTGGTGTCCTCTTCAGGTTGTTTGTAGCTGTTGGTGAACCACGATTTGATTTGGTCCAAGTGTTTTCTGTGCGTTTGTCCATTGGTCAGTTTGACCTGAAATACCCTACTCCCCTCTTTGGCTGTGACTGTATCGGTGAGCCATTTGGGACCATGTCCATAATTGAGCACAAACACAGGATCATTGATCTCAATATCGCTTGACAAGTTTGCGCGGTCATGGTACACATTTTCTTGATGCCGCTTGTCTTCCACGTGATCATGTAGATTAGGGTGGACCAAAGAGAGCCTTGTTTTAAGCGCCCTTTTCATGAGCAGCTCGGCTGGGGGAATCCCAGTGAATGAGTGGGGTCTGGTGCGGTAACTGAGCAGTACTCGGTACAACCGGGTCTGCAGGGAGCCTTCCGACACGTGTTTCAAGCTTTTCTTGATGGTCTGAACTGCCCGTTGTGCCTGGCCATTGGATGCGGGCTTGAACGGGGCAGAAGTGATATGTTTGATCCCGTTGCGGGTCATGAATTCTTTGAATTCAGCACTGGTGAAGCATGGCCCATTGTCGCTGACTAGGACATAGGGAAGCCATGCGTGGCAAATATAGCTCATAGGCTTTCAATGGTGGTCTTGGATGTGCTTACAGACACTATTGCACATTCAATCTATTTTGAGTAAGCGTCCATGACAATCAAAAACATTTTTCCTAGGAATGGGCCTGCATAGTCTACATGGATCCTCGACCACGGTTTGGATGGCACAAACTTAGCGGTGCCTCTCTGGGTGCATTGCTCGACTGAGAGCAATTGTTGCACTGGCGCACACATGACTCTAAATCTGAGTCGATGCCAGGCCACCACACATGGGATCTGGCTATGGCTTTCATCATTACGATGCCTGGGTGTGTGTTGTGCAGTTCGCAAGTGAATATGTCTCTGCCATTCTTGGGCAAGGCTACGCTATTGCCCTACAAAAGACAGTCCGCCTGCAGGGACAGCTCATCTTTGCATTTGTGGAACGGCTTAATCGCTTCCTGCATCTCAACTGGGACACTGGCCCAGTTTCCATGGAGGACACACTTTTATACCAGGGACAGTAAAGGATCCTGGCTGGTCCAGGTCCTGATCTGGCGGGCCGTAACGGGGAATTTCTCGTTCTCAAATGCCTCCATGACCATGAGCTGTGCTGGCTGTGCCATTTCTACCCCGGTGGTGGACAATGGTAGCCGACTGAGAGCATCAGTGCAGTTCTCTGTACCCAGTCTGTGGCGGATTACATAGTTGTATGCTGACAGCGTGAGCGCCCATCTTTGGATGCGGGCAGAGGCATTGGTATTAAGCCCTTTACTCTCCGAGAATGGCGATATGAGCGGCTTTTGGTCAGTTTCAAACTCGAACTTGAGGCCAAATAATTACTGGTGCATCTTTTTCACCCTGTTAATGCACGCCAGAGCTTCTTTTTCAACCATGCTGTAGGCCCTTTCGGCCTTGGACAAACTCCCGGATGCGTAATGTAACACCACTTTTTAAAAAAGAAGGGCGAGAGAAAACGGGGAATTATAGACCGGTTAGCCTGACATCAGTAGTGGGGAAAATGTTGTAATCAATTATTAATGATGAAAGAGCAGCACATTTGGAAAGCAGTGACAGGATCGGTCCAAGTCAGCATGGATTTATGAAAGGGAAATCAAGCTTGACAAATCTAGAATTTTTGAGGATGTAACTAGTAGAGAGGACAAGGGAGATCCAGTGGATGTAGTGTATTTTGACTTTCAAAAGGCTTTTTGACAAGGTCCCACACAAGAGATTAGTGTGCAAAATTAAAGCACACGGTATTGGGGATAATGTATTGACGTGGGTAGAGAACTGGTTGGCAGACAGGAAGCAGAGAGTAGGGATAAACGGGTCCTTCTCAGAATGGCAGGCAGTGACTAGTGGGTTGCCGCAGGGCTCAGTGCTGGGACCTCAGCTCTTTACAATATATATCAATGATTTAGATGAAGGAATTGAGTGTAATATCTCCAAGTTTGCAGATGACACTAAGCTGGGTGGCAGTGTGAGCTGTGAGGCTGATGCTCAGAGGCTGCAGGGTGATTTGGACAGGTTAGGTGAGTGGGGAAATGCATGGCAGATGCAATATAATGTAGATAAATGTGAGCTTATCCATTTTGATGATTTTGATGGCAAAAACATGAAGGCAGAATATTATCTGAATGAAGGCAGATTAGGAAAAGGGGAGGTGCAACGAGACCTGTGTGTCATGGTACATCAGTCATTGAAAGTTGGCATGCAGGTACAGCAGACGGTGAAGAAGGCAAATAGCATGTTAGCCTTCATAGCTAGAGGATTTGAGTATAGGAGCAGGGAGGTCTTACTGCAGTTGTACAAGGCCTTGGTGAGGCCTCATCTGGAATATTGTGTTCAGTTTTGGTCTCCTAATCTGAGGATGGACGTTCTTGTTATTGAGGGAGTGCAGCAAAGGTTCACCAGACTGATTCCCAGGATGGCAGGACTGACATATGAGGAGAGACTGAATCGACTGGGCCTGTATTCACTGGAGTTTAGAAGAATGAGAGGGGTCTCATAGAATCATATAAAATTCTGACGGGACTGGACAGGTTAGATGCAGGAAGAATGTTCCCAATGTTGGGGAAGTCCAGAACCAGGGGTCACAGTCTATGGATAAGGGGTAAGCCATTTAGGACCGAGATGAGGAGAAACTTCTGGAATTCCCTACCGCAGAAAGTTGTTGCTGCCAGTTCGTTAGATATAATCAAGAAGGAGTTAGATATGGCCCTGATGGCTAAAGGGATCAAGGGGTATGAGAGAAAGCAGGAAAGGGGTACTGAAGTGAATGATCAGCCATGATCTTATTGAATGGTGGTTCAGGCTCGAAGGATCGAATAGCCTATTCCTGCACCTATTTTCTATGTTTCTATACACAACTGGTTGCAAAATTCCCGATTCATTCGCCTGTTGTAACACACACCCGACCCCGTATGACGAGGCATTGCACGCTAACACCAATCATTTACATGGGTTATAAAGGACAAGCAGTTTGTTAGAACGCAATAAGTTTCTGCCTTTCTAAAAGGCAGCCTCTTGTAAATTCCCCCATACCCAGTCGTCTCCCTTGCGCAGTAGCACATGCAGGGGTTCTAGCAGGATGCTTAACCCAGGTAGGAAATTACCGAAGTAGTTAAGGACTCACAGGAACGACTGCAGCTCCGTCACATTCTGTGGTCGTGGCCTGTTCTTGATGGCCTCCGTCTTGGCGTCAGTGGGCCTGATACCAGCTTCTGCGATTCTCCTTCCTAAGAATTCGCCGTCCTGTGCCAGGAAAACAAACTTCGAGCATTTCAAACTGAGCCCCACGCGATCCAACCGACTAAGAACCTCTTCCAGATTCTTTAAGTGCTCAATGGTGTCCCGACCTGTAACCGATATGTCATCCTGGAAGACCACTGTGCAAGGGACCGACTTTCGCAGGCTCGCCATGTTCCACTGGAAGATCGCTGCGGCCGACCGAATCCTGAACGGGCACCAGTTGTAGATAAACAGACCTTTGTGCGTGTTGATGCAGGTGAGTCCTTTCGAAGACTCCTCCAGCTCCTGCGTTATGTAGGCCGAGGTCAGGTCCAGCTTGGTGAATGTCTTCCCTTCAGCCAGGGTCGCTATTAGGTCGTCTGCCTTGGGTAGCAGGTACTGGTCCTACAGCGAAAAACGGTTAATCGTTACTTTATAGTCCCCGCAAATTCTAACCGTACCGTCCTCCTTGAGTACCGGAACAATCGGACTGGCCCAGTCGTTGAATTCCACCAGCACGATGGTGTCCTCACATTGCAGCCTGTCCAGCTCGATTTCCACATTTTCACGCATCATGTACGGTACCGCCCGAGCCTTGTGGTGGATGGGTCACGTACCGGGAACCAAATGGATCTGCACTTTCGCCCCTGATAAGCTTCTAATGCCTGGCTCGAATAACGAAGGGAACTTGCTTAGAACCTGGGTATATGCGGTGTCATCGACGGAAGAAAGCGCTCGGATGTCGTCCCAGTTCCAGCGGATTTTCCCCAGCCAGCTTCTGCCAAACAATGTGGGGCCATCCCCTGGCACAATCCACAACGGGAGTTCATGCACTGCTCCATCATAGGAGACTTTAAGTTCAGCACTGCCAATTACAGGGATTAGTTCCTTTGTGTAAGTCCTTAGTTTGGTGTGAATGGGGCTGAGCTTGGGCCTGTGTGTCTTCTTTCCCCACAACCTGTCGAAGGCCGTTTTACTCATTATGGACTGACTTGCCCCCATGTCCAGGTCCAAAGACACAGTAATACCATTCAGTTCAACTTTCAACATTATTGGTGGGCATTTCGTCGTGAACGTGTGTACCCCGAAGACCTCTGCCTCCTTCGTACGAGTTTCCAATTCCGTCTGATCCACTGTGGATCGATCTTCCTCTGCAACGTGGTGGTTTGCAGGGTTTGCTGCGTTTGCAGCTCGCTTGCATCTTCGTTGGAGGTGTCCCATTGTTCTGCAGCCATTGACTGCATAGTGCTTAAAGTGGCATTGATGGGGCCGATGATCACCTCCGTAGCACCAACAGGGTGTTAACTGCCTCGCATTAACAAATGATGGCGGACTCTGAGTCAATTGAGGTCGGGCCACAGCAGCCGGTGTGTACATTCTGCCATGTACATTTCTGCTCAAAACCGACGTTAGTTACTTTATCCACAGTACTGGCCGAAACTTCTTTGTTCTGCGAAATCTGCTTGGTGTTGTCACTGGTGGACATAAAGGCCCGGGCTATCGTTATGGCTTTACTCCGATTCGGAGTTTCTACAGTTAACAGTTTGCGTAGGATTGTCTCATGTCCGATGCCCAGTACAAAAATGACTCTGAGCATTTGTTCTAGAAATCCTTCAAACTCACAATGTCCTGCAAGGCGCCTTATTTTGGCGACGTAGCTCACCACTTCCTGGCCCACCGATCGTTGACACGTGTAGAACCGATATCTTGTGATCAAAATGCTTTCCTCAGGATTTAGGTGCTCCCAAATCAGCATACACAGTTCTTCGGAGGATTTTTCTATTGGTTTTGCCGGGGCCAGGAGATTCTTCATGAGGCCATAGGTTGTTGCCCCACCGACAGTTAGGAGGATCGCCCTTCGTTTGATCACGTTTTCATCCTCTTCCAGCTTGTTGGCCAAGATGTATTGGTCGAAGCTCTCCATGAAGGTCTTCCAATCATCTCCCTCTGAGAACTTCTCCAGGATGCCGACTATTCTTTGCATTTTTGCACGGTTATTTGTTACCTTGTCGCCAATTGTTACACTCATAATAAATGGTCAGTCTGAGTACTGTGTGTAATAAGCAAGTGTGATCTTAGCTCCTTTATTAAGGTTCCAGAGTGCAGGTACCTCGTAGGTGGCCTGCTTATATACTGTGCTCCCAAGGGATGCCGGGATCCCTTGAGACTCCAACAGGTAGGCCCTCTGGTGGTTAGGGTTGTCATATATCTTACATTATTATATATAACTGTATCCTAACATGCTATACATGACTATAATAAGATATGACCTGTAACCACCAGCATACCTTACCACCAGGGGTGCACTTGCAAGAGACAGGTATATAAGGACAGGTCTCAGGCAAGTGCAGCATTCCAGAGCTGTGAAATAAAGGTGCAGGTCCAGAGTGACCTTGACTTCACTATATGCCTCGTGTGAATCAATACTGAGGGGACAGGACTTTACAGTGGCAACGAGTTATGGGATTACAAAATCCACAGAATGGCGATTCTGATGAAAATTACAATGCGGGAGACAATTGGGAGGACTTTATAGAAAGGCTCCAGCAAAGCTTTGTAACCAAAGACTGGTTAGGCGATGATAAGGCAGACAAGAGAAGAGCCCATCTCTTGACCAGCTGTGGCTCGAAAACATACGCTTTAATGAAGGATCTGTTGGCACCCGAGAAACCAGCAAGCAAGTCGTTTGAAGAATTGAGCACACTGGTAAGAGACCACCTGAAGCCAGCGAGCAGCCTACACATGGCCAGACACAGATTCTACAGACACTGTGTGGGCCAGAGCATACCCGACTTCGTGGCGGAACTTCGGAGGTTGGCTAGTTTATGTGAGATTTCTGATGAACTGAGAGAAATGCCGAGAGACTTTTTCATTGAAGGAATAGGCCACGCAGGCATATTCCAAAAGCTCATAGAGACCAAGAACCTGACATTAGAGGCAGCAGCACTGGTGACACAGACATTCTTGGTCGGGGAAGAAAAAACGAGGTTGATTTACAATGCAGGATTCGACAACTAACGAAATATCAGAACAAGAAGTTCACAGCACTAAACAAGCTGCTACCCCCACACACAGACAAAACCGGGAGAACAGGCTCTCGACAGCAGGCAGAAGCCATCAAGGGCCACAGCAACGGCCGTTCACACCTCATCAACCCACAATGCGAGCAATCAACTACAAACTGAGAGAAGCTCAAGAGAGATCAGCCAGACGCAGCTCATTCTTTGGAAACACTTTGAACAATGGAACAAGTCTGTGCTGGAGGTGTGGGGGTGGGCACTCGTCAAGGGGATGTCGATTTCAGCAGGCTGTTTGCAGAAATTGTGAATATACAGGGCATTTGGCCCGCATGTGCAAAAAAATGGCAGCTCGGCTGGTACACGAATCGGATGGGTAGGAAAGCGGATTAGAAGATGGTGGGGACAATACCCGGGACACCGATGTACAGCAGGTCAACACGATCAATGGCCGCTGCTCCGACAACAGAACGCCTCCTATAATGATGAGGGTCCTACTCAACGGGATATCTGTCAACATGGAGCTGGATACGGGAGCGAGTCAATCTCTCATGGACGCTCAACAATTTGAGCAACTGTGGCCGCATAAAAGAGACAGACCAAAACTCACAAGGGTCGACACCAAACTAAGGACCTATATCAAAGAAATTTTACCAGTCCTCGGCAGCGTCATGCTCTCTGTCACACACAAAGGGACAGTGAACCGACTTCCCCTGTGGATTGTCCCCGGAGACCCCCCAGCACTGCTGGGGAGAATCTGGCTGGCAAAACTAAACTGGAAATGAGATGGTGTCCAAGCCATGTCATTAGAGGAATGGACCTCCTGCTCAACAGTTATAAAGCGATTTGAACATCTCTTTCAGCCAGATGTGGGCACTTTCAAAGGGGCCAAAGTCAAAATCTACATCACACAGGATGCTAGACCGGTCCATCACAAGGCCAGAGCTGTACCCTATGTGATGAGGGAAAAGATTGAATACGAACTAGACAGGCTTCTGCGGGAAGGCATTATATCACCTGTGGAATTTAGTGACTGGGCAAGTCCCATCATCCCAGTCATGAAGCCTGATTGAGCCGTACGAATCTGTGGGGACTACAAATCTACCATGAACAGAGTCTCCCTACAGGACCAGTGCCCACTGCCCAGAGCAGAGGCCTTATTTGCCACATTGGCTGGAGGTAAGTTTTTCTCAAAATTAGACCTCACATCTGCGTATATGACGCAAGAATTGACCGAGGAATCCAAGCTACTCACCACCATCAACACACATCGAGGCCTTTTCATGTACAATCGATGCCCATTCGGCATCAGGTCGGCAGCTGCCATACTCCAACGCAACATGGAGAGTCTGCTCAAGTCCATCCCGGGGACGGTTATATTTCAAGACGAAATACTTATCACGGGTAGGGACACCGACTCCCATCTCCGTAATTTGGAGGAAGTACTAAAGTGGTTGGATCGGGTAGGCCTACGAGTCAAGAAATCCAAGTGCCTGTTTCTCGCACCCGAGGTTGAATTTTTGGGCAGAAGGATTGCCGCTGATGGAATCCACCCAACAGAGTCCAAAACAGAAGAAATTCGCCTGGCACCCAGGCCCCGGAATGTCTCAGAACTGCGCGCCTTTCTCGGGCTACTCAATTACTTTGGGAACTTTATGCAGAACTTAAGCACGCTGCTGGAGCCTCTCCACGTGCTACTCAGGAAGGGGTGTGATTGGTTTTGGGGGGACGCCCAGGAACGCGCCTTCAATAAGGCACGCAACCTTCTGTGTTCCAACAGTGTTTTGACTTTCTTTGACCCAGGTAAAAAGCTAGTTCTCACATGCGATGCGTCAGCGTATGGGGTCGGGTGCGTTTTGTAACATGTCAATAGTGCGAGCAAATTACAACCCAGAGCTTATGCCTCCAGGTCACTTTCGCGGACAGAGCGCGGGTGCGAATGATAGAGAAGGAGGCGCTCGCGTGCGTGTACGGTGACAAAAAGATGCACCAATACCTTTTCGGTCCAAGTTCGCATTAGAAACCTACCACAAGCCCCTCACGTCCCTCCTATCCGAGAGCAAGGCAATAAACGCCAACGCCTTGGCGCGAATTCAACGGTGGGCACTCATGCTGGCGTCCTACATAAGGCACAGACCAGGCACAGACAACTGTGCCAACGCGCTCAGCAGGCTACCCCTGGTGACCACGGAAGGGTCCGATGAACAGGACTGTGAGATAGTCATGGCAATCAATGCCTTTGAGTCCACAGGTTCGCCCATGACGGCTCACCAAATCAGAGCCTGGATGGCCAGCGACCCCACGTTATCCTTAGTAAAAAGATGTGTTCTAACCGGTGACTGGGCAGAGGCTCGCGATGCCTGCCCCGAGGAATTAAAACCCTTTCACAGGCGCATGCATGAGCTATCACTACAAGCAGGCTGCCTGATGTGGGGCAGCCGAGTAGTCATGCCTCTGCGAGGCAGAGAGGCATTTGTCCGGGAGCTCCACCGCGAGCACCTGGGGATCGTTCTCATGAAGGCCATAGCCAGATCCCACGTCTGGTGGCCTGGTATTGACGCGGACTTGGAGCTCTGCGTCTGAAGGTGCACCATTTGTGCCCAACTAAGCAATGCCCCCATGGAGGCTCCATTGAGCCCCTAGCCCTACCAAACCGTGGTCGCGGGTGCACATAGACTATGCGGGCCCATTCATGGGCAAAATGTTCCTCGTAGTTGTCGATGCATTTTCAAAGTGGATCGAATGCACCATTTTAAACTCGAGCACAATGTCCACCACTGTGGAGAGCCTCACAACCATGTTTGCAACGCACGGAATCCCTGACATATTGGTCAGTGACAATGGTCCGTGCTTCACCAGCGCAGAATTCCAAGGCTTTATAATTGACCACGGCATAAATCACGTCAAGACAGCACCGTTCAAGCTGGCCTCCAACGGCCAGGCGGAGAGAGCAGTGCAAATCATTAAACAAGGCATGCTTAAAATCCAAGGTCCCACGCTGCAGGGTCACCTATCGCGACTGCTGCTGGCATACAGATCTCGTCCGCATTCACTGACTGGGATCCCTCCCGTGCAACTGTTGATGAAAAGGACTTTAAAAACAAGGCTCTCATTAATCCTCCCAGATATGCACGAAATCATTGAGGCAAAGCGCCGTAAGCTGACTGAGTACCATGACAGAAATTCGAGGGGGAGATGGAATGAGATAGGGGACAAAGTGTTTGTACTAAACTATGGCAGGGGTCCCAAATGGCTTGCAGGGACAGTAACGGGCCAGGAAGGAAACAGGCTACTGGTAGTACAAATGGACAATGGCAAAACCTGACGGAGGCATGTAGACCAAGTCAAAAGCAGATTTACCAACAACACTGCGGAACCAGAGGCAGACTACAATGTGGAACTCGCACCACACCTGGTGGACAGACAGAGGGAACAACCTGAGGAAAGGGCAATCCCAACAGACAGCCCAGGTGAGATACCAGCAACCACACCCAAAGAAAAACAGACACCAAGGCAAACAACTGAACCACAACTCAGAAGCTCCACGCGAGAGCGTAGACCACCTGTGAGACTGAACCTATAAAGACAATTAGACCTTGGGGGAGGGTGATGTCATGTATCTTACATTATTATATATAACTGTATCCTAACATGCTATACATGACTGTAATAAGATATGACCTGTAACCACCAGCATACCTTACTACCAGGGGTGCACTTGCAAGAGACAGGTATATAAGGGCAGGTCTCAGGCAAGTGCAGCATTCCAGAGCTGTGAAATAAAGGTGCAGGTCCAGAGTGACCTTGACTTCACTATATGCCTCGTGTGAATCTGTACTGAGAGGACAGGACTTTACAAGGGTGATGCAGGTTACAAGGGGTTAAATACATAACAGAAATCATGCTTGACAAATCTTCTCAAATTTTTTGAGAATGTAACAAGTAGAGTGAACAAGGGAGATCCAGTGAATGTGGTGTATTTGGACTTTCAAAAAGCTTTTGATAAGGTCCCACACAAGAGATTAGTGTGCAAAATTAAAGCACATGGTATTAGGGGTAATGTGTTGACGTGGATAGAGAACTGGTTGGCAGACAGGAAGCAAAGAGTAGGAATAAATGGGTCCTTTTCAGAATGGCATGCAGCGACTAATGAGGTACCGCAAGGTTCATCCACAGCTACCATTGAGAGCCTTCGTGTCATGTTTGCCACTCATGGTCTGCCCGACATCGTTGTAAGCGACAACAGACCTTGCTTCACTTGTCTGGAGTTGCAATAGGTCATGAAACTCAATGGTATCAAACATGTGATGTCAGCACCATTCAAACCCGCATCTAATGGTCAAGCAGAGCGTGCTGTCCAAACTACCAAGCAGAGTATGAAACGTGTAACATAGAAACATAGAAACATAGAAAATAGGTGCAGGAGTAGGCCATTCGGCCCTTCTAGCCTGCACCGCCATTCAATGAGTTCATGGCTGAACATTCAACTTCAGTACCCCATTCCTGCTTTCTCGCCATACCCCTTGATCCCCCTAGCAGTAAGGACCTCATCTAACTCCTTTTTGAATATATTTAGTGAATTGGCCTCAACAACTTTCTGTGGTAGAGAATTCCACAGGTTCACCACTCTCTGGGTGAAGAAGTTCCTCCGCATCTCGGTCCTAAATGGCTTACCCCTTATCCTTAGACTGTGACCCCTGGTTCTGGACTTCCCCAACATTGGGAACATTCTTCCTGCATCTAACCTGTCTAACCCCGTCAGAATTTTATATGTTTCTATGAGGTCCCCTCTCATTCTTCTGAACTCCAGTGAATACAAGCCCAGTTGATCCAGTCTTTCTTGATAGGTCAGTCCCGCCATCCCGGGAATCAGTCTGGTGAACCTTCGCTGCACTCCCTCAATAGCAAGAATGTCCTTCCTCAGGTTAGGAGACCAAAACTGTACACAATACTCCAGGTGTGGCCTCACCAATGCCCTGTACAACTGTAGCAACACCTCCCTGCCCCTGTACTCAAATCCCCTTGCTATGAAGGCCAACATGCCATTTGCTTTCTTAACCGCCTGCTGCACCTGCATGCCAACCTTCAATGACTGATGTACCATGACACCCAGGTCTCTTTGCACCTCCCCTTTTCCTAATCTGTCACCATTCAGATAATAGTCTGTCTCTCTGTTTTTACCACCAAAGTGGATAACCTCACATTTATCCACATTATACTTCATCTGCCATGCATTTGCCCACTCACCTAACCTATCCAAGTCGCTCTGCAGCCTCCCAGCATCCTCCTCGCAGCTCACACTGCCACCCAACTTAGTGTCATCCGCAAATTTGGAGATACTACATTTAATCCCCTCATCTAAATCATTAATGTACAGTGTAAACAGCTGGGGCCCCAGCACAGAACCTTGCGGTACCCCACTAGTCACTGCCTGCCATTCTGAAAAGTACCCATTTACTCCTACTCTTTGCTTCCTGTCTGACAACCAGTTCTCAATCCATGTCAGTACACTACCCCCAATCCCATGTGCTCTAACTTTGCACATCAATCTCTTGTGTGGGACCTTGTCGAACGCCTTCTGAAAGTCCAAATATACCACATCAACTGGTTCTCCCTTATCCACTCTACTGGAAACATCCTCAAAAAATTCCAGAAGATTTGTCAAGCATGATTTCCCTTTCACAAATCCATGCTGACTTGGACCTATCATGTCACCTCTTTCCAAATGCACCGATATGACATCCTTAATAATTGATTCCATCATTTTACCCACTACCGATGTCAGGCTGACCGGTCTATAATTCCCTGTTTTCTCTCTCCCTCCTTTTTTAAAAAGTGGGGTTACATTGGCTACCCTCCACTCCATAGGAACTGATCCAGAGTCAATGGAATGTTGGAAAATGACTGTCAACGCATCCACTATTTCCAAGGCCACCTCCTTAAGTACTCTGGGATGCAGTCCATCAGGCCCTGGGGATTTATCGGCCTTCAATCCCATCAATTTCCCCAACACAATTTCCCGGCTAATAAGGATTTCCCTCAGTTCCTCCTCCTTACTAGACCCCCCGACCCCTTTTATAACCGGGAGGTTGTTCGTGTCCTCCTTCGTGAATACCGAACCAAAGTACTTGTTCAATTGGTCCGCCATTTCTTTGTTCCCCGTTATGACTTCCCCTGATTCTGACTGCAGGGGACCTACATTTGTCTTTACTAACCTTTTTCTCTTTACATATCTATAGAAACTTTTGCAATCCGTCTTAATGTTCCCTGCAAGCTTCTTCTCATACTCCATTTTCCCTGCCCTAATCAAACCCTTTGTCCTCCTCTGCTGAGTTCTAAATTTCTCCCAGTCCCCAGGTTCGCTGCTATTTCTGGCCAATTTGTATGCCACTTCCTTGGCTTTAATACTATCCCTGATTTCCCTTGATAGCCACGGTTGAGCCACCTTCCCTTTTTTATTTCTATGCCAGACAGGAATGTACAATTGTTGTAGTTCATCCATGCGGTCTCTAAATGTCTGCCATTGCCCATCCACAGTCAACCCCTTAAGTATCATTCGCCAATCCATCTCAGCCAATTCACGCCTCATACCTTCAAAGTTAGCCTTCTTTAAGTTCTGGACCATGGTCTCTGAATTAACTGTTTCATTCTCCATCCTAATGCAGAATTCCACCATATTATGGTCACTCTTCCCCAAGGGGCCTCGCACAACGAGATTGCTAATTAATCCTTTCTCATTACATAACACCCAGTCTAAGATGGCCTCCCCCCTAGTTGGTTCCTCGACATATTGGTCTAAAAAACCATCCCTTATGCACTCCAGAAAATCCTCCTCCAGCGTATTGCTTCCAGTTTGGTTAGCCCAATCTATGTGCATATTAAAGTCACCCATTATAACTGCTGCACCTTTATTGCACGCACCCCTAATTTCCTGTTTGATGACCTCCCCAACATCATTACTACTGTTTGGAGGTCTGTACACAACTCCCACTAACGTTTTTTGCCCTTTGGTGTTCTGCAGCTCTACCCATATAGATTCCACATCATCCAAGCTAATGTCCTTCCTAACTATTGCCTTAATCTCCTCCTTAACCAGCAATGCTACCCCACCTCCTTTTCCTTTTATTCTATCCTTCCTGTATGTTGAATACCCCTGGATGTTGAGTTCCCAGCCCTGCTCATCCTGGAGCCACGTCTCCGTAATCCCAATCACATCATATTTGTTAACATCTATTTGCACAGTTAATTCATCCACCTTATTGCGGATACTCCTTGCATTAAGACACAAAGCCTTTAGGCTTGTTTTTTTAACACCCTCTGTCCTTTTAGAATTTTGCTGTACAATGGCCCTTTTTGTTCTTTGCCTTGGGTTTCTCTGCCCTCCACTTTTCCTCATCTCCTTTCTGTCTTTTGTTTTTGCCTCCTTTTTGTTTCCCTCTATCTCCCTGCATTGGTTCCCATCCCCCTGCCATATTAGTTTAACTCCTCCCCAACAGCACTAGCAAACACTCCCCCGAGGACATTGGTTCCGATTCTGCCCAGGTGCAGACCGTCCGGATTGTACTGGTCCCACCTCCCCCAGAACCGGTTCCAATGCCCCAGGAATTTGAATCCCTCCCTGCTGCACCATTGCTCAAGCCACGTATTCATCTGAGCTATCCTACGATTCCTACTCTGACTAGCACGTGGCACTGGTAGCAATCCCGAGATTACTACTTTTGAGGTCCTACTTTTTAATTTAGCTCCTAGCTCCTTAAATTCATTTCGTAGGAACTCATCCCTTTTTTTACCTATGTCATTGGTACCAACGTGCACCACGACAACTGGCTGTTCTCCCTCCCTTTTTAGAATGTCCTCTACCCGCTCCGAGACATCCTTGACCCTTGCACCAGGGAGGCAACATACCATCCTGGAGTCTCGGTTGCGGCCGCAGAAACGCCTATCTATTCCCCTTACAATTGAATCCCCTATCACTATCGCTCGCCCACTCTTTTTCCTGCCCTCCTGTGCAACAGAGCCAGCCACGGTGCCATGAACTTGGCTGCTGCTGCCCACTCCTGATGAGTCATCCCCCTCAACAACACTCAAAGCAGTGTATCTGTTTTGCAGTGGGATGACCACAGGGGACCCCTGCACTACCTTCCTTGCACTACTCTTCCTGCTGGTCTTCCATTCCCTCGCTGGCTGTGGACCCTTCTCCTGCAGTAAGACCAACTCGCTACACGTGATACTCACGTCATTCTCAGCATCGTGGATGCTCCAGAGTGAATCCACCTTCAGCTCCAACTCCGCAACGCGGACCGTCAGTAGCCGGAGGTGGACACACTTCCCGCACATGTAGTCGTCAGGGACACTGGTGTTGTCCCCGTGTTCCCACATGGTACAGGAGGAGCATATCACGTGACCGAGCTGTCCTGCCATGACTTAACCCTTAGATACACTTAAATTGCCGACAACAATGTTAAAAGTTACTCAAGGTTCACTGCAGAGTCGCTTGTCATGCATTTTGCTTAGTTACAGGACAAGACCCCACATGCTTATCGGGGTCCCCACTGCTGAACTATTGATGAAGGGAGGTCTCAAGACCAAGCTCTCTGTTGTCCACCCTGACTTGAACGATCATGTTGAATTCAGACGTCAAATTCAGCAGTGGTATCATGATCGCGCTGCTGTGTCACGCGACATTACTGTAACGATCCTGGTATGTACTAAATTATGGTCAAGGTCCAAAGTGGATCACCGGTACTGTTACGCCAAGGAGGGTAACAGAGTTTTTATCGTCAAGCTCAAAAATGGGCAAACATGCAGGAAACATGTTGATCAGATAAAGCTGCGACACACGGATGAACCGGATCAGTCTGAGGAAGACACAATCAGTGACCAACCAACATACCCTCAGTCATCAGAGGACTCCGCTGTCATCAATGAATCTGGACTTTCAATTCCTGACATGGTCATTGCCACTCCCATCAGATCGGCTACCCAGCCCCCAGTCATAACAGACTCAGACCGCTCGCCCAAGGCTGGAGTTGAACTGAGACGATCAACTCGGGAGCGGAAAGCCCCGGACTGTCTCAATTTGTAAAAAAACTGTTACTAATATCTTAAAGGGGGATATTGTCATGTATGTATGCTTTGGGTTACTAGCCACTAGGTGGCTCCACTGTCAGAGGTCATTGGGCTGTACGCACGTGTGTGCGGCCCAGGTATAAAAGGCAGGCCATCATGTAATGTAATCACTTTGGGCCCTAATGAAGCAGAGCCAGGTTTGTATCTGTGTTAGTTTACAGTATTCAGTCTATCGAGTTATTACATACATAATAGAAACAGTACACATCGACCTCTCCAGGCCTTTCTTCACTTGGGCTGAGATGGTTAAAGGGTGACCACATAGAGGTCCTCAAGATTATGTCAGAATCTGATGATAAGTCGTGATAAATTGTTTCCACTGCCTCGCGATAGTCATGAGAGGGTCCAAATTTAATAACATTTTTTGCGAAAGTACCTGGTGGTCCCGAAGGCGCCTTTGATTCCGGACGGAGGCCTTCTTTCGATGTGCAGCGTACGGGGACAGGACTTCCTCGTACGTACAAAAAAGCTGGAGCCATGTGGGCCTGGACCACCAATCACTCTGCAGTATTCTCATTGATAATAATGGGAATTCCGTTTCTCTGAGTTCCCCATTATTATCAATGAAAATAATCCCCTAAGACAAGAAACACAACATAATAAATGAATAAATAACCTCATATTTAAAATTAATTGAAATTAAAGTTAATGTTTTAGAGAAAAAAAAATTGAAATGTTTTTTAATGTGTTTTAATACAGTTTAAAATAAACTTATCTTAGTAGACAGGGTTTTTAACGTAAAAATGTGATTTTAAATTTAGTTTTTATATGATTTAAAACTCTTACACTGGTAAAAGTAGGCTATGTGCCTGCTTTCACCAGGCATAAAAGTTTGAAGGACATTCGCTGGGCAAGAGATGGGCAAATAGCCCAATCTCACCTGCACACATGTCCTTCCTGCGGGGATGCGGAGGATCGGAAAAGCCGTTTTTCGGTGCGTGTGTATTGCGCCCCGAAAGTCGGCTTTTGCGAAGCCTTGCCGAGTCCATATGCACTTCGTACGAACCCGGCAAGGTCAGAATTTCAGCCCCAATGTCATCATAAACTGAATTAAAGGGGAGGTTAGAAAAAAAACTCTTTACGCAGAGGAGTTTAGAACGTAAATGCTCTGCCACAAACTATTATTGAGCAGAGTCCACGAGTACTTTTAACAAGAGATCAATTGCTTGAAAAAGAGTTAGAGATGTGGATGTTAAACCGAGGCCCTATGTGCCCTCTCGGGTGAAAGTAAATGATCCCATGGCATTATTTCAAAGAATGGCAGGGAGTTCTCTCCTGAGTCCTGCCAATATTTATCGCTGAACCAGTCATTAAAACAGATTATTTGGTCATTTATCACATTGCTGTTTGTGGGACCTTGCTCTGTGCAAATTTGTTGCTGTGTTTTTCTACATTATAACAGTGACTACACTTCAAAAGTAATTCATTGGATGTAAATTGGTTTTGGACCTCCTGAAGTTGTGAAAAGCACGATGCAAATGCATGTTATTTTTTGCTTTTAATATTCATCATCATCATAGACAGTCCCTCGGAATCGAGGAAGACCTGCTTCCATTCTTAAAATGAGTCCCGAGGTGGCTGAACAGTCCAATAGGAGAGCCACAGTCCCTGTCATAGATGGGACAGATAGAAACTTAGAAACATAGAAAATAGGTGCAGGAGTAGGCTATTCGGCCCTTCAAGCCTGCACCACCATTCAATAAGATCATGGCTGATCATTCAGCTTAGTACCCCTTTCCTGCTTTCTCTCCATACCCCTTGAGCCCTTTAGCCGTAAGGGCCATATCTAATTCCCTCTTGAATATATCCAACAAACTGGCATCAACAACTCTCTGCGGTAGGGAATTCCACAGTTAACAACTCACTGAGTGAAGAAGTCATTGAAGGAAAGAGTGGGTGGGACAGGTTTGCCGCATACTCTTTCTGCTGCCTACGCTTGGCTTCTGCATGCTCTCAGCGATGAGACTCGAGGTGCTCAGCGTCCTCCCGGATGCACTTCCTCCACTTAGGGCGGTCTTTGGCCAGGGACTCCCAGATGTCGGTGGAGTTGTTGCACTTTATCAGGAAGGCTTTGAGGGTGTCCTTGTAATGTTTTCTTGCCTACCTTTGGCTCGTTCGCTGTGAAGGAGTTCCGAGTAGAGTGCTTGCTTTGGGAGTCTCGTGCCTGGCATGCGGACAATGTGGCCTGCCCAGCGGAGCTGATTAAGTGTGGTCAGTGCTCCAATGCTGGGGATGTCACCTGGTCAAGGACGCTAATGTTGGTGCGACTGTCTTCCCAGGGGATTTGTGGGATCTTGCGGAGACATCATTGGTGGTATTTCTCCAGCGACTTGAGGTGTCTACTGTACATGGTCCATATCTCTGAGCCAAACAGGAGGGCGGGTATTACTACAGCCCTGTAGACCATGAGCTTGGTGGCAGATTTAAGGGCATGGTCTTCAAACACTCTTTTCCTCAGGCGGCCGAAGGCTGCACTGGTGCACTGGAGGCGGTGTTGAATCTCGTCGTCAATGTCTGCTCTTGTTGATAAGAGGCTCGCAAGGTATGGGAAATGGTCCACGTTGTCATAAAAGGACATAGACAGGCTCAGTGAATGGGCAAAAATTTGGCAGATGGGGTATAATGTTGGAAAGTGTGAGGTCATGCACTTTGGCAGAAAAAATCAAAGAGCAAGTTATTATTTAAATTAAAAAAGATTGTAAAGTGCTGCAGTACAGCAGGACCTGGGGGTACTTGTGCATGAAACACAAAAGGATAGCATGTAGGTACAGCAAGTGATCAGGAAGGCCAATGGTATCTTGGCCTTTATTGCAAAGAGGATGGAGTATAAAAGCAGGGAGGTCTTACGACAGCCATATAAGGATTGGTGAGGCCACACCTGGAATACTGCGTGCAGTTTTGGTTTTCATATTTACAAAAGGATATACTTGCTTTGGAGGCAGTTCAAAGAAGGTTCACTAAGTTGATTCCGGGGATGAGGGGGTTGGCTAATGAGGAAAGGTTGAGTAGGTTGGGCCTCTACTCACTGGAATTCAAAAGAATGTGATCATACAAGATTATGAGGGAGCTTGACAAGGTGGATACAGAGAGGATGTTTCCACTGATGGGGGAGACTAGAACTAGAGGGCACGATCTTAAAATAAGGGGCCGCCCATTTAAAACTGAGATGAGGAGAAATTTCTTCTCTCAGAGGGTTATAAATCTGTGGAATTCGCTGCCTCAGAGAGCTGTGGAAGCTGGGACATTGAATAAATTTAAGACAGAAATAGACAAATTCTTAAACGATAAGGAGATAAGGGATTATGGGGAGTGAGCAGGGAAGTGGAGCTGAATCCATGATCAGATCAGCCATGAGCTTATTGAATGGCGGAGCAGGCTCGAGAGGCCGTATAGCCTACTCCTGTTCCTATTTCTTATATTCTTATGTTCTTGTCCAGGGCCTCGGCGTGGATCTTGATGACTGGGGAGCAGTGCTGTGTGGCGAGGACAGGCTGGTGGAAGACCTAAACAGATGTTTAGCGTAAGGCCCATGATTTCGTATGCCTCAGTAAATACGTCGACTATGTCCTGGAATTCAGCCTCTGTATGTGCGCAGACGCAGGCATCGTCCGTGTTGTGTTCCTAACACAGATGAGACTGCACACAGGGAGGTTAAAGTAACAGTGACCTCAGTCTTTATTAAGACACTCCAGAGTGAGGAACAGGCCTTAGGGGGCCGCTGAAATACAGTGCTCCCAAGGGATGCTGGCATCCTTTGGGACTTCAGGGGATGCACTCCCTGGTGGCGGAACATGGAAGTGCATGCTTTACAGATACACAACATCACTCCCCGCCAAAGTCAAAGTGAAAACTATTTACAAGGTGAGGCAGTCGGGAGCCTTTCTTTCCCTGGTGGACCGCCTCGGTACAAATGTCTGTTCTGGTGTGTTGGCTGTGCCCTCGCTGGGCTGGCGTGTTGTTGGCCCTGCAGGGCTGCTGGGTGAGCCTGGCCTTGCTGGGCTGTTGGGCGTGATGGGTTCAATTTCCTGGTCCGGGGTGGTGTCGTTGATCCTTTGAGTGTGTGTTGTGGGCTCGAAAAAGGTGGTGTCTGCTGTGAGTTGTTCAGGGCAGTCTGTGAACCGCAGCCTCGTTTGGTCCAGGTGCTTTCTGAAAATTTGTCCATTGTCTAGTTTGACTACAAACACCCTACTCCCTTCTTTAGCTATCACCGTGCCCGCGATCCACTTGGGACCATGTCCATAGTTCAGCACATACACAGGGTCATTCAGATCAATTTTCCGTGACACAGTGGCGCGACCATCGTTTACATTTTGTTGCTGCCGCCTGCTCTCTACCTGATCATGCAGGTTGGGGTGAACCAGTGAGAGTCTGGTTTTAAGTGTCCTTTTTATGAGTAGCTCAGCCGGGGGCACCCCTGTGAACGAGTGGGGTCTCGTGCGGTAGCTGAGCAGTACTCGGGACAGGTGGGTTTGGAGTGAGCCTTCTGTGACTCGTTTAAGGCTCTGTTTGATGGTTTGCACTGCCCGCTCTGCCTGCCCATTGGAGGCTGGTTTAAACGGGGCCGAGGTGACATGTTTGATCCCATTGCGGGTCATGAATTCTTTAAATTCAGCACTGGTGAAACAGGGCCCGTTGTCACTGACCAGTATGTCAGGCAGGCCGTGGGTGGCAAACATGGCCCTCAGGCTTTCAATGGTGGCGGTGGTGGTACTTTCCGACATTATTTCACATTCAATCCATTTTGAAAAAGTATCCACCACCACCAGGAACATTTTACCGTTGAAATGCAAGAGCTAATCAAGTCATTCCAGTGGCGATAGGACAAGCTGTCCATTCAGGCAGACTGCCTGTTGTGGGGTAACCGCATAGTGCTACCCAAAAAGGGCAGGGAGAGGTTCATCTCGGATCTCCATAGCACACACCCGGTATAGTCTGGAGCATGGTCTGGAGGGCCAGGACCACAAACTTAGTGGTGCCTTTCTGGGCGCGTTGCTCAACTGAGCACACACGCTGCATTGCCGTACACAGGACTCAAGTAAGAGTCGATACCGGGCCACCACACGTGGGATCTGGCTATCGCCTTCATTATTACTATACTCTGGTATGTGCTGTGGAGATCCGAGATGAATGTCTCCCTGCCCTTTTTGGGTAGCACTATGCGGTTACCCCACAACAGGCAGTCTGCCTGAATGGACAGCTCGTCCTATCGCCACTGGAACGGCTTGATTAGCTTTTGCATTTCAACGGGGATGCTGACCCAGCTCCCATGCAGTACATAGTTTTTTTACTAGGGACAGCAGAGGATCTTGGCTGGTCCAAGTCCTAATCTGGCGGGCCATGACAGGTGATTTATCATTTTCAAACACGTCCATGACCATCAACAAGTCTGCGGGCTGCACCACCATCAACAAGTTTGCAGGCTGCGCCATTTCCACCCCCGTGGTGGGCAATGGTAGCCAACTGAGAGCATCCACACAGTTCTCGTTGCCTGGCCTGTGGTGGATGGTATAGTTATACGCAGATAGCACAAGTGCCCATCGTTGTATGCGTGCTGAGGCATTAGTATTTATCCACTTGTTTTCAGCGAACAGGGATATGAGGGGCTTGTGATCGGTTTCCAGCTCAAATTTGAGGCCAAACAGGTACTGATGCATTTTCTTTACCCCGAACACACACGCTAATGCCTCTTTCTCAATCATGCTGTCGGCCCTCTCGGCCTTAGACAAGCTCCTGGAAGCATAAGCGACAGGTTGCAACTTCCCCGCAACGTTAGCTTGTTGTAATACACACCCGAATCCATACGACGACGCATCACATGCTAGCACGAGTCTTTTACACAGGTTATATAATGCAAGCAGCTTGTTGGAACATAAAATGTTTCTGGCTTTCTCAAAAGCAATTACTTGTTTTTTTTCCCCATACCCAGTTCTCACCTTTACGCAATAACACATGTAGGGGCTCTAAGAAGGTCTTAACCCCGGTAGGAAGTTACCAAAATAGTTGAGGAGTCCCAGGAACGACCGCAGTTCCGTGACATTCTGTGGCCTGGGTGCGTTCCTGATCGCTTCTGTCTTGGTGTCTGTGGGTCGAATGCCGTCCGTCGCGATCTTTCTCCCCAAAAATTCCACTTCTGTTGCCATGAAGATGCATTTCGACCTCTTCAGCCGCAGCCCTATACGATCCAGTCGCTGGAGGACCTCCTCCAGGTTTTGTGGGTGCTCGACGGTGTCCTGACCCATGACCAATATGTCGTCCTGAAAAACCACCATGTGTGGTACCGACTTGAGTAGGCTCTCCATGTTTCTCTGGAAGATCGCTGCAGCCGACCAAATTCCAAACGGGCATTTGTTGTAGATAAACAGTCCCTTGTGCGTGTTGATGCAGGTGAGGCCCTTCGAAGACTCCTCCAGCTCCTGCGAGATGTAGACCGAAGTCAGGTCGAGCTTGGTGAACGTCTTGCTTCCTGTCAGCGTCGCAAATAGGTCGTCTGCCTTAGGTAGCGGGTATTGGTCCGGTAGCGAGAAACAATTAATAGTTACTTTATAATCACCACAAATCCTGACCGTGCCATCATTTTTGAGTACTGGAACAATCGGGCTGGCCCACTCGCTGAATTCCACTGGATAGATGATGCCTTCGCGTTGCAGCCTGTCCAGCTCGATTTCCACTCTCTCCCTCATCATGTGAGGTACCGGTCGCGCCTTGTGGTGAATGGGTCGTGCCTCTGGGACCAAGTGGATCCGCACCTTCACCCTGGAAAAGTTTCCAATGCCTGGCTCAAGAAGGGAAGGAAATTTGTTGAGAACCTGGGTATATGAGGCCTCATTGACATGTGATAGCGCTCGGATGTCATCCCAGTTCCAGCGGATTTTGCCCAGCCAGCTCCTTCCAAGCAGTGTGGGGCTATCGCCCGGGACAATCCAGAGTGGCAGTTCATGCACCTTGCCCTCATAGGTGACCTTGACCGTGGCGCTGCCCAGGACAGTGATAAGCTCTTTGGTGTACGTTCTCAGTTTTGTGTGGATGGGGCTCAGGGCTGGTCTGAGTGCCTTGTTGCACCACAGTCTCTCAAACATCTTTTTACTCATGATGGATTGGCTAGCGTCAGTGTCCAGTTCCATGGCTACGGGTAAGCCACGTTTAGCATTATAGGTGGACATTTCGTCAAAAATGTGTGCACCCCATATACTTCAGCATCTGCCTTCTCTCTCTGAGGCTCAAAATTGCTTTGATCCACCATGGACCGATCTTCCTCTGCCACATGGTGGTTAGCAGGTTTTGCAGAGCTTGCAGCTCATCTGCAAGCTCGTTGGAGGTGCCCCATTGTTCCACAGCTCTTGCTAACATACCCTTTGAAGCGGCATGAATAGGCTGAATGGGGGCCTCCACAATACCAACAAGGTGTGAATTGCCTTGCATTCATCCTTTGTTGCGGACTCTGAGTCATCTGGGTCACCTGAGGCCTGCTGGCAGTTGCAGATTCGTGGTTTCTGCCCTGTACATTTCTGCTCGCAAACACATTCCAGTTAATTTATGAACATTGCTCGCACTTGTGTGCTGATGAGAGATTTGTTTGGTGTTATCACTGGTGGACATAAACGCCTGTGCTATCGCAAAGGCCTCACTGAGGGTCGGTGTCTCTACAGTCAAAAGTTTTTGTAGGATGGTCTCGTGGCCAATGCCCAGTACAAAAAAGCCTCTGAGCATTTGCTCCAGGTAGCCATCAAACTCACATTGTCCTGCAAGTCACCTTAGCTCGGCGACGTAGCTCACCACTTCCTGACCTTCAGATTGCTGGTACGTATAGAACCGATACCTCACCATCAGCATGCTCTCCCTCGGGTTAAGATGCTCCCGAACCAGTGTACACAGCTCCTCATATGACTTATCTGTGGATTTCACCAGAGCCAGAAGTTTCTTCATGAGGCTGTAGGTCGGTGCCCCGCAGACCGTGAGGAGGACCGCTCTTCTTTTTGCAGCGCTTCCTTCTCCGTCCAGCTCGTTGGCTACAAAGTACTAGTCTAGCCGTTCGACATAAGCTTCCCAATCCTCACCCTCTGAGAACTTCTCCAGGATGCCCACAGTTTGCTGCTTCTTTGCATTGGATTCGTGTACTCGTCGCCAGTTGTTGTGTTCCTAATACAGATGAGACTGCACTCAGGGAGGTTAAAGTAACAGTGACCTCAGTCTTTATTAAGACACTCCAGAGTGAGTAACAGGCCTTAGGGGCCGGCTTATATGCAGTGCTGCCAAGGGATGCTGGGACCCCTTGGGATTTCAGGGGATGCGCTCCCTGGTGGCGGAACATGGGTGTGCATGCTTTATAGATACACAACAGTCCACATACTGTAGCTCGACGACAGTGGTGGATGGAATGTCAACAACCTGAAAGGTTAACTCTGTTTCTTTCTCCACAGATGCTGCCTGACCTGCTGAGCATTTCCAGCATTTTCGGTTTTTATTTCAGATTTCCGTTTTTCAGATTTCCAGCATCAGCAGTATTGTACTTTTGTATTAGATTCTCTCTTGTTGCAGATATGCAACTTATGGCACTTGTGTGCGGAGATTGTTACTTGCCACTTATCAACCCAAGCCTGTTGCATGCGGGCACAGATTGCTTCATTATCTGAGGAGTTGCAAATGGAACTGAACACTGCAATCATCAGTGAACATCCCCATTTCTGATCTTATAAGAACATAAGAAATAAGAGCAGGAGTAGGCCATTCGGCTCCTCAAGCCTGCTCTGCCATTCAATAAGATCATGAAGATCCACTTTTCTGCACTCTCATCTCACCTCTGAAATTCAGCTCTTTCACCTATGTTTGGACCGAGACTGTAATAAGGGTTGGAGCTGAGTGGTCCTGGCGGAACCCAAACTGAGTATTGGTGAGCAGGTTATTGGTGAGTAAGTGATGCTTAATAGCACTGTCGATGACACCTTCCATCACTTTACTGGTGATTGAGAGTAGGCTTATGGGGTGGTAATTTGCTTGATTGGAATAGTCCTACTACTTGTGGATAGGACGTAACTGGGCATAGAAACATAGAAACATAAAAAATAGGTGCAGGAGTAGGCCATTCGGCCCTTTTCCACTTTGATAGGTAGATGCCAGTGTTGTAACTGTACTGGAACAGCTTGGCTAGAGGCTAGCAGCTAGTTCTGGAGCACAAATCTTCAGGCCAGGATGTTGTCGGGGCTTGTAACCTTTGCTATATACAGTGCGCTCAGCCATTTCTTGATATGGAGTGAATTGAATTGGCTGAGGGAGGACTGGCATCTGTGATGGTGTGGACCTTAGGAGGAGGGTGAGATGGATCATTCATTTATACATCTTTTCCATTCCAGTCGATAGAGAGGAAATTTTGTGTGGGGAGGAAAATATATGACCCACCCCCCGCTACCACCCATTTTCTTACCAATGGGAAGAGATACAATTGACGCTTAAACTTCTGAGAGCCGAAATTGCCCCTTTCTGCCTGTGGTCACCCGAAAGCGGTGGCTATGGGTCAGTGCGGACTGGCTGACATTTGCAGCATTGCCCTGAAGAGTTTTTCCAGCGGTCTAGATATCTGCCCCACTTCCCCCACTTCTGCCCCGCTCCTGCAGATGCATCGTTAACGATGTCATCAAATCAAGCACTGCCTTGGACCCGCCTCGGAAACTAAATTCAGCTCAAATTGTCTCCAGGCTGCCTGTCGGTGCAAACGACAGGTTTTTGGGTCGGTAAGACTGCTTGCTCAAGACCGCCAGCGGCATTTAAAGGCGTGTTGCGTTTAGCAGCATTCTTGTTCGGGGAGATTATTTCAGACTTTTTCAACCATTGCAAGTAGCCTTGTTGACAGCGGGATTGAGTTATAGTGGTACAGGCTCTTCATACTCTACAAAAGAGAACTGTGATTGAGGAGGCTGGGCTTGTGGAGGAAAACTAACCGGGGTCAGTGCTGGCAGCAGAACGCCTCCTGCACATTGTGCACGCCAGGGAGGCACGTAGGAGAAGGTGACGCCGGCTCCAATGGCTGCAGAGACAGCGGGCAAGATTTATTAGACCAGAAATAATGGATCCACAAAACATACACATTATCAATTCACACCCTTGTGCATTTCCTTATAACCCCTCTTACACAAACCTATTCTGGAACTATGCCGCAGTATCTCCCCTGTGGTTGCATCATGGCTCTGGGAAGGCTGCTGTGTTTCAGATGTAGAAGGTACAGATAGGACGCCCTCGATCAGCTCTGGTCCTGGAAGGATCAGCTGCAGACTGGGCCGCATCCTCCTCAGTGCCTTCAGTCGGAAGTGGCTGTCGTAATTCCATGGTTGGCAGCAATGGCGGAGTGGCAGGTCTCGGCTTAGGACTGCTGTGATCCTGAGAAAGCACATCAGGATCCTGGTCCAATGAGCCTGCACCATTCCCCCAGGGCAGCAACTCACCATCACCACCAATCTGCTGGAGCACAGCTCGGTGGGGTAACACGATACTGGAATGTCCCTCGTGGACCGCGGTGGACCCAGCCGTGATGGCAGCAGTCAGATCTCGCATGGTATCCAGCCGAGACTGCATGAGAGCAGACACAGTCACGATGCCACCAGAGACGACAGCAGTAAGACGCTCTGTGGCCTGTTGCCCAGAGTGCATGAGAGCATTCTGAGCTTCCAGGGCAGTGGCCATCCTCTCCAGAGCAGCACTCAGATGTTCGTTCCCTCACTTTTGTGCTGTAATGGCAGCTGCCACATCGCCCACCACATGCAGCATCACAGCTGGATCCGCATGGTCTCTCTGGGAGTCCACCATCACCTGCACACTGGCAATGATGGTGCGCGCAGAGCTGGCCACATTGCAGGAGGTGGACTCCTCCATGCTCCTGACCACTTTCGACAGACTCTCGGGTACTCTTGCCATTTCCCCCAACATCTGGGAATGCATGGCCTCCACCCTTCTTTAATAAGCCCCAACATCGATGGGCTCATCTGAGTCCTTTTCAGCAGAACTCGCGTGTGGATTCACCACCCGGAAAGATGACACCCGAGGTTGCCTTGACCCTTGGCCATGCTGCAGCCTGCCAGGCCCCGGTACATCACCCAGTGCAGACCTCTCTGCTAAATCTAACTGACCCAACCGCGTAATCCAGTATCTGAGCTGGTGCGGTGAGTGTAGGAAGCAGTGACGCAGTGCTGGCAGCAGAGTTCCCCTCTTCATCATCCTCATCGGACATGCCGCCAATGTCTGCACTCAGCTCAAGGGTCTTATCCTGACTCTGGCTCGCACTCGGCTCAAGGGCCTCACTGGCTCACATTTGCCTCAATGGTGTCTGTCGGTCTTGCTCTGGTTCACAAACCGGATCTGATCTTCAATCATAAATGGCACAGGGGTCCCGTCAGGGTGAGGTAGGGCATTGCACCATGCAGCAAGCAACTTGCACACAATCATAAGCAATTAACTGGTAGGCGATTGGACTTTCAGGGAGAGTTGGCATTAAAGGAAGGCCTTCACTTACCGATGCTGCCCCCAGTGGGATCCACACTTCCACCAGCCACAGGGAATGCAACATGTGGGCCCACTAGCCGCTGCACCCTCTCTTCTATATCAGTCAGTTGCTGGATATCAGCTTCGCCCCCACCAGTCCTCTGTTGTTCCAAACGGTTGTGGGAGACCCTGGCCTGCAAAGCAAAGAAGGATTGCTGAGTAGCAGTGGCATGAGGCCTCGGCAATTAGTGCAAGTGTGTAACTCTCACATGAAAGAGACGCTCCATTGCGAGTATGCACACATAGATATACATGCCTCCCCACACAATCAAATGGAACTTCAGTGACTATATAGTGAAGGTAGGAAATAAGAGGTGAAGGAGAAGCTCGCAGATGGAAGCTCAGTAGTTGGGGGAACATATACTCACTTTCATCAGTTGAATTATGTCATCCAGCCTTTTGCGGCATTGGGTGGCGGTGCGGTCATGAATGGAGGTTCCCGATACCTCCACAGTGATCTCTCTCAATGCATTGACCAAGACGGCGTGACTGAGTCAGCCTGTGTCTGGATAGAGAGCGCGTCTCCTTCCCTCCACAGCTTGGAGCAGGGTCTCAAGTTCAACATCCGAGAAGCGGCCGGCCCTCCTTAGACCTCTTGCATTAGCCATTCCTTCGCAAGGATCAGCGACAAACTCAGTGCTCAGGGACTAGCTGCAAACCATGCCCTTTGAGAAGGCCGGGGTGCAGCTGCCTCGTTATCAGTAAATGGCCATCAGCTGAGTTTCGCGGACTAATCGGCCAGTCTGCACCCACACTACTGCAAAAAGCCCATTCCCGCCACCAATTCCGCAATGCTCCTTTTTTTTTAGCAAAATTGCTAAAGTTCCTTCTAATGGCCGCCGCATCCATTGCGCCGATAATGCACGGCAAAAGGCAATAGGTGCGCCTCGTTTTGGGTGGTGAGCAATTTTGGCCCCATGAAGCCTCCCTTTATAATTAGAACCTTTCATTCATCTGTCGAGAAAAGGAAAAGTAAGACAGGCAGGCAGAATGGTAATCTGAATAACAAACCACACTGTAAAGATTCACTCAATTCCAAAAAACCTAAACCCCAAAAAGAATGCACAGCACTACTACCCAGGACAAATGAGGAAGGTGATGCACCTACCTTTATTGCAATCATTCTTCTTTTTATACCTACCAAAATGGGGGGGGGGAAAGTTTGTTCAAAATTGTAAAATAAACAGGAATATCTTTTTTCCTTCTTTGCTGACATTTTTGGGGCTTTTTCTAAGAATGTAAGGCCCTGAAATTCCAAGGGGATTTCCCGATCTCCCACCGAAACGTCAGCAAAGCCGATGTCAGAGTGGGAGATCAGTAGAAGCCCTATGGAACCTCAGGGTCTAAATATCTGGCATGAGATTAGAGCATTTAGCTCATCAAGCTTGCTCCATTCAGAGTTTATGTATAATTGTTCTTTTATACACTTCCTAAGCACTATCAGTACCGGTTAAAATTTGGATATTTTACTCTCAGATTTATCGGGAAGACCCTGAATTACTGAACTTTTATAGTAAAAGGTTTCATAGGCACCTCATTACGACTTGTATTCATTATGAGTGAACATGGCTTGCTCACAATGGAATAATTACTATGATTTCAAAGAGATGCAGGGTTGGAAGAAACTTCCTCACTTATTCATGTTATTAAGTGCTCAATCTGGGTTATCATCTGACTGGCTGATTGGCACTATGGCAACATTTCCCTTTGATCACCCAGCCAGCATAGGCGTTTTTAACAGAGAAACACATTAATTGCCATTGTCTAGATGCAGTTGATGCTTTTCAATTTAGAACAGCTGTTAAAACAGATTGTGAACAACAGTGTAGTGGAAATAAGCATTAAGTGGGGCCGAAATTGCCCTCCGCCTGAAATGGAGTGGTTGCACCACCATGGTAATAAGATTGAAATTGCCCTTTTTTTGGTCATAAATGGAGTGGAATCTGAATTCCCGGTGGTAATGGCTGTTTTCAGTGGTGTGGTGTTTGCACTGATAAAATCCCCTCTTATCCATTTGATTCAAAACCATCTTGCTCCCTGGCCTTCTTAAAGGGCAAGTTTTGCGGCTGTGCCTTCAATTCGTCTAGACCTTTCTTTGCACAGGCTGGCCACTGCTCTGGAAGCTCAGAATGCTCCCATGCACTCTGGGCAACAGGGAGCGGAGCCTCAGATGGCTTCCAGAGTGGCTGCTGCCATGCAGTGTCAGCTGCAGGCTGCTGTTACCCAGCATCGGGCTCCGCTGCAGGCTGCCTGCTGGGCTGCTCGCCCATTATCTGCTGGAGGGGGTCGGCGAACCTGGCTCTCCTCCTTGGGGGAGGCCCTTGCTGAGAGGCTTCGTGTGCCAGCTCTCTTGCTTGCCCTCTGTGGCCATCTCCCTGGCCCTCTCCATCATGCTCCATAATGATGTCTGCAGTCCTTGCCCGCTGCCTCTGCATCCCTTTTCCCCGACGCTGCCTCCCCCTCAGTGCCTCGTTGGCATGCACAATGCACAGGAGGTGTTGGCCTGCAAGCACTGCCCCCGTCTCAAGACCCTCCACAAGCGCAGCCTCCTCGAAGTGGCCTCCCCCTTCTACAGCTGGAAGGCACCTCCAGCACTCGGCAAGCAGTGCACACTGAGGACAGCAGTGCAAATATATAGAAAACAACGGATTTTAAAAGCGGAAAAAAACTCCTCAGGCCGATTAATAATTCGACGTAGAGAGATACTTTAAAAAGAAATAAAGGTGCGAATTCACTCCAGTGGTCTCTCCCCCCCCCCCCCCCCCCCGGCCCCCAATGATCGCCCCCGCAGCCGGCATGAAATTCAGTTCCATCAACAAGCCTTTAAGAGGCTCCGGCGGTGTCCATCTGCAATGTTGCAACACCGGAAAAAAGCAATTCCTGGATCCGCCGAGTGGCCGCACGGCTTCAGAAGGGGAACCTCGTTTCCTTCCTGGGACCTCGGTGGTGCGCGGAGCAATGACGCACTGAGTGCTGTCAATCACCGCCGCGGAAGTGAAGGGGAAGAGGTGTGGTGTTGCAGACCGCTACAAGACCGCGTCAGGGAAATTGCGATGTCGGCGGATATTTGACGGGAGCTCGTTGGCCACTGGACTCTGCAGCATAGCTGTCGGGTTGAGGGGGTAAGGGCCAATTTTTAGAGGGGCATTTTCGGCCCCAATGAGTGATTTATTTCACTACTGTAAGAATAAAAGTGCTCAGTAATAAAATTGATTCTGTGTATGTATAAATGTTGAAAGTGTCGACTATACGAAA
The DNA here is from genome assembly GCF_044704955.1 of Pristiophorus japonicus. Taxonomy (NCBI): domain Eukaryota; kingdom Metazoa; phylum Chordata; class Chondrichthyes; family Pristiophoridae; genus Pristiophorus; species Pristiophorus japonicus. Next base: position 157,390,578 of record NC_091983.1, read on the forward strand.
AGACAGTTGTGAAAGATTCAAAATGGAAGCTCACAGACCTCCAGCATAGTGTTTGTGTATTGTCGTAATTGGAAAACCATTAACTTAATCAAGGGATGGCTGGGCCAGTCCAGCAGACACATGGATGAGGAGAGCCAATAAGGAACTGCTGTTTTGGATCGATAATAATAGATCCAGTTTCGGGATCTGGATGAATGTTAAATAAGAGACAAGACAAATGAAATAAAGATAAAACACCGTTTACTTGAGAGAAAAGAAACATAATACAGTTTACGAAGAAAAGAGAAGTATGATAAGCTCACAAGGTTGTGAGCAACAAAGCTCACAACCTTCGACCCATCGGGATTCCGCAACGACGGCTGGTCAGGAATCTTGGGGGAACCCAGCACCACTCCCGAATCACGGTCCAAGGTGAAGTTCAAAGAGCTACTGGACAGTTCCGTTCCTTTATACTATTGAACAAACATGGGTGCATGTGGCTTATGGCCAACTCCTAACCTGTAAGGCCCCAGCTGTTCTTCCACAAAGCATGAGACCTCGAGGCGCCGATCGTCCCATAAACAAGATGGTGTGCGCATCAAGGTCTCTCTCTCTCTCTGCATCAACAACATTCCACGAGGCATGAAGCAGAAAACACACTGTAAATGTCGGAATATCATAATTAACCCTATGTGATTAACCCTATACAATACAATCCACCCTTGATATTTCGACATTCTAAGTAACATAATCGAGTTGAAGGCGTAATGCATCAGTTACATGTTGAGTATGCGCAAGCAATGCCCGCAATCTACACCAAAGAATACATACAAGCAGTAATATCAGTGATAACGCGACGAGTAAAACAACGATAGGATGTATTAACTGCTTCAAAGCGGCGGATGTTTTTGGGGACCATCCGTAAAAGATGTCCCACCAATGGTGTGCCGTAAGGTCAGTGACCGTTGTCGCAACTCTGACCAAGGTGCCTTCACTGTAACTCATAGCAACTTGCAGAGTATGAAGAGTATGCCCTCGTTTGCTCAATTCGTCAGTGACCTTTTGGTTATCTTTTAGAAATTGAGCTAAACGAGTTAGGTCTACAGTGGGAGGAAGGTTATTAATGCCTAGGACGGTGCGATGGCGCACAACATGAAAGTCACATATGGTATACACATCTTTAAAGCAAGCATTTAGAGGAGGATCTTTACGGGCGCCGTCAAGATAAATGGAATAGACACTAGTAATACAAACATGATTCTGTCCGATTTCATGTAAAATTGTATCATTGTATGGTACAAGTGTCCAAATACATGTTCCCGCTGTATGCTGTAGGGAGCATGGTTCAAACACAGGTGTGTCCGAAAGGCCATATTTGACAATCTTGAGCTTGGTGAGTTCTATTGTTAGCATCAATCCATCCACCCTTGAACTCGGGTACCCACAGATTTTGGCCATACAGGTGGGGAAGCACCATAAACTGGCACCAAATGTTAGTTTTTGTGATATTGACTATTCTCATTGTAAAGTTACACCCCTGGTCATCACAATGTGTATGTTGCATATCAGGTTTTACCCCTAGATTTCTATTGCCGAAGTGCAATATTTTGCTCCAACTATTTGCATGCCGTGACATGGCAATACATTCTAACTCGGCCCTTAATAGTTGCCGGGTTACTTCTTCAAACATGCATTGTGTGTGATGACCTAATTCTTGTTGTCGCTCGATGACACTCCCTATCTCTTGAGTAGTTTTATCTATGTGTTCCCACCGCATTACGTCCGACAGCCGACTAGAAAACATCTGTCCTGTGAGCCCTCTGTCCCATGCATTTCGTAATCGAATTGCATCTCCACTGAGTCTCCCTATCTTTTGTATTTTGTTTTGTAAGGTCTCGATATCCATAGAGTTTAATTACAAGTGTCAGACGGCTTGTCTGCATACCGGACTTGTAGTGTGAGATTTAATATGGGTGGGGATGTAAGCACAGGTGTACATGTAGAGTGTAGCCGTTGCAAATGATCCATGGGGCTCTTAGAATGCTTAACTAGACGCATTGACCAAAAGTGGCCCATAATCCCCCTACCAGTGATTACGGAAGCATTTGTACATCCATACCATAGAGACGCATTTAACTTAATTTTGTCTGACATAGTGTCATTGCTTGACGTAATGTTGCGGGCCTAACTCCTTAACCATGTGACGTTGTGCAATAACGACACATTGGAGTGCACATTGCATATCATTGTCATATCTTTTTGCCACTTGATTGATAACGTGATGTTGGCCCCCGTGCTTACTGTTAATAGCACCTATCCTGGGCCTCCCCAGTACCCGCATGCATCACAAGTGACGCTCCAGTGTCCTATAATGCAGGCTTGCCGGAAAAATTGTCTTGCGTACAATCAGTGTTAGCTAACCGCCAACCTATACGGCCATCCCATGCTGTGTTTGAGGATGGAAATAGCACAGTCACAGATAACGAGACACAGAGACTTGCCAGCACGAGTTGGTAAGTCGCCATTTTGGGCAGAATTCCTGTGGGAGGAAGCATAAGTATATTAATTCAGCCCCGTTTAGTCAATTTACCTTTGTCAACACAGAGAGGAATATCTTGACCAGTCAGGAGCACCCAATAAGTGTTTCCTTTTCCTTTCGCTAAGATTTCCCCTGCTTGTAAGGGTTTCTGGGGGTACTGCACCCACACTTTTCCTCCTTCACAAACTGTGTCCTGAGTCTGATTTTCTTTTTCAATAGTAGGGACACTAACTTTGCCTAACATGTGGCTTATGGGAGTTCCCCCCCGCAATGGTCGGTGATTCAGATTGCGCACTGCTTGTGGTAAGACCTTTAACCACCCTTGCAATGTGTTAGTGGGAGTTAATATTTTCATCTGTTGCTTAAGTAGTCCATTCATGCGTTCTATTAACACTGCAGCTTGCGGATAGTAAGGTATGTGAAACATCCAATAGATCCCGTTGTCTACCGCACTGTTGCACTGTTTGACCTGTGAAGTGTGACCCATTATCCGACTGTACTTTTGCTGGCTCACCGTAGTATGTGATTAAATTCTGCAGTCCTTTAATCGTACTTTGTTGATTCGCTTTAGTCACTGGATAAGCTATCAAAAGTCCAGAATAGGTATCAACAGCAGTGAGCAAATATTGGAACTGTTGTTGCAATGGTAAAGGTCCTACATAATCAACTTGCCATATTTGTGCTGGTTGAGTCCCTCTCTTAATATGGTTGTCATTGTACGGGAAAATGCTTCACCTTTTGACAAATTTCACAGGTGTTTATGATCTGTTTAACACCGTCCATAGTGAAATGTAACCCCCCATTTCGTGCCCATTGTGTCATACGCTGAATGCCCAAATGTCCAGATTTGTGGTGGGCCCACTTGCCTATCCCATATTCTTCCTCTTCCGCCTCTTTGACAGCCCATACCTGGGCTATATTATCAACGGTGTTATTATATTCAGAGGTCTTTTGAAGTGTTTTTCATGTGAGCGTCCACATGATATACAGTTATTTTCATCTTCTGGGCTTTGGACCATATTTGTTCCCATAGGTGCTTTCCCCACAAGTCTTTCCCAGTTATTTGCCAGTTATGTTCATGCCAGTTTCGCATCCAGCTTGCCATGCCATTGGCTACTGCCCATGAGTCAGTATATATGTGTACTTGTTGCTGTTTCTCTTCTAACGCAAGTTCTGCTAGCTGGCTGGAGCCTCCCACGCCCTCATCATGCACAATTGTCTGGGTTTTTGGATTGAAGGCAGTGGCTCGCCATCTCCGAAGGCCATTTCGCCAGACCGCTGAGCCATCTGTGAACCAGGTATGGCTACGTCCTTCAGGTGTTAACTGTTCAAAAGACACGCCCCAGGAGATCGGTGACTCTTTGGTTAAATTGACAGACGAATGCGTAAGTTCACTCTCAGCTGTTTGTGGGTATTCAGCCACATGCTCATGTAGTCGGGTGATTCCTTCTTTTCCTTTACGTGCTCTGTCTGCGATATACCATTTCCAGCGCACTATGGAACTTTGCTGCGCTCGCCCGACCTTGTGTGTCTCATTTTCTGAGAGAACCCAGGATAATATGGGTAGGTCTGGTCTTAAACTGACTTTGTCGTCCCCTGTCTGTCCTTCTGTTTCTGTTAGGGCCCAATAACATGCTAATAATTGTTTCTCACATGGGGTGTAATGAGTCGCAGCATCTGTCAATTTTCTAGACCAGAACCCTAACGGTATACGAGTGCCATGTTGAACCTGCCACAAACTCCATACTGCAGTATCATTGGTAACAGATACCTGTAGCTCAAAAGGCTTCCCAGGCACTCGCAGGGCTAGGGGTAAAGCTTGAGCTACGGCTTCTTTGGCTGCATCAAAAACCACCTGCTGTTCCTTTTCCCACTCGAGGTGGGCCTTTTTTTCGTGTTACGGCATACAGTGGTTTTACTAACATCGTGAGGTGAGGTATGTGTCTCCTCCAGTAACCCAGTAGTCCCACAAAGCGTTGTGTCTCAGTTTTATTCGTGGGGGTGGCCATTTCTTGAATTTTATTCTTCACAGGCTCAGGTACGATGCACTCACCCCGAGACCATTGGGTCCCCAGAAACTGGACAGTCTGGCTAGGGCCCTGCACCTTCTTCGGATTTATCTCCCAGCCCCTGTCTCGCATGTGTTGGACTAAAGTAGCTAGGACTTCTGACACCACTGCCTCGGTGGGACCCCTTATTAGTGCATCATCGATGGAGTGTGCCAGTGAGACATTAGGAGCCAACATGCACATGTCCAGGTCCCGGGCCACCAATCCGTGGCATAGGGTAGGGCTATGTAGGTAACCTTGAGATAGGCGTTTAAACATGTATTGCCTCCCTTCCCAAGTGAATGCAAACTGGTCCTGGGATTCTTCTGCTATTGGAATGGAGAAAAAGGCATTGGCCAGGTCGATTACCGCATACCACTCCGCACCTTCTTCAGACAGTCATTCTGTTATAGTTACTACATCTGGGACAGCGGTTGCCAGGGCAAGGGCAAATTTGTTTAGTTGTCAGTAGTCCACAGTCATCCTCCAACTTTTGTCGGGTTTCTGCACAGGCCAAACAGGGCTATTGTAGTGGGACACCGCATGTCTAATGATACCCGCCTCGAAAAGCCCTTGTATGTTTCCCCTATTTCTTTGTGTCCCCCAGGTATTCAGTACTGTTTCATAGTCACTATACGCAATGGCCATGGTATTACCACTGGTTCCCACTTTGCTTTCCCTGCAATCACAGTGATCGCCCGTATCCCGAATGAGAATCGCCCGAACGAGGTGTTGTGTGTGGTTCCCTTTAAAAGGTCCATCCCAATAATACGTTCCTTTACTGCCGATATTAAGACCGTTACCCAGCGCGGAGGCCCATTTCCCAACGCCATTCTGATAGTTGTTCGGACAGCTGGCGTTTCTGCCCCTCTGAACCCATTAATCACCATACGGGTTCCTGTGTGTTTCCTAGGATTTCCATGGATAATAGTAACTTCTGCACCTGTGTCCAGTAATGCAACATCTCTTTGTATGTTTCCCCCCGCCAATGTATCGTAATCGGAATGCGTGGCCTCAGGTCCCCGGGAGCTTGGGTTGATGTGGTTCTAACAGGGAGTACTCCCGGATCCCGGCCACACTCCTAGTCGAGGGGATTACTAGCCTTCCACAGCTCTTCTACGTTGGAGTATAGGCTAGCGGGAGGTGGTTTCTCTGCATCCGCAGACTTATCGCTATCCGACTTAGTCTCCCTTACCTCCCTCCTTTCACCCTTCCCTGTTCCTGGGACACAGTGTTGCTTCCACATAGAATACATCGCTCCTGTTGGAATTTCATAAATTTTTTCCTTGGGGACCCCTGCCTTCAGTAAAGCCGCGAACATGTCCCTCCTGAGCACATGGCAGACCTCCTGCTGAAGACCAGCCGAAACAACAGGCCATGTGTTCAGCCAGCCAGCCAGAGGAAAGTGACATATACCTTTTTATAAATAATTATTGAAACATTGTATCTGTTGTAACTAAGTAAGATCCGTAGAATAGCCGATGAATGCTGATAAATGTGCATGTGTGTGTGTTTTAATAAATTGTTCCGAATTGTTTTAAAAGAATCAGTCTTACTGTCAATTTAATACCAGATTTAGAAATCTTACAAATTGGTGGAGAATGCGGACATCTGGCGAGACAGCTTTTTGATGATTCTTTTGAACAATTGGAAATTTTAGCAGTTGCGATTCTAACCTGTGTTGCGAAGTATAATTATAAATAATTAAACGGATCGGGAGAGTTGTGTCTTCGGAGCAGTTGTCTCGATAGTTGTAACTTTTAAAATGGGAACCCACCAGTAGTTATATTCAAAAGACACAGGATGAAGTGATCGATCATGAACAGAAAGCCAACAATAAAAAGAAATGTTGATGTAGTTTATCCGGAGAAGTTGGCCCAAAAGTTCCCAATACAAGACCTAAAAGAATTAAAGGCACAGGCACGATAATTCCACAAGGGTCAACCTGTGTCCTTCGGGGAACAGGTGGCATTTATCCAGGAGAGAGTAGATAAAGGAGAGCTAAGGCCAAAACGGGCAAACAATCTCGTGGCATTCAGCGCATTTTATTGTGCCCGGAGAGATGCGGAATTAATGAGGCAGAAGGCCAAAGTGATACAAAATTTAAAAGAATTGCAAGTAAAAGAGATTCAACCAAAAGAGAGATTGAAGGTATAAAACAACAAAAGGAAGAAGGCCTCCAACTTGTGAAACAGTTAAAAGAGGGAGAAATGACAGTAGTTAAGACAAGAAATTGGTCAATTAAACCACAGTATTAGGCAATTAGAAAGAAGGGCTGAACAGGCAGCTTCATTGCTACAACAACAAAGCCTCTCAAATTTAAATGCCACAGCATCTGTTGTTGAAGCAAATGAAAACAAATTAGAGTTAAAAATATATAAATAGGAAAACTTGGGGCTCCAGTAAAGAGATAGAAAATGCTAGGGGCGCATTAAGGGACGTAATTAAGAAGCCACATAGGGAGGCAGATCACTCCCAGTGCCAACTAGAAATAGCGAGGCTAAAAAGTAAGTTGGGGAGCAGCATACATAACATAAGAACATAACAATTAGGAACAGGAGTAGGCCATCTAGCCCCTCGAGCCTGCTCCCCCATTCAACAAGATCATGGCTGATCTGGCCGTGGACTCAGCTCCATTTACCCGCCCACTCCCCGTAACCCTTAATTCCCCTATTGGTTAAAAATCTATCTATCTGTGACTTGAATACATTCAATGAGCTAGCCTCAACTGCTTCCTTGGGCAGAGAATTCCACAGACTCACAACCCTCTGGGAGAAGAAATTCCTTCTCAACTAGGTTTTAAATTGGCTCCCCCATATTTTGAGGCTGTGCCCCCAAGTTCTAGTCTCCCCGACCAGTGGAAACAACCTCTCTGCCTCTATCTTGTCTATCCCTTTCATTATTTTAAATGTTTCAATAAGATCACCCCTCATCCTTCTGAACTCCAACGAGTAAAGACCCAATCTACTCAATCTATCATCATAAGGTAACACCCTCTCATCAGGTCCTGGTATCAGCAGTAACACAGGGAGCCATAACAGAGACAGCAGAAGGAGACAAGGGGGAGACAGATTGGGAAGAGGAAGTTAGTCAGCATAATCCACTGGGTGGTGGTGCAGGATGGGATACCTTGGAGGCACAAGAGCCAATCGTAGCCATAGTAACCACTTCTTTACGATGTCGAGGAGGCGGGAGCTCAGAGCAGCGCCAGTCTGGGGATTTCGGGAGGCCTATAAAGGCCAGCAGGAGATCGAGCAGTCAGTCGAGGAGGCCTATCGGTGCAGCTGCAGCAGGAAGGAAAAAAAGAAGTAGAAAGAAATCGAAAGGTGACGTCACAGCCAAGGGGATAAGTGATTGGCTGGTGATTGGGAAGTAGTTTTGCTTTTTCTTTTCTATATCAGTAAGTAACATTTAACATTGTTGTTGCCAAATTAAGTTAATCTAAGGGTTAAGTCATGGCAGGACAGCTCGGACACGTGTTATGCTCCTTCTGTACTATGTGGGAAGTCAGGGACGCTTCCGGTGTCCCTGATGACTACGTGTGCAGGAAGTGTATCCACCTCCAGCTCCTGACAGACTGCATTGCGGCACTGGAGCTGCAGGTGGATTCACTCTGGAGCATCCACGATGCTGAGAATGACGTTAAAAGCATGTTTAGCGAGTTGGTCTCACTGCAGTTAAAGGGTACACAGCCAGGTAGTAAATGGGTGACCAACAGGAAGAGCAGTGCAAGGAAGGTAGTGCAGGGGTCCCATGCGGTCATCCCCCTGCAAAACAGATACACCGCTTTGGGTACTGTTAAGGGGGATGACTCATCAGGGGAGGGCAGCAGCAGCCAGGTTCATGGCACCGTGGGTGGCTCTGCTGCACAGGAGGGCAGAAAAAATACTGGGAGAGCTATAGTGATAGGGGGATTCGATTGTAAGGGGAATAGATAGGCGTTTCTGCGGCCGCAACCAAGACTCCAGGATGGTATGTTGCCTCTCTGGTGCAAGGGTCAAGGATGTCTCGGAGCTGGTGCAGAAAATTCTGAAAAGGGAGGGTGAACAGCCAGTTGTCGTGGTGCACATAGGTACCAACGATATAGGTAAAAAATGGGATGAGGTCCTACGATACGAATTTAGGGAGCTAGGTGCTAAATTAAAAAGTAGGACCTCAAAAGTAGTAATCTCAGGATTGCTACCAGTGCCACGTGCTAGTCAGAGTAGGAAACGCAGGATAGCCCAGATGAATACGTGGCTTGAGGAGTGGTGCAAAAGGGAGGGATTCAAATTCTTGGGACATTGGAACCGGTTCTGGGGGAGGTGGGACCAGTACAAACCGGACAGTCTGCACCTGGGCAGGACCGGAACCAATGTCCTCCGGGGAGTGTTTGCTAGTACTGTTGGGGAGGAGTGAAATTAACATGGCAGGGGGATCGGAACCAATGCAGGGAGACAGAGGGAAATAAAATGGAGGCAGAAGCAAAAGATAGAAAGGAGAATAGTAAAAGTGGAGGGCAGAGAAACCCAAGGCAAAAAACAAAAAGGGCCACAATACAGCAAAATTCTAAAGGGGCAAAGTGTGTTAAAAAGACAATCCTGAAGGCTCTGTGCCTCAAAGCGAGGAGTATTCGGAATAAGGTGGACGAATTAACTGCGCAGACAGCAGTTAACGGATATGATGTAATTGCCATCACGGAGACATGGCTCCAGGGTGACCAAGGCTGGGAACTCAACATCCAGGGGTATTCAACATTGAGGAAGGATAGGCAGAGAGGAAAAGGAGGTGGGCTGGTGTTGCTGGTTAAAGAGGAAATTAATGCAATAGTAAGGAGGGACATTAGCCTGGATGATGTGGAATCGGTATGGGTGGAGCTGCGGAATACCAAAGGGCAGAAAACGCTAGTGGGAATTGTGTACAGACCACCAAACAGTAGTAGTGAGGTTGGGGACAGCATCAAACAAGAAATAAGGGATGTGTGCAATAAAGGTACAGCAGTTATCATGGGCGACTTTAATCTACATATTGATTGGGCTAACCAACCTGGTAGCAATGCGGTGGAGGAGGATTTCCTGGTGTGTATTAGGGATGGTTTTCTCCACCAATATGTCGAGGAACCAAATAGAGAACTGGCCATCCTAGACTGTGTGATGTGTAATGAGAAGGGACTAATTCACAATCTTGTTGTGCGAGGCCCCTTGGGGAAGAGTGACCATAATATGGTAGAATTCTTAATTAAGATGGAGAGTGACGCAGTTAATTCGGAAACTAGGGTCCTGAACTTAAGGAAAGGTAACTTCGACGGTATGAGACATGAATTGGCTAGGATAGACTGAAAAGGATACTGTAAGGGTTGATGGTGGATAAGCAATGGCAAACATTTAAAGATCACATGGATGAACTTCAGCAATTGTACATCCCTGTGTGGAGTAAAAATAAATGGGGAAGGTGGCTCAACCGTGGCTAACAAGGGAAATTAAGGATAGTGTTCAAACCAAGGAAGAAGCATATAAATTGTTTAGAAAAAGTAACAAACCTGAGGACTGGGAGAAATTTAGAATTCAACAGAGGAGGACTAAGGATTTAATTAAGAGGGGGAAAATAGAGTATGAGAGGAAGCTTGCAAGGAACATAAAAGCTGACTGAAAAAGCTTCTATAAATATGTGAAGAGAAAAAGATTAGTGAAGACAAATGTAGGTCCCTTGCAGTCGGATTCAGCTGAATTTATAATGGGGAACAAAGAAATGGCAGACCAATTGAACAAATACTTTGGTTCTGTCTTCAAGAAGGATAACACAAATAACCTTCTGAATGTACTAGGGAACAGTGGGTCTAGTGAGAAGGAGGAACTGAAGGATATCCTTATTAGGCGGGAAATTGTGTTCGGGAAATTGATGGGATTGAAGGCTGATAACTCCCCGTGGCCTGATAGTCTGCATCCCAGAGTACTTAAGGAAGTGGCCCTAGAAATAGTGGATGCATTGGTGATCATTTTCCAACAGTCTATCGACTCTGGATCAGTTCCTATGGACTGGAGGGTAGCTAATGTAACACCACTTTTTAAAAAAGGAGGGAGAGAGAAAACAGGTAATTATAGACCGGTTAGCCTGACATCAATAGTGGGGAAATGTTGGAATCAATTATTAAGGATGAAATAGCAGCGCATTTGGAAAGCAGTGACAGGATCGGTCCAAGTCAGCATGGATTTATGAAAGGGAAATCATGATTGACAAATCTTCTGGAATTTTATGAAGATGTAACTAGCAGAGTGGACAAGGGAGAATGAATAGATGTGGTGTATTTGGAATTTCAAAAGGATTTTGACAAGGTCCCGCACAAGAGATTGGTTTGCAAAATCAAAGCGCATGGTATTGGGGTAATGTACTGACATGGATAGAGAACTAGTTGGCAGACAGGAAGCAGAGAGTCAGGATAAACGAGTCCTTTTCAGAATGGCAGGCTGTGACTAGTGGAGTGCCGCAGGTCTCAGTGCTGGGACCCCAGCTCTTTAAAATATACGATTTGGATGAAGGAATTGAGTGTAATATCTCCAAGTTTGCAGATGACACTAAACTGGGTGGCGGTGGGAGCTGTGAGGAGGACGCTAAGAGGCTGCAGGGTGACTTGGACAGGTTAGGTGAGTGGACAAATGCATGGCAGATGCAGTATAATGTGGATAAATGTGAGGTTATCCACTTAGGGGGCAAAAATGCAAAGGCAGAATATTATCTGAATGGCGGCAGATTAGGAAAAGGGGAGGTGCAACGAGACCTGGGTGTCATGGTTCATCAGTCATTGAAGGTTGGCATGCAGGTACAGCAGGCGGTGAAGAAGGCAAATGGTATGTTGGCCTTCATAGCTAGGGGATTTGAGTATAGGAGCAGTGAGGTCTTACTGCAGTTGTATAGCAGTTGGTGAGGTCTCACCTGGAATATTGTGTTCAGTTTTGGTCTCCTAATCTGAGGAAGGACATTCTTGCTATTGAGGGAGTGCAGCGAAGGTTCACCTGACTAATTCCAGGAATGGCTGGACTGACATATGAGGAGAGACTGGATCAACTGGGCCTTTATTCACTGGAGTTAGAAACATAGAAACATAGAAAGAAGGATGCGAGGGTATCTCATAGAAACGGATAATATTCTGATGGGACTGGACAGGTTAGATGCGGGAAGAATGTTGCCGATGTTGGGGAGGTCCAGAACCAGGGGACATAGTCTTAGGATAAGGGGTAGGCCATTTAGGACTGAGATGAGGAGAAACTTCTTCACTCAGAGAGTTGTTAACCTGTGGAATTCCCTGCCACAGAGAGTTGTTGATGTCAGTTCATTGGATATATTGAAGAGGGAGTTAGATATGGCCCTTACGGCTAAGGGGATCAAGGGTTATGGAGAGAAAGCAGGAAACGGGTTCTGAGGGAATGATCAGCCATGATCTTATTGAATGGCGGTGCAGGCTCAAAGGGCCGAATGGCCTACTCCTGCACCCATTTTCTATGTTTCTATGCTTCTAATGTGCACGGTCATATCACCAATAAGCCTACTGACTCACGGCCCATTTCTGGTGCTGACGCCACAGCATGTAGCCACGAGTTGGGGCCCATTAATGATGGGGACAACCCATTGGAAGTTAATAGGAGGTGGGCAAATTTCAGAAGGCTTCACGCCGAGTTGGAGGAAAGAGACTTAACATGAGTCCTCCTATTGGCCTGATCCAGTTCCGTAAAAGATAACCTGCCAGACGCAGTCCTCCAGCCTGCCGCAGCGGCCGATGCACTGATGACCAAGATCCAAAACCATTTAGGGATCCAAAACTTGAACTTAGTGGCTCTGTTTAATCAGATCAAGCAGCACCCAGAAGAGACCCCTTGAGCGTTCAGTAATTGCCTGTACGATATCTATCAACGTACGCAGAGCCAGGCACCCACAAATGCTACAGTAGGAAAGAATCAGGAACAATTTAAATCGATGTTCCTGACCCAACTCCACTCTTTAGTTAAAACCACCCTTGGCATAGCCATGAGGTCCACCAATCAGTGAACAGATATAGAGACCAGTGCTCAAATAGCCTGGGAGATGGTAAAAGACCAGTTAAAGGCGAAGTCACCACCCACTGCGAATAAACCAGTGTCAATGGTGGGGGGATCTCGAAACTACCCCTTTAAGGGGCGGTGCTTTAATTATAAGAAGGAAGGCCACCTAGCAAAAGACTGCAGCAGACCCAGACCAGCACCGAACCATGATGCAATGCATAGTTATCTCCCGAGGGACAAATCCAAGCCCTCTGGGACAAATCACACCGATCAGATCAATTGATTTGTGGCCACCAAATTGAGGAAGTCAAAAAGACAATTTTAAAAGTACATAGACAAGAAAGTACGTCGCTTTGTATACAAGATGGGAGACTCAGTAATGATTCCACATTATGGGAACAAGAAGTTGCCTTTGAGCCCAGGTGGTGGGGACCGCATAAAATTATAGACCGATTGAACCCCGCGGTTTATTTGATTCAGTTATCGGGGGAAAAGGGTGTTAAGTACAAGAAGTGGTTTCACATTAATCAGTTTAAAAACTGCCAAAGAGTAAATACTGCACTGATCTTGTTTACCACAGACCATGTTACGGATCCTCACGATTGTCAGGATGACACTGGTCACGACCGAAGCCGAGGGAAGATGGAGAAGTGGGAACTGCAACATGACTCACGGACATCATCAATCATCAATGTGCTTTGAGAAGCGACGGTGCACTGAAGATATGGGAAGGGGAGAGTCTCCGCTGGAGATGTTGTTGTATTATAGTAAATCCTCTACGTGTGGCCTACACCTTAAGAGGTGGGGACTAAGTCAGGCCATCCACTTTTCTCTCCCTCTCTCTCTCTCTCTAAGTTTAAAACCCATAAAAAGCAGAGCTATCAGAACCCTCTCAATGTTTATGATGTGAGTCCTGAGGAGATAACCCATATGAGCAGTCAATAAGGATATTTCCCCCTCAAGGTGGGGAATTTGTAAGAATAAAAGTGTTCAGTAATAAAATTGATTCTGTGTATGTAAAAGTGTTGAAAGTGTAGACTATACAAAAAGACAGTTTTGAAAGAGTCAAAATGGAAGCTCACAGAACTCCAGCATGGTGTTTGTGTATTGTCTTAATTGGAAAGCCATTAACTTAATCAAGGGATTGCTGGGCCAGTCCAGCAGACACATGCGTGAGGAGAGCGAGTAAGGAACTGCCCTGGAACCAAGGTCCAATCCTGAGGCTTTTGGAGGAACAATGGATTTATGGGATATAACAACCCAAGCACAGACTGCTCTATCTCTTTCCATCTCTCCTGAGCACATGGCAGACCTTCTGCTGAAGGCCAGTCGAAACAGCAGGCCATGTGTTCAACCAGCCAAAGGAAAGTGACGTATACCTTTTTATAAATCATTATTGAAACATTGTATCTGTTGTAACTAAATAAAATCCGTAGGATAGCCGATGACAGCTGATAAATGTGCATGGGTGTGTGTTTTAATAAACTGTTCCGAATTGTTTTAAAAGAATCAGTCTTACTGTCAATTTAATACCAGAGGTTTAGAAATCTTACAATATGCAATGACCATAGTTAATATGGTATTGTCAGACTCATGAGGTAAGTAAGTGTGCCAAAGTCCCGTTGTATGAAATAAGACTTTTGGTTCCATGAATACTGTTTCTGGATGCTCCATTCATCTTTGAAAACATAAATATTTTGAATGTTGTAGTGGCAGTAGCAAGTTCCAACTCCTACTCTGCTCAGATCCAATCTCATTCCTGATGCAGTGGAGAAGTGATGCTTCTTTGGCACAGGAGGAAAGGAAACATCACATTTGGAATCTTCGATGGCTCACATTTGTATTTTTCGACATTGATACTGACCTTGGCTAGCGCACTTGGCTGCAGGGGATCTTTGGCTCAGTAAGTGAACAAAACAAGGGGAAAAAGATGGTAACTTGCCTCATAATGGAAGTGCTTTTTGTTACAGTTTGTCTTCAGAAAGGATATTGCCTGTGTTGCAGAAATTCCAATATACATAGGAAAATGGTACTTAAATTGGGTGTGCAGAGAAAGTCCCTTGGTGGATGTGCAATGCCCAGAAAAGTGGCGTTTTTGCAGTATGAATATGAATTAGCTATGAAACAAACAAAATATATTGACAGTATTATTGAACAAAATAGAACCAACAATTACAATGGGGGTGAATTTCCTCATCACTTTTAGTGTATTTACGGTGCTGGATTGGTACAAGAATATTTTTTAAGTGCGGAAATTTGGGTGCCACTTGTGCACCTTTAAAATGTTTCCCATGAGTTGCCTCGTGCTTTTAGAGCTTTCTCATGATCCACTTGCTAAATTCCCACTGACGTCATTTGCATATGTCAGAGTGCGAGCCAGTGGATTCTGGGCTTGCACTACGATTGTACGCTGAGAAATGTAGACTGAGATTTGAGGCGCAGCCGATACCAGGATCAGCAGAAGACAGGAGTTGGTGAGTTTGAAGTGATTTCTGCAGCTTGGGAAAACTTTTTAAACCTTTTCTTTGGAATTGTTTTCTACAATGACCTGCACTTAATTCTGACTGCTTCTTATGGTGCCAGCGCATCAGAAGAATTTCGGATCACCCACCACTTACCCACAGTCAGGAGCAGGTATGGCATTCACTATGGGCATATTGTATGCCATTATCATGGAGGAGCAGGAGCAGCACAGGATGGAGCAAAGGAGACAAAGGCAGCATTTACTGCAAGAAGCACAACACATGTCATCACTAAAGTCTTTTCTACTGTGGAACAAAATCTATCTTTGAGACACATCAAACTAATGATACTGATGCTTAGATGGTGTTCTTGGTGGCATATTTACTGTTTTGGATGCCCCCAAAAGTTCGTCAACATCCCCTGCCTGCTACACAATAACATGCAGGGTGTGATCCTTACCAACGGATCCATTACAGACCCAATCCACGTCCGGACCGGGGTCAAACAGGGCTGCGTCATCACCCCAACCCTCTTCCCAATCTTCCTCACTGCCATGCTCCACCTCACAGTCAACTAGTGGAATTAAACTACAGAACCAGTGGGAATCTGTTCAACCTTCGCCGTCTCCAGGCCAGGTCCAAGGCCACCCCAACCTCTGTCGTCGAGCTACAGTACGTGGACTACGCCTGCATCTGTACACATACAGAGGCTGAACTTCAGGACATAGTCAATGTATTTACTGAGGTGTAGGAAAGCATAGGCCTGAGGCTAAACCTCTAAGACAAAGGTTCTCCACCAGCCTGTCCTTGCCACACAGCACTGCTCCCTCCCCACCCCCCAGCCCCCCCCCCCCCACCCCACTCATCAAGATCCATGGCGTGGCCCTGGATAACGTGGAACATTTCTCATACCTCAGGAGCCTCTTATCAAAAAGAGCAGACATTGACGATGAGATCCAACACCACCTTCAGTGCGCCAATGCAGCCTTTGGTCGCCCGAGGAAAAGTGTTCAAAGACCAGGCCCTCAAATCTGCCACCAAGCTCATGGTCTACAGGGCTGTAGTAATACCCGCCCTCCTGTATGGCTTCGAGACATGGACCATGTACAGTAGACACCAAGTTGTTGGAGAAATATCACCAACGATGTCTCTGTAAGATCATACAAATCCCCTGGGAGGCCAGACACACCAACATTAGCATCCTCGACCAGGCCAACATCCCCAGCATCGAAGCACTGACCACACTTGATCAGCCCCGCTGGGCAGGTCACATTGTCCGCATGCCAGACACGAGACTTCTAAAGCAAGCGCTCTACTCGGAACTCCTTCACAGCAAACGAGCCAAAAGTGGGGAGAGGAAAAGTTACAAGAACACCATCAAACCCTCCCTGATAAAGTGCAACATCCCCACTGACTCCTTGGAGTCCCTGGCCAAAGACCGCCCTAAGTGGAGGAAGTGCATCCATGAGGCCACTGAGCACCTCAAGTCTCATTGCCGAGTGCGTGCAGAAATCAAGCGCAGGCAGCGGAAAGAGGATGCGGCAAATCTGTCCCACCCTCCCATACCCTCAACGATTGTCTGTCCCACCTGTGACAGAGTCTGTGGCTCTCGTATTGGAATGTTCAGCCTTCTAAGGACTCATTTTAAGAGTGGAAGCAAGTCTTCCTCGATTCCAAGGGACTGCCTATGATGATGTCCTTGGTGTAATGGGTGATAATTGCAGATGCTAGATCATACCAGGACATCCCTTGAGGGTTTCCCTGATGGGCTACCATACCCGACGAAATACAAGCCAGCCAATTACCGCCCCATCTACTCTCAATCATCAGCAAAATAGTGGAAGACGTCGTCGACAATGCCAGCAATCAGTTCATAGACTGTATCCGGGATAGTTTCTTTGAACAGTATGTTGCGGAACTAACCAGGGAGCAGGCTACCTTAGATCTGGTTTTGTGTAATGAGACAGGATTAATAAATGATCTCCTAGTAAAGGATCCTCAAGGAATGAGTGACCATAACATGGTTGAGTTTCAAATTCAGTTGGAGGGTGAGAAAGTTGTATCTCAAACCAGCATACTAAGCTTAAATAAAGGAGATTACAAAGCTATGAAGGCAGAGTTGGCTAAAGTGGACTGGGAAAATAGATTACAAAGTATGGGATGGTTGATGAGCAGTGGCAGACATTTAAGGAGATATTTCATAACTCGCAACAAAAATATATCTCAATAAGAAGGAAAGACTGTAAGAGAAGGGATAACCATCTGTGGCTAACTAAGGAAATAAGGGATGGTATCAAATTAAAAACAAGGGCATACAATGTGGCCAAGACTAGTGGGAGGCCAGAGGATTGGGAAACTGTTAAAAGCCAGCAAAGAACGACTAAAATATGATAGAGAGGGAACATAATTTATGAAAGTAAACTCGCACGAAATATAAAAACAGATAGTGAGAGTTTCTACAGGTACATAAAAAGAAAAAGAGTGGCTAAAGTAAATGTTGGTCCCATAGAGGATGAGACTGGAGAATTAATAATGGAGAACAGAGAAATGGCAGAGACATTGAACAAATATTTTGTATCGGTCTTCATGGTAGATGGCATCAAAAAACATCCCAATAGTGGAGGGGCTATGGGGAGGAAGGAACTTAATATAATCACTATCACTAATGAAGTAGTACTCGGTAAAATTAATGGGACTAAAGGCAGACAAGTCCCCTGGACCTGAGGGCTTACATCCTAGGGCTTAAAAGAAGTGGCTGCAGAGATAGTGGATGCATTGGTTGTAATATACCAAAATTCCCTGGATTCTGGACGGTCCCAGCAGATTGGAAAACTGCAAATGTAATGCCCCTGTTTAAAAAGGAGACAGACAAAAAGCAGGAAATTATAAACCAGTTAGCCTAACCTCTGTCATTGGGAAAATGCTGGAATCCATTACTAAGGATGCAGTAGCGGAACATTTAGAAAAGCATAATTCAATCAAGCAGAGTCAGCATGGTTTTATGAAAGGGAAATCATGTTTGACAAATTTGCTGGAGTTCTTTGAGGATGTAACGAGCAGGGTGGATAAGGGGGAACCAGTGGACGTGGTGTATTTGGATTTCCAGAAGGCATTTGATAAGATGCCACATAAAAGGTTACTGCACAAGATAAAAGTTCATGGGGTGGGGGTAATATATTAGCATGGATAGAGGATTGACTAACAGAAAACAGAGTCGGGAAAAATGGGTCATTTTCCGGTTGGCAAAAAGTAACTAGTGGGGTGCCGCAGGGATCGGTGCTGGGGCCTCAACTATTTACAATCTATATTAATGACTTGGATGATGGGACCGAGTGTAATGTAGCCAAGTTTGCTGATTATACAAAGATGGGTGGGAGAGCAAATTATGAGGAGGACACAAAAAATCTGCAAAGGGATATAGACAGGCTAAGTGAATGGGCAAAAATTTGGCAGACAGAATATAATGTGGGAAAATGTGAGGTTATCCACTTTGGCAGAAAAAATAGAAAAGCAAATGATAATTTAAATGGAGGAAAATTGCAAAGTTCAGCAGTACAGAAGGACCTGGGGGTCCTTGTGCATGAAACACAAAAAGTTAGTATGCAGGTACAGCAAGTAATCAAGAAGGCAAATAGAATGTTGGTCTTTATTGCAAGGGGGATGGAGTATAAAAACAGAGCTGTACTGCTACAACTGTACAGGGTATTGGTGAGGCCGCACCTAGAGTACTGCATGCAGTTTTGGTCTCCGTATTTAAGAAAGGATATACTTTCATTGGAGGCTGTTCAGAGAAGGTTCACTTGGTTGATTCCGGAGATGAGAGGGTTGACTTATGAATGTAGGTTGGGCCTATACTCATTGGAGTTCAGAAGAATGAGAGGTGATCTTATTGAAACATATAAGATAATGAGGGGGCTCAGCAAGATGGATGCAGAGAGGATATTTCCACTCATAGGGGAAACTAAAACTAGGGGACATAGTCTCAGAATAAGGGGCCGTCAATTTAAAGCTGAAATGAGGAGGAATTTCTTCTCTCAGAGGGTTGTAAATCTATGGAATTCTCTGCTCCAGAGAGCTGTGGAGGCTGGGTCATTGAATGTATTTAAGGCAGAGATAGACAGAGTTTTGAGCGATAAGGGAATAAAGGGTTATGGGGAGTGGGCAGGGAAGTGGAAATGAGTCCTTGATCAGATCAGCCATGATCTTATTAAATGGTGGAGCAGGCTTGAGGAGCCAGGTGGCCTACTCCTGCTCCTATTTCTTATGTTCTTATGTTATGTTCAATCGGCATTTACCCACCAATAACCTGCTCACTGATGCACAGGTTGGGTTTTTCCAGAACCAGTCAGCCCCAGACATTATTGCAGCCCTGGACAACATGAACAAAAAAGCTGAATTCCAGAGGTGAGGTAAGAGTGACTGCCCTTGACATCAAAGCAGCATTTGATCAAATGTGGCATCAAGGAGACCTAGCAAAATTGAAGTCAATGGGGAACAGGGGGAAAACTCTCCACTGGCTGGAGTCATACCTAGCACAAAGGAAGATGGTTGTGGTGGTTGGGTGGTCAATCATTGCTGCAGGAGTTCCACAAGGCAGTGTCCTAGGCCCAACCATCTTCAGCTGCTTCATCAATGACCTTCCCTCCATCATAAAGTCAGAAGTGGGGATGTTCGTTGATGATTGCACAGTGTTCAGTTCCAATCACAACTCCTCAGATAATGAAGCAATCCATGCAGTCCTCATGCAGCAAGACCTTAATGACATTCAGGCTTGGGCTGATGTATGGCGTGAATGTTACTTGCCACTTAAGTGCCAGGCAATGACTATCTCCAACAAGCAAGTATGTAACCATCGCCCCTTGACATTTAATGGCATTACCATCGCTGAATCCCCCACCATCAACATCCTGGTGGACCCCATTGACCAGAAACTTAACTGGACCAGCCACATAAATACTGTAGCATCAAGAGCAGGTCAGAGGCTGGGTATTCTGCAGCGAGTTTCTAACCTCCTGACTCCCCAAAGCCTTTCCACCATCTATAAGGCACAAATCAGGAGTGTGATGGAATACACTACAATTGCTTAGCTGAGTGCTGCTCCAACAACACTCAAGAAACTTGACACCATCCAGGACAAAGCAGCCCACTGGATTGACACCCCATCCACCACCTTCAACATTCACTCCCTCCATCACCGACATAAGGTGGCTGCAGTGTGCACCATCTACAAAATGTGCTACAGCAACTCATCAAGGCTTCTTCAGCAGCATCTCCCAAATTTGCGAACACTATCACCTAGAATAACAAGGGCAGCAGGCGCATGGGAACACCATCACCTGAATGTTCCCTTCCAAGTTGCGCACCATCCTGACTTGGAAATATATCTCCGATCCTTCATCGTCATTGGGTGAATATCCTGGAACTCCCGCCCTAACAGCACTGTGGGAGTACCTTCACCAGAGAGCTGCAGCAGTTCAAGAAGGTGGCTCACCACCACCTTCTCAAGGGCAATTAGGGATGGGCACATCCCAGGAATGAATAAAACATTCTTTTAAATCCCATCCGTTTTTGCGATTAAAATTCCCCCGCAGAGTCTAAACTAGGAATTATAATGCAGGAAGTATAAATTAGGTTTATATCACGTACAGAAAGTGAAATAAAGATTGGGAAAGAAAGATGTGATTAAGAGAGAGAAGTAAAAGAGACCGACAGAAAAAGTAAAAACAAATATTTAAATTCTTGTATTGTTAAATCTCCAACACATTACATTCTGAAGTAATGAGACTCTAAACTTGTAAAATTAAATTTTCAAGGCTAGAGATATTGTTTGGCAGTAATTATGCTGTTAGAAAATCAGTTACACCTGAATGCACCAGTCCTAACTTTTTCTGCTCTATTTAGTGGGAAACTGGTGCGTAAGTACAGCAACTTCATGCCCTTATATGGATTTCAATGCAGAGTCTATCGGAGATATACTGTTATAGTGTAGCCTGTGGACAAACTCGAATAGCGACCTCTTGATTCCTTGTTTAACTGCGCATGTGCAGACTCCAGAAGTTGCTGTCCAATTTACTCCATAATAACAGTGAGTGCTGAAAGCCTCTCCGGTATTCTCAACACAAAATCTGGGCCATTGTATCTGTGATTGACTTAATATATCTGTGGAAGACTGAATGGCAAATTGTAGTGATCTCCTCAGTGAAAACCTGGAATGTGACCTTAAAAGCAATGGATAATGTAGTGCCTACAGTGGAGGTGAGTTGTAAGCTATGGATTGAGGTGCTGCATGTGGCATAAATCAGTGAAGGCTTTCTTCAATAAAGAGCAATCTCCACAAGCACTGTTCCAGTGACAACATGGAGGAAAACTGCAAATGTAACGCCCCTATTTAAAACAGGAGGCAGACAAAATGCAGGAACTATAGACCAGTTAGCCTAACATCTGTGATTGGGAAAATGTTGGAGTCCATTATTAATGAAGCAGTAGCAGGACATTTGGAAAAACATATTCGGTCAGGCAGAGACAGTATGGATTTATGAAATGGAAGTCATGTTTGCCAAATTTGCTGGAATTCTTTGAGGATGTAACGAATAGTGTGGATAAAGGGGAACCAGTGGATGTGGTGTATTTGGACTTCCAGAAAGCATTTGACAAGGTGCCACATGAAAGGATATGGTACAAGATAAAAGTTCACGGGGTTGGGGGTAATATATTAGCATGGATAGAGGATTGGCTAACGAACAGAAAACAGAGAGTCAGGATAAATGGTACATTCTCTGGCTGGCAACCAGTAACTAGTAGGGTGCTGCAGGGATCAGTGCTGGGAGCCCAACTATTTACAATCTATATTAACGACTTGGAAGAAGGGACTGAGTGTAACATAGCCAAGTTTGTTGATGAAACAAAGATGGGAGGGAAAGCAATGTGTGAGGAGGACACACAAAATCTACAAAAGGACATAGACAGGCTAAGTGAGTGGGCAAAAAACTGGCAGATGGAGTATAATGTTGGAAAGTGTGTGGTCATGCACTTTGGCAGAAAAAAAAAATCAAAGAGCAAGTTATTATTTAAATGGAGAAAGATTGTAAAGTGCTGCAGTACAGCAGGACCTGGGGGTACTTGTGCATGAAACACAAAAGGTTAGTATGCAGGTACAGCAAGTGATCAGGAAGGCCAATGGAATCTTGACCTTTATTGCAAAGGAAATGGAGTATAAAAGCAGGGAAGTCTTGCTACAGTTGTACAGGGTATTGGTGAGGCCACACCTGGAATACTGCGTGCAGTTTTGGTTTCCATATTTACGAAAGGATATACTTGTTTTGGAGGCAGTTCAGAGAAGGTTCACTAGGTTGATTCCAGAGATGAGGGGGTTGACTTATGAGGAAAGGTTGAGTAGGTTGGGCCTCTACTCATTGGAATTCAGAAGATTGAGAGATGATCTTATCGAAACGCATGTGAGCCTCTACCTGACTATTCTGATACGGATGTATCAGCAGGTTGGTGCCATGTATCTATGAGGCTGCCTGAGCAACTGCAACAACAACTTGCATTTATATAGCACCTTTAAAACGTCTAAAGGTGCTTCACATGAACATTATCAGGCAAAATTTGACACCGAGGCATATAAGGAGATATTAGGATAGATGACCAAATGTTTGGTCAAAAAGGTAGGTTTTAAAGAGCGTCATAAAGGAGGAGCGAGAGATAGAGAGGCGAAGAGATTTAGGAAGGGAATTCCAGAGTTTAGGGCCTAGGCAGCTGATGGTGGGGTAATGAAAATTTGGGATGCACAATAGGCCGGAATTGGAGGAGAGCAGAGATCTCGGAGGGTTGTAGGGCTGGAGAAGGTTGCAGAGATAAAACTTTAAAATCGAACATTGCCAGTTCGGGAGCTAATGTAGGTCAGCAGTAAATGCGTGAATGGGACTTGGTGCGAGTTCGGATATGAGCAACACAATTTTGGATGACCTCAAGTTTATGTAGGGTGGGAGATGGGAGGCCAACCAGGAGAGCATTGAAATAGTCTGGTTTGGAGGTAACAAAGGCATGGATGAGTGTTTCACCAGCAGATGAGCTGAGGCAGGTTTTATGGATGTGGAAATAAGTGGTCTTGGTGATGGAGCAGATATGTTGTTGGAATCTCATCTCGGGGTCAAATATAAGCTTGCAAACAGTCCAATGCTCCATTGTATCTTCCAAAAAGCAAAGACATAAGAGAATTTCCAATTGAATACCATTTTATCTCAAATGGGGGCGATGGGAATAGCAGCCCCACAGCAATAGCATAAATTCAGATGGGAAATTATTTGGCATCAACAAAAAGAACAAAACGAAACCATCGAAGTTGAGTCAGAAATAACTGAGCTGCCAATCTTACAAAACATCACTGCTGGTTTCTTTAAATGTGCCACTCCTTTTCTGCAGTGCCTAGAAACCCTGGATGTCCATTTAATATGGACAAGAGTATGATCTGGTACAAATGTGGCAAAAATGATGGAAAATGGGGCATCTGGCCTTCACAAATCATTACAGCTTCATTTGGATGGAGCCACCCAAAAATGGGTAGCTGCTTTCCCAGCCCAACCAAAATGCTGTGAGAAAATGGAGTGGGCACCAACGTGGGCAAGGTTCCAGTGGAACAGACACCCATTTTCCACTCTAGGCAGCCCATTTTATGCATCTACAAAGGCCGGCTTAGAGTGGAAAGTCCAAGCTTTTGTGTTTCTGGCACTTGCAGTTCGAGAGTGCCAACAGCAATCAAACATTTGTAATTACTTTATCTCAACTGTGTAACAAGTTTTTTTCTGGCTTGTGCAATGGTGCTAATAACATTGAGGCTGAGGCTATTTTCCATGGCATAAAACGTGCTTATTAGTTAAGCAGGCAATTTCACTTGCGGAATAAAAAATTATACATCATTTCATAGCTGTCTGCTGTGAACCCTCTCCATATCCCACGGTCATTCCTCTCAACATGATAATTCAGTGTAATGAATTTAAAAATAATGGATTTTCACATGGCTGTGGTGCTGCATTCTGGAACATGTTTCAAACCTTCCTGGAAGCTGTTCAACATAACACTGGCAGTATTTGTCCATTATTCTTCCTTTTGGGGAATTTCACTTTTACTAATGCTACTGAAGACAGACACACACATACAGACTTATTTTTTAAAAATCTAGAAAATGTTTCAAGGCTTTGCTCACAATGCACATGCTTAGCCTGCATGAACAGAATCATAGCTCTGGACAAAATATCAAATCCAAGCCTTGGTTTTTATAGAGGATGAGGCTTTCAAAAGTAATTTATTGTAAGGAAAGCACTTTGGGTATCCTTAGACAAAAGCAAAATACTGCGGATGCTAGAATCTGGACTAAAAACAGAAATTGCTGGAAATCTCAGCAGGTCAGTCAGCATCTGTGGAGAGGAGGCAGAGTTAACGTTTCGGGTCGATGACCCTTCATCAGAACCCTTGGGTAACCTTAGGTTGTGAAACGCACGATATAAATACAAGTTCTTTCTTCCTTTCTTTACCTATGAACATGTCAACATGAAATAAATAAAATATTTACAACTTTTAAGTATTAAGAGTAAAAATATATGTAGATGCTTGATGATGGCAGCTAGAACCTTGCATTGCCACAACAATGATAGAACTTGTGATCATCAGAAATGGATCTACTAACTGACCAGGAATAATTGGCTCTTGAATGAGGTACACAGGGGTTCTTATAGCATCAGTGGAATTGTTCCAATAGGAGTCAATTGAGGGGAGAATGGGAAAAGGGAGCAAATCAGATGTAAAATTAAGAAATAAAAATATTTTTCCTCTTGCACTGTACTCGGGCAAGCCAATATGCACAAGGGCAGGGACAAGACATGCTGCCCTAACGTCATCAGTTGAATGACATTATCAAATTATGTCAGGCACACTTTTCTGTCACAATATTTCCACCATACTATTTCCATCATACTATTTCCATTTTGTCTATTTGTTATACTTACCACTGAATTACCTTCTGAATTTTTTCAGGCTAAATCACAGCCCATTGATTCTATTTTTATCACCAAGGCAGACACATGAGGTCTGTGCAAATCAGGCCTCTCACTAGCCCCAATAGCCTGTCTCCTCCCCACATAATGTGACATATCCCCTCCCATTGCCCACACTCACTGGTCACATCATCCAAAAGCAGCCGAACGTTGTGACCCCAGCTGTAACTTTGGGAACTTCTCCCCAGTATTTTCACACTCTGCAACTATACTCTCCCTGTTCCCAGATGTACCATCGATTCCAGGTACCAGTAGTTGGTTTACTACTCTAAAACTTCACTATGCACCTTCCATCATTCCTAGTCTCCAGGACCTTCCTTCCATTGCTCCCAGATTCCAGAATCCACCGTTAAATACTCCTAGTCCGTGAAATTCCTCCCATATCATTCTCACTGTATTTAACACCATTTTCAAATGCTCCAACCATCCATCACTCCCATCTCAGTGGTCCAACACTGCCCAATATTGCTACACCATACCGTATTCCATAATGACCTTCTCATTACTTTCACACCCTGCTCCCAGTTCTCTCAGATCACCCTATCAGCACGACCAATCACATAATCTCTTGCCCCCATAGTACTACAGTTGGACCTCTCTGGTCTGCACCTTTGGGACCTGACTGGTGCTGGACCAGAGAATTTCCCAAACCACGGGAGGTCAACTGGTGACATAGAAACATAGAAACATAAAAATTAGGTGCAGGAGCAGGCCATTCGGCCCCTCGAGCCTGCACCCCCATTCAATAAGATCATGACTGATCATTCAACCTCAGTATCCCTTTCCTGCTTTCTCTCCATACCCCTTGATCCCTTTGGCCGTAAGGGCCATATCTAACTCCCTTTTGAATATATCTAACGAACTGGCCTCAATAACTTTCTGCGGTAGAGAATTCCACAGGTTAACCATTCTCTGGGTGAAGAAGTTTCTCCTCATCTCGGTCCTAACTGGCTTACCCCTTATTCTTAGACTGTGACCCCTGGTTCTGGAACTCCCCCAACATCGGGAACATTCTTGCTGCCTCTAACCTGTCCAATCCCATCAGAATTTTATATGTTTCTATGAGATCCCCTCTCATTCTTCTAAACTCCAGTGGATACAAGCCCAGTTGATCCAGTCTCTCTTCATGGGGCCAAGTTTTGGCCTGAGTTGCTCCTGTTTTTTTGGAGCAACTGGTTTAGAATGGAGTATCTTACAAATTTGAATTCTCGGCATTTAGTTTGCTCCAGTTCTAGTCAGTTAGAACAGTTTCACTTTGGAACAGAATTTTTTTTCAAAAGGGCGTGTCCGGCCACTTACACCTGTTTTCAAAGTTTAGGCAGTGAAAACTTACTCCAAACTAACTTAGAATGGAGTAAGTGAAGATTTTTGTACGCTCGAAAAAACCTTGTCTACACTTTAGAAAATCAGGCGTAGGTTACAAATTAGGCGTAGGGAATGGGGGTGGGGTTTAAAGGGAAGTTTACAAACATTAAACACTTCAGTTTTACAAATAAAGAGCCATCATCAATAATAAATGATAAAAAATCAATAAATCAACCAATAAATCAATTTAAAAAAATTAATAAAAAATAAAAAAATTTAAAAATCAATAAATAAAACATTTTCTACTTACCGACTGCAGCACCGGGAGTCCTCCAACAGCGTGCTGGGACAGCCCCCCTCCCCCTAGTGTGTCTCTGTCAGTGTCTCTATCTCTCTGTCTGTCTGTCTGTGTATGTGTTTCTGACAGCGAGGGGAGGGGGAGAAGGGGAGAAGGGGCGGTGGGAGGAGAAGAAGGGGAGTGGGAGGAGGGGTGGGGGGGAGAAGGGCGGTGGGGGTGGGGGGAGAGGAGGGGGTGGGGGGGAGGAGTGGGAGGAGGTGGGGGGTGAGGGGTGGGAGGAGGAGAGGAGGGGGGAGAAGGGGGTGGGGTGGGGAGAAGAGGAGGGGGAGGGGGTGGGGGGAGGAGGAGGAGGAGGGGGGAGGAGGAGGAGGAGGGGGGGAGGGGGTGGGGGGAGGAGGAGGAGGAGGGGTTGGGGGTGGGAGGAGGAGAGGAGGTGCGAGGAGAAGGGGGGAGAAAAAGGGGGAGGGGGGAGAGAGAAGGGGGGAGAAGAAGGGGGGAGAGGGGGAGAGAGAGGGGTGAGAAGAAGGGGGGAGGGGGGAGAGAGAGGGGGAGAAGGGGGAGAAGAAGGAGAGGGGGAGAAAGGGGGGAGAGAGAGGGGAGAAGGGGGGAGAAGGGGGGAGAGGGGGAGAAGGGGGGAGAAGGGAGAGGGGGTGAGGGGGAGAGAGGGGAAGGGGAGAGGGGGAGAGGTGAGAGGGGGAGGATTGGGGGATGGGGGGAAGGGAGAGGGGGAGAGGGGGGAAGGGGGAGAGGGGGGAAGGGGGAGAAGGTGGGAAGGGGTGAAGGGGAGAGGGGGGGAAGGGGGAGAGGGGGGAGGGGGAGAGGGGGAGAGGGGGGAAGAGGGAGAGGGGGAAAGGGGAAGGGGGAGGGAGGGAAGGGGAAGGGAAAGGTGGAGAGGGGGAAAGGGAAGGGGCGAAGGGGGAAGGGGGAAAGGGGGAAGGGGGAAGGGGAGAGGGGGGGAGGGGAGAGGGGGAGAAACATAGAAACATAGAAAATAGGTGCAGGAGTAGGCCATTCAGCCCTTCTAGCCTGCACCGCCATTCAATGAGTTCATGGCTGAACATGCAACTTCAGTACCCCATTCCTGCTTTCTCGCCATACCCCTTAATCCCCCGAGTAGTAAGGACTTCATCTAACTCCCTTTTGAATATATTTAGTGAATTGGCCTCAACTACTTTCTGTGGTTGAGAATTCTACAGGTTCACCACTCTCTGGGTGAAGAAGTTTCTCCTCATCTCAGTCCTAAATGGCTTACCCCTTATCCTTAGACTGTGACCCCTGGTTCTGGACTTCCCCAACATTGGGAACATTCTTCCTGCATCTAACCTGTCTAAACCCGTCAGAATTTTAAACGTTTCTATGAGGTCCCCTCTCATTTTTCTGAACTCCAGTGAATACAAGCCCAGTTGATCCAGTCTTTCTTGATAGGTCAGTCCCACCATCCCGGGAATCAGTCTGGTGAATCTTCGCTGCACTCCCTCAATAGCAAGAATGTCCTTCCTCAAGTTAGGAGATCAAAACTGTACACAATACTCCAGGTGTGGCCTCACCAAGGCCCTGTACAACTGTAGCAACACCTCCCTGCCCCTGTACTCAAATCCCCTCGCTATGAAGGCCAACATGCCATTTGCTTTCTTAACTGCCTGCTGTACCTGCATGCCAGCCTTCAATGACTGATGTACCATGACACCCAGGTCTCGTTGCACCTCCCCTTTTCCTAATCTGTCACCATTCAGATAATAGTCTGTCTCTCTGTTTTTACCACCAAAGTGGATAACCTCACATTTATCCACATTATACTTCATCTGCCATTCATTTGCCCACTCACCTAACCTATCCAAGTCACTCTGCAGCCTCATAGCATCCTCCTCGCATCTCACACTGCCACCCAACTTAGTGTCATCCGCAAATTTGGAGATACTACATTTAATCCCCCCGTCTAAATCATTAATGTACAATGTAAACAGCTGGGGCCCCAGCACTGAATCTTGCGGTACCCCACTAGTCACTGCCTGCCATTCTGAAAAGTACCCATTTACTCCTACTCTTTGCTTCCTGTCTGACAACCAGTTCTCAATCCACGTCAGCACACTACCCCCAATCCCATGTGCTTTAACTTTGCACATTAATCTCTTGTGTGGGACCTTGTTGAAAGCCTTCTGAAAGTCCAAATATACCACATCAACTGGTTCTCCTTTGTCCACTTTACTGGAAACATCCTCAAAAAATTCCAGAAGATTTGTCAAGCATGATTTCCCTTTCACAAATCCATGCTGACTTGGACCTATCATGTCACCATTTTCCAAATGCGCTGCTATGACATCCCTAATAATTGATTCCATCATTTTACCCACTACTGAGGTCAGGCTGACCGGTCTATAATTCGCTGTTTTCTCTCTCCCTCCTTTTTTAAAAAGTGGGGATACATTGGCTACCCTCCACTCGATAGGAACTGATCCAGAGTCAATGGAATGTTGGAAAATGACTGTCAATGCATCCGCTATTTCCAAGGCCACCTCCTTAAGTTCTCTGGAATGCAGTCCATCAGGCCCTGGGGATTTATTGGCCTTCAATCCCATCAATTTCCCCAACACAATTTCCCGACTAATAAATATTTCCCTCAGTTCCTCCTCCTTACTAGACCCTCTGACCCCTTTTATATCCGGAAGGTTGTTTGTGTCCTCCTTAGTGAATACCGAACCAAAGTACTTGTTCAATTGGTCTGCCATTTCTTTGTTCCCCGTTATGACTTCCCCTGATTCTGACTGCAGGGGACCTACATTTGTCTTTACTAATCTTTTTCTCTTTACATACCTATAGAAACTTTTGCAATCCGCCTTAATGTTCCTTGCAAGCTTCTTCTCGTACTCCATTTTCCCTGCCCTAATCAAACCCTTTGTCCTCCTCTGCTGAGTTCTAAATTTCTCCCAGTCCCCGGGTTCGCTGCTATTTCTGGCCAATTTGTATGCCACTTCCTTGGCTTTAATACTATCCCTGATTTCCCTAGATAGCCACGGTTGAGCCACCTTCCCTTTTTTATTTTTACGCCAGACAGGAATGTACAATTGTTGTAGTTCATCCATGCGGTCTCTAAATGTCTGCCTTTGCCCATCCACAGTCAACCCCTTAAGTATCCTTCGCCAATCTATCCTAGCCAATTCACGCCTCATACCTTCAAATTTACCCTTCTTTAAGTTCTGGACCATGGTCTCTGAATTAATTGTTTCATTCTCCATCCTAATGCAGAATTCCACCATATTATGGTCACTCTTCCCCAAGGGGCCTCGCACAATGAGATTGCTAATTAATCCGCTCTCATTACACAACACCCAGTCTAAGAAGGGGGGAGAGGGGGAGAAGAGGGGGGAGAAGAGGGGGAGAAGGGGGGGAGAATTGGGGGAGAGGGGGAGATGGGGGGAGAGGGGGAGTAGGAGAGGGGGAGAAGGAGAGGGGGGGAATGAGAGGGGGAGAAGGAGAGGGGGAGAAGGAGAGGGGGAGAAGGAGAGGGGGAGAAGGAGAGGGGGAGAGTGGGAGAAGGAGAAGGGGGGGAGAAGGGGCGAAGGAGAAGGGGAGAAGGAGAAGGGGAGAAGGAGGGAAGGGGTGAGAGAGGGGGAGGAGGGGGAGA
Source organism: Pristiophorus japonicus (assembly GCF_044704955.1). NCBI lineage: Eukaryota > Metazoa > Chordata > Chondrichthyes > Pristiophoridae > Pristiophorus > Pristiophorus japonicus. The sequence continues at coordinate 157,420,895 of NC_091983.1, forward strand.
AGGGGGAGAAGAGGGAGGAAGGGGGAGGAGAGGGGGGAAGGGGAGGAGGGGGGAGAGGGGGAGAGGGCGAGGAGAGAGGGGGAGGAGAGAGGGGGGAAGGGGAGGAGAGGGGGAAGGGGGAGAGAGGAAGTAGAGGGGGGAGGGGGGGTGGGGGAGGAGAGCGGGGAGGAGAGGGGGAGGAGAGGGGGGAAGGGGGGGGAAGGGGGGAAGGGGTGAAGGAGAGGGTGGAGAGGGGGGTAGGAGAGGTGGGAAGGGGGGCAGAGTGGGAGAAAGAGAGGGAGAGAGGGGGAGAAGGGGGGTAGAGAGAGAGGGGGAGAATGGGGGGAGAGAGGGGGAGAAGGGGGGGAGAGAGAGGAGAGAGAGAGGGGGGAGAGAGGGGGAGAGAGGGGGAGAGAGGGGGAGAGAGGGGGAGAAGGGGAGAAGAGGGGGAGAAGGGGAGAAGGGGGGAGGGGAGAAGGGGAGAAGGGGGAAGAGGAGAGGAGGGGGGAGAATGAGGGGAGAATGGGGAGTGGGGGGGAGGGGGGAGAAGGGGGGAGAGGGGAGATGGGGAGAAGGGGGGGAGATGGGGAGAAGGGAGAGAGGTGGGAAAGGGGGAGAAGGAGGCTGAACAGCCGGGCCTCAGACTTTGGGCTGGATTTACAGGTAGGTGGCGTCGGGTCTCTGGGGGTGGTCGCGGAGGTCCGGGGGGGTGGGGGGAGTAGTCGCAGAGGTCCGGGGAGGGGAAGTCGCGGCGGTCTTCGGGTGGGGGGAAGGGGGAGTCGCGGAGGGGAGGAGGAGTGGAAGTCACGAGGTCCGGGGGCGGGGGAAAGAGAGTCGTGGAGGTCGGGTCGTCGGGGGGGTCGTGGAGGTCCGGGGGGGGGATGGGGAGTCGCGGAGGTCCGGGGGGGAGTGGGGAGAAAGAGAATCGCGGAGGTCCGGGGAGGGGGGGTAGTCGCGGATGTCCGGGGAGGGGGGGGAGAGAGAGTTGCGGAGGTCGGGTCGCCGGGGGGGTCACGGAGGTCCGGGGGGAGGGGAGGAGAGTGAGTCGCGGAGGTCGGGTCGCCGGGGGAGTCGTGGAGGTCCGGGGCAGTGGGGGGGAGTCGCGGAGGTCCTGGGGGGGGGATGGAGAGAGAGAGTAGCGGAGGTCGGGTCGCCGGGGGGGGTCGTGGAGGTCCGGGGGGGTCGTCGAGGTCCGGGGGGGGAGGGGGGAGAAAGAGAGTCGTGGAGGTCCGGGAGTGGGGGGGGAGAGAGAGAGAGTAGTGGAGGTCGGGTCGCCGGGGGGGTCGTGGAGGTTCGGGGGGGAGGGGAGTCGCGGAGGTCAGGGAGGGGGGGGGGGAGTCATGGAGGTTGGGTCGCCGGGGGGGGTCACGGAGATCCGGGAGGAGGGGAGGAGAGAGAGTAGCGGAGGTCTGGGTGGGGGGTGGGGGAGCGGAGGTCGGGTCGCCGGTGGTGGGGGTGGGGGAGAGCGGGGGTTGGGTCGGGTCCGGTCGGGTGGGAGGAGCCTTATCCACGCAGTCCCAGTGAGGCCATTCGGTCAGGGCTAGGGGCTGCGTGCTTCGGGCCCCTCCCACAGTTTAGGGCGCCTGGAGCTACTGCACATGCGTGCCCACTGTAGCGCGCATGTGCAGAGGTCCGGCACTGTTTTCAGCGAAGGGACCTGGCTCCGTCCCCAACAGCTCATGCTGCACCGCGCCCAGCTCCAGAGGACCTGCAGGGAGCCGGAGAATAGGTAAGGTTTTTTTAGGTGCACCTTCTGGCGCGAAAAACAGGCGTCCAGGTCCGGACTGCGCCATTTTAGGCGCGGCCCAAAACTTGGGCGCCATATGTCAGTTCTGCTCCGATACTCAAATCCTCTAGTTATGAAGGCCAACATGCCATTTGCCTTCTTCACCGCCTGCTGTACTTGCATGCCAGATTTCAATGACTGATGTACCATGACACCCAAGTCCCATTGCACCTCCCCTTTTCCTAATCTGTCACCATTCAGATAATATTCTTTCTTCCTGTTTTTGCCACCAAAGTGGATAACCTCACATTTATCCACATTATACTGCATCTGCCATGCATTTGCCCACTCACCTAACCTATCCAAGTCACCCTGCAGCCTCTTAGCATCCAGCTCACACCGCCATCCAGCTTAGTGTCATCTGCAAACTTAGAGATATTACATTCAATTCCTTCATCTAAATCATTGATGTAGATTGTAAATAGCTGGGGTCCCAGCACTGAACCCTGCAGCACCCCACTGGTCACTGCCTACCATTCTAAAAAGGACCAGTTTATTCCGACTCTCTGCTTCCTTTCTGCCAACCAGTTCTCTATCCACATCAATTCATTACTCCCAATACCATGTGCTTTAATTTTGCACACCAATCTCTTGTGTGGGACCTTTTCAAAAGCCTTTTGTAAGTCCAAATACACCACATCCACTGGTTCTCCCTTGTATATTCTACTAATTACATCCTCAAAAAATTCTAGAAGATTTGTCAAGCATGATTTCCCTTTCATAAATCCATGCTGACTTGGACCGATCCTGTCACTGCTTTCCAAATGCGCTGCTATTTCATCTTTAATAATTGATTCCAACATTTTCCCCACAACGCGGCTGTCAACAACCCAGATGTGTTCTGCGCATGATCAACAACGCGGGACACCACCCACGCCGGGACTGATGCCAGACCAGGGATGTTTCCGGACTAAAGAGTCCCGAACTGGAGAGGTGCAACCTGTACTACATGCCTCCTATGTATCTGCAACTTGCAGCATTTCATGTATCTTGGATTTTAACCAAAGGTAAGATATACATTGAGTACATTGCTAAAAACAAAATCATAATCAAGGCCATTGATTTAGAATTTCTGTATAATTTGAATCTGAAAATAATCCTCCCAAAGAAAAGACTATCTCACTTACTCAATCACAGTAAATTATTGGTGCAGATTATATTTTACATTATATAGTGTAAAACAGAATACTTTTCAATTCATTGCACGCAACACTATGAGACCTGCTAGTATAATATAATAAATTCTTGCATATACGGCACTCTTCCCATAAGTGCAATACTTAGTTCCTGTAACACTTCCACGTTATTCTCTCTGTCACTCTTTCTCCATCAAAGTGTCAAACTGAAAGTAAAACAGCAGCAAATTAAAACTGAACAGGATATGTATAAGTCAAAAGCAAGGATATTGGCTAGAAAACTACCAATGAGAAACTATTAATGGCTTATGAAAGCAACCAATCCTGAATGAGTCGGAAGAACCCACCAATGGAACAAAGGAGATGACAAACCAATAATATTGCTAAAAATAAATTGGAATACTTTTGCGTGCCAATTTTTATTCTGTGACCTAGAAATTATTATTCAGCGAGCGATCCCTGGGCCTGAATGGATAGGCCTGAGGCACAAATAATATTGGGCCTCGGGATTCATTATCATCAAACCAGAGAATGGCGGACACCTAATGGGCATCCTCAGGCTGGAGAAGAGGACTCAAAGATCGGGTTGCTGCGAGGCCAGCAGTGGCCCTCAGTTAAGTCATTCAAGGGGACTAGGAAGGGGGACGGGCAGGAAGGGAGGTGGCGGGGTGATCAGGGGATGGAGCTGTGGCAATCGGGAGGTGGTAGATGTGGCCGGCAGTGGCCTGTGTAGTTTTAATGTGGGGTCGGGAGGAGCTGGAGCGCTCTTCCTGGCTCCACATTCAGGTAAGTATATTTTAAACACTTACCTTGTTAGTTGCAACATGCAGAGGTCCCTTTAAGGACCACCTTTTAGGCCGCATGTGGCACCTGGTTTTCCTGAACAAAGCTGGCTGGTGCCAACTGCATTCATAAAAACCCCAAATTGCCCTGTATTTGAATTTCAAAGGGCCTAATCCTTGTTTCAGGTGCAGGCCCCAGATGCCTATTTTTTGGTCTGCACCAATACGGCAGGTAGCTGGTAATCAGCGTGCACCTGGTATCTACCATATTTGAGGCATGGGAGGCAGTTTAGTGTGCAAAAATATTAGACCAAGAGAAAACTGCAAGCTTTTGTTGCTTGTTATTCCAACATTAGCTTGGATGTGCACTTAAAGTGTTGTAACCTACAGGGCTACGGACCAAGAGCTGGGAAGTGGGATTAGGTTGGATAGCTCTTGGTCGGCCGGCGCAGACACTATGCGCCAAAATGGCCTCCTTCCGTGCTGTAAATTTCTATGACTCTATGGGGCCGAAATCCATCACCTCACCGCCTGCTGCCGACTGCCACCCACTGCCGCTGACATTCCTCCTGCAGATCCGCCCAGTGCCACTTTGGAGGTGGCCTGGAGCAGGCAGGAGGGGAGAGCCACGGGAACCACCTGCTGACCTCAGCGAATGGCCGAGTGGCGCAACTGACCTCCCGCCCAGCGAGCTCCCACATTCCTGCGGGTGGGAGTCGGCGGGACTCGGCGGCAGAACAGGACCGCTGCGAGGAGGCTGGTCTGTCCCCGACGGTAAGTTTGAAGAACCTGAAAAAAAGGTAAGTGAACATTTTTTTTACATTTTTCAACAGCAACTTATCTGGATGGAGTCCCCTGAAGGTCTTCGGCTAATTTTAAAACATTTTTCCTGTTGATATTTTTTTTCAGGTCTTCGTCCCTCCGTGGGCCCGACTCCATCCTCAGCGGCACTTGGGCAGCAAGCATCTCTGCCGCCGAGAATGAGCGCTCCCTCCCACTGCCACCCAGGTTGGCGGTGTACGTTGTCCATTTGCCGCCCGCCGACCTTCGAGAGACCTCGGTGATGAATATCCCACCCAGAGTACCGTCCGGTACCTCGGCGGCCATCGGCGGCACTTTGGGCGGCACTTGGGCGGGCAGAGGCCTTGATGAAAATCGGCCCCTATGATCGGCCTTAATCCATTGATTTTAATTGAGTTAATGGCAGCTCTAAGATAATGACAATCAGAAAATCTAGGTCTTACTGTCAAGGCTCGCACATGAAGAATGGCCACATGGCTGTAGAATCTACTCCAGTGAGCTTGGGCATCTCCAGGAGAGGTGGGGAGGTGGGGGCATGATTGGAAAAAAGTTGCCCTTCTCGCCTCAGACCTGATTGAAGTCCTATCCTCATCGGTACAGCGTTCCAACTTTGTGTTCAGATAACATTTGACGAGAGACCACAAAAATGGATTTTCAGTGTTGAAACTCAGTTAGTCTTCTGCTTTTATAGCTATTTTAGCGAGGAGACATTCAACACAGCAACTCCAAACAGTGGGTTACTTTTCAAGCTTCAAAATACCTAACTCACATGACCAAAACCAGACACACATAATTTGCCTTGAAGGAAGCCACATACAAAGCTTAAATGGAGTTCCACGTCCCATACCAGGCACTTGTGCCTAATTTAAGTAAACCCTTTTTTTAATCCAGAACACTATTTAAGCAAGAACCCTTTTAGCCATAGCACACAGCACTTTGGTGGAATTAATGCCACACTCGCCCCATTTCTGGCCTAAATACCAGAGGAACATTGATTTTGTTTGATTACCAGCACAGGAAAGTGAACACATTTGCCCAGGGGAGAACATAGGACATTAGTTTTGAAGCTGCAATTTATCCTTAATTTTTTAAGTTAATTCCTACTGAGGGAATGTTCAAGATGACAGCCAGTTATCCACCAGTAATAGCCTATTTAGCAACATAAATTTAACAAATCTACATTTGCAGTTGATATTTAAGTGAAAGGGTAAACAAGGCACAGATGGAGCAGTGGAGTGCAGTGAAAAAGCAAGAAGGAGAAAAGAAAGCAAAGACAGAAGCAAAGACGAAAGAGAGAAAGGACAGGAGATCAAAGGAAGAAAGCAAAAGTAAAAAGAAAAGAGAAAAAAGAAGATAAATGGAAATCTGTGACCGGGAACACAGATCTTATTTGTTTGCAAGTCCCTGCTGAAAATGTAGAATGAACTTATTCATTAGTAAAATCACATCAGTGGCAGTTACTCCATGTTAGTGAGTTTACATGTAACAAGATCAGTAATACTCATATCAGTACACAAAGGGCTTTTCCTGTGTGATGAACGAGCTGCCTTGTGAAAGATGATAGTTTGATTGTTTTTGCACAAAACTGATCAGCATTTTAATTTCTTTCCCCAGTGTTTATTGCCAGTTGTCTGCCTTGCCCTGCTTGTAAAAACTCCACTAAATGGAAATGAATAAATGTAATTACTGTGGGTGACAGTGGCAGTCTGTGTGGTTTTTCATATCAGCCAGGCTGAAGTTAATCTAATCTGAAGTGAGTGCATGTTGCTGTGTGAAAGCACTGACATAAAGCAGCCGACTTGGCAGTGGCATGGTGGAACAGAAAGGCCCTGCTTCCCAGCACAGATCGTGTGTGATCTGATTGGCTAAAACCTTAGTCACTCATCCTGCTGTGTTTCCTGTTCCAGTTGAACCATGTGACCATGTTTTTCCTGTATCACATGGCACGGATGCAGTTTTATATTGTCTTGATAAAACTTTATTCTATACTTACCTCAGAGTGAATCTTCCAATGCTCATTTCATTTCAACTCTCAAAAATCAACTGATCTTTGATAATACTAAATCTCGAAGTTTTATTTATGTGTTTGGTCTCCCCAATGTAGAGGACACTGCATCGTGAGCAGTGAATTTTGCTATTGTATAACTAAAACTACATAGCTTTAAAAGTAGCAAATTCATATTTATAAAAATAACAGCGGTGTAATATTTACATATTTTATTTTGTTTTTGATAGTGTACAGGAAGACGTTTAAATTACACTGGAATATTTTTTCAAATACAAAGTCCATGGAGTGAGTTTCACTCATTTTTTTTTCTCAGCTAGAGTTGCAATGACTGCAGCTGCATGCTATTGAATTTTAGTTCAATATTGATGGCAAAAATTATTAAACTCCTACAGGAACAATTTTGCTAACTGATGAAAAGGCCCAAATTTTGACTAAAAATAAACACCATGGAAAAAAAAGTAGAAACTGGAAAATGGAAGTTGCATGCAAAGTTAACAAAGTTGTCATAGAAACATAGGGCCCAAGTTTCCACATGATTTGCGCCTGATTTTTAGGAGCAACTGGTGGAGAACGGACTATCTTAGAAATCGCAATTCTCCACATTTTTTTTTCTGCAGTTCTAGTCAGGTAGAACAGTTCTACTTTGGAACAGAATTTTTTCTTCAAAAGGGGGCGTGTCCGGCCACTGGCGCCTGATTTCAAAGTTTCCACAGTGAAAACGTACTCCAAACTAACTTAGAATGGAGCAAGTGAAGATTTTTGTAGAACTGAAAAAACCTGTTCAACACATTAAAAAATCAGGCACAGGTTACAAATTAGGTGTAGGGAACGAGGTGGGGGAGGAGGAAGAGTAGTCATTAAATTCTATAATAAATCCTTATTTATACTTCTACAAATATTATACAAATAAATCCAACCTGAATAAACATTTATAAGCAAAGAAAAGATTAAATAAACCATCTTCCTACCTGTGTAAAAGTGCTTCAGGCAGGCCTTTCGGGACCGAAGACTGAACGGGCCGGCCCGAGACTTCGGGCAGGGCCCGTCCCCAGCACCAGATTTACAGGTAGGTGGCGTTGGGTCGGGTCGGGGAGGTTCGGTTCGGGGGGGAGGGAGGGAGAGAGAGTGGGGGAGGGAGGGAGGGAGGGAGGGAGAGAGACGGGGGGAGGGAGGGAGGGAGAGAGAGGGGGGGAGGGGGAGGTCAGGTCGGGCAGGGGGAGGTCAGGTCGGGGAGGGGGAGGTCAGGTCGGATTCAGTCCGGGGGCAGGGGCGGGGGGGGCGGCGGGAGCGCGGGTCGGGTCGGGTCAAGTCGGGGGGGGGGGAGCGGGAGCAGGAGCGCGGGTCGGGTCAAGTCGGGGGGGGGGGCGGAGCGGGAGCGGGAGTCGGGTCGGGTCGGTTCGGGTCGGGGGGCGGGAGCGCGGGTCGGGTCGGGTCCAGTCGGCGGGGGGGGGGCGGAGCGGGAACGGGAGTCGGGTCGGGTCGGTTCGGGTCGGGGGGCGGGAGCGCGGGTCGGGTCGGGTCCAGTCGGGGGGGGGGCGGAGCGGGAGTGGGACCGGGAGTCGGGTTGGGTCCAGTCCGGGGAGGGGGGGGAGCGGGAATCGGGTCGGGTCCAGTCCGGGGGTGGGGGAGAGCGGGTGTCGGGTCCCGTCTGGAGGCGGGGGGGGAGGCGCAGGTGTCGTGTCTGGTCGGGGGTGGGGGGGGGGAAGCAGGAGCTGGCCGTGGGAGGAGCCTTATTCACGCAGCCCCAGTGAGGCCATTTGGCCAGGACTAGGGGCTGCGTGCTTCGGGCCCCACCCACACAGTTTCGGGCGCCTGGAGCGACTGCACTTGTGTGCCCACTGTAGCGCGCATGTGCAGAGGTCCCGGCATTGTTTTCAGCGCAGGGACCTGGCTCCGCCCCCCCACAGCTGTGCCAGAGGACCTGCAGGGAGGTGGAGAATATGGAGGATTTTTTTTGGCGCACTTTGTGGCGCGAAAAACGGGCGTCCAGGTCGGGATTGCGCCATTCTAGGCGCGTGTGGAAACTTGGGCCCATAGAATCATAGAAAATAGGTGCAGGAGTAGGCCATTCGGCCTTTCGAGCCTGCACCGCCATTCAATGAGTTCATGGCTGAACATGCAACTTCAGTACACCATTCCTGCTTTCTCGCCATACCCCTTGATCCCCCTAGTAGTAAGGACTTCATCTAACTTCTTTTTGAATGTATTTAGTGAATTGGCCTCAACAACTTTCTGGGGTAGAGAATTTCACAGGTTCACCACTCTCTGGGTGAAGAAGTTTCTCTTCATCTCGGTCCTAAATGGCTTACCTCTTATCCTTAGACTGTGACCCCTGGTTCTGGACTTCCCCAACATTGGGAACATTCTTCCTGCATCTAACCTGTCTAAACCCATCAGAATTTTAAACGTTTCTATAAGGTCCTCTCTCATTCTTCTGAACTCCAGTGAATACAAGCCCAGTCGATCCAGTCTTTCTTGATAGGTCAGTCCCACCATCCCGGGAATCAGTCTGGTGAATCTTCGCTGCACTCCCTCAATAGCAAGAATGTCCTTCCTCAAGTTAGGAGACCAAAACTGTACACAATACTCCAGGTGTGGCCTCACCAAGGCCCTGTACAAGTGCAGTAAGACCTCCCGGCTCCTATACTCAAATCCTCTCGCTATGAAGGCCAACATGCCATTTGCTTTCTTAACCGCCTGCTGTACCTGCATGCCAACCTTCAATGACTGATGTACCATGACACCCAGGTCTCGTTGCACCTCCCCTTTTCCTAATCTGTCACCATTCAGATAACAGTCTGTCTCTCTGTTTTTACCACCAAAGTGGATAACCTCACATTTATCCACATTATACTCTATCTGCCATGCCACGTCAAGTTGAACAGTGCTCGTGCAACACCTTTCTGCAAAAAGATAAAAATACATCAGAAGAATGTGAGATGGTTAAAATTCTGATGATTTCTTTAGAATAAAATAGAATTGGTCTAAGTTGGATTGATTTAAAATGTAATTCTTAAATCATCCTCAATATGCTCATTCTCCTAAACTTCAGTAAAGGTATAGCATCCTCCAAGGCCTCTATGTCCCTGTTGTTTTTGCTGCGACAGTGCTCTCTGAACGCTGTCTATTATTCAGAACAGTTGAAGCACTTATTGCTGGTAATCATATTTTAGCAGGAGCCTTGGGGTAGATTAGGTCTTGAAAGTGATCTTGTGAACACACATCTGGAGGCAGCCTTCCGCCTCTGAATGGCATCTCCATTCTGATTCCAGCATCACTTAGTCCAAAAAAGCAGTAATAAAATGGTACAAATCAGATTTTCAAGTAAATAACGCTGATTCAGTGCAATCAACAATGGCTGCAATGCAAACATATGAAAAGTGCTCCAAGCACTAATATGTGTCTACCCTGCATCATGTCACAAAATTCAATCTCATTTCATTTGGCTAGTACAGAAACTGTATCTGTTGATTTAGCTGCCCCTCACATCTTTTTACCACTTGTATTTAATGTAATAGTTCTGAAGCTAGCCATATAACATCATCATGGCCACACCTACTTTCCGTCCAATCCCCCTTCCAAGTGGTTCTTTGACCACAATGTTGATGATCCTCTCATTAGAAATTCCACGTAAACAATCATGATATTACAGCTCCAAAGAATGAACAATTAGGCAATTGAGCTAGTTAAACATTTACACCTGTTGTATAAATTCTGCAAATTTGTAGTAAACACATTGCTGCATTTCAATGAGTAATGTCCACACAGCAAACCCCCTGCATTGCTTTCACTACTGCCAATTACTGCCCCATTTTGATCTGAAGTGTGGAACTGATTTGTAATCAAGGCTTTTACATTTAAGGCCTTTAAGTGGTGCTCAGTCACTGAGCTAAAAGTTTTAATTAGTTCCATGATCAGAAATAAAACTCTGCTAGATCATGCCATGTGAGATAATTAGCTGGGGTGAATGTCATAGCTTACATTGCTAGTGAAGTGCCAGTCCATGTTATCTAAGTTATATTGTACATTACTTTTAATTCAACAGCACTAGTTGACTAAACTATAATTTAGCTCAACTTTTAGCAAGAAGATCCAGGACTATGAGGAGAGCATGGGGATTCGTTTTAGATTGTTTTGGTATAGACCTGGCACTCAGAAATGATGGACCGAGTGGTCTCCTTCTTTCTTGTAAACTTCTATGTTTGGCACTATACCAATCAGCAAGTACAAATCATAAAGCTAAAATGCAAAGGGCTAGAAATTCGTTTTTGGTCATAGCGGGTATTTTTCCGGCAAAAAATATTGCAGCGACTCCGCTATGATTTTGAGGCCTAACATTCATGAAAAAATGCGCCCAGTGATAAAAATCGGCATTGCACTCGGATTCGTGGTGCAAACCATAAATTTTCTGCAACTTTTCTCCGAGGCCAATACTGCTGTGAGTTGGGCCTAGGGAGGGGGGAAACCACCAAAAAATAAAATTCCAAAAAGCAAAAAATTAAAAATTACAGAACATTCACAATTACAGAACATTCTAACAAATGACTGCAAAAGAATAAAAAAATAAAAAATTTAACTTACCTTTTTTGCAGGTCATACAGGCTGTTCCAAGGGCTGCAATGCAGGTTTTTCCCGGAAGTTTTTTTCCTTATCTACGGGTGACCACTGAGCCAAATATCGTGTGAAAGCACTTTTTCCAGTCGTGCACGCCGGTGGTCCGCGCCCCTGCGGTATTTCAAAACTGTAAGCGTAAGACTTCAGGGAATTTCCCGCTGCACCGTTTTCCGCCCAAAACGGCGAAATATCGCCAAATACCCGGCGCGAGGTTGGGGAATTTCCAGCCCTATATGTCTAAAATAAGTAGTCAGCAACTTCTACTCATAAAAAGGATAGGGTAAGAACAATTTTTTAAATAACAAACATTCAATGTTGGAGTAAGGTTTATAACACATAAAATTACACATTTTACCATAGCATGATAACAGTTGGCTCAAACATTGTTTTTTGTGTCTTTGAGTATTTTCATTAATATTTTTATTTACTGAGCTTAGAATCTCTGAAAAGCATTAGTTTTACATAACTTAAGAACATAAGAATTAGGAACAGGAGTAGGCCATCTAGCCCCTCGAGCCTGCTCCCCCATTCAACAAGATCATGGCTGATCTGGCCATGGACTCAGCTCCACTTACCCACCCGCTCCCCGTAACCCTTAATTCCCTTATTGGTTAAAAATCTATCTATCTGTGACTTGAATACATTCAATGAGCTAGCCTCAACTGCTTCCTTGGGCAGAGAATTCCACAAATTTACAACCCTCTGGGAGAAGAAATTCCTTCTCAACTCGGTTTTAAATTGGCTCCCCCGTATTTTGAGGCGGTGCCCCCTAGTTCTAGTCTTCCCGACCAGTGGAAACAACCTCTCTGCCTCTATCTTGTCTATCCCTTTCATTATTTTAAATGTTTCTATAAGATCACCCCTCATCCTTCTGAACTCCAACGAGTAAAGACCCAGTCTACTCAATCTATCATCATAAGGTAACCCCCTCATCTCCGGAATCAGCCTAGTGAATCGTCTCTGTACCTCCTCCAAAGCCAGTATATCCTTCCTTAAGTAAGGTGACCAAAACTGCATGCAGTACTCCAGGTGCGGCCTTACCAATACCCTAAATAGTTGCAGCAGGACCTCTCTGCTTTTGTACTCCATCCCTCTCGCAATGAAGGCCAACATTCTATTCGCTTTCCTGATTACCTGCTGCACCTGCAAACTAACTTTTTGGGATTCATGCACAAGGACCAATTGTGCAGCAGTAGAGGCGTGTCCTGCTCAGTTGGAGCTGTGAGCAGTGAGGGAAGCAGCTAGCAACCTGTGCTCCTGCCTGGAGAGCCCTGAGACCAGCCCAGGAACAGAAGGAAGGAAGGGGCTTCACTACAACTTCTATCCAGAGGGAGAGGAGGAGAAAGCAGAAAACATTTAAACATCTTTATCATTTCTGCAAAGAGTTGGAGAGAGGGGGAAAAACCACAACAACCATCCAGTGTGGAAGGAGGGAGACTCAACAATTCTACAGGTGGGTGTGGGTGCATTTCCCCAAACAGACTTTGTTGTATCGGTGGGGGGAGGAAAGAAGACCACTGAGGGCCGGAACATCGCGGGGGGTGTGTGTGTGTGTGGTAGTGTGCGTGTTGGCCGTGCTTACAACTAGGGCCCCCCCCCACAATTGGAACCCCCCCCACCCCCCACATTTGCCTAGCCTGGGATAGCTGGAGCTACCAGGCTGAAGATTGTTATTAATCACCCAATTAAAGATCGTTAGGAGTGCCTGGTGGCTCCAGCTACCCCAGGTGAAGACATCTTCTCCCCCCACCTGAAGACCACCTCAAAGACTTTTGTGTTTTGCCATCTGGGGAGTGCACCCACCCACAGCTGCGAGGAGAGACCTGCCCTCGCAGCCCCCCCCCCTTCCCACCCCCCTCTCTCTTTTCTCTGCTACTCTGTTTCTCCCCTCTCTCTCTGAGAACCCTTTCCTTCCAAATTTAAAAAAAAAAACAATTAAGACAACTGAGCAGAGGGAGCAAGGCCTCTCCCCAATTGTCAACGAGGGGAGAGGTGCCTCGTTAAGGGCTCCTCTGCTCAGTGAACATAAGAGGCCATTAAAGACCATTAAGGCCTGTGACTTTGGGGTGGGTGTAGCCCTTAAAGGGACCCCGTGATGGCGACCCCATCCACGCCGGTGGCAGGGCCAGCAAGGACGTATGCGCAGGCGGTGTCCACATCCACGGCACCTCCTGCGCCACCCGCTGCCCTGCCACCATTCAGACTTATAACCAGGAAACACGGGGTCAAGAGCTACACTCACCCCACAATGAGCATTGAGGAGTGCGTGCGGGCGATGGCTGGGGTAGTCGGCCCCTCGGCCATTGTCGCAGCCTCCAAGATGTCTGGGAAGGCCGTGTTCTTCCTGGGGTCGGAGCGGGCGGTGTCCCTGGCCCTTGAAAAGGGGCTCACGGTGGGCGGGACGTTCCTGCCGGTGGACCCTCTCGAGGCCACCGCGCAGAGGGTCATCGTTTCAAACGTCCCGCCCTTTGTTTCCGCTGAGCTCCTCCTCCCTCACCTACAACAACTGGGGGAGGTAAGGTCAGGGATCAACCCCATACCGCTCGGCCTCAGGGAGAACAGCCTGCGCCACGTGTTCTCCTTCCGCCGCCAGCTCTTTGTCCGGCTGGCGCGGGAGGAGACGACGGAAGGTCATTTTAATGTGGTGCACGAGGGGACTGCCTACCGCGTCTTCTGGACGTCGGACGGCGTGCGGTGCCATGCCTGCAGGGAGGTGGGGCACGTTCGCAAGAACTGCCCCGCCTCCAAGGCCGCCAAACCACCGAAGGCGGCCAAGGCTGGCGCCGCCGCCACCCCTCCCCCTAGTTGCGTCCGCGTGCCGGGAGCCATGGGTGCGCGGGCATCGTCGGAGGCCTTTGTTTTCAGGGCCTCCGGCGGGGGGGAGGGAGAGCGTCCGACCGGAAAGAAGGCGCGGAAGAAGACAAAACATCAAGAGGCGGGTCCCCTCAGTGCGCCGGATAATTTGACCACCGCGCTCAGCCCAACCCCGTCACCGGCGAGCGCGGGGTGCCCCGAGCCCGTGCCCGAGCCCTTGAACAACACCACAGAGGGGCCCGGGCGCGGGCAAGAAAAGGAAAAGGGGGGGGCGGAGCGGGAGGCCTCGGCAGACATGGAGGTCTCCCTGACTCCGCGCGCCCCCAGGAACAAAAAGAGGCACCGCCCCAATGACGCGGAGGGGGAACAACATCCCTCCGCGGAGGAGTCGGTGCCCGCCGCGTGTCCCGCGTCCCCCACCAGCGCCCCCAAATTGCGCTGCAGGCGCGAGGAGTCTTTCCCCGGGGAGGGTGAGACAGTTGAGGCTGCCCAGCCTCTGCCTCCCGGGGATGGAGTGGAAGATCTGCCTGTCGTGGGGGGCGTGGGGACCGCGGAGGAATGCGTAGCCGCCGGGCCGGGCGTCCTGGGGACTGAGGCGGGCGAGGCCGAAAAGGCCGAACCTGAGCCCGCCCAGCTATTACCCAACTTCCCCCGGGAGTTGCTCGACCCGGCAGAGAATGAAACAAATAATTATGACACTGTAGATGCTGGGCCGGGGGGTGGCAGCGGGGAGGGGGAGGAACACCCACCCTCGCCCCTTACTTTGGAGCTGGAGCACTTGGAGGGCCTGGGGATTTCCTATGGCCGGGTCTCTCCTTGTTCTCCGGTTCCTGGGGCGGAGGGGGAACCCCTTCCGCTGTCATTTCCCGACCCGGCACCATTTTTAAAAGAGCCCAGTGGGGACTCCTCTGCCGACGATCCTGGGGGTGGGATCGGGGCAGTGCCAGGGCCGGTTGGAGCGGCCGGTTCATTTGCCGTACCTTGTGCGGTCGATGGGCCGGCTGCTGGCGGCCACCTCCCGGAGGAGGACGGGGACTCGGTGGGGGACGCGGGTGAAGACCTAGAGACCACCGCCAGGGAGGCGGTGGATCTGCTCGCGGCCGCCGCTGAGGCCCTCCTCGTTCCTGCAAAGGAACTCCGGGACTTTTTGGCCCAGAGCCGGGGTCGCCGCGACCAAGCCCGACTGGCCCTGGAAAAATGGTCCGAGCCGGAGCTGATCAAGGGGTCCGTCCGCGCCGCCGTTAAAACCTTGGCCGCGGGCGGGCCCTTGACAAAGGAGCAGCACCTTGAGCTGCGCGAGCTCGAGGGACTCCTCGCTGGGCTGCGGAGGGAGCGGAGTTCAACAAAAGACTTCGCTCCCTCCCCCACAATAGGTTAAGGTAGAGGTTGCACTATGCTTTTGCCATGAAGATAACCATAGCCAGCCTCAACATCAACGGCGGCAGAGGGGCACGCCGTAGATTTGACAATTTTTCGCTCCTGCGGGAGGGGAAATATGCGGTGTGCTTCCTGCAAGAAACCCACACCGTTCCGGGAGACGAAGCCACGTGGCTCCTGGAATGGCAAGGAGAGGTCCGCATGAGCCACCTCACCGCCATTTCAAGTGGGGTGGCCATCTTGCTGGGCCCGCATTTTCAGCCGGAGATCTTGGGGGTCGAGGAGCCCGTGCCAGGCCGCTTGCTGCACGTAACGGTTCGCCTGGGGGACGTGCCGCTCCATCTCGTGAACGTGTACGCCCCTCATCCCGGCCCGCAGCAGACGCGCTTCTTTGAAGAGGTGTCCGCTCTTCTTGGCTCCGTCGACGTCGGCGACTGCATTGTCCTCGGGGGGGATTTTAACTGCACCCTCGAGGCGAGGGACCGCTCCGGTGCCCCGCAGTGCATGACGGCGATGGAGAAGTTGAGGGACCTGGTCGGGTCCTTCGACTTGGTGGACGTCTGGCGAAATCTCCACCCCGACTCCAGCGCCTTTACTTGGGTGAGGCCTGGAGTTGGATGGTCTAGAGTCGACCGCCTTTACGTGTCTCGGGCGTACGTTTCCTGCGTCCCGGCGGCCTCCATGCGGCCGGTGCCGTGCTCGGACCACCACCTGGTGTGGGCGGAGCTCGCTTCGCTCCGCGCGAGGACGGGGTCCGCGTACTGGCACTTTAACAACCGGCTGCTGGAGGACGTGCGGTTCCAGGACTCGTTCCGTCGATTCTGGTCCGACTGGAGAAGGAAGCAGGGGGGCTTCCCCTCCTTGAGGCTATGGTGGGACGTGGGCAAGGCTCACGTCCGCGTCTTCTGTCAAGAGTACGCGAGGGGGTCGACCAAGAGGCGGGCGGCCAGAGTCGGGCGCCTAGAAAAAGAGGTGCTCGACCTGGAAGCCCGTCTCGGTCAAGTCGTCCAGGACCCGGCCCTGCGGACGGTGTACGAAGCGAAGAAGGCCGCGCTGAAGGACCTGCAGCTCGTCGGGTCCCGAGGCGCGTTCGTGAGGTCGCGGATCCGGTTCCTGCGGGATCTGGACCGCGGCTCCCCCTTCTTCTACTCGCTGGAAAAAAGGCAGAGTGTCCGTAAGCAGCTCTTGACGCTGCTGGCCGACGACGGCTCTCTCGTCTCGGATCCGGAGGGCGTCAACAACAGGGTCCGTGAATATTACGGGGCTCTGTTCTCTCCGGATCCGTCCAGCGAGGAAGCGCGTAGAGTTTTGTGGGAGGACCTGCCGAAGGTCAGCCCGGAGGGCGCCGAAAATCTGGAAGCTCCGCTAAGCCTGGCGGAGCTGACCGGTGCCCTCGCCCGGCTCTCGAGGGGAAAATCCCCGGGGCTGGACGGGCTGACCGTGGAGTTCCACAGGGCGTTCTGGGACGTCCTGGGGAGCGACTACGCGCGGGTCCTGGGGGAAAGTCTGGCGACCGGGGAGATGCCCCTCTCTTGGCGCAGGGCAGTCATCGTCCTGCTGCCTAAGAAGGGCGATCTCCGCCTCCTTAAGAACTGGCGCCCGGTCTCCCTCCTCAGCACGGACTACAAAATCTTCGCCAGGGCGATGTCTGCTCGCCTTGGTGCCGTGCTGGACCACATGATCCACCCCGACCAGTCATACACGGTCCCGGGCCGGACAATCCACGACAACATCCATCTGGTCCGGGACCTCATCCATTGCTCCCAGGAGGCTGGTCTGTCGGTCGCCTTCCTATCCCTCGACCAAGAGAAGGCGTTCGACAGGGTGGATCACGACTATCTGCTCGGAACTCTGCGCGCTTTCGGGTTCGGGACGCATTTCGTCGCCCGGATCCGACTTTTGTACGCCGCCGCGGAGTGTCTGATTAAGGTTAACGGGTCCTTGACGGCGCCCCTTCGCTTTAGGAGAGGGGTGCGCCAGGGATGCCCCATGTCCGGCCAGTTATACGCCGTTTGCGTGGAGCCTTTCCTGCGCCTCTTGCGGACGAGGTTGACGGGACTGGCTCTGCAAGGGCCGGGCGTGGAGGTCGTCCTCTCGGCTTACGCCGATGACGTGCTCCTCGCGGTAGAGGATCCCGCTGACCTGCGGAGGATGCGTGAGTGCCAGGAGATTTACTCGGCCGCGTCCTCCGCCAGGATCAACTGGGAGAAATGTTCCGGACTCCTGGTGGGTCAGTGGCGGGTGGACTCCCTGCCGGAGGAGCTCAGGCCTTTTGCCTGGAGCACGACCCATCTCCTCTATCTGGGAGTCTACCTTAGCCCCGACGAGGAAGCCTGGCCGGCGAACTGGCAGGAGCTGGAGGCCAAGGTCGCCGCTCGCCTAGGGCGCTGGACAGGACTGCTCCGAGTGCTGTCCTACAGGGGTCGAGCGCTAGTCATAAACCAGCTGGTGGCCGCAATGCTGTGGTACCGGCTGGTCACTTTGACCCCTCCCCCTGCGTTTGTCGCCAAGATACAGAAGAAGCTGGTGGACTTCTTCTGGAACAACAGGAAGCACTGGGTCTCTGTCGCGGTCTTGAATCTCCCGCTTGAGGAGGGCGGTCAGTCGTTGGTGTGCGTCAGCGCCCAGCTCGCGACTTTCCGTCTTCAGACCCTGCAGAGATACCTTTACGTCGAGCCCCCTCCTAGGTGGTGTGCTCTGGCGAGGTATTTCTTCCGCCAGCAGCTCGACCTCAATTATGACACGCAGCTCCTGTTTGTGAACTTGGGGGGTGCCAGGACCGCCCTCCGGGAGCTGCCTGTCTTTTACAGGGAACTCATCAGGGTCTGGAACAAAGTCTCCACCAAGCGCAGCTCTCCGCCGGCTGGAGTGGCGGCCGTCCTGCAGGAGCCGCTGCTCGGGAATCCGTACCTCCACGGCCGAGGCTTCATGTGGCGGTCGGAAGAGAGGGCTGTGGCTGGTGAGGTGACCAGGGTCAGGGACCTGCTCGATGGCGGAGGAGCGGGCTGGATGGCGCCAGTCACGCTGGCGCGGCGCCTAAATTCTGCCAACGTCCGCCGCGCGGCCGATGCCATCGAGTCGCTAAAAACAGCTCTGGGCCCTGACTCCGTTAGGTGTATCGAGGAGGCTCAAGCACGTGGGGAGATCCCGTCCGAACTGACCCCCGTCCGGACGGAATTCCTCATCGGCGCCAAACCCCGGAACCTCCCTCGGGGGCCGGCGCCTCACAACTTGAGCCGCCTCGGGGAAATCCCCTCCGTGCCTTTCAGTTCCGCGCGGAGGGGTTTCCTGTACGGGCTGCTCCTGCACACCCTCAACTTTGCCATCCTCGCCGGCCGTCCGGACACGCCATGGCGTACCATCTTGCCGTCCGGAGGAGGCGGGGGTCCCCGATGGAGGGCACTCTACGCAGGGGTCCTCCCACTATTCATCGGGGACTTGGCCTGGAGGGTGGTGCATGGAGCAGTGCCGTGCAACAAATTTTTAAGCCGGTTCACGGACTCCCAAGCCGCCTGCAATTTCTGCGGTCTGGAGGAGTCCGTGTTCCATGTTTTTATTGAATGCACAAGGTTGCAGCCCCTGTTCCACTATTTGAAGGGGCTGCTCCTGAAATTCTGGCTGCACTTCAGTCCCACTCTCCTGATCTTTGGGCACCCTGTGCGGAGGGGAGCGGGTAGGTCCGAGGGCCTCCTCGTAGGACTGCTCCTGGGCACGGCCAAGGGTGCCATCAGCCGGTCCAGGCAGCGGGCGGTCGAGGGGGTCGTTCAACCTGACTGCCTGCCTCTCTTCCGCTCTTACATCCGATCCAGGGTGTCCTTGGAGATGGAGCACGCGGTGTCCACCGGTACGCTCGCGGCCTTCCGCGAGAGGTGGGCACCGGAGGGACTGGAGTGCATCATCACGCCCGGCAACCAAATTTTAATTTGATTTTACGTTTTAAAGTTTAATTTGTTTTAATTGCCGGTGTTTTTAGTGTCCCCCTCTCCTTTTATAGGGGGCACTGGAAAAATTTGATTTTAGCGCCCCAAAAAAAAAACCAAAAACCAAAAAAAAAAAGGGGCTTGAAAATGTCTGCTGTGTCACCCAGGTCGGGTGGCACAGTTTAATGTTGTTTATGTTTTGCAGGTAGACTCCTAAAAGAGTTTCATGCACAAGGACCAATTGTGCAGCAGTAGAGGCGTGTCCTGCTCAGTTGGAGCTGTGAGCAGTGAGGGAAGCAGCTAGCAACCTGTGCTCCTGCCTGGAGAGCCCTGAGACCAGCCCAGGAATAGAAGGAAGGAAGGGGCTTCACCTACAACTTTATCCAGAGGGAGAGGAGGAGAAAGCAGAAAACTTTTACAACTTTATCATTTCTGCAAAGAGTTGGAGAGAGGGGGAAAAACCACCAACAACCATCCAGTGTGGAAGGAGGGAGACTCAACTACTCTACAGGTGGGTGTGGGTGCATTTCCCCAAACAGACTTTGTTGTATCGGTGGGGGGAGGAAAGAAGACCACTGAGGGCCGGAACATCGCGGGGGGTGTGTGTGTGTGTGGTAGTGTGCGTGGGGGCCGTGCTTACAACTAGGCCCCCCCCCACAATTGGAACCCCCCCACCCCCTCCACATTTGCCTCGCCTGGGATAGCTGGAGCTACCAGGCTGAAGATTCTTTAATCACCCAATTAGAGATCGTTTGGGATTGTGTGCCTGGTGGCTCTAGCTACCCCAGGTGAAGACGTCTTCTCCCCCCACCTGAAGACCACCCCAAAGACTGTTTTTTTGTGTGTTTTGCCATCTGGGGAGTGCACCCACCCACAGCTGCGAGGGGAGACCTGCCCTCGCAGCCCCCCCCCCTTCCCACCCCCCTCTCTCTTTCTCCGTTACCATCTGTTTCTCCCCTCTCTCTCTGAGAACCCTTTCCTTCCGAATTTTTTAAAAAACAAACAATTTAAGACAACTGAGCAGAGGGAGCAAGGCCCCTCCCCAATTGCCAACTAGGGGAGAGGTGTGCCTCATTAAGGGCTCCTCTGCTCAGTCATTATACAAGAGGCCAATTAAGACCATTAAGGCCTGTGACTTTGGGGTGGGTGTAGCCCTTAAAGGGACCCCGTGATGGCGACCCCATCCACGCCGGTGGCAGGGCCAGCAAGGACGTATGCGCAGGTGGCAACCGCTTCCACGGCCCCTCCTGCGCCACCCGCTGCCCTGCCACCATTTAGGTTAATTACGAAAAAACACGGGGTCAAGAGCTACACTCACCCCACAATGACCATCGAGGAGTGCGTGCGGGCGATGGCTGGGGTAGTCGGCCCCTCGGCCATTGTCGCAGCCTCCAAGATGTCTGGGAAGGCCGTGTTCTTCCTGGGGTCGGAGCGGGCGGTGTCCCTGGCCCTTGAAAAGGGGCTCACGGTGGGCGGGACGTTCCTGCCGGTGGACCCTCTCGAGGCCACCGCGCAGAGGGTCATCGTGTCAAACGTCCCGCCCTTTGTTTCCGCTGAGCTCCTCCTCCCTCACCTACACCAACTGGGGGAGGTAAGGTCAGGGATCAACCCCATACCGCTCGGCCTCAGGGAGAACGGCCTGCGCCACGTGTTCTCCTTCCGCCGCCAGCTCTTTGTCCGGCTGGCGCGGGAGGAGACGACGGAAGGTCATTTTAATGTGGTGCACGAGGGGACTGCCTACCGCGTCTTCTGGACGTCGGACGGCGTGCGGTGCCATGCCTGCAGGGAGGTGGGGCACGTTCGCAAGAACTGCCCCGCCTCCAAGGCCGCCAAACCACCGAAGGCGGCCAAGGCTGGCGCCGCCGCCACCCCTCCCCCTAGTTGCGTCCGCGTGCCGGGAGCCATGGGTGCGCGGGCATCGTCGGAGGCCTTTGTTTTCAGGGCCTCCGGCGGGGGGGAGGGAGAGCGTCCGACCGGAAAGAAGGCGCGGAAGAAGACAAAACATCAAGAGGCGGGTCCCCTCAGTGCGCCGGATAATTTGACCACCGCGCTCAGCCCAACCCCGTCACCGGCGAGCGCGGGGTGCCCCGAGCCCGTGCCCGAGCCCTTGAACAACACCACAGAGGGGCCCGGGCGCGGGCAAGAAAAGGAAAAGGGGGGGGCGGAGCGGGAGGCCTCGGCAGACATGGAGGTCTCCCTGACTCCGCGCGCCCCCAGGAACAAAAAGAGGCACCGCCCCAATGAGGCGGAGGGGGAACAACATCCCTCCGCGGAGGAGTCGGTGCCCGCCGCGTGTCCCGCGTCCCCCACCAGCGCCCCCAAATTGCGCTGCAGGCGCGAGGAGTCTTTCCCCGGGGAGGGTGAGACAGTTGAGGCTGCCCAGCCTCTGCCTCCCGGGGATGGAGTGGAAGATCTGCCTGTCGTGGGGGGCGTGGGGACCGCGGAGGAATGCGTAGCCGCCGGGCCGGGCGTCCCGGGGACTGAGGCGGGCGAGGCCGAAAAGGCCGAACCTGAGCCCGCCCAGCTATTACCCAACTTCCCCCGGGAGTCGCTCGACCCGGCAGAAAAACAATTTGTTGATTTTAATGAAACTGTAGATGCTGGGCCGGGGGGTGGCAGCGGGGAGGGGGAGGAACACCCACCCTCGCCCCTTACTTTGGAGCTGGAGCGCTTGGAGGGCCTGGGGATTTTCTATGGCCGGGTCTCTCCTTGTTCTCCGGTTCCTGGGGCGGAGGGGGAACCCCTTCCGCTGTCATTTCCCGACCCAGCACCATTTTTAAAAGAGCCCAGTGGGGACTCCTCTGCCGACGATCCTGGGGGTGGGATCGGGGCAGTGCCAGGGCCGGTTGGAGCGGCCGGTTCATTTGCCGTACCTTGTGCGGTCGATGGGCCGGCTGCTGGCGGCCACCTCCCGGAGGAGGACGGGGACTCGGTGGGGGACGCGGGTGAAGACCTAGAGACCACCGCCAGTGAGGCGGTGGATCTGCTCGCGGCCGCCGCTGAGGCCCTCCTCGTTCCTGCAAAGGAACTCCGGGACTTTTTGGCCCAGAGCCGGGGTCGCCGCGACCAAGCCCGACTGGCCCTGGAAAAATGGTCCGAGCCGGAGCTGATCAAGGGGTCCGTCCGCGCCGCCGTTAAAACCTTGGCCGCGGGCGGGCCCTTGACAAAGGAGCAGCACCTTGAGCTGCGCGAGCTCGAGGGACTCCTCGCTGGGCTGCGGAGGGAGCGGAGTTCAACAAAAGACTCCGCTCCCTCCCCCACAATAGGTTAAGGTAGAGGTTGCACTATGCTTTTGCCATGAAGATAACCATAGCCAGCCTCAACATCAACGGCGGCAGAGGGGCACGCCGTAGATTTGACAATTTTTCGCTCCTGCGGGAGGGGAAATATGCGGTGTGCTTCCTGCAAGAAACCCACACCGTTCCGGGAGACGAAGCCACGTGGCTCCTGGAATGGCAAGGAGAGGTCCGCATGAGCCACCTCACCGCCATTTCTAGTGGGGTGGCCATCTTGCTGGGCCCGCATTTTCAGCCGGAGATCTTGGGGGTCGAGGAGCCCGTGCCAGGCCGCTTGCTGCACGTAACGGTTCGCCTGGGGGACGTGCCGCTCCATCTCGTGAACGTGTACGCCCCTCATCCCGGCCCGCAGCAAACGCGCTTCTTTGAAGAGGTGTCCGCTCTTCTTGGCTCCGTCGACGTCGGCGACTGCATTGTCCTCGGGGGGGATTTTAACTGCACCCTCGAGGCGAGGGACCGCTCCGGTGCCCCGCAGTGCATGACGGCGATGGAGAAGTTGAGGGACCTGGTCGGGTCCTTCGACTTGGTGGACGTCTGGCGAAATCTCCACCCCGACTCCAGCGCCTTTACTTGGGTGAGGCCTGGAGTTGGATGGTCTAGAGTCGACCGCCTTTACGTGTCTCGGGCGTACGTTTCCTGCGTCCCGGCGGCCTCCATGCGGCCGGTGCCGTGTTCGGACCACCACCTGGTGTGGGCGGAGCTCGCTTCGCTCCGCGCGAGGACGGGGTCCGCGTACTGGCACTTTAACAACCGGCTGCTGGAGGACGTGCGGTTCCAGGACTCGTTCCGTCGATTCTGGTCCGACTGGAGAAGGAAGCAGGGGGGCTTCCCCTCCTTGAGGCTATGGTGGGACGTGGGCAAGGCTCACGTCCGCGTCTTCTGTCAAGAGTACGCGAGGGGGTCGACCAAGAGGCGGGCGGCCAGAGTCGGGCGCCTAGAAAAAGAGGTGCTCGACCTGGAAGCCCGTCTCGGTCAAGTCGTCCAGGACCCGGCCCTGCGGACGGTGTACGAAGCGAAGAAGGCCGCGCTGAAGGACCTGCAGCTCGTCGGGTCCCGAGGCGCGTTCGTGAGGTCGCGGATCCGGTTCCTGCGGGATCTGGACCGCGGCTCCCCCTTCTTCTACTCGCTGGAAAAAAGGCAGAGTGTCCGTAAGCAGCTCTTGACGCTGCTGGCCGACGACGGCTCTCTCGTCTCGGATCCGGAGGGCGTCAACAACAGGGTCCGTGAATATTACGGGGCTCTGTTCTCTCCGGATCCGTCCAGCGAGGAAGCGCGTAGAGTTTTGTGGGAGGACCTGCCGAAGGTCAGCCCGGAGGGCGCTGAAAATCTAGAAGCTCCGCTAAGCCTGGCGGAGCTGACCGGTGCCCTCGCCCGGCTCTCGAGGGGAAAATCCCCAGGGCTGGACGGGCTGACCGTGGAGTTCCACAGGGCGTTCTGGGACGTCCTGGGGGGCGACTACGCGCGGGTCCTGGGGGAAAGTCTGGCGACCGGGGAGATGCCCCTCTCTTGGCGCAGGGCAGTCATCGTCCTGCTGCCTAAGAAGGGCGATCTCCGCCTCCTTAAGAACTGGCGCCCGGTCTCCCTCCTCAGCACGGACTACAAAATCTTCGCCAGGGCGATGTCTGCTCGCCTTGGTGCCGTGCTGGACCACATGATCCACCCCGACCAGTCATACACGGTCCCGGGCCGGACGATCCACGACAACATCCATCTGGTCCGGGACCTCATCCATTGCTCCCAGGAGGCTGGTCTGTCGGTCGCCTTCCTATCCCTCGACCAAGAGAAGGCGTTCGACAGGGTGGATCACGACTATCTGCTCGGAACTCTGCGCGCTTTCGGGTTCGGGACGCATTTCGTCGCCCGGATCCGACTTTTGTACGCCGCCGCGGAGTGTCTGATTAAGGTTAACGGGTCCTTGACGGCGCCCCTTCGCTTTAGGAGAGGGGTGCGCCAGGGATGCCCCATGTCCGGCCAGTTATACGCCGTTTGCGTGGAGCCTTTCCTGCGCCTCTTGCGGACGAGGTTGACGGGACTGGCTCTGCAAGGGCCGGGCGTGGAGGTCGTCCTCTCGGCTTACGCCGATGACGTGCTCCTCGCGGTAGAGGATCCCGCTGACCT
This sequence comes from Pristiophorus japonicus, assembly GCF_044704955.1. Taxonomy (NCBI): domain Eukaryota; kingdom Metazoa; phylum Chordata; class Chondrichthyes; family Pristiophoridae; genus Pristiophorus; species Pristiophorus japonicus. The sequence continues at coordinate 157,445,526 of NC_091983.1, forward strand.
GCGGAGGATGCGTGAGTGCCAGGAGATTTACTCGGCCGCGTCCTCCGCCAGGATCAACTGGGAGAAATGTTCCGGACTCCTGGTGGGTCAGTGGCGGGTGGACTCCCTGCCGGAGGAGCTCAGGCCTTTTGCCTGGAGCACGACCCATCTCCTCTATCTGGGAGTCTACCTTAGCCCCGACGAGGAAGCCTGGCCGGCGAACTGGCAGGAGCTGGAGGCCAAGGTCGCCGCTCGCCTAGGGCGCTGGACAGGACTGCTCCGAGTGCTGTCCTACAGGGGTCGAGCGCTAGTCATAAACCAGCTGGTGGCCGCAATGCTGTGGTACCGGCTGGTCACTTTGACCCCTCCCCCTGCGTTTGTCGCCAAGATACAGAAGAAGCTGGTGGACTTCTTCTGGAACAACAGGAAGCACTGGGTCTCTGTCGCGGTCTTGAGTCTCCCGCTTGAGGAGGGCGGTCAGTCGTTGGTGTGCGTCAGCGCCCAGCTCGCGACTTTCCGTCTTCAGACCCTGCAGAGATACCTTTACGTCGAGCCCCCTCCTAGGTGGTGTGCTCTGGCGAGGTATTTCTTCCGCCAGCAGCTCGACCTCAATTATGACACGCAGCTCCTGTTTGTGAACTTGGGGGGTGCCAGGACCGCCCTCCGGGAGCTGCCTGTCTTTTACAGGGAACTCATCAGGGTCTGGAACAAAGTCTCCACCAAGCGCAGCTCTCCGCCGGCTGGAGTGGCGGCCGTCCTGCAGGAGCCGCTGCTCGGGAATCCGTACCTCCACGGCCGAGGCTTCATGTGGCGGTCGGAAGAGAGGGCTGTGGCTGGTGAGGTGACCAGGGTCAGGGACCTGCTCGATGGCGGAGGAGCGGGCTGGATGGCGCCAGTCACGCTGGCGCGGCGCCTAAATTCTGCCAACGTCCGCCGCGCGGCCGATGCCATCGAGTCGCTAAAAACAGCTCTGGGCCCTGACTCCGTTAGGTGTATCGAGGAGGCTCAAGCACGTGGGGAGATCCCGTCCGAACTGACCCCCGTCCGGACGGAATTCCTCATCGGCGCCAAACCCCGGAACCTCCCTCGGGGGCCGGCGCCTCACAACTTGAGCCGCCTCGGGGAAATCCCCTCCGTGCCTTTCAGTTCCGCGCGGAGGGGTTTCCTGTACGGGCTGCTCCTGCACACCCTCAACTTTGCCATCCTCGCCGGCCGTCCGGACACGCCATGGCGCACCATCTTGCCGGCCGGAGGAGGCGGGGGTCCCCGATGGAGGGCACTCTACGCAGGGGTCCTCCCACTATTCATCGGGGACTTGGCCTGGAGGGTGGTGCACGGAGCAGTGCCGTGCAACAAATTTTTAAGCCGGTTCACGGACTCCCAGGCCGCCTGCAATTTCTGCGGTCTGGAGGAGTCCGTGTTCCATGTTTTTATTGAGTGCACAAGGTTGCAGCCCCTGTTCCATTATTTGAAGGGGCTGCTCCTGAAATTCTGGCTGCACTTCAGTCCCACTCTCCTGATCTTTGGGCACCCTGTGCGGAGGGGAGCGGGTAGGTCCGAAGGCCTCCTCGTAGGACTGCTCCTGGGCACGGCCAAGGGTGCCATCAGCCGGTCCAGGCAGCGGGCGGTCGAGGGGGTCGTTCAACCTGACTGCCTGCCTCTCTTCCGCTCTTACATCCGGTCCAGGGTGTCCTTGGAGATGGAGCACGCGGTGTCCACCGGTACGCTCGCGGCCTTCCGCGAGAGGTGGGCACCGGAGGGACTGGAGTGCATCATCACGCCCGGCAACCAAATTTTAATTTGATTTTACGTTTTAAAGTTAATTTGTTTTAATTGCCGGTGCTTTTAGTGTCCCCTTCCCTTTTATAGGGGGCACTGGGGAAAAATTGTGATTTTAGTGCCCAAAAAAAAAAAAAACAAAAAAAAAAAAGAAAAAACAAAAAAAAAACACAAAAAAAGGGGGGAAAAAAATGGGCCTTGTAAATGTCTGGAGTGTCACCCAGGTCGGGTGGCACAGTTTAATGTTTATGTTTTCGCAGGTAGACTCTAAAAGAGTTTCATGCACAAGGACCAATTGTGCAGCAGTAGAGGCGTGTCCTGCTCAGTTGGAGCTGTGAGCAGTGAGGGAAGCAGCAAGCAACTTGAGCTCCTGCCTGGAGAGCCCTGAGACCAGCCCAGGAACAGAAGGAAGGAAGGGGTTTCACTACAACTTCTAACCAGAGGGAGAGGAGGAAAAAGCAGAAAACTTTAAAACAACTTCATCATTTCTGCAAGGAGTTGGAGAGAGGGGGAAAAGACCAACAATATCCAGTGTGGAAGGAGGGAGACCCAACATTCTACAGGTGGGTGTGGGTGCATTTCCCCAAACAGACTTTGTTGTATCGGTGGGGGGAGGAAAGAAGACCACTGAGGGCCGGAACATCGCGGGGGGTGTGTGTGTGTGTGGTAGTGTGCGTGGGGGCTGTGCTTACAACTAGGCCCCCCCCACAATTGGAACCCCCCCCACCCCCCACATTTGCCTAGCCTGGGATAGCTGGAGCTACCAGGCTGAAGATTGTTATTAATCACCCAATTAAAGATCGTTAGGAGTGCCTGGTGGCTCCAGCTACCCCAGGTGAAGACATCTTCTCCCCCCACCTGAAGACCACCCCAAGGACTTTTGTGTTTTTGCCATCTGGGGAGTGCACCCACCCACAGCTGCGAGGGGAGACCTGCCCTCGCAGCCCCCCCCCCTTCCCACCCCCCTCTCTCTTTCTCTGCTACTCTGTTTCTCCCCTCTCTCTCTGAGAACCCTTTCCTTCCAAATTTTAAAAAAAAACCAATTAAGACAACTGAGCAGAGGGAGCAAGGCCTCTCCCCAATTGTCAACGAGGGGAGAGGTGCCTCGTTAAGGGCTCCTCTGCTCAGTGAACATAAGAGGCCATTAAAGACCATTAAGGCCTGTGACTTTGGGGTGGGTGTAGCCCTTAAAGGGACCCCGTGATGGCGACCCCATCCACGCCGGTGGCAGGGCCAGCAAGGACGTATGCGCAGGTGGCAACCGCTTCCACAGCACCTCCTGCGCCACCCGCTGCCCTGCCACCATTTAGATTAATTACTAGAAAACACGGGGTCAAGAGCTACACTCACCCCACAATGAGCATTGAGGAGTGCGTGCGGGCGATGGCTGGGGTAGTCGGCCCCTCGGCCATTGTCGCAGCCTCCAAGATGTCTGGGAAGGCTGTTTTCTTCCTGGGGTCGGAGCGGGCGGTGTCCCTGGCCCTCGAAAAGGGGCTCACGGTGGGCGGGACGTTCCTGCCGGTGGATCCTCTCGAGGCCACCGCGCAGAGGGTCATCGTGTCGAACGTCCCGCCCTTTGTTCCCGCTGAGCTCCTCCTCCCTCACCTACAACAACTGGGGGAGGTAAGGTCAGGGATCAACCCCATACCGCTCGGCCTCAGGGAGAACAGCCTGCGCCACGTGTTCTCCTTCCGCCGCCAGCTCTTTGTCCGGCTGGCGCGGGAGGACGTGACAGAAGGGCACTTTAATGTGGTGCACGAGGGGACTGCCTACCGCGTCTTCTGGACGTCGGACGGCGTGCGGTGCCATGCCTGCAGGGAGGTGGGGCATGTTCGTAAGAACTGCCCCGCCTCCAAGGCCGCCAAACCACCGAAGGCGGCCAAGGCTGGCGCTGCCGCCACCCCTCCCCCTAGTTGCGTCCGCGTGCCGGGAGCCATGGGTGCGCGGGCATCGTCGGAGGCCTTTGTTTTCAGGGCCTCCGGCGGGGGGGAGGGAGAGCGTCCGAGCGGAAAGAAGGCGCGGAAGAAGGAGAAACATCTAGAGGCGGGTCCCCTCGGTGCGCCGGAAAGTCTGACCACCGCGCTCAGCCCAACCCAGTCACCGGCGAGCGCGGGGTGCCCCGAGCCCGTGCCCGGGCCCTTGAATACCACCACAGAGGGGCCCAGGCGCGGGCAAGAAAAGGAAAAGGGGGGGGCGGAGCGGGAGGCCTCGGCAGACATGGAGGTCTCCCTGACTCCGCGCGCCCCCAGGAACAAAAAGAGGCACCGCCCCAATGAGGCGGAGGGGGAACAACATCCCTCCGCGGAGGAGTCGGTGCCCGCCGCGTGTCCCGCGTCCCCCACCAGCGCCCCCAAATTGCGCTGCAGGCGCGAGGAGTCTTTCCCCGGGGAGGGTGAGACAGTTGAGGCTGCCCAGCCTCTGCCTCCCGGGGATGGACTGGAAGATCTGCCTGTCGTGGGGGGCGTGGGGACCGCGGAGGAATGCGTAGCCGCCGGGCCGGGCGTCCCGGGGACTGAGGCGGGCGAGGCCGAAAAGGCCGAACCTGAGCCCGCCCAGCTATTACCCAACTTCCCCCGGGAGTTGCTCGACCCGGCAGAGAATGAAACAAATAATTATGACACTGTAGATGCTGGGCCGGGGGGTGGCAGCGGGGAGGGGGAGGAACACCCACCCTCGCCCCTTACTTTGGAGCTGGAGCGCTTGGAGGGCCTGGGGATTTTCTATGGCCGGGTCTCTCCTTGTTCTCCGGTTCCTGGGGCGGAGGGGGAACCCCTTCCGCTGTCATTTCCCGACCCAGCACCATTTTTAAAAGAGCCCAGTGGGGACTCCTCTGCCGACGATCCTGGGGGTGGGATCGGGGCAGTGCCAGGGCCGGTTGGAGCGGCCGGTTCATTTGCCGTACCTTGTGCGGTCGATGGGCCGGCTGCTGGCGGCCACCTCCCGGAGGAGGACGGGGACTCGGTGGGGGACGCGGGTGAAGACCTAGAGACCACCGCCAGGGAGGCGGTGGATCTGCTCGCGGCCGCCGCTGAGGCCCTCCTCGTTCCTGCAAAGGAACTCCGGGACTTTTTGGCCCAGAGCCGGGGTCGCCGCGACCAAGCCCGACTGGCCCTGGAAAAATGGTCCGAGCCGGAGCTGATCAAGGGGTCTGTCCGCGCCGCCGTTAAAACCTTGGCCGCGGGCGGGCCCTTGACAAAGGAGCAGCACCTTGAGCTGCGCGAGCTCGAGGGACTCCTCGCTGGGCTGCGGAGGGAGCGGAGTTCAACAAAAGACTCCGCTCCCTCCCCCACAATAGGTTAAGGTAGAGGTTGCACTATGCTTTTGCCATGAAGATAACCATAGCCAGCCTCAACATCAACGGCGGCAGAGGGGCACGCCGTAGATTTGACAATTTTTCGCTCCTGCGGGAGGGGAAATATGCGGTGTGCTTCCTGCAAGAAACCCACACCGTTCCGGGAGACGAAGCCACGTGGCTCCTGGAATGGCAAGGAGAGGTCCGCATGAGCCACCTCACCGCCATTTCTAGTGGGGTGGCCATCTTGCTGGGCCCGCATTTTCAGCCGGAGATCTTGGGGGTCGAGGAGCCCGTGCCAGGCCGCTTGCTGCACGTAACGGTTCGCCTGGGGGACGTGCCGCTCCATCTCGTGAACGTGTACGCCCCTCATCCCGGCCCGCAGCAAACGCGCTTCTTTGAAGAGGTGTCCGCTCTTCTTGGCTCCGTCGACGTCGGCGACTGCATTGTCCTCGGGGGGGATTTTAACTGCACCCTCGAGGCGAGGGACCGCTCCGGTGCCCCGCAGTGCATGACGGCGATGGAGAAGTTGAGGGACCTGGTCGGGTCCTTCGACTTGGTGGACGTCTGGCGAAATCTCCACCCCGACTCCAGCGCCTTTACTTGGGTGAGGCCTGGAGTTGGATGGTCTAGAGTCGACCGCCTTTACGTGTCTCGGGCGTACGTTTCCTGCGTCCCGGCGGCCTCCATGCGGCCGGTGCCGTGTTCGGACCACCACCTGGTGTGGGCGGAGCTCGCTTCGCTCCGCGCGAGGACGGGGTCCGCGTACTGGCACTTTAACAACCGGCTGCTGGAGGACGTGCGGTTCCAGGACTCGTTCCGTCGATTCTGGTCCGACTGGAGAAGGAAGCGGGGGGGCTTCCCCTCCTTGAGGCTATGGTGGGACGTGGGCAAGGCTCACGTCCGCGTCTTCTGTCAAGAGTACGCGAGGGGGTCGACCAAGAGGCGGGCGGCCAGAGTCGGGCGCCTAGAAAAAGAGGTGCTCGACCTGGAAGCCCGTCTCGGTCAAGTCGTCCAGGACCCGGCCCTGCGGACGGTGTACGAAGCGAAGAAGGCCGCGCTGAAGGACCTGCAGCTCGTCGGGTCCCGAGGCGCGTTCGTGAGGTCGCGGATCCGGTTCCTGCGGGATCTGGACCGCGGCTCCCCCTTCTTCTACTCGCTGGAAAAAAGGCAGAGTGTCCGTAAGCAGCTCTTGACGCTGCTGGCCGACGACGGCTCTCTCGTCTCGGATCCGGAGGGCGTCAACAACAGGGTCCGTGAATATTACGGGGCTCTGTTCTCTCCGGATCCGTCCAGCGAGGAAGCGCGTAGAGTTTTGTGGGAGGACCTGCCGAAGGTCAGCCCGGAGGGCGCCGAAAATCTGGAAGCTCCGCTAAGCCTGGCGGAGCTGACCGGTGCCCTCGCCCGGCTCTCGAGGGGAAAATCCCCGGGGCTGGACGGGCTGACCGTGGAGTTCCACAGGGCGTTCTGGGACGTCCTGGGGAGCGACTACGCGCGGGTCCTGGGGGAAAGTCTGGCGACCGGGGAGATGCCCCTCTCTTGGCGCAGGGCAGTCATCGTCCTGCTGCCTAAGAAGGGCGATCTCCGCCTCCTTAAGAACTGGCGCCCGGTCTCCCTCCTCAGCACGGACTACAAAATCTTCGCCAGGGCGATGTCTGCTCGCCTTGGTGCCGTGCTGGACCACATGATTCACCCCGACCAGTCATACACGGTCCCGGGCCGGACGATCCACGACAACATCCATCTGGTCCGGGACCTCATCCATTGCTCCCAGGAGGCTGGTCTGTCGGTCGCCTTCCTATCCCTCGACCAAGAGAAGGCGTTCGACAGGGTGGATCACGACTATCTGCTCGGAACTCTGCGCGCTTTCGGGTTCGGGACGCATTTCGTCGCCCGGATCCGACTTTTGTACGCCGCCGCGGAGTGTCTGATTAAGGTTAACGGGTCCTTGACGGCGCCCCTTCGCTTTAGGAGAGGGGTGCGCCAGGGATGCCCCATGTCCGGCCAGTTATACGCCGTTTGCGTGGAGCCTTTCCTGCGCCTCTTGCGGACGAGGTTGACGGGACTGGCTCTGCAAGGGCCGGGCGTGGAGGTCGTCCTCTCGGCTTACGCCGATGACGTGCTCCTCGCGGTAGAGGATCCCGCTGACCTGCGGAGGATGCGTGAGTGCCAGGAGATTTACTCGGCCGCGTCCTCCGCCAGGATCAACTGGGAGAAATGTTCCGGACTCCTGGTGGGTCAGTGGCGGGTGGACTCCCTGCCGGAGGAGCTCAGGCCTTTTGCCTGGAGCACGACCCATCTCCTCTATCTGGGAGTCTACCTTAGCCCCGACGAGGAAGCCTGGCCGGCGAACTGGCAGGAGCTGGAGGCCAAGGTCGCCGCTCGCCTAGGGCGCTGGACAGGACTGCTCCGAGTGCTGTCCTACAGGGGTCGAGCGCTAGTCATAAACCAGCTGGTGGCCGCAATGCTGTGGTACCGGCTGGTCACTTTGACCCCTCCCCCTGCGTTTGTCGCCAAGATACAGAAGAAGCTGGTGGACTTCTTCTGGAACAACAGGAAGCACTGGGTCTCTGTCGCGGTCTTGAGTCTCCCGCTTGAGGAGGGCGGTCAGTCGTTGGTGTGCGTCAGCGCCCAGCTCGCGACTTTCCGTCTTCAGACCCTGCAGAGATACCTTTACGTCGAGCCCCCTCCTAGGTGGTGTGCTCTGGCGAGGTATTTCTTCCGCCAGCAGCTCGACCTCAATTATGACACGCAGCTCCTGTTTGTGAACTTGGGGGGTGCCAGGACCGCCCTCCGGGAGCTGCCTGTCTTTTACAGGGAACTCATCAGGGTCTGGAACAAAGTCTCCACCAAGCGCAGCTCTCCGCCGGCTGGAGTGGCGGCCGTCCTGCAGGAACCGCTGCTCGGGAATCCGTACCTCCACGGCCGAGGCTTCATGTGGCGGTCGGAAGAGAGGGCTGTGGCTGGTGAGGTGACCAGGGTCAGGGACCTGCTCGATGGCGGAGGAGCGGGCTGGATGGCGCCAGTCACGCTGGCGCGGCGCCTAAATTCTGCCAACGTCCGCCGCGCGGCCGATGCCATCGAGTCGCTAAAAACAGCTCTGGGCCCTGACTCCGTTAGGTGTATCGAGGAGGCTCAAGCACGTGGGGAGATCCCGTCCGAACTGACCCCCGTCCGGACGGAATTCCTCATCGGCGCCAAACCCCGGAACCTCCCTCGGGGACCGGCGCCTCACAACTTGAGCCGCCTCGGGGAAATCCCCTCCGTGCCTTTCAGTTCCGCGCGGAGGGGTTTCCTGTACGGGCTGCTCCTGCACACCCTCAACTTTGCCATCCTCGCCGGCCGTCCGGACACGCCATGGCGTACCATCTTGCCGTCCGGAGGAGGCGGGGGTCCCCGATGGAGGGCACTCTACGCAGGGGTCCTCCCACTATTCATCGGGGACTTGGCCTGGAGGGTGGTGCACGGAGCAGTGCCGTGCAACAAATTTTTAAGCCGGTTCACGGACTCCCAAGCCGCCTGCAATTTCTGCGGTCTGGAGGAGTCCGTGTTCCATGTTTTTATTGAATGCACAAGGTTGCAGCCCCTGTTCCACTATTTGAAGGGGCTGCTCCTGAAATTCTGGCTGCACTTCAGTCCCACTCTCCTGATCTTTGGGCACCCTGTGCGGAGGGGAGCGGGTAGGTCCGAGGGCCTCCTCGTAGGACTGCTCCTGGGCACGGCCAAGGGTGCCATCAGCCGGTCCAGGCAGCGGGCGGTCGAGGGGGTCGTTCAACCTGACTGCCTGCCTCTCTTCCGCTCTTACATCCGATCCAGGGTGTCCTTGGAGATGGAGCACGCGGTGTCCACCGGTACGCTCGCGGCCTTCCGCGAGAGGTGGGCACCGGAGGGACTGGAGTGCATCATCACGCCCGGCAACCAAATTTTAATTTGATTTTACGTTTTAAAGTTTAATTTGTTTTAATTGCCGGTGTTTTTAGTGTCCCCCTCTCCTTTTATAGGGGGCACTGGAAAAATTTGATTTTAGCGCCCCCAAAAAAAAAAAAAAAAAAAAAAAAAAAAAAAAAAAAAAAAAAAAAAAAGGGGCTTGAAAATGTCTGCTGTGTCACCCAGGTCGGGTGGCACAGTTTAATGTTGTTTATGTTTTGCAGGTAGACTCCTAAAAGAGTTTCATGCACAAGGACCAATTGTGCAGCAGTAGAGGCGTGTCCTGCTCAGTTGGAGCTGTGAGCAGTGAGGGAAGCAGCAAGCAACTTGAGCTCCTGCCTAGGGAGCCCTGAGACCAGCCCAGGAAGAGAAGGAAGGAAGGGGCTTCACCATCACTTCTATCCAGAGGGAGAGGAGGAGAACAGAAAACTTTGCAACAACTTCATCATTCTGCAAGGAGTTGGAGAGAGGGGGAAAAGACAAACAACATCCAGTGTGGAAGGAGGGAGACTCAACATTTCTACAGGTGGGTGTTGGTGCATTTCCCCAAAAGACTTTGTTGTTTCGGTGGGGGGAGGAAAGAAGACCACTGAGGGCCGGAACATCGCGGGGGGTGTGTGTGTGTGTGGTAGTGTGCGTGGGGGCTGTGCTTACAACTAGGCCCCCCCCACAATTGGAACCCCCCCCACCCCCCACATTTGCCTAGCCTGGGATAGCTGGAGCTACCAGGCTGAAGATTGTTGTTTTTCTTAAATCACCCAATTAAAGATCGTTAGGAGTGCCTGGTGGCTCCAGCTACCCCAGGTGAAGACATCTTCTCCCCGTACCTGAAGACCACCCCAAAGACTTTTGTGTTTTGCCATCTGGGGAGTGCACCCACCCACAGCTGCGAGGGGAGACCTGCCCTCGCAACCCCCCCCCCCTTCCCACCCCCCTCTCTCTTTCTCTGCTACTCTGTTTCTCCCCTCTCTCTCTGAGAGCCCTTCCTTCCAAATTTAATTTAAAAAAAAACATTTAAGACAACTGAGCAGAGGGAGCAAGGCCCCTCCCCAATTGCCAACTAGGGGAGAGGTACCTCATTAAGGGCTCCTCTGCTCAGTCAATCTACAAGAGGCCTAATAAAGACCATTAAGGCCTGTGACTTTGGGGTGGGTGTAGCCCTTAAAGGGACCCCGTGATGGCGACCCCATCCACGCCGGTGGCAGGGCCAGCAAGGTCGTATGCGCAGGCGGTGTCCACATCCACGGCACCTCCTGCGCCAGCCGCTGCCCTGCCACCTTTCAGACTAATAACAAAAAAACACGGGGTCAAGAGCTACACTCACCCCACAATGAGCATCGAGGAGTGCGTGCGGGCGATGGCTGGGGTAGTCGGCCCCTCGGCCATTGTCGCAGCCTCCAAGATGTCTGGGAAGGCCGTGTTCTTCCTGGGGTCGGAGCGGGCGGTGTCCCTGGCCCTTGAAAAGGGGCTCACGGTGGGCGGGACGTTCCTGCCGGTGGACCCTCTCGAGGCCACCGCGCAGAGGGTCATCATTTCAAACGTCCCGCCCTTTGTTCCCGCTGAGCTCCTCCTCCCTCACCTACACCAACTGGGGGAGGTAAGGTCGGGGATCAACCCCATACCGCTCGGCCTCAGGGAGAACAGCCTGCGCCACGTGTTCTCCTTCCGCCGCCAGCTCTTTGTCCGGCTGGCGCGGGAGGAGACGACGGAGGGGAACTTTAATGTGGTGCACGAGGGGACTGCCTACCGCGTCTTCTGGACGTCGGACGGCGTGCGGTGCCATGCCTGTAGGGAGGTGGGGCATGTTCGTAAGAACTGCCCCGCCTCCAAGGCCGCCAAACCACCGAAGGCGGCCAAGGCTGGCACCGCCGCCACCCCTCCCCCTAGTTGCGTCCGCGTGCCGGGAGCCATGGGTGCGCGGGCATCGTCGGAGGCCTTTGTTTTCAGGGCCTCCGGCGGGGGGGAGGGAGAGCGTCCGACCGGAAAGAAGGCGCGGAAGAAGGCGAAACATCTCGAGGCGGGTCCCCTCGGTGCGCCGGAAAGTCTGACCACCGCGCTCAGCCCAACCCAGTCACCGGCGAGCGCGGGGTGCCCCGAGCCCGTGCCCGGGCCCTTGAATACCACCACAGAGGGGCCCAGGCGCGGGCAAGAAAAGGAAAAGGGGGGGGCGGAGCGGGAGGCCTCGGCAGACATGGAGGTCTCCCTGACTCCGCGCGCCCCCAGGAACAAAAAGAGGCACCGCCCCAATGAGGCGGAGGGGGAACAACATCCCTCCGCGGAGGAGGCGGTGCCCGCCGCGTGTCCCGCGTCCCCCACCAGCGCCCCCAAATTGCGCTGCAGGCGCGAGGAGTCTTTCCCCGGGGAGGGTGAGACAGTTGAGGCTGCCCCGCCTCTGCCTCCCGGGGATGGAGTGGAAGATCTGCCTGTCGTGGGGGGCGTGGGGACCGCGGAGGAATGCGTAGCCGCCGGGCCGGGCGTCCCGGGGACTGAGGCGGGCGAGGCCGAAAAGGCCGAACCTGAGCCCGCCCAGCTATTACCCAACTTCCCCCGGGATTTGCTCGACCCGGCAGAGAATGAAACAAATAATTATGACACTGTAGATGCTGGGCCGGGGGGTGGCAGCGGGGAGGGGGAGGAACACCCACCCTCGCCCCTTACTTTGGAGCTGGAGCACTTGGAGGGCCTGGGGATTTCCTATGGCCGGGTCTCTCCTTGTTCTCCGGTTCCTGGGGCGGAGGGGGAACCCCTTCCGCTGTCATTTCCCGACCCAGCACCATTTTTAAAAGAGCCCAGTGGGGACTCCTCTGCCGACGATCCTGGGGGTGGGATCGGGGCAGTGCCAGGGCCGGTTGGAGCGGCCGGTTCATTTGCCGTACCTTGTGCGGTCGATGGGCCGGCTGCTGGCGGCCACCTCCCGGAGGAGGACGGGGACTCGGTGGGGGACGCGGGTGAAGACCTAGAGACCACCGCCAGGGAGGCGGTGGATCTGCTCGCGGCCGCCGCTGAGGCCCTCCTCGTTCCTGCAAAGGAACTCCGGGACTTTTTGGCCCAGAGCCGGGGTCGCCGCGACCAAGCCCGACTGGCCCTGGAAAAATGGTCCGAGCCGGAGCTGATCAAGGGGTCCGTCCGCGCCGCCGTTAAAACCTTGGCCGCGGGCGGGCCCTTGACAAAGGAGCAGCACCTTGAGCTGCGCGAGCTCGAGGGACTCCTCGCTGGGCTGCGGAGGGAGCGGAGTTCAACAAAAGACTCCGCTCCCTCCCCCACAATAGGTTAAGGTAGAGGTTGCACTATGCTTTTGCCATGAAGATAACCATAGCCAGCCTCAACATCAACGGCGGCAGAGGGGCACGCCGTAGATTTGACAATTTTTCGCTCCTGCGGGAGGGGAAATATGCGGTGTGCTTCCTGCAAGAAACCCACACCGTTCCGGGAGACGAAGCCACGTGGCTCCTGGAATGGCAAGGAGAGGTCCGCATGAGCCACCTCACCGCCATTTCTAGTGGGGTGGCCATCTTGCTGGGCCCGCATTTTCAGCCGGAGATCTTGGGGGTCGAGGAGCCCGTGCCAGGCCGCTTGCTGCACGTAACGGTTCGCCTGGGGGACGTGCCGCTCCATCTCGTGAACGTGTACGCCCCTCATCCCGGCCCGCAGCAAACGCGCTTCTTTGAAGAGGTGTCCGCTCTTCTTGGCTCCGTCGACGTCGGCGACTGCATTGTCCTCGGGGGGGATTTTAACTGCACCCTCGAGGCGAGGGACCGCTCCGGTGCCCCGCAGTGCATGACGGCGATGGAGAAGTTGAGGGACCTGGTCGGGTCCTTCGACTTGGTGGACGTCTGGCGAAATCTCCACCCCGACTCCAGCGCCTTTACTTGGGTGAGGCCTGGAGTTGGATGGTCTAGAGTCGACCGCCTTTACGTGTCTCGGGCGTACGTTTCCTGCGTCCCGGCGGCCTCCATGCGGCCGGTGCCGTGTTCGGACCACCACCTGGTGTGGGCGGAGCTCGCTTCGCTCCGCGCGGGGACGGGGTCCGCGTACTGGCACTTTAACAACCGGCTGCTGGAGGACGTGCGGTTCCAGGACTCGTTCCGTCGATTCTGGTCCGACTGGAGAAGGAAGCAGGGGGGCTTCCCCTCCTTGAGGCTATGGTGGGACGTGGGCAAGGCTCACGTCCGCGTCTTCTGTCAAGAGTACGCGAGGGGGTCGACCAAGAGGCGGGCGGCCAGAGTCGGGCGCCTAGAAAAAGAGGTGCTCGACCTGGAAGCCCGTCTCGGTCAAGTCGTCCAGGACCCGGCCCTGCGGACGGTGTACGAAGCGAAGAAGGCCGCGCTGAAGGACCTGCAGCTCGTCGGGTCCCGAGGCGCGTTCGTGAGGTCGCGGATCCGGTTCCTGCGGGATCTGGACCGCGGCTCCCCCTTCTTCTACTCGCTGGAAAAAAGGCAGAGTGTCCGTAAGCAGCTCTTGACGCTGCTGGCCGACGACGGCTCTCTCGTCTCGGATCCGGAGGGCGTCAACAACAGGGTCCGTGAATATTACGGGGCTCTGTTCTCTCCGGATCCGTCCAGCGAGGAAGCGCGTAGAGTTTTGTGGGAGGACCTGCCGAAGGTCGGCCCGGAGGGCGCCGAAAATCTGGAAGCTCCGCTAAGCCTGGCGGAGCTGACCGGTGCCCTCGCCCGGCTCTCGAGGGGAAAATCCCCGGGGCTGGACGGGCTGACCGTGGAGTTCCACAGGGCGTTCTGGGACGTCCTGGGGAGCGACTACGCGCGGGTCCTGGGGGAAAGTCTGGCGACCGGGGAGATGCCCCTCTCTTGGCGCAGGGCAGTCATCGTCCTGCTGCCTAAGAAGGGCGATCTCCGCCTCCTTAAGAACTGGCGCCCGGTCTCCCTCCTCAGCACGGACTACAAAATCTTCGCCAGGGCGATGTCTGCTCGCCTTGGTGCCGTGCTGGACCACATGATCCACCCCGACCAGTCATACACGGTCCCGGGCCGGACAATCCACGACAACATCCATCTGGTCCGGGACCTTATCCATTGTTCCCAGGAGGCTGGTCTGTCGGTCGCCTTCCTATCCCTCGACCAAGAGAAGGCGTTCGACAGGGTGGATCACGACTATCTGCTCGGAACTCTGCGCGCTTTCGGGTTCGGGACGCATTTCGTCGCCCGGATCCGACTTTTGTACGCCGCCGCGGAGTGTCTGATTAAGGTTAACGGGTCCTTGACGGCGCCCCTTCGCTTTAGGAGAGGGGTGCGCCAGGGATGCCCCATGTCCGGCCAGTTATACGCCGTTTGCGTGGAGCCTTTCCTGCGCCTCTTGCGGACGAGGTTGACGGGACTGGCTCTGCAAGGGCCGGGCGTGGAGGTCGTCCTCTCGGCTTACGCCGATGACGTGCTCCTCGCGGTAGAGGATCCCGCTGACCTGCGGAGGATGCGTGAGTGCCAGGAGATTTACTCGGCCGCGTCCTCCGCCAGGATCAACTGGGAGAAATGTTCCGGACTCCTGGTGGGTCAGTGGCGGGTGGACTCCCTGCCGGAGGAGCTCAGGCCTTTTGCCTGGAGCACGACCCATCTCCTCTATCTGGGAGTCTACCTTAGCCCCGACGAGGAAGCCTGGCCGGCGAACTGGCAGGAGCTGGAGGCCAAGGTCGCCGCTCGCCTAGGGCGCTGGACAGGACTGCTCCGAGTGCTGTCCTACAGGGGTCGAGCGCTAGTCATAAACCAGCTGGTGGCCGCAATGCTATGGTACCGGCTGGTCACTTTGACCCCTCCCCCTGCGTTTGTCGCCAAGATACAGAAGAAGCTGGTGGATTTCTTCTGGAACAACAGGAAGCACTGGGTCTCTGTCGCGGTCTTGAGTCTCCCGCTTGAGGAGGGCGGTCAGTCGTTGGTGTGCGTCAGCGCCCAGCTCGCGACTTTCCGTCTTCAGACCCTGCAGAGATACCTTTACGTCGAGCCCCCTCCTAGGTGGTGTGCTCTGGCGAGGTATTTCTTCCGCCAGCAGCTCGACCTCAATTATGACACGCAGCTCCTGTTTGTGAACTTGGGGGGTGCCAGGACCGCCCTCCGGGAGCTGCCTGTCTTTTACAGGGAACTCATCAGGGTCTGGAACAAAGTCTCCACCAAGCGCAGCTCTCCGCCGGCTGGAGTGGCGGCCGTCCTGCAGGAGCCGCTGCTCGGGAATCCGTACCTCCACGGCCGAGGCTTCATGTGGCGGTCGGAAGAGAGGGCTGTGGCTGGTGAGGTGACCAGGGTCAGGGACCTGCTCGATGGCGGAGGAGCGGGCTGGATGGCGCCAGTCACGCTGGCGCGGCGCCTAAATTCTGCCAACGTCCGCCACGCGGCCGATGCCATCGAGTCGCTAAAAACAGCTCTGGGCCCTGACTCCGTTAGGTGCATCGAGGAGGCTCAAGCACGTGGGGAGATCCCGTCCGAACTGACCCCCGTCCGGACGGAATTCCTCATCGGCGCCAAACCCCGGAACCTCCCTCGGGGGCCGGCGCCTCACAACTTGAGCCGCCTCGGGGAAATCCCCTCCGTGCCTTTCAGTTCCGCGCGGAGGGGTTTCCTGTACGGGCTGCTCCTGCACACCCTCAACTTTGCCATCCTCGCCGGCCGTCCGGACACGCCATGGCGTACCATCTTGCCGTCCGGAGGAGGCGGGGGTCCCCGATGGAGGGCACTCTACGCAGGGGTCCTCCCACTATTCATCGGGGACTTGGCCTGGAGGGTGGTGCACGGAGCAGTGCCGTGCAACAAATTTTTAAGCCGGTTCACGGACTCCCAGGCCGCCTGCAATTTCTGCGGTCTGGAGGAGTCCGTGTTCCATGTTTTTATTGAGTGCACGAGGTTGCAGCCCCTGTTCCATTATTTGAAGGGGCTGCTCCTGAAATTCTGGCTGCACTTCAGTCCCACCCTCCTGATCTTTGGGCACCCTGTGCGGAGGGGAGCGGGTAGGTCCGAAGGCCTCCTCGTAGGACTGCTCCTGGGCACGGCCAAGGGTGCCATCAGCCGGTCCAGGCAGCGGGCGGTCGAGGGGGTCGTTCAACCTGACTGCCTGCCTCTCTTCCGCTCTTACATCCGGTCCAGGGTGTCCTTGGAGATGGAGCACGCGGTGTCCACCGGTACGCTCGCGGCCTTCCGCGAGAGGTGGGCACCGGAGGGACTGGAGTGCATCATCACGCCCGGCAACCAAATTTTAATTTGATTTTACGTTTTAAAGTTTAATTTGTTTTAATTGCCGGTGCTTTTAGTGTCCCCTTCCCTTTTATAGGGGGCACTGGGGAAAAATTGTGATTTTAGTGCCCAAAAAAAAAAAAACCAAAAAAAAAGAAAAACACAAAAAAAAAACAAAAAAAAAGGGGGGGAAAAAAAGGGCCTTGTAAATGTCTGGAGTGTCACCCAGGTTGGGTGGCACCGTTATTGTTTTATGTTTTCACAGGTAGACTCTAAAAGAGTTTCATGCACAAGGACCAATTGTGCAGCAGTAGAGGCGTGTCCTGCTCAGTTGGAGCTGTGAGCAGTGAGGGAAGCAGCAAGCAACTTGAGCTCCTGCCTAGGGAGCCCTGAGACCAGCCCAGGAAGAGAAGGAAGGAAGGGGCTTCACCATCACTTCTATCCAGAGGGAGAGGAGGAGAACAGAAAACTTTGCAACAACTTCATCATTCTGCAAGGAGTTGGAGAGAGGGGGAAAAGACAAACAACATCCAGTGTGGAAGGAGGGAGACTCAACATTTCTACAGGTGGGTGTTGGTGCATTTCCCCAAAAGACTTTGTTGTTTCGGTGGGGGGAGGAAAGAAGACCACTGAGGGCCGGAACATCGCGGGGGGTGTGTGTGTGTGTGGTAGTGTGCGTGGGGGCTGTGCTTACAACTAGGCCCCCCCCACAATTGGAACCCCCCCCACCCCCCACATTTGCCTAGCCTGGGATAGCTGGAGCTACCAGGCTGAAGATTGTTGTTTTTCTTAAATCACCCAATTAAAGATCGTTAGGAGTGCCTGGTGGCTCCAGCTACCCCAGGTGAAGACATCTTCTCCCCGTACCTGAAGACCACCCCAAAGACTTTTGTGTTTTGCCATCTGGGGAGTGCACCCACCCACAGCTGCGAGGGGAGACCTGCCCTCGCAACCCCCCCCCCCTTCCCACCCCCCTCTCTCTTTCTCTGCTACTCTGTTTCTCCCCTCTCTCTCTGAGAGCCCTTCCTTCCAAATTTAATTTAAAAAAAAACATTTAAGACAACTGAGCAGAGGGAGCAAGGCCCCTCCCCAATTGCCAACTAGGGGAGAGGTACCTCATTAAGGGCTCCTCTGCTCAGTCAATCTACAAGAGGCCTAATAAAGACCATTAAGGCCTGTGACTTTGGGGTGGGTGTAGCCCTTAAAGGGACCCCGTGATGGCGACCCCATCCACGCCGGTGGCAGGGCCAGCAAGGTCGTATGCGCAGGCGGTGTCCACATCCACGGCACCTCCTGCGCCAGCCGCTGCCCTGCCACCTTTCAGACTAATAACAAAAAAACACGGGGTCAAGAGCTACACTCACCCCACAATGAGCATCGAGGAGTGCGTGCGGGCGATGGCTGGGGTAGTCGGCCCCTCGGCCATTGTCGCAGCCTCCAAGATGTCTGGGAAGGCCGTGTTCTTCCTGGGGTCGGAGCGGGCGGTGTCCCTGGCCCTTGAAAAGGGGCTCACGGTGGGCGGGACGTTCCTGCCGGTGGACCCTCTCGAGGCCACCGCGCAGAGGGTCATCATTTCAAACGTCCCGCCCTTTGTTCCCGCTGAGCTCCTCCTCCCTCACCTACACCAACTGGGGGAGGTAAGGTCGGGGATCAACCCCATACCGCTCGGCCTCAGGGAGAACAGCCTGCGCCACGTGTTCTCCTTCCGCCGCCAGCTCTTTGTCCGGCTGGCGCGGGAGGAGACGACGGAGGGGAACTTTAATGTGGTGCACGAGGGGACTGCCTACCGCGTCTTCTGGACGTCGGACGGCGTGCGGTGCCATGCCTGTAGGGAGGTGGGGCATGTTCGTAAGAACTGCCCCGCCTCCAAGGCCGCCAAACCACCGAAGGCGGCCAAGGCTGGCACCGCCGCCACCCCTCCCCCTAGTTGCGTCCGCGTGCCGGGAGCCATGGGTGCGCGGGCATCGTCGGAGGCCTTTGTTTTCAGGGCCTCCGGCGGGGGGGAGGGAGAGCGTCCGACCGGAAAGAAGGCGCGGAAGAAGGCGAAACATCTCGAGGCGGGTCCCCTCGGTGCGCCGGAAAGTCTGACCACCGCGCTCAGCCCAACCCAGTCACCGGCGAGCGCGGGGTGCCCCGAGCCCGTGCCCGGGCCCTTGAATACCACCACAGAGGGGCCCGGGCGCGGGCAAGAAAAGGAAAAGGGGGGGGCGGAGCGGGAGGCCTCGGCAGACATGGAGGTCTCCCTGACTCCGCGCGCCCCCAGGAACAAAAAGAGGCACCGCCCCAATGAGGCGGAGGGGGAACAACATCCCTCCGCGGAGGAGGCGGTGCCCGCCGCGTGTCCCGCGTCCCCCACCAGCGCCCCCAAATTGCGCTGCAGGCGCGAGGAGTCTTTCCCCGGGGAGGGTGAGACAGTTGAGGCTGCCCCGCCTCTGCCTCCCGGGGATGGAGTGGAAGATCTGCCTGTCGTGGGGGGCGTGGGGACCGCGGAGGAATGCGTAGCCGCCGGGCCGGGCGTCCCGGGGACTGAGGCGGGCGAGGCCGAAAAGGCCGAACCTGAGCCCGCCCAGCTATTACCCAACTTCCCCCGGGATTTGCTCGACCCGGCAGAGAATGAAACAAATAATTATGACACTGTAGATGCTGGGCCGGGGGGTGGCAGCGGGGAGGGGGAGGAACACCCACCCTCGCCCCTTACTTTGGAGCTGGAGCACTTGGAGGGCCTGGGGATTTCCTATGGCCGGGTCTCTCCTTGTTCTCCGGTTCCTGGGGCGGAGGGGGAACCCCTTCCGCTGTCATTTCCCGACCCAGCACCATTTTTAAAAGAGCCCAGTGGGGACTCCTCTGCCGACGATCCTGGGGGTGGGATCGGGGCAGTGCCAGGGCCGGTTGGAGCGGCCGGTTCATTTGCCGTACCTTGTGCGGTCGATGGGCCGGCTGCTGGCGGCCACCTCCCGGAGGAGGACGGGGACTCGGTGGGGGACGCGGGTGAAGACCTAGAGACCACCGCCAGGGAGGCGGTGGATCTGCTCGCGGCCGCCGCTGAGGCCCTCCTCGTTCCTGCAAAGGAACTCCGGGACTTTTTGGCCCAGAGCCGGGGTCGCCGCGACCAAGCCCGACTGGCCCTGGAAAAATGGTCCGAGCCGGAGCTGATCAAGGGGTCCGTCCGCGCCGCCGTTAAAACCTTGGCCGCGGGCGGGCCCTTGACAAAGGAGCAGCACCTTGAGCTGCGCGAGCTCGAGGGACTCCTCGCTGGGCTGCGGAGGGAGCGGAGTTCAACAAAAGACTCCGCTCCCTCCCCCACAATAGGTTAAGGTAGAGGTTGCACTATGCTTTTGTCATGAAGATAACCATAGCCAGCCTCAACATCAACGGCGGCAGAGGGGCACGCCGTAGATTTGACAATTTTTCGCTCCTGCGGGAGGGGAAATATGCGGTGTGCTTCCTGCAAGAAACCCACACCGTTCCGGGAGACGAAGCCACGTGGCTCCTGGAATGGCAAGGAGAGGTCCGCATGAGCCACCTCACCGCCATTTCTAGTGGGGTGGCCATCTTGCTGGGCCCGCATTTTCAGCCGGAGATCTTGGGGGTCGAGGAGCCCGTGCCAGGCCGCTTGCTGCACGTAACGGTTCGCCTGGGGGACGTGCCGCTCCATCTCGTGAACGTGTACGCCCCTCATCCCGGCCCGCAGCAAACGCGCTTCTTTGAAGAGGTGTCCGCTCTTCTTGGCTCCGTCGACGTCGGCGACTGCATTGTCCTCGGGGGGGATTTTAACTGCACCCTCGAGGCGAGGGACCGCTCCGGTGCCCCGCAGTGCATGACGGCGATGGAGAAGTTGAGGGACCTGGTCGGGTCCTTCGACTTGGTGGACGTCTGGCGAAATCTCCACCCCGACTCCAGCGCCTTTACTTGGGTGAGGCCTGGAGTTGGATGGTCTAGAGTCGACCGCCTTTACGTGTCTCGGGCGTACGTTTCCTGCGTCCCGGCGGCCTCCATGCGGCCGGTGCCGTGTTCGGACCACCACCTGGTGTGGGCGGAGCTCGCTTCGCTCCGCGCGAGGACGGGGTCCGCGTACTGGCACTTTAACAACCGGCTGCTGGAGGACGTGCGGTTCCAGGACTCGTTCCGTCGATTCTGGTCCGACTGGAGAAGGAAGCAGGGGGGCTTCCCCTCCTTGAGGCTATGGTGGGACGTGGGCAAGGCTCACGTCCGCGTCTTCTGTCAAGAGTACGCGAGGGGGTCGACCAAGAGGCGGGCGGCCAGAGTCGGGCGCCTAGAAAAAGAGGTGCTCGACCTGGAAGCCCGTCTCGGTCAAGTCGTCCAGGACCCGGCCCTGCGGACGGTGTACGAAGCGAAGAAGGCCGCGCTGAAGGACCTGCAGCTCGTCGGGTCCCGAGGCGCGTTCGTGAGGTCGCGGATCCGGTTCCTGCGGGATCTGGACCGCGGCTCCCCCTTCTTCTACTCGCTGGAAAAAAGGCAGAGTGTCCGTAAGCAGCTCTTGACGCTGCTGGCCGACGACGGCTCTCTCGTCTCGGATCCGGAGGGCGTCAACAACAGGGTCCGTGAATATTACGGGGCTCTGTTCTCTCCGGATCCGTCCAGCGAGGAAGCGCGTAGAGTTTTGTGGGAGGACCTGCCGAAGGTCAGCCCGGAGGGCGCCGAAAATCTGGAAGCTCCGCTAAGCCTGGCGGAGCTGACCGGTGCCCTCGCCCGGCTCTCGAGGGGAAAATCCCCGGGGCTGGACGGGCTGACCGTGGAGTTCCACAGGGCGTTCTGGGACGTCCTGGGGAGCGACTACGCGCGGGTCCTGGGGGAAAGTCTGGCGACCGGGGAGATGCCCCTCTCTTGGCGCAGGGCAGTCATCATCCTGCTGCCTAAGAAGGGCGATCTCCGCCTCCTTAAGAACTGGCGCCCGGTCTCCCTCCTCAGCACGGACTACAAAATCTTCGCCAGGGCGATGTCTGCTCGCCTTGGTGCCGTGCTGGACCACATGATCCACCCCGACCAGTCATACACGGTCCCGGGCCGGACGATCCACGACAACATCCATCTGGTCCGGGACCTCATCCATTGCTCCCAGGAGGCTGGTCTGTCGGTCGCCTTCCTATCCCTCGACCAAGAGAAGGCGTTCGACAGGGTGGATCACGACTATCTGCTCGGAACTCTGCGCGCTTTCGGGTTCGGGACGCATTTCGTCGCCCGGATCCGACTTTTGTACGCCGCCGCGGAGTGTCTGATTAAGGTTAACGGGTCCTTGACGGCGCCCCTTCGCTTTAGGAGAGGGGTGCGCCAGGGATGCCCCATGTCCGGCCAGTTATACGCCGTTTGCGTGGAGCCTTTCCTGCGCCTCTTGCGGACGAGGTTGACGGGACTGGCTCTGCAAGGGCCGGGCGTGGAGGTCGTCCTCTCGGCTTACGCCGATGACGTGCTCCTCGCGGTAGAGGATCCCGCTGACCTGCGGAGGATGCGTGAGTGCCAGGAGATTTACTCGGCCGCGTCCTCCGCCAGGATCAACTGGGAGAAATGTTCCGGACTCCTGGTGGGTCAGTGGCGGGTGGACTCCCTGCCGGAGGAGCTCAGGCCTTTTGCCTGGAGCACGACCCATCTCCTCTATCTGGGAGTCTACCTTAGCCCCGACGAGGAAGCCTGGCCGGCGAACTGGCAGGAGCTGGAGGCCAAGGTCGCCGCTCGCCTAGGGCGCTGGACAGGACTGCTCCGAGTGCTGTCCTACAGGGGTCGAGCGCTAGTCATAAACCAGCTGGTGGCCGCAATGCTGTGGTACCGGCTGGTCACTTTGACCCCTCCCCCTGCGTTTGTCGCCAAGATACAGAAGAAGCTGGTGGACTTCTTCTGGAACAACAGGAAGCACTGGGTCTCTGCCGCGGTCTTGAGTCTCCCGCTTGAGGAGGGCGGTCAGTCGTTGGTGTGCGTCAGCGCCCAGCTCGCGACTTTCCGTCTTCAGACCCTGCAGAGATACCTTTACGTCGAGCCCCCTCCTAGGTGGTGTGCTCTGGCGAGGTATTTCTTCCGCCAGCAGCTCGACCTCAATTATGACACGCAGCTCCTGTTTGTGAACTTGGGGGGTGCCAGGACCGCCCTCCGGGAGCTGCCTGTCTTTTACAGGGAACTCATCAGGGTCTGGAACAAAGTCTCCACCAAGCGCAGCTCTCCGCCGGCTGGAGTGGCGGCCGTCCTGCAGGAACCGCTGCTCGGGAATCCGTACCTCCACGGCCGAGGCTTCATGTGGCGGTCGGAAGAGAGGGCTGTGGCTGGTGAGGTGACCAGGGTCAGGGACCTGCTCGATGGCGGAGGAGCGAGCTGGATGGCGCCAGTCACGCTGGCGCGGCGCCTAAATTCTGCCAACGTCCGCCGCGCGGCCGATGCCATCGAGTCGCTAAAAACAGCTCTGGGCCCTGACTCCGTTAGGTGTATCGAGGAGGCTCAAGCACGTGGGGAGATCCCGTCCGAACTGACCCCCGTCCGGACGGAATTCCTCATCGGCGCCAAACCCCGGAACCTCCCTCGGGGGCCGGCGCCTCACAACTTGAGCCGCCTCGGGGAAATCCCCTCCGTGCCTTTCAGTTCCGCGCGGAGGGGTTTCCTGTACGGGCTGCTCCTGCACACCCTCAACTTTGCCATCCTCGCCGGCCGTCCGGACACGCCATGGCGTACCATCTTGCCGTCCGGAGGAGGCGGGGGTCCCCGATGGAGGGCACTCTACGCAGGGGTCCTCCCACTATTCATCGGGGACTTGGCCTGGAGGGTGGTGCACGGAGCAGTGCCGTGCAACAAATTTTTAAGCCGGTTCACGGACTCCCAGGCCGCCTGCAATTTCTGCGGTCTGGAGGAGTCCGTGTTCCATGTTTTTATGGAATGCACGAGGTTGCAGCCCCTGTTTTATTATTTGAAGGGGCTGCTCCTGAAATTCTGGCTGCACTTCAGTCCCACTCTCCTGATCTTTGGGCACCCTGTGCGGAGGGGAGCGGGTAGGTCCGAAGGCCTCCTCGTAGGACTGCTCCTGGGCACGGCCAAGGGTGCCATCAGCCGGTCCAGGCAGCGGGCGGTCGAGGGGGTCGTTCAACCTGACTGCCTGCCTCTCTTCCGCTCTTACATCCGGTCCAGGGTGTCCTTGGAGATGGAGCACGCGGTGTCCACCGGTACGCTCGCGGCCTTCCGCGAGAGGTGGGCACCGGAGGGACTGGAGTGCATCATCACGCCCGGCAACCAAATTTTAATTTGATTTTACGTTTTAAAGTTTAATTTGTTTTAATTGCCGGTGCTTTTAGTGTCCCCCTCCCCTTTTATAGGGGGCACTGGGAGAATTTGATTTTAGCGCCCCAAAAAAAAAAAAAACACAAAAAAAATAATAAAGAAAAAAGGGGCCTTGTAAATGTCTTGTGTGTGTCATCCAGGTCGGGTGGCACGGATACATGTTTTATGTTTTTGCAGGTGAACTCCAAAAAGAGTTTCATGCACAAGGACCAATTGTGCAGCAGTGGAGGCGTGTCCTGCTCAGTTGGAGCTGTGAGCAGTGAGTGGAGCAGCTTGCAACTTGAGCTCCTGCCTGGAGAGCCCTGAGACCAGCCCAGGAGGAGAAGGAAGGAAGGGGCTTCAACACAACTTTTATCCAGAGGGAGAGGAGGAAGCAGAAAACTTTTAAACAACTTTACCATTTCTGCAAGGAGTTGGAGAGAGGGGGAAAAGGCCAACAACATCCAGTGTGGAAGGAGGGAGACTCTACATTCTACAGGTGGGTGTGGGTGCATTTCCCCAAACAGACTTTGTTGTATCGGTAGGGGGAGGAAAGAAGACCACTGAGGGCCGGAACATCGCGGGGGGTGTGTGTGTGTGTGGTAGTGTGCGTGGGGGCCGTGCTTACAACTGGGCCCCCCCCCACAATTGGAACCCCCCCCACCCCCCCCACCCCCCCCACCCCCCCCACATTTGCCTAGCCTGGGATAGCTGGAGCTACCAGGCTGAAGATTCTTTAATCACCCAATTGAAGATCGTTAGGAGTGCCTGGTGGCTCCAGCTACCCCAGGTGAAGACATCTTCTCCCCCCACCTGAAGACCACCTCAAAGACTTTTGTGTTTTGCCATCTGGGGAGTGCACCCACCCACAGCTGCGAGGAGAGACCTGCCCTCGCAGCCCCCCCCCTCCTTCCCACCCCCCTCTCTCTTTTCTCTGCTACTCTGTTTCGCCCCTCTCTCTCTGAGAACCCTTTCCTTCCAAATTTAAAAAAAAAAAACAATTAAGACAACTGAGCAGAGGGAGCAAGGCCTCTCCCCAATTGTCAACGAGGGGAGAGGTGCCTCGTTAAGGGCTCCTCTGCTCAGTTAAATACACGAGGCCATTAAAGACCATTAAGGCCTGTGACTTTGGGGTGGGTGTAGCCCTTAAAGGGACCCCGTGATGGCGACCCCATCCACGCCGGTGGCAGGGCCAGCAAGGACGTATGCGCAGGTGGCAACCGCTTCCACAGCACCTCCTGCGCCACCCGCTGCCCTGCCACCATTTACACTCATAACAAAAAAACACGGGGTCAGGAGCTACACTCACCCCACAATGAGCATCGAGGAGTGCGTGCGGGCGATGGCTGGGGTAGTCGGCCCCTCGGCCATTGTCGCAGCCTCCAAGATGTCTGGGAAGGCTGTTTTCTTCCTGGGGTCGGAGCGGGCGGTGTCCCTGGCCCTCGAAAAGGGGCTCACGGTGGGCGGGACGTTCCTGCCGGTGGATCCTCTCGAGGCCACCGCGCAGGGGGTCATCGTGTCGAACGTCCCGCCCTTTGTTCCCGCTGGGCTCCTCCTCCCTCACCTACAACAACTGGGGGAGGTAAGGTCGGGGATCAACCCCATACCGCTCGGCCTCAGGGAGAACAGCCTGCGCCACGTGTTCTCCTTCCGCCGCCAGCTCTTTGTCCGGCTGGCGCGGGAGGACGTGACAGAAGGGCACTTTAATGTGGTGCACGAGGGGACTGCCTACCGCGTCTTCTGGACGTCGGACGGCGTGCGGTGCCATGCCTGCAGGGAGGTGGGGCACGTTCGCAAGAACTGCCCCGCCTCCAAGGCCGCCAAACCACCGAAGGCGGCCATAGCTGGCGCCGCCGCCACCCCTCCCCCTAGTTGCGTCCGCGTGCCGGGAGCCATGGGTGCGCGGGCATCGTCGGAGGCCTTTGTTTTCAGGGCCTCCGGCGGGGGGGAGGGAGAGCGTCCGAGCGGAAAGAAGGCGCGGAAGAAGGAGAAACATCTAGAGGCGGGTCCCCTCGGTGCGCCGGAAAGTTTGACCACCGCGCTCAGCCCAACCCAGTCACCGGCGAGCGCGGGGTGCCCCGAGCCCGTGCCCGGGCCCTTGAATAATACCACAGAGGGGCCCAGGCGCGGGCAAGAAAAGGAAAAGGGGGGGGCGGAGCGGGAGGCCTCGGCAGACATGGAGGTCTCCCTGACTCCGCGCGCCCCCAGGAACAAAAAGAGGCACCGCCCCAATGAGGCGGAGGGGGAACAACATCCCTCCGCGGAGGAGGCGGTGCCCGCCGCGTGTCCCGCGTCCCCCACCAGCGCCCCCAAATTGCGCTGCAGGCGCGAGGAGTCTTTCCCCGGGGAGGGTGAGGCAGTCGAGGCTGCCCAGCCGCTGCCTCCTGGGGAGGGCGTGGAAGATCTGCCTGTCGTGGGGGGCGTGGGGCCAGTGGAAGAATGCGTAGCCGCCGGGTCGAGCGTCCCGGGGACCGAGGCGGGCGAGGCCGAAAAGGCCGAACCTGAGCCCGCCCGGCTATTATCCAACTTCCCCCGGGAGTCGCTCGACCCGGCAGAAATACAAACAAACAACTATGACACTGTAGATGCTGGACCGGGGGGTGGCAGCGGGGAGGGGGAGGAACACCCACCCTCGCCCCTTACTTTGGAGCTGGAGCACTTGGAGGGCCTGGGGATTTCCTATGGCCGGGTCTCTCCTTGTTCTCCGGTTCCTGGGGCGGAGGGGGAACCCCTTCCGCTGTCATTTCCCGACCCAGCACCATTTTTAAAAGAGCCCAGTGGGGACTCCTCTGCCGACGATCCTGGGGGTGGGATCGGGGCAGTGCCAGGGCCGGTTGGAGCGGCCGGTTCATTTGCCGTACCTTGTGCGGTCGATGGGCTGGCTGCTGGCGGCCACCTCCCGGAGGAGGACGGGGACTCGGTGGGGGACGCGGGTGAAGACCTAGAGACCACCGCCAGTGAGGCGGTGGATCTGCTCGCGGCCGCCGCTGAGGCCCTCCTCATTCCTGCAAAGGAACTCCGGGACTTTTTGGCCCAGAGCCGGGGTCGCCGCGACCAAGCCCGACTGGCCCTGGAAAAATGGTCCGAGCCAGAGCTGATCAAGGGGTCTGTCCGCGCCGCCGTTAAAACCCTGGCCGCGGGCGGGCCCTTGACAAAGGAGCAGCACCTTGAGCTGCGCGAGCTCGAGGGACTCCTCGCTGGGCTGCGGAGGGAGCGGAGTTCAACAAAAGACTCCGCTCCCTCCCCCACAATAGGTTAAGGTAGAGGTTGCACTATGCTTTTGCCATGAAGATAACCATAGCCAGCCTCAACATCAACGGCGGCAGAGGGGCACGCCGTAGATTTGACAATTTTTCGCTCCTGCGGGAGGGGAAATATGCGGTGTGCTTCCTGCAAGAAACCCACACCGTTCCGGGAGACGAAGCCACGTGGCTCCTGGAATGGCAAGGAGAGGTCCGCATGAGCCACCTCACCGCCATTTCTAGTGGGGTGGCCATCTTGCTGGGCCCGCATTTTCAGCCGGAGATCTTGGGGGTCGAGGAGCCCGTGCCAGGCCGCTTGCTGCACGTAACGGTTCGCCTGGGGGACGTGCCGCTCCATCTCGTGAACGTGTACGCCCCTCATCCCGGCCCGCGGCAAACGCGCTTCTTTGAAGAGGTGTCCGCTCTTCTTGGCTCCGTCGACGTCGGCGACTGCATTGTCCTCGGGGGGGATTTTAACTGCACCCTCGAGGCGAGGGACCGCTCCGGTGCCCCGCAGTGCATGACGGCGATGGAGAAGTTGAGGGACCTGGTCGGGTCCTTCGACTTGGTGGACGTCTGGCGAAATCTCCACCCCGACTCCAGCGCCTTTACTTGGGTGAGGCCTGGAGTTGGATGGTCCAGAGTCGACCGCCTTTACGTGTCTCGGGCGTACGTTTCCTGCGTCCCGGCGGCCTCCATGCGGCCGGTGCCGTGTTCGGACCACCACCTGGTGTGGGCGGAGCTCGCTTCGCTCCGCGCGAGGACGGGGTCCGCGTACTGGCACTTTAACAACCGGCTGCTGGAGGACGTGCGGTTCCAGGACTCGTTCCGTCGATTCTGGTCCGACTGGAGAAGGAAGCAGGGGGGCTTCCCCTCCTTGAGGCTATGGTGGGACGTGGGCAAGGCTCACGTCCGCGTCTTCTGTCAAGAGTACGCGAGGGGGTCGACCAAGAGGCGGGCGGCCAGAGTCGGGCGCCTAGAAAAAGAGGTGCTCGACCTGGAAGCCCGTCTCGGTCAAGTCGTCCAGGACCCGGCCCTGCGGACGGTGTACGAAGCGAAGAAGGCCGCGCTGAAGGACCTGCAGCTCGTCGGGTCCCGAGGCGCGTTCGTGAGGTCGCGGATCCGGTTCCTGCGGGATCTGGACCGCGGCTCCCCCTTCTTCTACTCGCTGGAAAAAAGGCAGAGTGTCCGTAAGCAGCTCTTGACGCTGCTGGCCGACGACGGCTCTCTCGTCTCGGATCCGGAGGGCGTCAACAACAGGGTCCGTGAATATTACGGGGCTCTGTTCTCTCCGGATCCGTCCAGCGAGGAAGCGCGTAGAGTTTTGTGGGAGGACCTGCCGAAGGTCGGCCCGGAGGGCGCCGAAAATCTGGAAGCTCCGCTAAGCCTGGCGGAGCTGACCGGTGCCCTCGCCCGGCTCTCGAGGGGAAAATCCCCGGGGCTGGACGGGCTGACCGTGGAGTTCCACAGGGCGTTCTGGGACGTCCTGGGGAGCGACTACGCGCGGGTCCTGGGGGAAAGTCTGGCGACCGGGGAGATGCCCCTCTCTTGGCGCAGGGCAGTCATCGTCCTGCTGCCTAAGAAGGGCGATCTCCGCCTTCTTAAGAACTGGCGCCCGGTCTCCCTCCTCAGCACGGACTACAAAATCTTCGCCAGGGCGATGTCTGCTCGCCTTGGTGCCGTGCTGGACCACATGATCCACCCCGACCAGTCATACACGGTCCCGGGCCGGACAATCCACGATAACATCCATCTGGTCCGAGACCTCATCCATTGTTCCCAGGAGGCTGGTCTGTCGGTCGCCTTCCTATCCCTCGACCAAGAGAAGGCGTTCGACAGGGTGGATCACGACTATCTGCTCGGAACTCTGCGCGCTTTCGGGTTCGGGACGCATTTCGTCGCCCGGATCCGACTTTTGTACGCCGCCGCGGAGTGTCTGATTAAGGTTAACGGGTCCTTGACGGCGCCCCTTCGCTTTAGGAGAGGGGTGCGCCAGGGATGCCCCATGTCCGGCCAGTTATACGCCGTTTGCGTGGAGCCTTTCCTGCGCCTCTTGCGGACGAGGTTGACGGGACTGGCTCTGCAAGGGCCGGGCGTGGAGGTCGTCCTCTCGGCTTACGCCGATGACGTGCTCCTCGCGGTAGAGGATCCCGCTGACCTGCGGAGGATGCGTGAGTGCCAGGAGATTTACTCGGCCGCGTCCTCCGCCAGGATCAACTGGGAGAAATGTTCCGGACTCCTGGTGGGTCAGTGGCGGGTGGACTCCCTGCCGGAGGAGCTCAGGCCTTTTGCCTGGAGCACGACCCATCTCCTCTATCTGGGAGTCTACCTTAGCCCCGACGAGGGAGCCTGGCCGGCGAACTGGCAGGAGCTGGAGGCCAAGGTCGCCGCTCGCCTAGGGCGCTGGACAGGACTGCTCCGAGTGCTGTCCTACAGGGGTCGAGCGCTAGTCATAAACCAGCTGGTGGCCGCAATGCTGTGGTACCGGCTGGTCACTTTGACCCCTCCCCCTGCGTTTGTCGCCAAGATACAGAAGAAGCTGGTGGACTTCTTCTGGAACAACAGGAAGCACTGGGTCTCTGCCGCGGTCTTGAGTCTCCCGCTTGAGGAGGGCGGTCAGTCGTTGGTGTGCGTCAGCGCCCAGCTCGCGACTTTCCGTCTTCAGACCCTGCAGAGATACCTTTACGTCGAGCCCCCTCCTAGGTGGTGTGCTCTGGCGAGGTATTTCTTCCGCCAGCAGCTCGACCTCAATTATGACACGCAGCTCCTGTTTGTGAACTTGGGGGGTGCCAGGACCGCCCTCCGGGAGCTGCCTGTCTTTTACAGGGAACTCATCAGGGTCTGGAACAAAGTCTCCACCAAGCGCAGCTCTCCACCGGCTGGAGTGGCGGCCGTCCTGCAGGAGCCGCTGCTCGGGAATCCGTACCTCCACGGCCGAGGCTTTATGTGGCGGTCGGAAGAGAGGGCTGTGGCTGGTGAGGTGACCAGGGTCAGGGACCTGCTCGATGGCGGAGGAGCGGGCTGGATGGCGCCAGTCACGCTGGCGCGGCGCCTAAATTCTGCCAACGTCCGCCACGCGGCCGATGCCATCGAGTCGCTAAAAACAGCTCTGGGCCCTGACTCCGTTAGGTGTATCGAGGAGGCTCAGGCACGTGGGGAGATCCCGTCCGAACTGACCCCCGTCCGGACGGAATTCTTCATCGGCGCCAAACCCCGGAACCTCCCTCGGGGGCCGGCGCCTCACAACTTGAGCCGCCTCGGGGAAATCCCCTCCGTGCCTTTCAGTTCCGCGCGGAGGGGTTTCCTGTACGGGCTGCTCCTGCACACCCTCAACTTTGCCATCCTCGCCGGCCGTCCGGACACGCCATGGCGTACCATCTTGCCGTCCGGAGGAGGCGGGGGTCCCCGATGGAGGGCACTCTACGCAGGGGTCCTCCCACTATTCATCGGGGACTTGGCCTGGAGGGTGGTGCACGGAGCAGTGCCGTGCAACAAATTTTTAAGCCGGTTCACGGACTCCCAGGCCGCCTGCAATTTCTGCGGTCTGGAGGAGTCCGTGTTCCATGTTTTTATGGAGTGCACAAGGTTGCAGCCCCTGTTCCACTATTTGAAGGGGCTGCTCCTGAAATTCTGGCTGCACTTCAGTCCCACTCTCCTGATCTTTGGGCACCCTGTGCGGAGGGGAGCGGGTAGGTCCGAAGGCCTCCTCGTAGGACTGCTCCTGGGCACGGCCAAGGGTGCCATCAGCCGGTCCAGGCAGCGGGCGGTCGAGGGGGTCGTTCAACCTGACTGCCTGCCTCTCTTCCGCTCTTACATCCGGTCCAGGGTGTCCTTGGAGATGGAGCACGCGGTGTCCACCGGTACGCTCGCGGCCTTCCGCGAGAGGTGGGCACCGGAGGGACTGGAGTGCATCATCACGCCCGGCAACCAAATTTTAATTTGATTTTACGTTTTAAAGTTTAATTTGTTTTAATTGCCGGTGCTTTTAGTGTCCCCCTCTCCTTTTATAGGGGGCACTGGAAAAAGGAAAAATTTGATTTTAGTGCCCCAAAAAAAAAAAAAAAAAAAAAAAAAAAAAAAAAAAAAAAAAACCACAAAAAAAAATAAATAAAAAAGGGGCCTTGTAAATGTCTTGTGTGTGTCATCCAGGTCGGGTGGCACGGATACATGTTTTATGTTTTTGCAGTTTAACTCAAAAGAGTTTCATGCACAAGGACCCCCAGGTCCCTCTGCACCGCAGCATGTTGTAATTTCTCCCCATTCAAATAATATTCCCTTTTACTGTTTTTTTTCCAAGGTGGATGACCTCACACTTTCCGACATTGTATTCCATCTGCCAAACCTTAGCCCATTCGCTTAACCTATCTAAATCTCTTTGCAGTCTCTCTGTGTCCTCTACACAACCCGCTTTCCCACTAATCTTTGTGTCATCTGCAAATTTTGTTACACTACACTCCGTCCCCTCTTCCAGGTCATCTATGTATATTGTAAACAGTTGTGGTCCCAGCACTGATCCCTGTGGCACACCACTAACCACCGATTTCCAACCCGAAAAGGACCCATTTATCCCGACTCTCTGCTTTCTGTTCGCCAGCCAATTCTCTATCCATGCTAATACATTTCCTCTGACTCCACGTACCTCTATCTTCTGCAGTAACCTTTTGTGTGGCACCTTATCGAATGCCTTTTGGAAATCTAAATACACCACATCCATCGGTACACCTCGATCCACCATGCTTGTTATATCCTCAAAGAATTCCAGTAAATTAGTTAATCATGATTTCCCCTTCATGAATCCATGTTGCGTCTGCTTGATTGCACTATTCCTATCTAGATGGCCCGCTATTTCTTCTTTAATGATAGTTTCAAGCATTTTCCCCACTACAGATGTTAAACTAACCGGCCTATAGTTACCTGCCTTTTGTCTGCCCCCTTTTTTAAACAGAGGCATTACATTAGCTGCTTTCCAATCCGATGGTACCTCCCCAGAGTCCAGAGAATTTTGGTAGATTATAACGAATGCATCTGCTATAACTTCCGCCATCTCTTTTAATACCCTGGGATTCATCAGGACCAGGGGACTTGTCTACCTTGAGTCCCATTAGTCTGTCCAGCACTACCCCCCTAGTGATAGTGATTGTCTCAAGGTCCTCCCTTCCCACATTCCTGTGGCCTGCAATTTTTGGCATGGTTTTTGTGTCTTCCACTGTGAAGACCGAAGCAAAATAATTGTTTAAAGTCTCAGCCATTTCCACATTTCCCATTATTAAATCCCCCTTCTCATCTTCTAAACCAACATTTACTTTAGTCACTCTTTCCGTTTTATATATCTGTAAAAGCTTTTACTATCTGTTTTAATGTCTTGCGCAAGTTTATCTTCGTAATCTATCTTTCCTTTCTTTATTGCTTTTTTAGTCATTCTTTGCTGTTGTTTAAAATGTTCCCAATTTTCTAGTTTCCCACTAACCTTGGCCACCTTATATGCATTGGTCTTTGAGTTGATACTCTCTTTTAGTTCCTTGGTTATCCACGGCTGGTTATCCCTTCTCTTACCACCCTTCTTTTTCGCTGGAATATATTTTTGTTGCGCACTATGAAAGAGCTCCTTAAAAGTCCTCCACTGTTCCTCAATTGTGCCACCGTTTAGTCTGTGTTTCCAGTCTACTTTAGCCAACTCTGCCCTCATCCCACTGTAGTCCCCTTTGTTTAAGCATAGTACGCTCGTTTCTGACACAACTTCCTCACCCTCAATCTGTATTACAAATTCAACTCTACTGTGATCACTCATTCCGAGAGGATCTTTTACTAGGAGATCGTTTATTATTCCTGTCTCATTACACAGGACCAGATCTAAAATAGCTTGCTCCCTTGTAGGTTCTGTAACATACTGTTCAAAGAAACAATCCCGTATGCATTCTATAAATTCCTCCTCCAGGCTACCCTGTGCAATTTGAGTTGACCAATCGATATGTAGGTTAAAATCCCCCATGACTACTACCGTTCCTTTTTCACATGCCTCCATCATTCCCTTGATTATTGCCCGCCCCACCGTGAAGTTATTATTTGGGGCCTATAAACTACGCCCACCAGTGACTTTTTCCCCTGACTATCTCTAATCTCCACCCACAATGATTCAACATTTTGTTCATTGAGTTAATATTCTTTCCATGACTATCAGGGTCAACTAAAGACCATAACAAATTTAGTTTCCTGCAAGCTACAATTTATGGCTTATAAATTGGGCCACTTATCGCCACGAATTACTGTCGCGATACATCGAGAATTGCTGGCCGCCACTCTGGCACCGTTCTCTTGCATGGGACTTAGTGGCCGCAATTTTGCTGAGGGCCAGCAAATGCAGATACCAGAGCTGGCCCTGGAAATGTAAATGAGGAGAGGGTGACGCGTACGCCGACTTAATGTCATCTCAGCAAACTTTGACATTAATTAGTCCCCAGAGCCTATTTTTTGGTCCTGCCAGCACCACCATTTTCGGCAACTTTTAACATCCAGCCATAGTGGCACTGACAGCTTTTGTGGCGGTCAAAATTTCTCGGCCTATATGTGTCTCCACTGTGGAATAATCAAACAGAATGCATCAGTATGATTCTCTCAAGAGATAACAACTGTTAAGTATGAATAAAGAGTCTGACCAGATACTTTGAGCTCAAAGTAAAGTGTGACCTTAGTCTTTTATTACAGGTCTCCAGAGTGCCTCTCCAGCCTGTGAGGCCTCCTTAAGTACAGGTGCTCCCAAGGGATTGTGGGTCCCTTAGGACTCCAGGAGATGAGCCCACTAATAGTTACACACGGTATTTACAGGTTTACATATATAACAACACTCCCCCCCACCCAAAAGTCGATAGTGTAACTATTTACAAGGTGAGTCGATCTGGGGCCTTTCTTTCCCTGGTTGATCGTCTTGGTGCAAATGCTGGTTTTGGCGAGTCATTTGTTGGGCCCTCGCTGGGCTGCTGTGCAGCTGGCCTTGTTGGGCTGCCTGGTGTGGTGAGTCCTGCTGGGCTGCTGTGTGTGATGGGTTCTGCTTCGTGGTCAACCGCGGTTGTGTGTGTTAGGGGGTCAAAAAAGGTAGGGTCTAATGTGGGTTGCTCAGGATAATCCGTGAATCTGAGTTTGGTTTGGTCCAAGTGTTTCCTGTAGATTAATCCATTTGAAAATTTGATCCGAAACACCCTACTCCCCTCTTTGGCCACAACAGTGTCGGGAAGCCACTTGGGACCTTTTCCATAATTCAACACAAGTACAGGATCATTGAACCCAATTTCGCATGACACATTTGCGCTATCATGATATGTACTTTGTTAAAGTCGCCTGATCTCTACCTGTTTGTGTAGATCAGGGTGGACAAACGAGAGCCTTGTCTTAAGTGCCCTTTTCATGAGCGGTTCAGCGGGTGGAATCCCAGTGAGCGAGTAGGGTCTCGTGCATTAACTAAGCAGGACTCGGGATAGGTGAGTCTGCAGTGAGCCTTCAATTACCCTCTTCAAGCTCTGCTTGATTGTTTGCACTGCTCTCTCTGCCTGACCGTTGGATGCTGGTTTGAACGGGGCAGATGTAACATGTTTGATCCCATTGTGGGTCATGAACTCTTTGAACTCGGCACTGGTGAAACATGGCCCGTTGTCGCTCACAAGGACATCAGGCAGGCCGTGCGTGGCAAACATGGCCCGCAGACTTTCAGTGTGGCAGCGGACATGCTTTCCGACATTATCTCACATTCAATCCATTTGGAGTAAGCATCTACAACCACATTTTACCCAAGAACAGGCCTGCATAGTCGACATGGACCCTAGACCACGGTTTGGAGGGCCAAGACCATAAACTTAGTAACGCCTCGCTGGGTGCTTTGCTTAACTGTGAATATGTGTTACATTTGTGCACGCAGGACTCTAAGTCCACATCGATACCGGGCCACCACACGTGGGATCTGGCTATCGCTTTCATCATTACAATGCCTGGGTGAGTACTGTGGAGAACACTAATAAAAGTGTCCCTGCCCTTTTTGGGTACCACTACTCGATTACCCCACAGATGCCCGTATAGACATTTCATCTTTGTGCCGCTAGTACGGCATTATCTCTTCCTGCATTTCTAATGGGACACTAGACCAGCTCCCGTAAAGCACACAGTTTTTTACTAAGGACAGTAAGGGGTCCTGACTCGTCCAGGTTCTAATCTGTCGGGCGGTAACAGGTGATTGCTCACTCTCGAAAGCTTCCATTACCTTAACTAGATCTGCGGGCTGTGCCATTTCCACCCCCGTGGTGGGCAATGGCAGCCTACTGAGAGCAGCGGCACAGTTTTCTGTGCCTGGCCTGTGACGGATGGCATAGTTGTATGTGGACAACATGAGGGCCCGGATACGGGCCAATGCATTTGTATTTATTCCCTTACTTTCAGAAAAGAGGAATATCAGTGGCTTATGGTCAGTTTCCAATTCAAATTTGAGCCCAAACAGATATTGATGCATTTTCTTTACCCCATAAACACACGCTAACGCTTCTTTTTCAATCATGCTGTAGGCCCTCTCAGCCTTAGACAGACTTCTGGATGCTTAAGCAACTAGTTGCAATTTCCCAGATTCATTAGCTTGTTGCAATACACACTCGACACCGTATGACGACGCATCACATGCTAGTAACAAACGCTTACATGGCTCATACAACACAAGCAATTTGTTTGAGCATAAAAGTCTTCTGGCTTTTATAAAGGCATTTTCTTCACTTTTACCCCATACCCATTCATCGCCTTTACACAGTAAGGCGTGCAGTGGTTCTAACAGTGTGCTGAGACCTGGTAAGAAGTTACCAAAGTAGTTCAGGAGTCGTAGAAACGACCGCAGCTCCGTCATGTTCTGTGGCCTTGGTGCGTTCTTGATTGCCTCCGTCTTTGAATCGGTGGGCCTGATGCTGTCCGCCGCAATTCTTCTCCCCAGGAACTCCACTTCAGGTGCCAGGAAAACGCATCTCGATTGTTTTAACTGAGCCCCACGCGGTTGAGCCGACTATGAACCTCCTCCAGGTTCTGCAGATGCTTGACTGTATCCCGACCTGTAACCAAGATGTCATCCTGGAAGACCACGGTGCGCGGGACTGACTTCAGTAAGCTTTCCATGTTTCTCTGGAATATCGCCGCGGTTGATCGAATCCCAAACGGGCATCTGTTGTAAATGAAGAGACATTTGTGCTTGTTGATGCAGGTGAGGCCCTTCGATGAGTCCTCCAGCTCCTGTATCATGTCGGCCGAGGTCAAGTCCAGCTTTGTTAAAGTCTTTCCTCATGCCAGCGTCGCAAAAAGATCATCTTCCTTTGGTAGTGGGTATTGATCCTGCAGGGAGAAATGATTGATAGTTACTTTGTAATCACCATAGATTCTGACGGTACCGTCTCCCTTGAGGACAGGAACAATCGGACTGGCCGACTTGTTAAAGTCGATAGGCAAAATGATGCCCTCTCGTTGCAGCCGGTCCAGCTCGATCTGCACCCTCGCTCTCATCATGTACGGTACTGCTCTCGCCTTGTGCTGGATGGGTTGCACCCCCGGAATTCGGTGGATCTGCACTTTTGCTCCTTGGAACTTTCCGATGCCTGGTTCGAATAGTGAGGGGAAATTGTTTAAATCCTGGGTACACTAAGTGTCGTCGACGGGCAAGAGTGCTCAGACATCGTCCCAGTTCCAGTGTATCTTTCCCAGCCAGCTCCTGCCGAGCAGCGTGGGACCATTGCCTGGTACCACCCAGAGTGGTAACTTGTACACCGCTCCATCATAGGATACCTTTACAGTAGCACTGCCTATTACGGGAATCAGTTCCTTTGTGTAAGTTCTCAGTTTAGTGCGAATGGGAGTCAGGACTGGCCTTGAAGCCTTGCTGCACCACAATTTATCGAAAGTCTTTTTGCTCATAATGGACTGGCTCGTGCCCGTGTCCAGCTCCATTGACACCGGGAGTCCATTTAATTCAACCGTCAGCATTATCGGGGGACACTTTGTGGTAAATGTGTGCACCCCATATATCTCTGCCGCCTCGGTCTGAGGCTCTGGTTTATCATCATCCGCCGTGGATCTGTCCTCTTCTGCAACATGGTGGTTTGCAGGATTAGCAGGGTTTGCAGCTCGCCTGCACATATGTTGGAGGTGTCCCATTGTTCCACAGCCCTTGCAAACATATCCTTTGAAGTGACATGAATGGAAACGATGATCTCCCCTGCAGCGCCAACAAGCTGTTAATGGCCTTGCGTTCACCACCCTTGATGGTGGACTCTGAGACATCTGCGGACGTGCAGCTGCAGGCATGTGAGGCCTGCCCCCTACTTTGCGATTCGAAAACAACATTACTTTGTTCACAGTACATGTGGCAGCACTTGTGTGCTGAGAGATTTGCTTGGTATTGTCACTGGTGGCCATGAATGCCTGGGCTATCACTATGGCTTTACTCAAAGTTGGGGTCTCTACAGTTAAAAGTTTGTGAAGTATCACTTCATGGCCAATGCCAAGTACAAGGAAGTCCCTGAGCATGTGCTCCAAATGTCCTTCAAATTTGCAATGTCCTGCAAGGTATCTTAGCTCGGCGACACAGCTCACCACTTCCTGGCCTTTAGAACTTTTGTAGGTGTAGAACCGATACCTCGCCATTAGAACACTTTCCTTCAGGTTCAGATGCTCCCGGACCAGTGTGCACAAATCATCGTATGATTTCTCTGTGGGTTTCGCTGGAGCAAGCAGATTTTTTAAGAGGCCATATGTTGGTGCCCCGCAAACAGTGAGGAGAATCGCCCTTCGTTTGACAGTGTTCGCTTCTCCTTCCAGCTCGTTGGCCACAAAGTATTGGTCGAGTCGCTTCACGAAGGTTTTCCAATCATGTCCCTCCAAAAATTTCTCCAAGATGCCCACTGTTCTCTGCATCGTTGGGTTCGTCATCTGTACCTCGTCGCCAGTTGTTATGTATGAAAAAACATCTGACCAGATACTGTGAACTCTAAGTAAAGTGTGACCTTAGTCTTTTATTACAGTTCTCCAGAGTGCCTCTCCAGCCTGTGAGGCTTCCTTAAGTACAGGTGCTTCTAAGGGATTGAGGGATCCCTTGGGACACCAGGGGGTGAGCCCTCTGGTGGTTACACACGGTATTTACAGGTTTACATATATAACAACAACGTCTGTCTTTCTTCAGATTATTGCTTGTTTTTGCAAATAACTTCCAAACAAACTAAAATGATGGGAATGTAGATGTGCAAATGCTAGCTGAGGTTACATCAGGATAGTATGCTTCTCCTATTGTACCCTTTGTCATTAGTGAACCATATGATGAAACCCTCATGTTGCTCCTTTGACTGAAAGTGTCATGGGAGCTCTGTTCCTCCGCAAACCATTCTGACATCTCCTCCTTTCCTTGGCCTCTAGATGTGCCACAGCAAAAGGAAGACACAGACCATTTAGCATCCAGCAATGCCAGCACTTTGTTGCATGAACTTTCATTCATACTATCCTTCCCAAGCACCAGCCAAAGCATCTGCCAGAGTTCATAACATGGTTTCCCCAGCAGAGGCATTGATGAATATTTATTTTAATTATAACATTTCCTCACTGCTAGGGTAGTGTCTGCTGTAACTCAGTTGAAAGCACTCTTGCCTCAGAAGGCTGTGGATTCAAATCCCACTCCAGGGACTTGAGCACCAAATCTAGGCTGACACTCCAGTGCAGTGCTGAGGAAGTGCTGCACCGTTGGACGTGCCATATTTCAGATGAGGCGTTAAACCCTGTCTGCCCTCTCAGGCGGATGTAAAAGATCCTATGGCACTATTTCGAGGAAGAGCAAAGGTGTCCTGGCCAATATTTATCCCTTAACCAACATGAGAAAACAGATGATCTAGTCATTACCACATTGCTGTTTGAGGGTGCTTGTGTGCAAATTGGCTGCCATGTTGCCTACATTACAACGGTGACTACACTTCAAAACTACTTAATTGGCTGTAAAGTGCATTGGAACATCCTGAAGATTTGAAAGGTGCTATATAAATGCAAGTCTTACTTTGTTTCTAGGGAAACCCTTTTAAAGAAATTTACATGCTCCTGTTGCTGTGAGCATATCCCGAGTCTCTACATACCATGCCTTGCTGAAACTGAAAATGCCAAGCTTGAAAATGTGGAAAATGGTTATGGGGTATGGAAGGAGTAGAAGGTGAATGCTGGAGTTTGAGAAGAATGGGGAATGTTGGGATATCAGAGTGCTGGTATAGCAGTTCTGACATTGTGGAAGCATAGGGTGATGGTGCGGGAGTAGTGGGAAGGGGTGGTACTGGTGACATGGGGGTTCCAAGTCATGGTAGTACCGGGAAGGAAGTCAGGGTATGGGAGCATCAGGAGTTGTGTGGAAGCATTGGATTAAGTATGAGGGTCTGGAAGAACTGGAAGGGGTGATCTGTGGAATCTGACAGCAGTTGGGAAAGGGACAGGACTGAGACAGGTTCTTAAATATTTAAAAAACTTCAAGCCAGTTCCCACTGACAACGCAATGATCAGGGCTTAGTCCAAGGTATAAGAACATAAGAATATAGAAATAGGAGCAGGAGTAGGCCACCTGGCCCCTCGAGCCTGCTCTGCCATTTAATATCATGGCTGATCTGATCATGGACTCAGCTCCACTTCCCTGCCCGCTCCCCATAACCCTTTATTCCCTTATCGCTCAAAAATCTGTCTATCTCCGCCTTAAATATATTCAATGACCCAGCCTCCATAACTCTCTAGGGCAGAGAATTCGACAGATTTAAAACCATCTGAGAGAAGAAATTCCTCCTCATCTCAGTTTTAAATGGGCGGCCCCTTATTCTTTGCCTCCTAGTTTTAGTTTCCCCTATGAGTGGAAATATCAAATTTGTCGATCCCCTCAAAGGGGCAGAAATCCTGGCCTCCCCGGGTCCGTACAGAATTTCTACGGACCCGGGAAGGAACGGCAAAAGCTGGTTTTCAGATCCTCCGCATCTCGGGAGCGAGGACATTCGCATGAGCAAGATTGCAGGATTTACCTATATCTTGCCCAGCAAATGACGTCAAAACTCTTGTGCCTGATAAAAGCAGGTGCATAGCTTACTTTTACAGGTATAAGAGTTTTAAAACACACAAAAACATTGTAAAATCAAATTTTAAAATCACATTTTATTGTTATAAACCCTCCCCACTATGGTAAGTTTATTTTAAACCATAATTTAAAAAACCTTTTTAAAAGTCAGAACAATAGATTTTTTTTAAATACATAAATAACTTTAATTTAAATTAATAAAAATATGTTGTGCATTTTTTCTTTCTTTTATTATTAGTTGTGTGTATTTTGGGGGCTGTTTCTCATTTATAATAATGGGAATTCCAACTTACGGAGTTCCCATTATTATGAATGAGAATATACTATACCTGATTGGCTGCCCAGAGCCATGTGACTCCAGCTCCAGGCCTGCGCACGCTCCGACGTGCATGTGCTGTGATGTGCAGTCAGGGAAGGTCTCAGGACCTGGATCTCGCGTGGGCGCAGCAGCTTCAGGTAGGTGCGCTTCTTTTTTCTAGAATCCAGTCGAATGCCCAAGGGAAGGAGAAACCGGGATTTCTGGGCCATTATCTTATATGGTTCAATAAGATCACCTCTCATTCTTCTGAACTCCAACAGGAGGGAAGACTTTGGGGCTGTAGCGTCAGGACCAGTGGGAACTCAATGATCTGTTGGGGTGGGGGTGGTGCAGGTGGCAGCAGGATGGCATGGGAAACCCTTGATGGAATCCCATCCCCAACACACAAAAGCTGCATTCCTGTAAAAAATGGGAACCAACTATAGGAATCTTAAGCACTTTGAGCGCTTTTAAAAAGCATTAATAACCTATCATACTTTTTAAACTGCTCAAAGCACTTAAAAAATTTAAAACTATCTTTTGCTTCTCACAGCTAGAACTTGCACCAGGACTGAGGATTAAGAGGCGCAAACAGAGTGGGTTTAGATATTGTGGCTCTGCAAGAACACCACCACCCACCTTTGAGATGTCAGTTAGGATGACTCTCATACAGCACCACAGTGCCACCTACCTTGGAGACAGAAGAACAGAAGCTGGGGAACACAAGCAAACATAAGCAAACTGAAAAGGTGAATTCTAACATGACAGAACATGTGACAGAAAAGCATAACAGAAATGGTGCGACTGGAAAAACATGAAGGGAACAGACATGACAGTAACAGGACGTGTACACTACATGCAAGACTTTTAATATATCATGGATTGTTGGGACCAACAGTTTATCTCCTTAACCAGGATTTAAGGATTGAGAAATACACAGAGAAAGGACTGAGAAAGAGAATTAATTAGAGTGGGTGAATGCAATGTTAAATCAGGAACAGAAAGTGAAATAGAGAGGGAAAGAAAGATTAGATTAAGAGAAAAAAAAGACAGAATGGAAAAGTAAGATTAAAAAAATATATATTTGACATTTTTAAATCTCCAACAATTCACTACCTGAAGTAATGAGACGCCACACTTTTAATTGTTCACTTTCTGGGCCAAAGAGATTAATAGGCAGTCATTAACAAATATTATGTCTTTAAAAAGCTACTTACACTATTAATTACGAGACTTAACTTTCTGTGGTGAATTTAATGTTAATTAATATTTAAATGCAGCAGCTTTGTAAAATTCACAGGGAGGTTGAGGGCGATATGTTGTTTTCATAAAGCAAGCGGTGGAGCAGTGTAAAATCAACAAGCAACTTGTGGCGATTTACAATTCATGGGTATCTCTTCCTTACCACAAGTTGCTGGCCAATTTGTACAGTAATAATGACAAGCGTCATTCACACACCATTATTTTTTCAACAAATTCCAGCACAATTTTATCGTTGTGGGATGTTGGCATTATATAATTGCATTCATTATAATTATTGTTGTAGGTCAGCATAGGAAGCTAGGAGGAGTATGGAGTTGGAAGCCCGAAGTAACAAGGTCAGCGCTGTGGAAAGAAAGAAAGAAAGAAGG
Source organism: Pristiophorus japonicus (assembly GCF_044704955.1). Lineage (NCBI taxonomy): Eukaryota > Metazoa > Chordata > Chondrichthyes > Pristiophoridae > Pristiophorus > Pristiophorus japonicus. The sequence continues at coordinate 157,487,187 of NC_091983.1, forward strand.
AAGTTGAAAGTTTATCCATGACATATTTTTACTTCTGAAAAATATTACCATTAAAACAAATTCAAATTACTTGAAATATTACAGCAGTAAATAAATTGTCATTTATTTAATGCAGTCACAGGTGCAATTGCAAAAAATCTCCTCAGCAATTACTGCCTGAAGTATTACAAATGGCTAATCTGACCCATGCTAGTATACTAAACACTGCCTGATAGTAGACCAAGGAACTTCCTGCTAGTTTACTACAACCAGCTCAACTTTAGTTAATTCAGTTAATTCAGCAACAGAAGTTTTAGAAATAATAAAGTTGGACTCACAAATTTTTGAGCTAATTGTTAAATTGGTTGGTTCATAAGTGGCAACAAATAAAAAATTCACTTATCGGTTTTATAATGGTTACTCATTGCTGCTAGGTAGATTATGCTATCTGCCCAGTAAATGGTTTTGATTAATTCACATAGTCAATAATATATTTGAGCCAATCAACATGGTTAACAGAGCCAATCACAATTTTTTGCGATACAGCCATGTTACACTTTTGAGATGTGAAGCCTTTCAGAATTGTGGCACTATGGACACACACCAGACACAATGCTTTTTAATTTCTAGTGAATCTGCTATAGTGCTCACATTAAGTGAGAAGATGCATTATTGTATAAGGACAGGAACATAAAAGCATGTATTAAGGAATGCTGGTGTGTTATTTTTAGGCTATGTATTTTTGAAGCGATTGCTAGGGTAATTTACAAATATGTCTGCAGTTCACAATCTTGGGTTAGTTTGATTGACAAGTCAATTAACAAGTTGGAGACAGAGGAGAGAACAGGCAGGCAAAGAGAGGTCAGAGCTCTGGGCAAGTAGGGCATGAATTTGGTGGGTGAACATCTGGGAGGAGCTAAGTCTGATGCCGAGAGCAAGAGCTGGGGCAGGCTTCCTGAGTCCCAAGGTTCCACAATAGCAAGAATGGACAGATTGGAGGAGAGGAAGCAGGTGAGTACCAAAGATGTCCACAGTTCATGGAAGTGGTAAAAGGATAATTAAATATAAAGGTATTTTACATTAAATTAAACTAAAACTTACTTGCTAGCAGTGGGAAATCAAAGTTATATGAATGAAAGAAAACCTATCTGCAGAGAATATGGCATATGAGAACTTGAAAGATAAATACAGAAAGTAAACAACATTTGTCTGCCGCACTAACTGGAGGATTGGAACTGGGAGACAGAGTCACCTAGCACTGGGAGGACTGGAAGGTAAGTTGAAGTATATATACCATACAGTCTACTATAGGTTAAAGTAATACCCAGGTGTGACCCAGGTTAAAGTAATACCCAGGTGTGACCCAGGTTAAAGTAATACCCAGGTGTGACCGATGTTAAAGTAATACCCAGGTGTGACCCAGGTTAAAGTAATACCCAGGTGTGACCCAGGTTAAAGTAATACCCAGGTGTGACACCTTAGGCAGGCCAGAAAGGCATGACAAAAGTAACATTACACAAAAATTATGACATTGGAATAAAATGTGAACTGAAGAGAGAGAGAGATGTGCGTATATGGCATGCAGAAAGATATTAGAATATAACTCTTTTGGTCCCCTATGAGAAGCAACTAATAAAAGTAATTGGCAGAGCACAGGCCGAGATACACTTGTACTTGTAAGTTCCAAACGTTTCTGATTGGTCATAAGTGATGTAATAGTTGGTTTTATTTATACAAGCCTCAAAATATATTAGCATACCAGACGAGCCGTCCCACTTCCTCTTGTTGCAGAAGCTCAGCTACAAACGCTAAAGCCAAACAAGTGCTTTCACATCCAAGAGAAGATAAAAAAAATCAATCAATGCATGGAAAATCTTAACATGGCTCTCTCTTTTTTAAATGATTAGAAGATGAAAGTAGTTAGCCTCATTTGCCGTGGCCCAGTGGAACATCTCTTTCACTGATACAGTTGTTATCAACAGCAATTCATTTATAGATCAAATAGCTTGACAGGTAGGACAAGCTGAGGATCACTATACTGCCTTCAGGCAGCCTGGAGCAAAGCAAGGTTTCCCTGTATGATTCCTGCTATAAGGCCTACCTGCCTCTCTCTCATCAAGACCTTTTACTCTGAGTTATAGTGTAGCAGATATAATAAAAGAAAAGAAGAGAAATCTGTTTCCATTTTGCCTAGGGCCTAATTTGGACGGAGGATTTGATTTGCCAGATTCGGTTAGTATCTGGATTGATCCACGGCGGTGCGAGGGTCGCTTAATAAAATTTACATTTCATTGCCTTACTCGACTCCAATTGCCTGTCACAAGATGAATGAGGATTTTGTTCAGAGGAGGAAATATTAAATTTAAAAGGCAGCAGTATCTCTTATTTGCAGGCCATGTTTGCAAAATGAAATCTATACTACTTCAATATTATGTTAGCCTTGTAGCAAGGATCCTTCTATTTGTATTCTTTATGACAACATCACTTGATCGATTACCAGCAGATCTTCCAGTGATCTATAACCGGCAGATACTTCAAAGTTATTAAAATGAACAAAAAAAACATGCATTATTTTTTTTTAATGTCTTACCGATAAAATTTTTTGGTTGTCCCTACATTTTTTATATTGTTTTTACTGGAAGCTCTGCATAAGGGAATCTCTGATGTGTAGTCTTTTTTTCTGTTCAATGAACAAATATTACAAAATAAACCAATGTATTTGTTGCTGTTGATTGCAATTTTCTCATGTGTTTATTGTGCCCACATGGCAAATGTTATCACAGTGACACACAGTCTAAGTAATACATAGCTACATTCTGCCTGCTGCCAAACATGGTCACTCCTATTAAGATATATGTATCAGAATATCAACAAACCAAATACATTGATATCTCAATCTACTTCCCACTTAAATAAATGCAACTTTTTACTTTCTTGTTTTGGGTAAATTGCTGTGTTTATAACAGCGTCCCTTTACTGTATCTACTGCAGCAATCACCCATTGAATGAGGAATGGCCAGTTGACTCATCAAGTCACCTCCTTCCACAGGCCATGTGCAGTCTGCCGATCATGCATTGCATCTCATCTTCTGAGGAAATGCTCTGCATAAAACCTCTCTGATTCACTGAGATAATCAGGCAAGACATCAGCACATTCCACCTTCTTCACATCTCCACTATTCACCCCTGGTCTGGTCCTGCCCACCAACATCATTGCATCCCACAGGGGATTTGATGATCATCTTCCAAATGTATGCTTACCCTCCAATCCCTTTCCCAACCAGATATTTGTCCAGCTCTTTTTTAAATGAACTAATGTCAGTAGAATGCCCTGCTTGTCATTATTCTTTGCCATCCATTAACAGATTAAATACTGGACAAAATTGAGAAATTACCTAAAGAAGTTGACGCAAACATAAGAAAGACAGATACGTGACTTAGTTTACAGTTCCAGCTACATCCCACATTGCAGATGACTCAAATACACCTGCTGGGAATATCTTAACAGCATATATCTCCAGATTTCCTCATCCATTTATACTACCATCCACAGTCATCATCATCATAAACCAGTCTCTCGGAATCGAGGAAGACTTGCTTCCATAGAAACATAGAAACATAGAAAATAGGTGCAGGAGTAGGCCATTCGGACCCTCGAGCCCGCACCGCCATTCAATGAGAACATGCAACTTCAGTACCCCATTCCTGCTTTCTCGCCATACCCCTTCATGCCCCTAGTAGTAAGGATTACATCTAACTCCTTTTTGAATGTATTTAGTGAATTGACCTCAACAACTTTCTGTGGTAGAGAATTCCACAGGTTCACCACTCTCTGGGTGAAGAAGTTTCTCCTCATCTCGGTCCTAAATGGCTTACCCTTTATCCTTAGACTGTGACCCCTGATTCTGGATTCCCCAACATTGGGAACATTCTTCCTGCATCTAACCTGTCTAAACCCGTCAGAATTTTAAACGTTTCAATGAGATCCCCTCTCATTCTTCTGAACTCCAGTGAATACAAGCCCAGTTGATCCAGTCTTTCTTGATATGTCAGTCCCGCCATCCTGGGAATCAGTCTGGTGAACCTTCGCTGCACTCCCTCAATAGCAAGAATGTCTTTCCTCAAGTTAGGAGACCAAAACTGTACACAATACTCCAGGTGTGGCCTCACCAAGGCCCTGTACAACTGTAGTAACACCTCCCTGCTCCTGTACTTAAATCCCCTCGCTATGAAGGCCAACATGCCATTTGCTTTCTTAACCGCCTGCTGTACCTGCAGCCAACCTTCAATGACTGCTGTACCATGACACCCAGGTCTCGTTGGACCTCCTCTTTTCCTAATCTGTCACCATTCAGATAATAGTCTGTCTCTCTGTTTTTACCACCAAAGTGGATAACCTCATATTTATCCACATTATACTTCATCTGCCATGCATTTGCCCACTCACCTAACCATTCCAAGTCACTCTGCAGCCTTATAGCATCCACCTCGCAGCTCACACTGCCTCCCAACTTAGTGTCATCCGCAAATTTGGAGATACTACATTTAATCCCCTCGTCTAAATCATTAATGTACAGTGTAAACAGCTGGGGCCCCAGCACAGAACCTTGCGGTACCCCACTAGTCACTGCCTGCCATTCTGAAAAGTACCTATTTACTCCTACTCTTTGCTTCCTGTCTGCCAACCAGTTCTCAATCCACGTCAGCACACTACCCCCAATCCCATGTGCTTTAACTTTGCACATTAATCTCTTGTGTGGGAACTTGTCGAAAGCCTTCTGAAAGTCCAAATACACCACATCAATTGGTTCTCCCTTGTCCAATCGACTGGAAACATCCTCAAAAAATTCCAGAAGATTTGTCAAGCATGATTTCCCTTTCACAAATCCATGCTGACTTGGACCTATCATGTCACCTCTTTCCAAATGCGCTGCTATGACATCCTTAACAATTGATTCCATCATTTTACCCACTACCGATGTCAGGCTGACCGGTCTATAATTCCCTGTTTTCTCTCTCCCTCCTTTTTTAAAAAGTGTGGTTACATTTATCTACCCTGCACTCCATAGGAACTGATCCAGAGTCTATGGAATGTTGGAAAATCACTGTCAATACATTCGCTATTTCCAAGGCCACCTCCTTAAGTACTCTGGGATGCAGACTATCAGGCCCTGGGGATTTATCGGCCTTCAATCCCATCAATTTCCCGACTAATAAGGATTTCCCTCAGTTCCTACTTCTTACTAGACACTCTGACCCTTTATATATCCGGAAGGTTGTTGTTGTCCTCCTTAGTGAATACCAAACCAAAGTACTTGTTCAATTGGTCTGCCATTTCTTTGTTCCCCATTATGACTTCCCCTGATTCTGACTGCAGGGGACCAACGTTTGTCTTTACTGACATTTTTCTCTTTACATATCTATAGAAGCTTTTGCAGTCCGTTTTAATGTTCCCTGCAAGCTTCCTCTCGTACTCTATTTTACCTGCCCTAATCAAATCCTTTGTCCTCCTCGGCTGAGTTCTAAATTTCTCCCAGTCCCCGGGTTCGCTGCTATTTCTGGCCAATTTGTATGCCACTTCCTTGGCTTTAATACTATCCCTGATTTCCCTTGATAGCCACAGTGAAGCCACCTTCCCTTTTTTATTTTTACGCCAGACAGGGTGTATAATTGTTGTAGTTCATCCATGTGGTCTCTAAATGTCTGCCATTGCTCATCCACTGTCAACCCCTTAAGTATCATTCGCCAATCTATCCTAGCCAATTCACGCCTCATACCTTCAAAGTTACCCTTCTTTAAGTTCTGGACCATGGTCTCTGAATTAACTGTTTCATTCTCCATCCTAATGTAAAATTCCACCATATTATGATCACTCTTCCTCAAGGGGCCTCGCACAACGAGATTGCTAATTAATCCTCTCTCATTGCACAACACCCAGACTAAGATGGCCTCCCTCCTAGTTGGTTCCTCGACATATTGGTCTAGAAAATCATCCCTTATACACTCCAGGAACTCCTCCTCCACCGTATTTCTTCCTGTTTGATTAGCCCAATCTTTATGCTTATTAAAATCATCCATGATAACTGCTGCACCTTTATTGCATGCATTCCTAATTTCCTGTTTGATGCCCTCCCCAACATCACTACTACTGTTTGGAGGTCTGTACACAACTCCCACTGACGTTTTTTGCCCTTTGGTGTTCTGCAGCTGCACCCATCATTCCACATCATCCAAGCTAATGTCCTTCCGAACTATTGCATTAATCTCCTCTTTAACCAGCAATGCTACCCCACCTCCTTTTCCTTTTATTTTATCCTTCCTGAATGTTGAATACCCTTGGATGTTGAGTTCCCAGCCCTGATTATCCTGGAGCCACGTCTCTGTAATCCCAATCACATCATATCTGTTAACATCTATTTGCACAGTTAATTCATCCACCTTATTACAGATACTCCTTGCATTAAGACACAAAGCCTTCAAGCTTGTTTTTTTAACACCCTTTGTCCTTTTAGAATTATGATGTAGTGTGGACCTTTTTGTTTCTTGCCTTTGTTTACTCGGCCTCCCATTATTACTTTTTACCTTTCTACCATCTGTTTCTGACTCCATATTACTTCGCCCTGTCTCGCTGCATAGGTTCCCATCCCCCTGCCATATTAGTTTAAACACTCCCGAACTGCATTCGCAAATGTTACCCCCAGGACATAAGTTCCAGTCCTGCCCAACTGCAGACCATCCCTTTTGTACAGGTCCCACTTCCCCCAGAACTGGTTCCAATGTCCCAGGAATTTGAATCTCTCCCTCTTGCACCTCTGCTCAAGCTATGTATTTATTCTAACTATCCTGCTCCCTCTACTCTGATTAGCATGTGGCACTGGTAGCAATCCAGAGATTACTACCTTTGAGGTCCTACTTTTTAATTTAACTCCTAGCTCCCTAAATTCAGCTTGTAGGACCTCTTCCTGCTTCTTACCTATATCGTTGGTACCTACATGTACCACGACAACTGGCTGTTCACCCTCCCTCTCTAGAATGCTCTGCAGCCGCTCTGAGACATCCTTGACCCTTGCACCAGGGAGGCAACATACCATCCTGGAGTCTCGGTTGCGGCCGCAGAAACTCCTATCTATTCCCCTTACAATAGAGTCCCCTATCACTATAGCTCTCCCACCCTTTTTCCCTCCCTTCTGTGCAGCAGAGCCACCCATGGTGCCATGAACCTGGCGGCTGGTGCCTTCCCCTGGTAAGTCAGCTCCCCCAACAGTATCCAAAATGGTATATCTGTTTTGGAGGGGGATAACCGCAGGGGCCTCCTGCACTACCTTCCTGCTCTTGCCTTGTCTCTTGGTCACCCATTCACTATCTGTCCTAACCCTTACCTGCGGTGTGACCAACTCACTAAATGTGATATCCACAACATTCTCAGCATCGCGCATGCTCCACAGTGAGTCCTTCCGCAGCTCAAGTGCTGTCATGCGTCCTGAAGTGAGTTATTTGGTGGTCGAACAGTCCAATACAAGAGCCACATGCTCTGTCACAGGTGGGGCAGATAGTCATTGAGGAAGGAGTTAATGGGACTGGTTTGCCACACGCTCTTTCCGCTGCCTGCGCTTGATTTCTGCATCATCTCAGCGATGAGACTCGAGGTGCTCAGCGTCCTCCCGGATGCACTTCCTCTACTTGGGGCAGTCTTTGGCCAGGGTCTCCCAGGTGTCAGAGGGGATGTTGCACTTTATCATAGAAACTAGAAACATAGAAAATAGATGCAGGAGTAGGCCATTCGGCCCTTCTAGCCTGCACCGCCATTCAATGAGTTCATGGCTGAACATGCAACTTCAGTACCCCATTCCTGCTTTCTCGCCATACCCCTTGATCCCCCTAGTAGTAAGGACTTCATCTAACTCCTTTTTGAATATATTTAGTGAATTGGCCTCAACAACTTTCTGTGGGCGAGAATTCCACAGGTTCACCAGTCTCTGGGTGAAGAAGTTCCTCCTCATCTCGGTCCTAAATGGCTTACCCCTTATCCTTAGACTGTGTCCCCTGGTTCTGGACTTCCCCAACATTGGGAACATTCTTCCTGCATCGAACCTGTCTAACCCCGTCAGAATTTTAAACGTTTCTATGAGGTCCCCTCTCATTCTTCTGAACTCCAGTGATTACAGTTGATCCAGTCTTTCTTGATAGGTCAGTCCAGCCATCCCGGGAATCAGTCTGGTGAACCTTCGCTGCACTCCCTCAATAGCAAGAATGTCCTTCCTCAGGTTAGGAGACCAAAACTGTACACAATACTCCAGGTGTGGCCTCACCAAGGCCCTGTACAACTGTAGCAACACCTCCCTGCCCCTGTACACAAATCCCATTGCTATGAAGGCCAACATGCCATTTGCTTTCTTAACCGCCTGCTGTACCTGCATGCCAACCTTCAATGATTGATGTACCATGACACCCAGGTCTTTTTGCACCTCCCCTTTTCCTAATCTGTCACCATTCAGATAATAGTCTGTCTCTCTGTTTTTACCACCAAAGTGGATAACCTCACATTTATCCACATTATACTTCATCTGCCATGCATTTGCCCACTCACCTGACCTATCCAAGTCACTCTGCAGCCTCATAGCATCCTCCTCGCAGCTCACACTGCCACCCAACTTAGTGTCATCCGCAAATTTGGAGATACTACATTTAATCCCCTCGTCTAAATCATTAATGTACAGTGTAAACAGCTGGGGCCCCAGCACAGAACCTTGCGGTACCCCACTAGTCACTGCCTGCCATTCTGAAAAGTACCCATTTACTCCTACTCTTTGCTTCCTGTCTGACAACCAGTTCTCAATCCATGTCAACACACTACCCCCAATCCCATGTGCTTTAACTTTGCACATTAATCTCTTGTGTGGGACCTTGTCAAAAGCCTTCTGAAAGTCCAAATATACCACATCAACTGATTCTCCCTTGTCCACTCTACTGGAAACATCCTCAAAAAATTCCAGAAGATTTGTCAAGCATGATTTCCCTTTCACAAATCCATGCTGACTTGGACCTATCATGTCACCTCTTTCCAAATGCACTGCTATGACATCCTTAATAATTGATTCCATCATTTTACCCACTACCGATGTCAGGCTGACCAGTCTATAATTCCCTGTTTTCTCTCTCCCTCCTTTTTTAAAAAGTGGGGTTACATTGGCTACCCTCCACTCCATAGTAACTGATCCAGAGTCAATGGAATGTTGCAAAATGACTGTCAATACATCCACTATTTTGAAGGCCACCTCCTTAAGTACTCTGGGATGCAGTCCATCAGGCCCTGGGGATTTATCGGCCTTCAATCCCATCAATTTCCCCAACACAATTTCCCGACTAATAAGGATTTCCCTCAGTTCCTCCTCCTTAGTAGACCCTCCGACCCCTTTTATATCCGGAAGGTTGTTTGTGTCCTCCTTAGTGAATACCAAACCAAAGTACTTGTTCAATTGGTCTGCCATTTCTTTGTCCCCCTTATGACTTCCCCTGATTCTGACTGCAGGGGACCTACGTTTGTCTTTTCTAACATTTTTCTCTTTACATATCTATAGACACTTTTGCAATCCATCTTAATGTTCCCTGCAAGCTTCTTCTCGTACTCCATTTTCCTTGCCCTAATCAAACCCTTTGTCCTCCTCTGCTGAATTCTAAATTTCTCCCAGTCCCCAGGTTCGCTGCTATTTCTGGCCAGTTTGTATGCCACTTCCTTGGCTTTAATACTGTCCCTGATTTCCCTTGATAGCCATGGTTGAGCCACCTTCCCTTTTTTATTTTTACGCCAGACAGGAATGTACAATTGTTGTAGTTCATCCATGCGGTCTCTAAATGTCTGCCATTGCCCATCCACAGTCAACACCTTAAGTATCATTCGCCAATCTATCCTAGCCAATTCACGCCTCATACCTTCAAAGATAGCCTTCTTTAAGTTCTGGACTATGGTCTCTGAATTAACTGTTTCATTCTCCATCCTAATGCAGAATTCCACCATATTATGGTCACTCTTCCCCAAGGGGCCTCGCACAATGAGATTGCTAATTAATCCTCTCTCATTACACAACACCCAGTCTAAGATGGCCTCCCCCCTAGTTGGTTCCTCGACAGATTGGTCTAAAAAACCATCCATTATGCACTCCAGGAAATCCTCCTCCACCGTATTGCTTCCAGTTTAGTTAGCCCAATCTATGTGCATATTAAAGTCACCCATTATAACTGCTGCACCATTATTGCATGCACCCCTAATTTCCTGTTTGATGCCCTCCCCAACATCACTACTACTGTTTGAAGGTCTGTACACAACTCCCACTCACGTTTTTTGCCCTTTGGTGTTCTGCAGCTCTACCCATATAGATTCCACATCATCCAAGCTAATGTCCTTCCTAACTATTGCCTTAATCTCCTCCTTAACCAGCAATGCTACCCTACCTCCTTTTCCTTTTATTCTATCCTGCCTGAATGTTGAATACCCCTGGATGTTGAGTTCCCAGCCCTGATCATCCTGGAGCCACGTCTCCGTAATCCCAATCACATCATATTTGTTAACATCTATTTGCACAGTTAATTCACCCACCTTATTGCGGATGCTCCTTGCATTAAGACACAAAGCCTTCAGGCTTGTTTTTTTAACACTCTTTGTCCTTTTAGAATTTTGCTGTACAATGGCCCTTTTTGTTCTTTGCCTTGGGTTTCTCTGCCCTCCACTTTTCCTCATCTCCTTTCTGTCTTTTGCTTTTGCCTCCTTTTTGTTTCCCTCTGTCTCCCTGCATTGGTTCCCATCCTCCTGCCATATTAGTTTAACTCCTCCCCAAGTTCAGGGAGGCTTTGAGGGTGTCCTTGTAACATTTCCTCTGCCCATCTTTGGCTTGTTTGCCATGAAGGAGTTCTGAGTCGAGCACGTGCTTTGGGAGTCTCGTGTCTGGCATGCGAACTATGTGGCCTGCCCAGCAGAGCTGATCAAGTGTGGTCAGTGCTTCGATGCTGGATATGTTGGCCTGGTCGAGGACACTAATGTTGGTGTGTCTGTCCTCCCATAGGATTTGTAGGATCTTACGGAGACATCGTTGGTGGTATTTTTCCAGCGACTTGAGGTGTCTACTGTCCATGGTCCATGTTTCTGAGTCATACCGGAGGGCGGGTATTACTACAGCACTGTAGACCATGAGCTTGGTGGCATCATTGACATCAACATCGCCCCAAAGCGAAGGGGGCAGCAGTAGCAGTGCCACAAAAAAGTCACTGCCGGGGCACTTAAAGACCCAGCTAAGAGAGCCCTATACAGTCAGCACCTCACTGCTAATCGAGTGTGCTTGATGACCCCGAGACGCAGAACGCCCACAGTGCTTGGTCTGCCCTCCAGGCCTCCATAACCAGTGCCTGCAAAGAGACGCTCGGTCATTCGACCAGGAAACACCAGAATTGGTTTGATGAGAATGATCAGGAGATCCAAGAGCTAATAGATCGCAAATACAGGGCATTTCTGAGCCTGAAGCAACAACCCAACTCCAGAGCAGCAAAGCAGCATTACAGACTCCTCAAGGCTGAGGTCCAATAAAAAATCTGGGAACTAAAGAACAGGTGGTGGATGGAGAATGCACAGGAGATACAGCAGCTGGCCGACAGCCATGATGTGCGAGGATTCTTCACCGCAGACAAGACCAGCTACAGTCCAAACACCCAAGGTCCCACCCCACTGCTGGCCAAGACTGGGGAAACACTCATCAAAGACAGCGAGGCAGTCAGGGCCCGCTGGTAGGAGCACTTCGAAGATCTCCTCAACCAAGACTCTGCCTTTGACTCGAGTGTTCTTGATTCCATTCCGCAGCATGCTACTCGCCACTAACTCAGTAAAACCCCAACACTGCACAAGGTAGAAAAAGCCATAAGACAGCTTCAGAACAACAAGGCTTCGGGAGCAGATGGAATCCCTGCTGAGGCACTGAAGTATCGTGGAGAGGCACGAATAAATGACCTCCTCTCTCTCATCTGGAGGGAGGAGAGCATGCCGGGAGATCTCAGAGATGCAGTGATTGTGACCATCTTTAAAAAAGGGGACAATTCCGACTGCGGCAACAGAGAGGAATCTCCCTGTTATCAGCCACTGGGAAAGTCGTCGCTAGAGTTCTCCTCAACCGTCTTCTCCCTGTGGCTGAGGAGCTCCTCCCGGGATCACAGTGTGGATTTTGTCTTCTTCGGGGCACAGCGGACATGATTTTTGCAGGGTGACAGCTGCAGGAAAAATGCAGGGAACAGCGCCAGCCCTTATACATGGCCTTCTTCGGCCTTACAAAGGCCTTTGACACTGTCAACCGCGAGGGTCTATGGAGCATCCTCCTCCGTTTCGGATGCCCCCAAAAGTACATCACCATCCACCACCCACAGTAATACCTTGACCAATATCATTTACACAAGGCTTAATTTCAAATAAATTTATCGTCTCAATCTTGACTCAAAAATGCAGAAGACTGCATTTTGGACATTTGAAAGAAAAACAAAAAGTGCTGGAAGGACTTAGCAGGTCCGTCAGAACCTGTGGAGAGAACAGATAAGTTAACCTTTCAGGTGTGAACCCTTCATAAGTTCTAGTCTTGCAATTTCAAATTTTCTGATTTTGGGTTTAAAAATACAGGTAAAATTAACTGTGAGCAAATGGATATTATTTGGTGTCAAAAATTAAACAAAATTTTTTTAAACAGAAAACTTCAGATTTAATCAACAAAACAAATTAGAAGGAACAAATACAATAATTTAAGTAAATAATAAATGCTTACAATTATCTTCTGAAAGGGTATGTTAAAAGAAGTTGATGTGCATCATTAGCTGTATTCTCAGTACCTTCAGCCTGAGTGAACTTTTCTCAGTTACCTATATACATGATGCAGCTGAATGCATCCTGTATTGATGCTGCCTATCGGTATGGAGAAATAATATAATGCACCCTGGACTATAGAGGCTAGCATCTGCCTGTGTCACACCAGAATTATAATATGCTCAATGCAATGGACAAGGTCAAGCTAAGTGTTAGCATTCTCGTCTCTGGATCAGAAGGTTGTCGGCCTCACTCCAGCACTTGAGCACTTAATCGAGTCTGTTACTTCTGTGCGGTGCTAAGGGAGCTCTGAATTATCAGACGATCCACCATCCAGATGAGACAAGGTCCCATGTGCGCACTGCCCTGGTATCACAGCAACCCTAACTGATTTCCAGGTTCACACAGGGAAAGTTCCAAGTAGGAATCCCACGAGAAAAAGGAGCCCACCATTACTGATGATGGAAAATACCGGAAGAAGGAAAGAAGAAGAGAGAAGGGAGAAGAAGAAGAACTTTAGCCTTGGCAAAGAATGAGAGCTAAAAATGTAAGTCCATTGTGTCAAAATAATTAGATATTATCCCTCCAGTTGAGCACATCACATCGGGGCCATTACCACTTCTACCCTGGTCCTTCCATCACCTTCATTGAAGTGGCCCTGGGGAACAGGAACCCTAAAAAATGTGGAAGGGATTGTTAGTCGTGGTCCTGGGGGGTGCAGAGGATGGGGTGGGGGTGGTAGACAAGGAGACAAATATTAACATCAGCGTGGGGAGGCAGTGATATAAGAACATAAGAATTAGGAGCAGGAGTAGGCCATTTGTCCCCTCGAGTATGCTCCGCCATTTAATATCATGGCTGATCTGATCATGGACTCAGCTACTCTTCCCTGCCCACTCCCCATAAACCTTTACTCCCTTATCGCTCAAAAATCTGTCTATCTCCGCCTTAAATATATTCAATGACCCAGCCTCCACAGCTCTCTGGGGCAGGGAATTCCATAGGTTTACAACCCTCTGAGAGAAGAAATTCCTCCTCATCTCAGTTTTAAATTCTGAGACTACGCCCCCTAGTTTTAGTTTCCTCTATGAGTGGAAATATCTTCTCTGCATCCACCTTGTCGAGCCTCCTCATTATCTTATTTGTTTCAATAAGATCACCTCTCATTCTTCTGAACTCCAATGAGTATAAGCCCAACCTACTCAGCTTATCTTCATAAGTCAACACCCTCATCTCCGGAATCAACCTAGTGTCCCATTTATTCTGACTCTCTGTTTTCTGTTAGTTAGCTAATCCTCTATCCATGCTAATATATTACCCCCAACTCCATGAACTTTTATCTTGCAGTAACCTTTTATGTGGCACCTTATTGAGTACCTTCTGGAAATCCAAATACACCACATCCATTGATGCCCCCTTATCCATCCTACTCGTTACATCCTCAAAGAACTCCAGCAAATTTGTCAAACATGATTTCCCTTTCAAAAAACCATGCTGACTCTGCTTGATTGAATTTATGCTTTTCCAAATGTCCCGTAATGGACTCCAGCATTTTCCCAACGACAGATGTTCGGCTAACTGGTCTATTGTTTCCTGCTTTTTGTCTGTCTCCTTTTTTAAAAAGGGGTGTTACATTTGCGGTTTTCCAATCTGCTGGGACCGCCCCAGAATCCGGGAGATTTTGGTAGATTACAACCAAAGCATCCATTATCTTTGCAGCCACTTCTTTTAAGACCCTAGGATGCAGGCAATCAGATCCAGAGGACTTGTCTGTCTTTAGTCCCATTATTTTACCGAGTACCCCTTCTTTAGTGATAGTGATTGTATTAAGTTCCTTCTCCCAATAGCCCCTTGATTATCCACTATTGGGATGTTTTATGTCTTCTACTGTGAAGACCGATACAAAATATTTGTTCAAAGCCTCTGCCATTTCCCTGTTCCCCATTATTAATTCCCCAGTCTCATCCTCTAAGGGACCAACATTTACTTTAGCCACTCTTTTCCTTTTTATGTACCTGTTACTATCTGTTTTTATATTTCATGCTCTATTTTCCCATCATTTCCACCACAATCCCAGTGGATTTAGGGTGTGATCAGGGAGGAAAATCCAGCTCTTTGTGTCATTATGCATAGTAAGCAGGGGATCCCCATGGAAACATTTTTCCCTCAATCAGTGAGCCCTTCATGGATGCTTTGAAGAAGCTTAATAAGTTTGAAGAACATTACAGAACCCTGAGATATTTCTGCCACATCTGCGCCTGCTCGTGCCATACCCTGGCTGCTGAGCATTTCTTTTTGAGTGACTAGACAGCCACCACTGAGGAGTGTAACGCCAACCATCAAGGTTCTTTTCAGTTGATCTCCGAGCCAGCCTAATCTGGAAATGAGACACTTGTATAAATTGGAGCCCCAGTAGCTGCAGGCAAAGCATTCATGAGAGAAATTGAATCTCTGTCCTCTGGACTCCCCATGGAAGCTGCTGAAGCTCTTACTTGCTCCATGTTGGACTGCAGGTGTATGATACCTTTGTACATTGCTGCAAGCATGTCACTGCTGCAAATCTGTTGTAGCTCCGACACCCTACTTGATAGGCCGGAGAAGCAACAGATGTGCAACAGTGACATCCTTGTAAGAGTAATTTGACACTTGACCAACATTCTCCCTAAGCTGCGTGGGCACGTGAGTATGTGGCTTCGCAAGGATCGGAGGTCCCGCACAGGCCGCTCACCAGCTGTTCTATTGGAAAAGATACCACGCATACATAGTTGGGTAGCAAATTTAAAGAGATCGTGCACCTAAAATTCAAATTAGAGTGGGACATTTCACATGACACATGGTAAGTGTAACATGCTTGGGAGAAACAGGTGATTTTGGACCGATATTTCCCAAAGATTTCCACCACTGGCGGGTTTTCACCGCATCATGTCTGGATCTATTGTAGACTAACTGATAGTGCTCGATTACCATGATTGGTCAATAACTGCATTGTTGTTGTATCTCACAATGTACTAGATGGATCTTGGTCTTTTTTCATCCAGCAATTCTTATGCTGCGGGGTGTTCAGAACATTCTCAAATGACTGCATGAAAGACTTTTTTCTTATTAATAAGCTTCCCAGCCCTGTAAGGTAAGAATCTGGGACCTCTGCAAGACAGAAACCTGTTGGTCTGGCCCTCCATTCAGTAGGTGTCTGTTCCTCTACTGTTGTGTCCTTCTCACTAATGCTGGGAACTTCAACAGGTTCTCATTCCTGACTGACTAAGTGAATTCCCTCGGTGAATGCATCTGACCTGGTGCAAACAGAAGTGTGTGGCAGCTGCTTGTGTGATTTCCTGATGCCCTCTGGTGCCGCTATAAAGAGAGAAAAGAAATGTGTGCTGCCATGGTGCCTGTATGAAATAGCTGGGCAAAGAGTTCCTGGACAAAGACATTCCGCACCCTGGTGCTGTTGATCAGAATGAGCATGGATCTCAGTGAGTGAGTTTGAAGGTGGAGTTAAAAGATTAATTACATACATTTGCCAATTAGTATCACAAACCAGTTTGGTTTGGTGCAGTATCATGTAAATGTTGGGTATGACATTAGGAGCATTTTCAAGTGGCAGCAACAAAGTTCGACTTGCATCATTAATGTCATAGAATCATATAAGAAAATTTCACTCATCCCATACTTTCAGTGGGGAGCTATATTTGAAGGGAGCATGTTGTTGTTTTTGGGTTCATACATAAGGTATATTTCTTTGGTTTAGTGTTAGTGACCACTCCAGTAAGTGGATCTCAAATCGTTTATGAACCAGAATATGTTTTTGCCTGCCCAGCCCCCAGGTAAATGTATCAAGGTCCCAGGATCAAACAGCGAATTCTTGCCACTGTATTCTGGACTATTATATGCTGTCACATGTCCTTGTCCTTGATGGGCATATTCAACATACACTCTATCAGACCGAGGGTCAGATTCTAAACCAAGAGATGAATTTATTTAGCATAGAACAGGTATACGAACAGTATTCATTGCAAACTGTAGCCCAGAAGTTCCGCGATCCAAAGTGAGGAGTGGGAGGGAAGAGCTGCAGTGAGGAGGACTTCTGATGGGAGTGGGGGGTGGCGGGGGGAAGTAATTTGGGCAGATTATGAATCCACTGGGTTTTCACGCCATTGAGGATAAGTACTGTTTTTTCACTCAGTAGGGTGGGTGCTTCTTATGCTTGTCCTGTTGCACCCCTGAATAATGTAAGCCTATCTGTAAGCGTTCCTAGGCTACTCCAGGAATTCCACCTAGAGTGGACCGGTGGTTCAAATACTTGAAAAATGGGAAAGGCAATTTCAACAATAAAACCCCAAAAAGGTTATTTTTATCTTGCTGCATTGATGTCAACACCTGTGCCAACTTGAAAGTGATTGTTAATCTTAATTGAAATATAATGGGACAGCACCTAAATTGACATACCCTGTAGTATTATTTTTTTGTCGAGTTGAGTCGAATATCTGGCAGCAAACCCTGAAGTTTTATTAAAGACATACTGAATAACAACTCATTTGAAAGCTCTTCATCCACCCGTGCAAGTAGGTGAGTTAAAAATAGGTTCCCATCAAATGCTGGACACTTAACTTATCACAGCTGATACAGCAGCAGTGTAGAGAAAAGCATTCAGCACACAGTGCAGTGCTGCAGGTGTGTTGCAAAGGAGGATTATTGGAACAGATTTATTATGCAGCAGTAAAGGAAAACCCTGTTGTCAAAATGAATTTAAAACTCGAGATTTATGTTACTAATATCCTTATTAGTCGGGAAATTGTGTTGGGGAAATTGCTGGGATTGAAGGCCGATAAATCCCCAGGGCCTGATGGACTGCATCCCAGAGGACTTAAGGAGGTGGCCTTGGAAATAGCGGATGCATTAACAGTCATTTTCCAACATTCCATTGAATCTGGATCAGTTCCTATCGAGTGGAGGGTAGTCAATGTAACCCCACTTTTTAAAAAAGGAGGGAGAGAGAAAACAGGGAATTATAGACTGGTCAGCCTGACCTCAGTAGTGGGTAAAATGATGAATCAATTATTAAGGATGTCATAGCAGCGCATTTGGAAAGAGATGCAAGTCAGCATGGATTTGTGAAAGGGAAATCATGCTTGACAAATCTTCTGGAATTTTTTGAGGATGTTTCCAGTAGAGTGGACAAGGGTGAACCAGTTGATGTGGTATATTTGGACTTTCAGAAGGCTTTCGACAAGGTCCCACACAAGAGATTAATGTGCAAAGTTAAAGCACATGGGATTGGGGGTAGTGTGCTGACATGGATTGAGAACTGGTTGTCAGACAGGAAGCAAAGAGTAGGAGTAAATGGGTACTTTTCAGAATGGCAGGCAGTGACTAGTGGGGTACCGCAAGGTTCTGTGCTGGGGCCCCAGCTGTTTACACTGTACATTAATGATTTAGACGAGGGGATTAAATGTAGTATCTCCAAATTTGCGGATGACACTAAGTTGGGTGGCAGTGTGAGCTGCAAGGAGGATGCTATGAGGCTGCAGAGTGACTTGGATAGGTTAGGTGAGTGGGCAAATGCATGGCAGATGAAGTATAATGTGGATAAATGTGAGGTTATCCACTTTGGTGGTAAAAACAGAGAGACAGACTATTATCTGAATGGTGACAGATTAGGAAAAGGGGAGGTGCAACAAGACCTGGGTGTCATGGTACATCAGTCATTGAAGGTTGGCATGCAGGTATAGCAGGCGGTTAAGAAAGTAAATGGCATGTTGGCCTTCATAGCGAGGGGATTTGAGTACAGGGACAGGGAGGTGTTGCTACAGTTGTACAGGGCCTTGGTGAGGCCACACCTGGAGTATTGTTTACAGTTTTGGTCTCCTAACTTGAGGAAGGACATTCTTGCTATTGAGGGAGTGCAGCGAAGGTTCACCAGACTGATTCCCGGGATGGTGGGACTGACCTATCAAGAAAGACTGGATCAACTGGGCTTGTATTCACTGGAGTTCAGAAGAATGAGAGGGGACCTCATAGAAACGTTTAAAATTCTGACGGGTTTAGACAGGTTAGATGCAGGAAGAATGTTCCCAATGTTGGGGAAGTCCAGAACCAGGGGTCACAGTCTAAGGATAAGGGGTAAGCCATTTAGAACTGAGATGAGGAGAAACTTCTTCATCCAGAGCATGGTGAACCTGTGGAATTCTCTACCACAGAAAGTTGTTGAGGCCAATTCACTAAATATATTCAAAAAGGAGTTAGATGAAGTCCTTACTACTAGGGGGATCAAGGGGTATGGCGAGAAAGCAGGAATGGGGAACTGAAGTGCATGTTCAGCCATGAAGGGCCGAATGGCCGACTCCTGCACCTATTTTCTATGTTTCTATGTTAATATACCGGACTTTGATTTTTTTGTCAGATTACAGTTACATTTCGGATTCGGGGGGCCTTATGAGTGTGAGTGATGGAAGATCTGTATCCCTCGCTGGGTTCACCCATTCAGCTCTGCTGTTTTGGGGGTGCCCTTCTTGGAGGTGAGGTTCATCCCCACAGTGGTGGAGGGTCAGAAGGAGCTCTTGCATCCCTCCTGATGCCAGCTAGCTCAGAGTAACCAAGGTCAAAGGGCTCGGGAGTAGGCCACTGGCAACGCAAGATCTGGAGAGGCCATAGGGAAGCAAAAAGGAAGAAGAAAATCAGCTGTTTATTTACACATAATTCCAAGTCAAAAATGAGGGGAGGGTTGCAGTAGCATTTCTGCACAAAGGAGAAAACATGAACATTAGTCACATAATTTCATATTTTTTAAGAAGATGTTTCAGACTGAAAGAGACAATTTCAGATCCTGGAAGTTTTCTGGCTTTTCTTTTACTATACTCTGCAAAAACAATTGATGGACAAATTTAAAAACTAGGCAATACATGACAATCCCTGGAGTTAAACACTGCAATCATTTGATTCTCTCCCGCGTGATTATTGAAAGTATATTTCAAGCAAATAACAAAATATCTGGGGTTTGAAATTGCTCGAGGGTTCTGACAGTTTCTGGCCGTAATTCCAGCAGGGGATGGGTGGAACCACTTGGAAACAGCAGAGACCCAGTCGAGCCAAGTCTCTGCCATTTCCGAGAGTTTTTGACTTGCCTGGTAAGGAGCGGAATCTCGGCCCACTCCTTACAAGGCAAACAATATCAAGGTGGTAGAGCTCAGGACAGTGACTCCGTACATTGGGAGTTCCCACTCTAGTGGCTCAGTTGGGACCCGGTGTGCCTGTGATGCTGTGGTGCAAGCGGAAACTAGTATTTCCAGGCCCTGAGTACCCGTAAAGGGACCGCTGGAGGCCGCTCAAACCACCTCCCACACCCTTCCCGCCCCCAAAAAATTGTGAAATGTACTTTTTTTGAAATCAGGTGGAGTAGGAGTGTTCTTACGGGTTCCTCCAAACAACTGTTGCTTGCTGCCCCTCTCTCGATTGCCTCCTCCCGACCCGCACGTACCTGTGGGTCTCTGTGCTGGCTGAAATTGGTTAGGCCCTGGCAGATGAGCTGTGTCAGGGTGCTTCATTGATGTCTGAAACTCTCCTGAATTATGCTGATGAAGCCTGAGGACAAATTTAGGATGGTCCTTAATATGCCCTTACTATACAGTATAAATGCACACGAGGCCCATACTTGAGAGAAGATCATTCTGTGACCAGTTATCTTTATTACCAAGACTTCAAGAGACAGACGGTGGGTGGAGCTTCCCCTTTTATACCGGAAGGTCCAGGTTAGGAGTGTCTCCCACAAGTTCGCCCCCTGTGGTCAGTGTTCTCAAGGTATACAACTTAGGTCAGCTTATATATGGGTTACAATGACAGTTGAATACATGATATCACCTCCCCCCCAAAGTCTTATTTGGATCACAGGTTAAGTCTCTCTGGTGGTTTACACTCTCTTGTAGAGCGCCTGATTTGGGGCTCCGGTTGTTGGGCGCTGGCCTTAGTGTCTGCTGTTGGCGGTGCCTCAGGCCTGTCCGGACTGCCCACAGGGACTGGGCTCTCCTCCACTTGGTTCCGGTGTTCGGTAAACTGTGGTGGAGTAAACTCTACATCGTGTTCTTCCTCTGCTTCTTCTATGGGGTTGCTGAACCTCCTTTTAGTTTGATCTATGTGTTTGCGGCAGATTTGTCCATTGGTAAGTTGAACAACCAAAACCCTATTCCCCTCTTTGGTAATCACAGTGCCTGCAAGCCATTTGGGCCCTGCAGCATAATTAAGGACAAAAACAGGGTCATTGACATCAATACATCGCGCCCTCGCATTCCTGTCATGGTAGTCACATTGTGACAGACGCCTGCTCTCAATAATTTCTTTCATGGTAGGGTGTATAAGGGGTAACCTGGTTTTGAGCGTCCTTTTCATAAGCAGCTCTGTGGGTGGAACCTGTGTGAGTGAGTGTGGTCGGGATCTATTGGTCAACAGGAGGCGTGATAAGCGGCTTTGTAGGAAACCTCCTTGGATTCTGAGCATCCCCTGTTTGATTATCTGCACTGCTTGTTCCGCCTGGCGGTTTGAGGCCGGCTTGAACGGTGCTGTTCTGACATGGTTGATTCCATTGCCTGCCATGAAGTCCTGGAATTCAGTGCTTGTGAAGCATGGGCCATTGTCGCTGACCAAGATGTTCAGTAGACCATGGGCGGTGAACATTACCCGTAGACTTTCTACCGTGGCAGAGGATGTGCTTGAATTTAAAATGGCACAATCAATCCATTTGGAGTAGGCGTCTACTACAACCAAAAACATTTTTCCCATGAAAGGACCTGCGTAGTCCACATGGATGCATGACCATGGCTTGGCGGGCCAGGACCAGTGTCTAAGGGGGGGCTTCCCTGGGTGCGTTTCACAACTGAGCACACATGTTGCACCTGCGAACACAAAGTTCCAGGTCTGCATCTATCCCCGACCACAAACGTGTGACCTGGCAATTGCCTTCATCATGACAATGCCCGGGTGCTCATTGTGAAGTTCTCTGATAAACACCTCTCTGCCCTTCTGGGGCATGACTACTCGGTTTCCCCACAGTAGGCAATCGGCCTGAATCAAGAGTTCATCTTGCACCTATGAAACGGTTTAAACTCCTCAGGGCATGCCCCGTACGTGGCTGCCCATTCAGGACACGTTTCTTAACTAAAGACAGTAGCGGGTCTTTATTTGTCCAGACTTTAATCTGACCGGCTGTCACAGGTGAGCCTTCGCTGTCGAAAGCTTCAACAGCCATGACCATCTCAGCATCATGCTCAGTTGTCCCCTCAGTGGTGGCTAGTGGGAGCCTGCTGAGTGCATCGACAGTTTTCAGTGCACGGTCTGTGCCGAATTGTGTAGTCATAGGCGGCTAACGTAAGTGCCCACTTGTGTATGCGGGCCGATGCATTCGCATTTATGGCCTTGTTATCGGCCAAAAGGGATGTTAGGGATTTGTGATCTGTCTCCAGCTCAAATTTCCTGCCATACAGGTACTGGTGCGTTTTTTTTACTGCATATACACATGCTAGCGCTTCCTTTTCTACCATCCCGTAGCCCCTTTCTGCCTGGGACAAACTTCTGGAGGCATAAGCTACTGGCTGCATCTGACCATTGGCATACACATGCTGCAACACACAACCGACCCCATAGGACGACGCATCACACGTTAAAACTAGTTTCTTACACGGGTCATATAACGTTAACAGTTTGTTGGAGCATAACAAATTGCATGCTCTATCAAAAGCCCTTTCCTGGCTGTCCCCCCAGACCCAATCACGACCTTTGCATCGGAGCACGTGTAGCAGTTCTAACAGCATGCTCAATTTGGGAAGAAAGTTGCCAAAATAGTTCAGGAGCCCCAGGAACAAAAGCAGTGCCGTCGTGTTACGGGGTCTGGGTGCTCTCTGGATCGCTTCCGTTTTGGACGCAGTAGGTCTGATCCCGTCTGCTGCTACCCTCCTCCCCAGGAATTCTACCTCTCGAGCTAAGAAGACACACTTTGCCTTTTTCAGTCGCAGCCCTACCCGGTCCAGTCTGCGTAGCACCTTCTCCAGGTTGTGGAGGTGTTCTTCAGTATCATGACCCGTGATGAGGATGTTGTCTTGAAAAACCACCGTCCTTGGAATCGACTTGAGGAGGCTTTCCATATTTCGCTGAAAGATCGCGGCGGCCGAACGAATCCCGAACGGACATCTGTTGTACTCAAACTACCCCTTGTGTGTCGTGATGGTGGTCAGCTTCTTCGACTCGCTCGCCAGCTCCTGGGTCATGTAAGCTGAGGTCAGGTCCAATTTTGAAAAAAGTTTGCCACCGGATAGCATCGCAAAGAGGTCCTCCACTCTCGATAGCGGGTACTGGTCTTGGAGTGACAACCAATTGATGGTAGCCTTGTAATTGCCACATATCCTGACCGACACATCCGCCTTGAGCACCGGCATGATCGGGCTCGCCCAGTCACTGAATGCCTTCCCTCAGCAGGCAGTCTAATTCGCATCCTATCTTTCCCCGCATCACGTACGGCACCGCTCTGGCCTTGTGGTGTACTGGCCTGGCGTCCGGGTTTATGTGAATCACTACCTTGGTCCGCATGAAAATGCCGATGCCGGGTTGAAATAAAGAGACAAATTTGTCCAGGACCTGTGAGCATGATATTCGCTCCACAGAAGAAATTGCATCGACATCGCCCCAGTTCCAGTTCATGACAGCAAGACAACTCCTCCCCAGTAGTGCGGGACCGTCCCCCGGGACAATCCAGAGTGGCAACCTGTTCTCCGAATCTTTGTGGATTATGACTACTGTGGCACTGCCTAGCACCGGAATGATCTCCTTTGTTTATGTCCGTAGCAGTGCATCAATCGGCAATAATTTTGGCCTCCTAGCCTTAGACACCCACAACCTTTCAAACTGTTTGATACTCATCAGGGACTGGCTGGCCCCCTTGTCCAGCTCTATTAATACTGGGATGCCATTGAGTAGCACTTTCATCATTATCGGTGGCGTCTTGGAATATGAACTGCATATGTGCTCCACATGAACTCACTGAACTTCAGCTTCCAGCGAGTTCCCCCAGTATTCATTTGGCCTCGTAGGGCTTACAGCGGGCCCGTCCTCCTCGTACATCAACCTGGCTGCAGGCTTCCTGCACATATGCGCCAAGTGACCACTGATGTTGCAGTTTCTGCAGGTATATTGGCAAGCTCTGGCTGGGTGTTTGCCTCCACACCTCCAGCATGAGCCGGAGGCCCTATTGTTGGAAACAAAAGGTCTATTACAAGTCGCTCGTACAAGACTGTCTCTGTAACTGTCCTTAATTGCACCATTAACAGGTGTTGATGGCCCCATTACTAGCCGCATTGTCCATTACAATGGCATGAATCGCCGTTCAGCTAGCCATTGTCTCTGTTGAATTCCCCCTTTGGGTCCGATTGCCCTTGTCTGCCGAGAGAACTGTGTGGCGCATTAACAATGTTGACTCCCTGGTCGTTTGCCGCATTTGAGCCAAGATTTTTGCCATAAATCATTCTTGTCTCTTCCTCCCCTGAGATAATTGTCTGGGCTATCAGAGCCACCGCTTCCAAGGTCAAGTCTTTGGTCTCAATCAGTTTCCTGAAAACCCCAGCATGCCCGATGCTCTTAATAAAAAAGTCTTGCAGCATCTCCGCTCTGCATGCATCTGTGAACTTACATAGGCTCGCCAGTCGCCGGAGGTCTGCCACGAAGTCTGGAACGCTTTGCCCTTCTCGCCGCCGGTGCGTGTAAAACCGATGTCTCACCAGGTGCATGCTGCTCGCCGGTTTAAGGTGTTCCCCATCAACTTACTGAGCTCTTCAAACGTCTTGTCCGCCGGCTTCTCTGGCACTAGAAGGTCCTTCATCAGGGAGTACGTTCTGGATCCACAAACCGTCAGGAGATGAGCCCTGCGTTTGTCGGCCGAATCCTGTCCCAACCATTCCTTAGTGACAAAACTTTGCTGTAGTCTCTCAATAAAATCGTCCCAATCATCACCAACACAGTACCTCTCTTCTGTGCTGCTAATGGCCATGCTCGCGTGGTTTAAATCCCAGTTTCTTGTTGCCATTAAAATGTCCTTACTATACAGTTTAAATGCACACGAGGCCCATACTTGAGAGAAGATCACTCTGTGACCAGTTACCTTTATTACCAAGACCTCAAGAGACAGACAGTGGGTGGAGCTTCCCCTTTAATACTGGAAAGTCCAGGTTAGGAGTGTTCTCAAGGTGTACAACTTAGGTTAGTTGAATACATGACAGTCCTTGCAACTCAGTATTCTAGCGGGCTCTCGCTATATATCGCCAGAATCAAACTCAGTTTGGGGCACGAATGAATTTAGGGCCTACAGTCTCAAGTGAAGTTTCAAAAATGTTGTCTCCCTTACTGGAGACTCGGGTGAACACATTCCATTGAAGAAGGGGATGTTTTAAGCTCCATTCAAATGTGCCTTTATGATGAGTCGAGCAAGAATAGCTTTGTTTTATCTATAGAAATATTAATTATTTGGACCATCCAGACCTCCTTAAAATCTTGGCAGTGGTTTTCATGACTTGTGGAATATAAACTTAGCAGCTGCTAAGTTTATTTTTCATTTTATTTTACAGTCATTTTTTCAGTCAAAAAAATCTCTAAGCGGCTGTATAAATTATTAGCTCATAATCAGGGAACATAAAACAACCCTGCACTCGAGATTTTACAGTGCACAGCAGCAATGTTTATAGAATCATAGAATGGTTACAGCACGGAAGAAGGCCATTTGGCCCATCGAGCCCGTGCCAACTCTCAACTAGCCCTACTCCCCGGCCCTGTCCCTGTAGCCCTGCAATTTTTTTTCCTTCAGATACTTATCGAACTCTCTTTTGAAAGATAAAATAGAGTCTGCCTCCACCACCCTTTCAGGCAGTGCATTCCAGATCTTAACCACTCGCTGCGTAAAAAAGTTTTTCTTCTGTCGCCTTTGGTTCTTTTGCCAATCACCTTAAATCTGTATCCTCTGGTTCTCGACCCTTCTGCCAATAGGAACAGTTTCTCTCTATCTCCTCGATCCAGACCCTGCATGATTTTGAGCACCTCCATCAAATTTCTATCAATCTTCTCTGCTCCGAAGAGAACAACCTCAGCTTCTCCAGTCAATCCATGTAACCGAAGTCCCACATTCCTGGAATCATTCTTGTAAATCTTTTCTGCACCCACTCTAAAGCCTTCACATCCTTCCTAAAGTGTCGTGCCCAGAATTGGACACAGTAGTCCAGTAGGTGCCGAACCAGTATTTTATACAGGTTCATCATAATTTCCATGTTATTTACTCTATACTTCTATTTATGAAGCCCAGGAACCCGTAAGTCTTTTTAACTGCTTTCTCAACCTGCCCTGCCACCTTCAACGATTTATGCACACATATCCCCAGGTCTCTCTGTTCGTGCACTCCCTTTAGGATTGTACCATTTAGTTTACTTATTCAATATTTACATCAATGCAACTTGTATAATAGATTAAAATATGGGATTTTTTTTATGCAGCGGAATATATAGTAACTTTTCTCCCATCATTTGCATAAACCTGTTAGTTTGAATGGTAGCATACTAAAGTAAAAGGAATATTTTGGTTTACATGTGTGCAGTATAAATAGAACGTACATTAACAGCGGGACGTTTAAAAACAATTCCTGCTCATGAAGTGGTCCTCCCTGTTCCTAATACACTCATGGGTAATTCAGACCGATGCTGCTCTGCAGGATACTTATTTTGTAAAACCACTGCTCATTAGCATACAGCTGTTTAGCATTCCCTGTGCCTGCGTAAATCTCTGGTGCACTGGCATTTCTTCAGCATGAGAGCTGAACTGTAATTTCCAGCTGATTGCCTTCCACAGGGGCATTTGTGCACTGCGGCTACAGCTTTAAATGCTCTTCCACAAATACCCAGCAATCTTCCTGTATTTTCAGCTTGTCCGTGAGCCAGTCGAAATGCTGTTTTCAACACTTCCCCGGCCAGCTATGCTTGCTAAAGTGTCATGAATGCTTATCGCTAACATTAATCAAAGCTGCGTTTAGATCTGCTGTTCTCTATTACCTTTTAAAATCAATCTCCTACAGTATTCATTGACCTGCGTCTGACATATGTGTCCATTATCAGTAAAGCTGCTGCATGGCTGCAAACATTTTGCTGAATGTGATAAAAAGAAAATCAAAGTATAATTTTAAAAATAGGCTTATGTTATCATATAACATATTTATAAAATATTTACATATATGCTGGTTAATTTTTCAACATTTTATTTCCATCATTTGAAGCCTCTTTCCTTTCCCAGGATTCACGACCAAGTCCCAGAGGCACCCTGATCCCTAGAGGTGAGGCTGAAAATATCAGAATCTGTTTCTGAAGTGTTCTCCGCCTGATGCCCAGTGTTACTGATTTCATTACACATTTCCTGGCAATGTAGCAATCTTTTATCTTTAATGCTGAAGAGCAGTAAGTCATGTCTGTCCACCTCGGCCCTTTCTGAATAACACTGCAACTGTTGGTCACTGTTAAAGGCATCCAGGTCTTTCACGCAGAGTTGCTGTGGGTCCTTCGAGCTGTACCTAGGCCTCATGTCATTATAACCCAGTGGGCATTGGCTCTCCTTTCTAACCTTTGGGCTACTTATGGCCTGCTTTTTACTGGAGCCATGTTTTCCAAAATGGCGGGATCCTGCACTTTGGTTCCCTCGGATGCCTGAGGATTCACAACTCCCAGTCAAGATGGTTTTAGAAGTCGTTTCTCCTAATTGATGCTTTCCTTTACCGCTGAACTCCCGCAGTTCCCTTGCGATATCATTAGCTGGCATTCTGTCCCATTCTCTACTGTCCTGGTAATCTGCAAGAACAACAATCCAGTTTAGTACCAATACATATTTAATATTGTGTGCTCAGTACTCAAGGTGGTTCTAATTATAGGTTATTTACTGATGCGAGGCTGATAATAGCATAGCAGGTCCATTTCTGAATTTACAGTGGATTGTTTAATGTTGAATGTTGTTGTTGTAAATCAATTATACAAGGTTAAAGTTTGATAACTTTTTAACATATTTGACTCTTGAAATCAATGCTTAAAAATAGTTTATTTATGTGCATGGCACACATTTTCAGATAGTTAAGTCCTAAAAATTCAAAATAGATATTTATGAAATATATTCAGACAAAGAATTCTATATAGTTGGAATGAAAGCAAAGTGGTTTGTTTGATAGCATTCTCTGCTTCAGTCAAAAATTACTGGAGTAAAGGTCAGAAGACATATTGATTAGCATACTGCATTTTTGCCTCAGGGACCTTGGTACAAATTCAAACCAAACGGTAAAGTGAACCTTCTCTTTGCCAGCTGTAATATTTCTTTTGAAAAATGAGTTGCGGCAGTTTCATCCCAGGTCTTGGCGACTGTGGGTCAACACCACAAAACTGCCTTCCATTCTTCACAAAGCAGTGGTGACAACTGAAGAAACAATGAGGACAAGTGATAAAGGAAATGGAAGACTCCATACTGAAATTACGACAGAGTTAAGGAACCCTCCAGTGCCTAAGCATGTAATGTAGTCTGACATTTCAGTGCAGTACTGAGGAATTGCTGAGACATTCCAGCCTAGAAATTCGATGGCACTGCGCCTATTTTATAGGTGTAAAACAGATGCCTAAGGGTCCAATATAGTACAAGGCGTGAACACGCTTATTCCACGCCAGAAGTGCACTACCGCTGTATTGGATTAGGTCTGCTCAGTAGGTTTCCAGGGTGCTCATCTGCAACCAGTAGGATTATTGCATATGCAGATCAGAAGCCTAATGCCTGCTTTAGACCCCTTTCCCAAATGGGTCTGCAAATGATCATGTTGCGCTCAGTTGTGTTTAGGCGCTCAGTGGTCCTTATAGGGATTGGTGGAGGCTGCCACCCAAAATATTGTGAAACGTGTAATGAATTTCGAGTAGCACTTGGTTGCCAGCTGGCACTCAGCTAGGTGCAAGATCTGATGTTGCGGGTGGGGAGGGGGTGTCATGGAACGGAATGGTGGGAGGGGTAAGTCTAGGACAGGGGAGGCCTAAGCTTTGCTTTTGGGTCCTCTCGGCTCCACAAACGAATGGCCTCTTCTACTTCTGATTCTCGTCTGACTTAAATTCACCTGGCATAGAAAGCCACAGCGGTTTCCTCACTCAGATTGGAGATAAAAAATCGGGCACGCCCTCAGTTCCCAATCTGCACATTTAAAGAAGGACCCTCGCCAGCTGCAAGCCAGTGCCTTTGCTGCTGCTCAGAAGAGCAGGTTGAAATTGAAAACTGAGGGATCCAAGCGGGACATCAGCGGATAAGTCATCTCGTTGATTTTAACTCGCTATCCACCGGTAGGGTTAAAATCAACACCTTCATATGAATTTGGCATACATTTGCAAAATAATTTAAAAACACTTGTTCATAAGTGATACATTTTGGTAGGAAGAACGAGGACAGGCAATAAGAACCAATTGGTACAATTTTAAAGGGGGCGGGTGCAGGAACAGAGGGATCTGAGGATGTATGTACACAAAGGTGGCAGGGCAAGCTGAGAAGGCCGTTAAAAAAAGCATATGGGATTCTTGGTTTTATTAATAGAGGAATAGGGTACAAAAACAAGGATGTCATGCTAAACCTTTATAAAACATTGGGCAAGGGCTGGATTTTCGGGTCGTTTGTGCTCCGGGTTTCGCAGGTTTTGACCCATGGCAAAAAATGGGATGGAGAGCTCTATTGCGTCCAGTTGCGATCCTCCGGTCAGGTTTTGCGATGGTGCTTAGAAGCACTCCTTGCGACACCAGCAGAAGTTTCGACTTGCACCTGACCCGTACACCCCGAAACGTGCCCCGCGATGACCGCCAGGGAAAACACAGCGGTCCAGGCCGACCGGCGCGGTGAGGTGGATAAACTGAAAAAAAGGTAAGTTCCAGTGTTTATTCTTTTATTTTTTTTTCAGCGATTTGTGTTGTAAGGGTATGGGCAATGTTTTTTGAATGTTTTTGTGAATTATTTGGTTGGGGGGGTTTCCCCTCCCAAGGCCTCTCTCGGAGCATTCCCGGCCCCGCAGTTTGTTGGTGAGGTTCCCGTTTTTGCGCCGCGAACGTCGTACAATGCCTCCCTTTGCGCTGCGGCCCAGATGACAAAAATTACTCCACACAGCGCAAACGTTAATCAGGTTATAAATTTTCCGGCCCGCCTCGCCCCGAAAACGGCAAAGCCGAAAATTCAACCCTAGTTCTGCACCAGCTGGAGTACTGTGTTCAATTCTGGGCACCACACTTTAGGAAGGTGTCAAGGCCTTCGAGAGGGTGCAGAAGAGATTTAGTAGAATGGTACCAGGGATGAAAGATTTCAGTTATGTGATGAAACATAGACATAGACATAGAAAATAGGTGCAGGAGCAGGCCATTCAGCCCTTCTAGCCTGCACCGCCATTCAATGAGTTCATGGCTGAACATGAAACTTCAGTACCCCATTCCTGCTTTCTCGCCATACCCCTTGATCCTCCGAGTAGTAAGGACTTCATCTAACTCCCTTTTGAATATATTTAGTGAATTGGCCTCAACTACTTTCTGTGGTAGAGAATTCTACAGGTTCACCACTCTCTGGGTGAAGATGTTTCTCCTCATCTCAGTCCTAAATGGCTTACCCCTTATCCTTAGACTGTGACCCCTGGTTCTGGACTTCCCCAACATTGGGAACATTCTTCCTGCATCTAACCTGTCTAAACCCGTCAGAATTTTAAACGTTTCTATGAGGTCCCCTCTCATTCTTCTGAACTCCAGTGAATACAAGCCCAGTTGATCCAGTCTTTCTTGATAGGTCAGTCCCACCATCCCTGGAATCAGTCTGGTAAATCTTCGCTGCACTCCCTCAAAAGCAAGAATGTCCTTCCTCAAGTTAGGAGACCAAAACTGTACACAATACTCCAGGTGTGGCCTCACCAAGGCCCTGTACAACTGTAGCAACACCTCCCTGCCCCTGTACTCAAATCCCCTCGCTATGAAGGCTAACATGCCATTTGCTTTCTTAACCGCCTGCTGTACCTGCATGCCAACCTTCAATGACTGATGTACCATGACACCCAGGTCTTGTTGCACCTTCCCTTTTCCTAATCTGTCACCATTCAGATAATAGTCTGTCTCTCTGTTTTTACCACCAAAGTGGATAACCTCACATTTATCCACATTATACTTCATCTGCCATTCATTTGCCCACTCACCTAACCTATCCAAGTCGCTCTGCAGCCTCATAGCATCCTCCTCGCAGCTCACACTGCCACCCAACTTAGTGTCATTCGCAAATTTGGAGATACTACATTTAATCCCCTCGTCTAAATCATTAATGTACAATATAAACAGCTGGGGCCCCAGTACAGAACCTTGCGGTACCCCACTAGTCACTGCCTGCCATTCTGAAAAGTACCCATTTACTCCTACTCTTTGCTTCCTGTCTGACAACCAGTTCTCAATCCACGTCAGCACACTACCCCCAATCCCATGTGCTTTAACTTTGCACATTAATCTCTTGTGTGGGACCTTGTCGAAAGCCTTCTGAAAGTCCAAATATACCACATCAACTGGTTCGCCTTTGTCCACTTTACTGGAAACATCCTCAAAAAATTCCAGAAGATTTGTCAAGCATGATTTCCCTTTCACAAATCCATGCTGACTTGGACCTATCATGTCATCATTTTCCAAATGCGCTGCTATGACATCCTTAATAATTGATTCCATCATTTTACCCACTACTGAGGTCAGGCTGACCGGTCTATAATTCCCTGTTTTCTCTCTCCCTCCTTTTTTAAAAAGTGGGTTTACATTGGCTACCCTCCACTCGATAGGAACTGATCCAGAGTCAATGGAATGTTGGAAAATGACTGTCAATGCATCTGCTATTTCCAAGGCCAACTCCTTAAGTACTCTGGGATGCAGTCCATCAGGCCCTGGGGATTTATCGGCCTTCAATCCCATCAATTTCCCCACACAATTTCCCGACTAATAAAGATTTCCCTCAGTTCCTCCTCCTTACTAGACCCTCTGACCCCTTTTATATCTGGAAGGTTATGAGACTGAAGAAGCTGGGTTTGTTCTTCTTAAAGCAGAGAAGGTTAAGAGGAGATTTAATAGAGGTGTTCAAAATCATGAATGGTTTTTATAGAGTAATTAAAGAGAAACTGTTTCTAGTGGCAGAAGGGTCAGTAACCAGAGGACACAGATTTAAGGCAATTGGCAAAAGAACCGTAGGCAACACAAGGAAACATTTTTATTTATACAGTGAGTTGTTGCGATCTGGAATGCACTGCCTGAAAGGGTGGAAGCAGATTCAATAGTAACATTCAAAAGAGAATTGAATAAGTACTTGAAAGGAATGAAATTACAGGGCTATGGGGAAAAAGCAGAGGAGTGGTATTAATTGAAAAGCTCTACCAGTTAGCTGGTACAGGCACGATGGGCAGAATGGCCTCCTTCTGTGCTGTATCATTCTACCATTCTAAGTCCATTTTTATGCTGTATGTTTTATACTATTATGTTACTAAGCTGCTGCACAATAGAAATTTTTAAAATCTTCAGACCATGCTGCTGTGCAATTTTTCCATTTCTTTATATTTTCATCTGACTCCAAGGGTGCTTTTACACTAAATCTGTAGCTTTGCTGCAAAGTGAAACCCATTCATCTCGATTCTGCAGTTATAGTGTAAAATCTGAACCCAGGGTTAGCGATCAATTTGAAACCAGAATGATGCACGGCGAGACTCCATGGAGGAGGGAGTCTGATTTAAGCTCCACATTGTAATATCGGTGTGAGGCTGAAACCACTTTGTGCTGTAGCTAAACGTGTTGTGTAAATGAATTCTAAGAAAAAAGGGTTTTACTTTGGAGGGTGAGTGGATTTTTCCTCACTGTCTTTATTTTCAGATTATGCAAATGTGATCCCAATAAATTTGGCTAGATTAATGATTTGGGCTATCCCAAATGAGCATTGATTAAGATACTGTACAAGCCTTTACTTAACTACCAATCATAAGCCTTCATGCCAGCTGGTAAAACATTCCAAGGAACAAAAGGAACTCCTGCTCTCTAAAAGAAAAGCTAGGCCCAAAAATGTATAAAATAAATTCACTGTCAATATACTTTTCTGTGTATCTTCATCACAGCACAGAAAGGGAAGAGTTAGTTGTCCAACAGTCAATCAAAGTGGCTGACTCCTAAGATGCCCTTGTAGGTGTCTGGAAGGTTTCTGTGGCATACAAATCGAGCACAGTGATGATCCTAACTTCCATCATTAACGCATTGCAGATGGTTAACCGCCTTCTATGACCAGATGGAATAGCTCAGATCATCATATCATCATCATCATAGGCGGACCCTTGAAACGAGGATGACTTCCTTCCACGCCAAAAACAGAACGAGTTCACAGGTGTTTTAATGAAGGGTGGAAGATGCCTGTGCGTGAATTTTTTTAACGTGGGGTGGCCGTTGCACACCAGCCACCACATGGGCTTGACAGAGTTAGGTCTTGGTCCAGTGACAAGGATTACCCAAGACAACTGGAGACCAGCTCTGCTGCACGGACCTAGTGCGCACACGTATCGCAATGTGGGCTGGCCCGTGCTGTCCCTGGGTCTCCGGCCCCAAACTCGCACCTCCCCTGGGCTCCGATCACGTCCCTCTACAGTCTCTCACCGGTCCTGCTGTACCTGCCCAGGTTCCAATCACTGACCTGGATCTTGATGACATCACTCTTCACAGCCATCGCCCTCCTGCACCAGCTCGCGTTGTACCTTGAAGTAGCCTTCACGCTGCCCATGGCCGCCGCTCGCCACTCCTTTTATGGCCCCGACCTGCTGCTGATGTTCCCTCGCAGGTCGGGGCCTTAGGTCGAGTAGCAAGGCTCTCTTGGCTCGTAGATGATGGTTTCTTCTCTCCGTTCCAGATGGAATGCTCGGTCCTTATGTCTGGAGTCGATCACATTGCGTCAACTTCACCGTCCTGTCCTCCGCCATTACACAGCTCAGATGCAGCCTCACTGGTGAGCCTAAGCCTTCTCATGCGCTGCTCTTGTGCCATGCCCATGTAGCTACCTGTTGCAATAGACCCATTAACTGGCCAGGTCTCAGTTCAATGATGAAAACAGTCAAATTCTCCAGTCACTTTCTCCCCATGCACACAACTCTACATTTTTGCTAAAATTTACAGAGAGGAATGTTGGGTTCTGGATATTACTGAAAAGATTTTGCTCATAAAGTAGAAGTATTCTGATCATAAAGGTCTTACCGATATTTGAGATGGTTGTTTATTAAACATAACAGTATTAGATTTTTACATACTGCTAGCTATTTGTATCTTTTTTTACAGCCCTTTGATACCTTCGCATCATTATATTACTGCCCCCTGTTTATTAAAAGTCTAGAGCTACAACCAAATTAGTATTTAATTTAGCTTTCCTTTCTTTTCATAATTGAATTAAGGGACTTACTACAGGGGATACAATCCACTTGACAGCAAACATCCACTGACAATGCCCCCTCCCTCAAACACACACACACAAAACTTTTCAGTGTGTAAATGCCTGAATCAGCAGCTTACTCTTCTGTCACAACTCGGCTCAATTCATTATTTATTGGGATGCACCAATCAACATTCAGCCTGTCAGCTACATTGTTGAAATGAAAGGAATCTATGTAAAGGTGCTGGGGGAAATCTGTAGTCTCCAGACATGAGTTTTCAGACTGTGGCCTGTCAGCGAACAGCAACATTCAAGGCAGACATCAGACAGAATGGACCTCTTTGATCTGAACCCTCAGCAGGGAGCTTAGATCTCTGTACAGTTTGAAAATCTAAATGAAGTTTCAAGAGATATGTGTTCAAGACCAAAAGATGGAACTCCAGGCTATAGAGGCTGTAAGGAATTAAGGTATTTCATGAAAAATAATTCATACCTATACAGTAAATCACATTCCAGCACACAAGGGACCAATCAACCAATCACATTATGTGAAATGCTTCATGTCACAGGTAGTTTTTTTCCCCCATTAAATACAAAAAATGACTTAACACTGAGACCTACGAGACTGTGGAGCATTTCACCTGTGGTGACTGGTTAAGTAACCTTTATTCAACAATGACTTGACAATAGTTTCAACACTCTTGGGACCAGATTTCCAAAACATGTCCCAGAATTTGCAACACAAGCACTTCCGTTGAGAAAATAGGTCAGTGTGAGTTACTTTCAGCAGAATTACATTAGAATTAAACTTGTGCAGTCCTGAGAAATCATTGCCTTTAAAGGTCATAAGGGCACGGCATTCACATCCCAAACAAAGCTACAAGAGAAGCTTGCAACTGGTTGGCAAGTTTCAGAAGTCAGGGGTATTTTTTTATTTATCGTCGAAGACACCCCGGAGAGGACCACCAGGGAGTCCAACAGAAATGATGTATGCAATGTAACACCAAAGAAGTAAGAATAAAAAATAGCCTCGCTGGCCTACAAATCCTTTAATAACTAGCCTTTCAGTAGTCAGCATCTATTTTACCTTCTCAAAGTAATAAAGTCCATTATGTGACACCAAACTTGTCATTATAATCTGTTATGCTGCTGGAACCCCATCATTCAGTTCAAACAGCTTTTGTTGGCCTGTAACAGATTCCATCATTGAAGCAGCTCATAGGAGGGAAGGGACCAATACAGAGTGTTAGTGCACTGTTCTTTCACTTCTAATGAAGGATTGAGATTCAGGCTCGACTACGTGACAGGCTGTCTTTCTCCCTTTACTACTCTCGCCGACCACTTTTACGGGGCACGACTAAATGTGTTCCAACAAGTACAAAATTGTCATTAAATTGTTATGTATTTATGATTATGCAATTCCTCTCCCCCATACCTGCCCCCTCCTTCCCACCCCCTTTTGAAAGACCACATGGAACAGGAGAGCAAATCAGTTTGTCTTGAAATCCTACTTGTATTTGCCACATTATAAATCTGGTGCTGTGGAGAGGAGAGAAGCAGTGAAATTTCATTTAAACATTTCTTACATTTATATCGCGGTTTTCATGTCCTCAGGAAGTTCCCAAAGCACTTCATGACAAATGAATTGCTTTTCAACTATTGTAATGCAGGCAAATACAACAGACAATTTTTACAGAGTAAGGTGTTGTTCTCATACTCTATTTATTTGTTACAGTTCACGATGGACATTACGACCCTGCGGGAGCTATTCACAGTTGCTGTGTTCATTCTGGTTCATGCCGGTTTGGGACACCATATTGGGTTGTATAAAAGCACAGTTAAGTTAAGTTACATTACTCCTGGCTCAGTTTGTCAGTTATTTACACGTACACAACATAATTTGGCGACAAGGATGACTAAAAATAACCTCCTACCCTGCCCCCCGCCCCCCCCCCCCAATCTTTCCTCTCCACACCCAGGGACCTTCCAATTCCATGGCCAAGATGGATAAAAAGTTTTTCTACGTACATCACGGCGAGTGGGTTAGACAGTGACAACGTAACACCAGCTCGCCGCCATGCAATACTTATCCACTGCCTCAGAGTCCTACAATAAAATGGTGAGCGCCCGAGAGAACTATTTTGGAACAAAGAAAAGTACCTTGATGGAGAGATCCCAATTTCATAAAAGGGGGCAAGGGAATGGTGAACCAATCAAACAGTACATCATTTCATTAACTGAACTGACCACCATGTGTAACTTTGGATCAATTACAGAGGAAATAATCAGGGATCAAATGATTGCGAAAACACCGATCCCCCACATTCAGGAACGCTTGCTATTGGAGGATGATAAATTGTCATTGGATAAAGCAACTAATTTGGCCATCCAAATTGAATCAGTGCTTTCCGATTCAAAAGTGATCAGATCCCCTGCTCCCCCTGTGCAACAGACTGCAGCTACAGCCCATGTGCAAGGCGTTCGTCCAAAGCGGAAATCACAGCAGAGACCCAGGGATAGTAATAAGCCACCCACTACAGATCGCGGGCTTAACTTTGACTATTTTAACTTTGGGGACAAATCACACTCAGCAAAGAGTCTTAACTGCCCTGCACGTGGGAAGAAATGCTCTGCATGTGGGGAAATGAGCCATTTTTCTAGTGTCTGTCGCTCATCGCAGCATATTCGACATGTGGACAACCCCGAAAGTGATGACCCCATGGTTTTCACTGTTAGTGACATTTTGCACATTGGTTCAGGCAAATTCAAGGAATGTGAGTTAAACATTGACGGCACACCCTGCTGCCTCCTCATTGACCTTGGAGCCAAAGTCTCCAAATTGAGCGAGTTTGTGTATGAAACCCACTTCACGCACTGTCAACTGCAGCCCACAACTTCCATTCTACATGCGTACTCCAACTCCAAAATTGAGGTACTTAGGGTAATATCTGTCCCGATATACTACAAGGACATAACGTTGGAGAACTAATCCTTTTATATCGCGAAGGGACGAAGCCTCATGGATGTTGATCTTTCTGACAAGCTTGGGTTCAAAGTTTACGACGCAACAGGCACACCTGTGTACACGGTAGACTTTGACAAGCAGTATCCCTCAATCTTAACAGGGTTTGGAGTGACAACAAAATTCTGCCATTGTTCCCGCGTTGACCCTTCCGTTAGACCGGTTACGCAGCGACTTTGCCATCTCCCATTCGCAGTTCGCGACCAAGTATCAGCAGAATTAACACGACTCAAATCTCAGGGAATCATTGAGAGCATCGACTCCTCACCCTGGATCTTGAACTTAGTCATTGCTTGGCATAAAAATGGGGAGATCCGCCTGTGCATCGAACTGAAAGAGGTCAACAAGGCCCTCATCCCCGACAAGTACCCTCTTCCTACCATCGGCGAACTATCTTCAGAATTCCACGGCTCAACAGTTTTTATGAAACTCGATATGTGCCACAGTTACCTGCAAATACCCCGAGCGGAGGACAGCAAACCGCTCACGGCATTCACAACGCATGATGGTCTGTATCAGTATCGACACATGCCCTACGGACTATCTTCTGCACCAAGTGCATTTCAGTAGATTGTCACTACTATGCTAGCAGACATAGAAGGAGTTCTCAATCGACTTGACGATATCGTCGTCCATGGATGGACAATGGAAGAACATGACCAGCGACTTCACACAGTTATAGCTAGACTTGCTACACATAACATTACACTTAATGCCGATAAGTGTACATTCGCTGCTGGAGAAATAAACTTTCTGGGCTACAGAGTCACAGCACAAGCTCTCAACATTGATGTGATCCAGCGAATGCAGGAGGCTACCAACGTCAAAGAACTTTCATTATTTCTCTGCATTTGCAACTTCTATCTGAAGTTCAGCCTGCACTACACACACATTGCTGAACTACTTCACAAGTTGCTGCACAGGGACATCCCTTGGGAATGGACAGAGTCCCAGCCTCAGGCATTCACCACACTTAAGGAGAAAATCACAGCCCCTCCTATCCTCGCGCACTTTGATCCGAATGCCACTACGTACGTTACCACGGATGCATCAGGCACCACCATGGATGCTGTGATCTTGCAATGGATTGACGGCCTGGAATGCCTAGTAGCCTTCGCCTCTCGCACACTCTTGTCTTCAGAACGTAAATACTCTACAGGGGAACACGAAACACTCGCTTGCATCTACGCGTGTGAACGCTGGCACATCTACCTCTATGGCAGGAAATTTACCCTCCGTATGGATCACCAAGCGCTAACTACGTTACTGGCTACAACTGGATCTGGGCACAGACCACTATGAATCAGCCGATGGTCAGATCACCTTCATCAGTATTGCTTTGATGTACAGTACATCGCTGGCAGTCACAACCACGTAACTGACATGCTCAGCCGCTCGACACCTGTTTCGGACTCTGGTGCTGACTTGTTCACAGATGACAACACATATGTCAGGTTGATCATCACTCAGTCCATCAGAAACCTTGTCTTCTGCGACAAACTCAAAACCGAATCACAAAGTGATGCTACGCTCCAGCATGTGTGTCACTTCTTCCAGACTGAGTGGCCTCCGGAAGAGCTGAAAAACTTCCACAGACTTGGTGATGAATTTTCTGTTTGGAACGATGGCTGCCAAGCTCGTGGTGATAGAGCAGTAATTCCAAAGTTGCTTCAACAGCGCATTCTCTCTTTGGCACACGATGGACACTCTGGCATTGTCCACCTGAAGCAGAGATGTCGCGATTCAGTATGGTGGCCTGGGATTGACACTCACATCAAGGAGTTTGTCTCACACTGCAAAGCATGCAGTTTGAGCGAAAAAGCCACAAACATCCGACCAGTGCCAATGAAGCCCATTCCATGGCCACAAAGACCATGGCAACAACTTCAGTTGGATATCTTCGGTCCAGTTGAAGCAGCTCCACAGCACCAGCGTTTCCTTGTTGTAGTACATGACCTGCATTCCAAATGGCCCGAAATTGCTACAACAAGTTCAGTGATCTCATCAACGATCGTCACTATTCTGCAGCATATGTTCACAAGGTGGGGCCTCCCAGAGGTCATAATCACTGACAATGGACCACAGTTTGTGTCCGACCAGTTTGCGGATTTCCTCAATCATCATGCTATCGAGCATCGCCCTACTGCTCAGTACAATCCTCAAAGCAACGGAGATGTTGAGTGATTTAACCGCGTCATCAAAGAGGGTTGAAGGTCAACCTCACAGCGGGCCAAACATTCGACGAAGCAGTTCAAACCATTCTCCGCACATACCGTTCGACAAAGCACTCGCTAACGGGACAGACACCCACTGAGTTCATGATTGGGCGGAATCTTTGCTGGCTACTGAACATTCTGAAACCTCCAGCCAAACCTAGCGTGAAGATAACCACATTCGCATCCCAGATTTCTGTTACCAACGAAAAGCGAAGTCATACACTGACACAAAATGACGCGTTCAAAAGCCCCAACTGAAGAACAGAGATTGGGTCAGCACCCAAACCGTAGTCATAAGCTTGCATCTTCACTTTCGCCTCCAAAACAGATCGGATGAGAGTTCAGCACTCACACCTATGAGTTTAATGATGGAACTCGATGGAACGCTCATAGATTGATCCCAATTCACAAGCCAACAGATCAGCAGGATGGAACCGAGGCACCATTCTGTTTCCCAACTGAAAACCTCGATCAAACACAGCAAGCTCCACGCCAGTTTCAGCGTATCAGAACAGGGCCTGGCTATCTCAAGGACTTTGTCAGTATATAGATTGTGGTTTTAAAAAGAGGAGATATATGTTATGTTCATACTCTATTTGTTTGTTACAGCTCACTGGATGGGCATTAGGATTCCACGGGAGCTATTCATAGTTGCTGTACTCATAGTAGTTCATGCCGACTTGGCACACCATTTTGAGTTATATAAAAGCACAGTTAAGTTAAGTTACATCTCTCCTGGCTCAGTTTGTCAGTTATTTATGCGTACACAACATAAAGTCCCACACACATCAAATGAGATGAATGTACAGGGCAAGGCAGCAGGAAAACTCCATGTTCTTTTTCAAATGGGATATTTCACATCCTCCTGAATAGGATTTTGATGAGCTGACATTTACTGAGCATGGAAAATGGGAGGCCAATCAGGAGAGCATTGGAATAGTTGTTGGGAAATGACATAGGCATGCATGAGATTTCAGTGAAAGATGGGTTGAGGTAGGGGTAGCAGCAGGTGATGTTATGAAGCTGGAAATAGGTGGTCTTCCTTATGGAGAAAATATAGAGTTAGAACCTCAGCTCAGGGTCAAACAGGACTCTGAGGTTGCAAGCAATCCAGTTCAGCCCGAGACAGTAGCTGGGGAGGAGGATGAAATCTTTGGCAAGGGTATAGAGTTTGTTGACAAGATGATGTCTTGGGTTTTTCCAATGCTTAACCAGAGGAAATTGCAGCTCATCCAAGACTGGAGGTCAGACAAGCAATCTGACAGCATAGATGCAGTTGGGGGATGGGGTCAAGAGGTGGTGGAGAAGTGTAGTTCATGTGGAAGCTGACCCTGCATGATATTGTCAAGGGCCAGCATGTAGATGAGAAAGCGGAGGTGGGCAAGGATGAATCCTTGGAGGACGTCTGAGGTAATAGTGTGGGGGTGGGAAGAGCAGCCATTGGTAGAGATGCTCTAACTACAGTCAGATACGTAAGAATAGAACCAAGTAAGGGCAGTCCCACTTACAGAGGAGGGGTGTTGAAGGAGGATGGTGTGGTCAACATTGCTGCATTGAAGTCAAGGAAGGATAATGCATCACAGGCACAGTCACAGAGAGTGTTATTCGGTGCTGTGGATAGAGCAGTACCTGATTGGAGGGATTCAAACAGGGAGATGTGCCCGGATCTGTG
This sequence comes from Pristiophorus japonicus, assembly GCF_044704955.1. NCBI lineage: Eukaryota > Metazoa > Chordata > Chondrichthyes > Pristiophoridae > Pristiophorus > Pristiophorus japonicus. Next base: position 157,528,364 of record NC_091983.1, read on the forward strand.
AGCTAACGTTCAAGGAAAGGGAAGGGAAGTTAGAGATAGTTTGCAAAGACAGAGAGGTGAAGGATGGTTTTATTTCTGGAAGGGGGGTGATGACAGCAGTTTTGAAAGGGACGGGGAATAAAACTGAGGAGAGGAAACTCATTTACATTTACTGGTATGTCAGATTTTCTTCCCCAAATGTAAAACACTCTGCTTCAAAGTGACATTTCACTTAAAGACCAATCCTACCACAAATAACATTCACATACATTTAGCAGATTTGTGTATTAGCCTACACTGGACTTAAACTCATGACTTGGGATGGGAGTACTCATGGGTCACTGATATGTATCTGGTTCCCCATTTAGGGTAATATTTCAGTTATCCACCTTTAAACTATGACCACCAATCTTCTCACCTGTCTCTTCTGATGTCCCAAGATCATTTTCATCCTCCTCTTCAACGCGGAGTGGGTGGATATGAGGGAGGTGATGCTGAACCCTGGTCCTGGACACTTTACTACTTTCTTCATTTTCAGTGGCATCAAACCGCTCCACCTTTACCTCTGGGTGAGAAAGATTGTTAAAGAGATAGGACTTTGACTGTCAGCTCAATAGCTAATGGAGAAAGGCATTCTTTTTATATTTATTACATATTGCAATCATTTTCTTTAAATAATCTGATGGGAAATTATAGCTCCTCAGAATACATGCTGCATGGAACAACCAACATGTACTCAGTGGGAAATGTTTCACTGAGAATGGCACTGATAATCATTCTAAAGGTTAACTATTAAGTGAAAGCTCCAAATGTGTTACTTAGATAAAGGTCACATTCTATGGATTATGATGATATAGTTCTGAAAAGTGGATGAAGTACCTAATAATGTTGCCCTGTAAGCTTGCTGTAGGAGAGATTGATAGACTGTGCTGCTTCACCATCAGAATATTCTCAATTAGTAAGAATGGGGAAATACTTTTGATTGGAGAGGCTCCCTTAAGCCTACAACTTTTGACAAGGATTCTTCTGTTCCTATAATAATTTTAGATTCAAACCAGATGTACCATTATTTTCAAAAATATGCCCTCACCCCTTCCCCACCACTTTCAGCCAGGCGGGAAAGGGTGGAGGAATCTGTTTGATTATGCAACAAGTTGGCTTTGCAATATACAGATCTAAGCCAGAAATGACTGAGTTTTGTGAAGATCCGTGTACAGACGGTTGGAGTTGTTAAGAATGTGATTTCCGTTTGTATCATAGACTCTTAAGACGTGACGTTCATTGCATATTTTACCCTATTTTCGCCATTCATTGTTTTTCTTTTCATGTTTCATGAAGGGAAATCATGTACAGAGTCAAGCTGTGCTACCCTCATGCATCTCCTTGTAACTGATGATTTAATTGGGTAATATGTGGGAACGGTTCACCTGGCTGTTATCTTGGATGCAGGATAATCCATGACACAGGAGGGTGGCACTAAAGCAGGTTAAAAATAATAGAAATAAAGGAAAATATAAATTGTAAAAAAAACATGACAAATGCTTAGTTCAATGAAATAAATTATTGTAATTGGGTGAAACTGGTAAGCATTCAGTTAACTTGTTTTTGCACGGTCCAAATGATCAAAACTACTGCTTATTCTTATAGTAATTATCATAGATTCTCTACCCTTTTGCCCAATTTTCTGCATCTTTCTGTCTTTTCTTGCAAAGCAACTAATTTCCCCCCATCTTCGAGATGCAGATGAACTGGAAATGGGGCGATGTCAATGCAATTTCTTCTGTGGAGCGAGTATCATGCTCACAGGTCCTGGACAAATTTGACTCATTATTTTAACCCGGCATTAGCACCTTCATGGCGGCCAAGGTAGTGATCCACATAAACTCGGACGCCAGGCCAGTACACCACAAGGCCAGAGCGGTGCCGTACATGATGCGAGAAAAGATAGAATGCGAATTGGACCGCCTGCTGAGGGAAAGCATCATCTCGCCAGTCGAATTCAGTGACTGGGCGAGCCCGATCGTGCCGGTGCTCAAGGCGGATGGGTTGGTCAGGATATGTGGCGATTACAAGGCCACCATCAATCGGGTGTCACTCCAAGACCAGTACCTGCTACCGAAAGCGGAGGACCTGTTTGCGACGCTGTCCGGTGGGAAAATTTTTTCAAAATTGGATCTGACCTCAGCTTACATGATCCAGGAGCTGGTGAATGAGTCGAAGAAGCTGACCACCATCACGACACACAAGGGGTAGTTTGAGTATAACAGACGTCCGTTCGGGATTTGTTCGACCGCCGTGATCTTTCAGCGAAATATGGAAAGCCTCCTCAAGTCAATTCCAAGGACGGTGGTTTTTCAAGACAACATCCTCATCACGGGTCGCGATACTGAAGAACACCTCCACAACCTGGAGGAGATGCTACGCAGACTGGACCGGGTAGGGCTGCGACTGAAAAAGGCGAAGTGCGTCTTCTTAGCTCCAGAGGTAGAATTCCTGGGGAGGTGGGCAGCAGCAGACGAGATCAGACCTACTGCGTCCAAAACGGAGGCGATCCAGAGAGCACCCAGACCCCATAACACGACGGAGCTGCATTCGTTCCTAGAGCTCCTGAACTATTTTGGTAACTTTCTTCCCAAATTGAGCACGCTGCTAGAGCCCCTTCACGTGCTCCTACACAAAGGTTGCGAATGGGTCTGGGGGGGACAGTCAGGAAAGGGCTTTTAATAGAGCACGCAATTTGTTATGTTCCAACACTCTGTTGACACTATACGACCCAAGTAAGAAACTTGTGTTAACGTGCGATGCATCGTCCTATGGTGTCGGGTGTGTGTTGCAGCATGTCAATGTCAAGAGTCAGTTACAGCCGGTAGCTTATGCCTCCAGAAGTCTGTCCCAGGCAGAAAGGGGCTATGGGATAGTAGAAAAGGAAGCGCTAGCATGTGTATATGCAGTAAAAAAAAATGCACCAGTACCTGTTTGGCAGGAAATTTGAGCTGGAGACAGATCACAAACGCCTAACGTCCCTTTTGGCCGACATCAAGGCCATAAATGCGAATGCATCGGCCCGCATACAGAGGTAGGCACTTATGTTAGCCGCCTATGACTACACAATTCGGCACAGACCGGGAACTGAAAACTGCGCTGATGCACTTAGCAGGCTCCCACTAGCCACCACTGAGGGGGCAACTGAGCATGATGCTGAGATGGTCATGGCTGTTGAAGCTTTTGAAAGTGAAGGCTTACCTGTGACAGCCGGTCAGATTAAAGTCTAGACAAATAAAGACCCGCTACTGTCTTTAGTTAAGAAATATGTCCTGAATGGGGACTGAGCAGCCACGTACGGGGCATGCCCTGAGGAATTTGAACCGTTTCATAGGCGCAAGGATGAACTCTTGATTCAGGCCAATTGCCTACTGTCGGGAAACCGAGTAGTCATGCCCCAGATGGGCAGAGAGGTATTTATCAGAGAACTTCACAATGAGCACCCGGGCATTGTCATGATAAAGGCAATTGCCAGGTCACACGTTTGGTGGCCAGGGATAGATGCAGACCTGGAACTTTGTGTTCGCAGATGCAACACATATGCTCAGCTGGGCAACACACCCAGGGAATCCCCCCTTAGCCCCTGGTCCTGGCCCGCCAAGCCATGGTCACGCATCCATGTGGACTACGCAGGTCCTTTCATGGGAAAAATGTTTTTGGTTGTAGTAGACGCCTACTCCAAATGGATTTAGTGTGCCATTTTAAATTCAAACACATCCTCTGCCACGGTAGAAAGTCTAAGGGCAATGTTCGCCGCCCATGGTCTAACCGGCTGTCTTGGTCAGCGACAATGGCCCGCGCTTCACAAGCACTGAATTCCAGGACTTCATGGCAGGCAATGGAATCAACCATTTCAGAACGGCTCCGTTCAAGCCGGCCTCAAATGTGCAGGCGGAATGAGCAGTGCAGATAATCAAACAGGGGATGCTCAGAATACAAGGGGGTTCCCTACAAAGCCGCTTATCACGCCTCCTGTTGGCCAATAGATCCCGACCACACTCGCTCACAGGGATTCCACCCGCAGAGCTGCTAATGAAAAGGACGCTCAATACCAGGTTATCTCTTATGCACCCCACCATGAAAGAAATTGTTGAGAGCAGGCGTCAGTCACAATGTGACTATCAGGCCAGCACCCAACAACTGGAGCCCCAACTCAAGCGGTCTACAAGGGAGCGTAAACCACCAGAGAGACTTAACCTGTGATCCCAATAAGACTTTGGGGAGGAGGTGATGTCACGTATTCAACTATCATTGTAACCCATGTATAAGCTGACCTAAGTTGTCCACCTTGAGAACATTGACCACAAGGGGCAAACTTGTGGGAGACACACCTAACCTGAACTTTCAGGTATAAAAGGGGAAGCTCCACCCACCTCCATCACTTGAGGTCTTGGTAATAAAGGTAACTGGTCACAGAGTGACCTTCTCTCAAGTATGGGCCTCGTGTGCATTTATACTGTATAGCAAGGCCGAGCGAATCCCAAAAGGGCATCTGTAGTATATGAACAGTCCTTTGTGCATGTTGATGCACGTCAATTTTTTTGAAGGTTCAGCCAGCTCCTGCGTCATATAAGCAGAGGTTAGATCAAGCTTGATGAACGACTTCCCCCCTGCTAGCTTTGCGAATAGGTCATCTGCTTTGGGTAGTGGATACTGGTCCTGTAACAAGACTCAGTTTATCCTGACCTTATAGTCCCCGCAGATTCTGACCGTTCCATCACTTTTCAACACTGGAACAATTGGATTGGCCCGCTCGTTGAACTCGGCTGGCAATATGATTCTCTCTCGTTGAAGTCTGTCCAGCTCTATCTCGACTTTCTCTCGCATCATATATGGAACCACTCGGGCCTTGTGATGAACAAGCCGTGCATCAGGGACTAGATGAATCTGCACTTTGGCGCCTGTGAAGTTGCCGATGCCTAGCTCAAATAACGACGGGAATTTGTTTAGCACTTGGGCACACGAGGCATCATCCACCGAAGACAGCGCTTTGATGTCGTCCCAGTTCCATCGGATCTTTCCTAGCCAGCTTCTGCCGAACAGCGTTGGGCCATCGCCTGGTACAATCCAGAGTGGTAAATCTTGCACAGTTCCATCGTATGATACCTTCACTGCCGCACTGCCAATGACTGGTATGAGCTCTTTGGTGTAAGTGCGCAGCTTTGTGTGAATCAGGCTTAGTTTTGGCCTTTGTGCCTTGTTGTCCCACAGTTTCTCAAAAGTCTTCTGTCTCATAATTGACTGATTTGCCCCTGTGTCCAATGGAAACAGGAATGCCGTTTAATTTGACTTTCAAAATTATCGGAGGGCTTTTGGTGGTGAAGGTGTGTACTCCATACACTTCCTCTTCAGCCTCAAGTTGAGTTGTCTCTTTTGCTCGTTCAGCATGATCCGCGCCACATCAGTCATCTCCTGCCGCCTCTGCCACGTGGTGAGTCGCAGCACGTTTGCACATTACTGGAGGTGCCCCATTGTTCCACAGCCCTTGCACACGTAGTGCTTGAATCGACATTGATGGGTCCGATGATTACCCCCGCAGCGCCAACATGGTGTTAATGGATTTGCATTCACGGCCCACAGCAGACTCTGAGTCATCCTAGGTCTGGCCTCTGCAGGCATGTAGGCCCTGCCATGTACAGTTCTGCCTGCTGAAGGCATTATTTTATGCACAGTATTTACCAGTGAGCTTCGATGCTGCAAAGATATCTGTTTAGTGTTATTGTTCGTGGACATGAAAGCCTGGGCTATCGTGATGGCCTTGCTCAGATCTAAGGATTCGGCAGACAGCAGTTTGCAAAGAATGACCTCGTGGCCGATTCCAAGCACGGAAAAGTCCCACAACATTTCCCCCAAAAATCCAGCAAATACGCATGGTCCCGCAAGGCATCTTAGGTCGACGACATAGCTCTCCGCGTTCTGGCCCTCAAAGCGATGGTGCCTGTAAAAGCGATACCTGGCCATTAAGATGCTCTCCTTCGGCTTGAAGTGTTCCCGAACCAGCTTGCACAATTCTGCATATGTCTTGTCTGTTGGTTTTGTCGGTGCTAGCAGATTTTTGACGAGGCCATATATCGTGGACCCACAAACGGTGAGGAGAATCGCCCTGCACTTGGCCGCGGTATCTTCCGTATCCAGCTCATTGGCCATGAAGTACTGGTCAAGACGTTCAACGAAGGCTTCCCCATCATCACCCTCAACAAATCTCTCAAGAATATCAACCGCAGCCATAACCGTGTGAAAGTTTGTGATCTGTTGCTCATCGCCAATTGTTATGTTCAGAATAACTCCACAAGGCTGGATACTGTAAGCTCAAACTGTTGTGACTTTTGTCTCTTTAATGTAACTCCAGAGTTAGGAAGCAGCATGGTAGACTACCTTTTATACCTGCTTGCCCGGGGTGTGCAGGTGACCCTTGGGTCTCCAACAGGTGTGCCGTCTAGTGGCAAGTCTTACACACTCGTAAAGTTTACATACATAACAATCATCATAAGCAGTCCCTCGGAATTGAGGAAGACTTGCTTCCATTCCTGAAGTGAGTTTGTTGGTGGCTGAACAGTCCAATACGAGAGCCACAAACTCTGTCACAGGTGAGATAGATAGTCGTTGATGGAAAGGGTAGGTGGGATTGGTTTGCCGCACGCGCCTTCCGCTGCCTGCGCTTGATTTCTGCACACGCTCGGCATTGAGACTCGAAGTGCTCAGTGCCCTCCCAGATGCACTTTCCTCATTTAGGGCGGTCTTTGGCCAGGGACTCCCAGGTGTCAGCGGGGATGTCATACTTTATCAGGGAGACTTTGAGGGTGTCCTTGTAACGTTTCTGCTGCCCACCTTTAGCTCGTTTGCCGTGAAGGAGCTCCGCGTAGAGCACTTGCTTTTGGGAGTCTTATGTCTGGCATACGAACTATGTGGCCTGCCCAGCGGAGCTGATTGAGTGTGGTCAGTGCTTCAATGCTGGGGATGTTAGCCTGGACGAGGAAGCTGATGTTGGTGCACCTGTCCTCCCAGGGGATTTGTAGGATCTTGCAGATACATCGTTGGTGATATATCTCCAGGACTTGACATGTCTACTGTACATGGTCCATGCCTCTGAGCCATACTTAAAGACCCAGCTAAGAGAGCCCTATACAGCCAGCACCTCACAGCTAACCTGATGTTCTTTGATGACCCTGAGATGCTGAATGCCCACAGCGCTTGGTCTGCCCTCCAGGCCTCCATAACCAGTGCCTGCAAAGAGACACTTGGTCACTCAACCAGAAAACACCAGGACAGGTTTAATGAGAATGATCAGAAGATCCAAGAACTAATAGATCACAAGCGCAGAGCATTTCTGAGCCTCAAGCAACAACCCAACTCGGGAGCAGCAAAGCAACATTACAGGCTGAGGTCCAACAAAAAACCCGGGACCTAAAGAACAGGTGGTGAGTGGAGAAAGCACAGGAGATACAACAATTGGCTGACAGCCATGATGTGCGAGGATTCTTATTCGCAGTCAAGGCCACCTACAGGCCAAACTCCCAAAGCCCCACCCCACAGCTGGCCAAGAACGGGGAAACACTCATCAAGGACACCGAGGCAGTCAGAGCCCACTGGAAGGAGCACTTTGAAGATCTCCTCAGTCGAGACTCTGCCTTTGACTCGAGTGTTCTCGACTCCATCCCACAGCATGTGACCCACCACCACCTCAGTGAAACCCCAACGTTGCATGAGGTAGGAAAAGCAATAAGACAGCTCAAGAACAACAAGGCTATGGGAGCGGATGGAATCCCTGCTGAGGCGTTAAAGTAATCGTTAACTTAAAGCAAAACTGACAATTAACATAATTAAAATTGACCAAGCTGCTGTCAATCAAGCACATACACAAGTACTTAATCACTATTATCCATTATTTGGCTTGGTGGATGAATAGCTTTGGGGGGTCTATTTTCCAGAATGATTTTCCGTGGGCTGGTAGTATGTAGAAACTCTCCACTCTAGCTCTTTCCATTGAGACAATGCTTTGACTGAGATAACACTTTTTTATTTCCAATGTTCTCCTCTCCAGAAGCCATTAATTCCTGTTGAGAACGATTCTACAAACTACAACTATCCTTCAATACCGTGCTCATATAGGCATTCTTAATATGTGAGCAAAGATGGTGAGTGTCACTTGATTATTCAACCATGGGATGTATCCCAAGCAAGATCAATTCTGTCTTCATCTGATACCCACATATATGCATAATCCAGCAGAGGTCCCAGAATAGCAATCAGCTGCAGTTACTTCAGGAGCTCTTTCTTTGCTCTTCCCTAGCCCAGGAGAGCTGAAGCCAACGATCGAATTCCTTTCACTTCCCTGAATGAGATCAGTTTCCTCAAAAGATGGGGATCAAACCTGGGACTTTTCTTATCTGTATGGCTCAGTTTCACAGACAACATTATACTTAACAGTGGCGATCAAGACGACACTCTCATACTGCACAAGACAAGTTGCTACAGAGCAGGTCAGTTTGTTAAATAATAAGAATTCAGCCTGTCCTTGGTTGGGTTGCTGCTGCATCCCATTTTGATTCAAAATCCTAAAAACTTGCAGATCTTGCCCAAACCCTGTCAATTGAACTGCCAGTATTAGAAGTCAAAGAGTAGGTAATGGTCAATTCAGCAGCTGACACACAGATATATACTGGAGAACACTTTAGGAAACAAAGAACATAAATGGGTAAAAATTGGCAAACTTATTAGTGTACCTTTGGGTGAAGAGATCTTGAGGCTGAGGAAATAATCAGATCCAGGACTTGAGACTGCCAAGTTAGTAAAGTTTGCCCTGCCATCTTCCATCTTTATAGTGGTGAACCCGAGAACAAGAAAAGTAAATTAGAAGGTCAAGGGAAATTACTTACCAGTGACAAAAAAAGCAGGTGTACGCCATTCTACTGTCCAATAATCCTAACTGCTATAAAGGAAGAAATCTCTACATTCGGATAGTGGACATTTTAGCACTGATATTCCAAGGCTTTGTCAGCAGTGCAAAGCCTCACATGAGGTGTGCACAGTTCGTGAAGTTGATTGCGCAAGGTCGTGTGCCCGATTTGCAGGATGCCACATTTTGTAAGGCGCAATTTGTGAAAACAGACAAAGGCTGCTCGAGCCAAGTGTGAAAGCTCATTTAAATGGGCCACTTATCTGCATTTAAGATCTGGCATATATTTCAGCTTTCTGAATTTTATCATAGAATCCCACACTGAATTTCACAAAATTGGGTCAGGGACCACTCATTGCATCCTGCTCACCTATATTGAAGGGTTGCAAAATTCGTGGGAGAACACCCCCCGTGCTTGGACTCATTGGAAAGGAAATTTAATTTGGAACTATCTACCAGAAACTTAGAGATCCTAAAGTGCACATGGAAGAAACTACGAACTTTACTCGAATTTGGGATGCTTTCAGGCAAATTGAGTCTGTGTGGACGGGGCTAAAGAACTAAAGGATAACTATCCTGCAAGGAAGCCAGTTTGAGTATTGAAGCTGTCTGGGGTATTGAAGTTGAAGTAAATTGTCTGGAGAATTATGGATACTCGAAAACCCTTCTCCCCAGGAGATATGAACATAGCAACAATTGACCCAGAGATAGCTAACCATCATCCTGATCTGGAAAAGCATTCCAGCCCATACATAATAACAATGGCACATCCAATCTGCATGAAAACCCCAAGCACAGACAGACACTGCAAATACCAAAGCTAATATTTCCATCAAGAAACAGATTTAGAAGATCGACACACCCGAGACAGGTTAACATTTTAATGAGCCCACCAAAATATGACAAAGAAATATCAAGCCTGCCAAAATTAAACTAAAAATCCAGGCTGATTTGGCACGAAGATAAGAAAAGCTCCAAAGGTATAACTGGGCCCTGCTTTTAACTAAGGGTATTCAATGCTGAGCAGAACATGCTACTGCCTCAGAAGACACTGCTAGGGATGCTTATCAGAAGGTATGCACACAGCAGCCTAGCATCATAGAGCACCAAGAAGGGAGAGAAACCACCACAGCAGTTTTAAAAAAAAAAACTGACTTCTCCAGCCTCGACGTCCTGCTATCGAAAAGGAAGGAAGAGCATCACCATCGCGGTAGCAACCGACCACAGCCAACGTGGTACCACCAAAAGCACCACGATCGACCGACTTCGAAACAAAACTCCACAAGAATCGAAAGTTTCCACTCTACAACCTAGGCCTGACTACCAACAGGTGAAAACATTATCTAAAAGAAATTTGAAACCTATTTCTAACAAAAGAAAATGGGTACTTACCCCATAAGTCCAAAACGTGCCCTACCGCCTCAGTGGACACCACCCAACTGAAGATTGCACAGTAAGAAGCCTTCTCCGATGTTCGGGGTACGGCAAGCAGAACCTACAGAATCCAGCAAACCCTGAAATCGCGAACCACCGTCAACTACCAGTAAAGGATCGGTAAGCACATCCCTGTTTGCCCTGGAGTCTAATCTAGTCAGTGTTACGTATTGGGAGGTGGGAGGTGTATTATTCACTGTAACCCCTTTGAATGTGTGATATACTGTTCTTTATTTGAGTGATTATAAGTTTGACATAATATTTTCTTGTCTTTAATAAAACCAAAGTTCTTTTGCACCAAGCCAGTTGTCTCTTGCATTTTATCACATCCCCCAAATAAATCCAGAGTCTAGAACCCAGGGAGTGGGAGCGATTCGAACCGCTCAGAAGGTCAGAGGTGAACCTGACCCCCACACCACCCCCTACAATATAAACTAGGCAAATGGCATCTGAACAAACCTGGATTGCATTAGTGAAAAGTTTCAAGCAAGGTTGTTATGGTTGCAATGTGTTCACTGCAATTTTTTTTCATTGTGATGATTTTTCTACTTCTGCATTTAAGATCTGGCATATATTTCAGCTTTCTGAATGTTATCATTGTTTCTAAACGCTCCAGTTTTCTAAGCAGCATGTTCCATCAAACAGGGCCAACTTCTTTCACTGTCCTCCACAGCAATGCCTCCAATGAGCCATTACTGAAGAAGGGAACATTTGGTGCCACCCTCGTTGCACACATATCAAGCTCCCAATTCTGTTGCTCCCTTCAGTCACCCGCGCAGCAATTTCCAGCAACTCCCCTTTGAGGGCTGCTGATTTATCCAATATTGAGATTGGCAGACAACCAGCTTTTGGGCCAGTCTCCCTGCATACATTTTCCAATGCTATTAAAGTTCAGGGAACCATGCTCTCCTCCTCTTGGTGCAGCCATGCCCACACCACAGGCAAGCATAGTCCCGATTCTGCTGGACTAGCAGGATCGTGGCGCTTTGTATTCTGGACACAACTTTCCATTCATAATATCGCATGTGGGGAAACTTCACATTAAATCAAATTGTCTCTTCCCAGCCGGCCTTCAATTAGCATTCATGAAGCATAACACAAGGCCTGAAGAGGTGACTGAGAGACACCGCTATCTTCCTTCACAACTTTTAGTACTATGGGCCAATTCAGTAGAATATACTTCCCCTTTACTATAGAATATACTGTAAGGCTTGCTGATAGTCGGCTCCCGAGGTATGGAAAATGGTCCATGTTGTCCAAGGTTGTGCCGTGGATTTTGATGACCGGCGGCCAGTGCTGTGTGGCAGGGTCAGGTTAGTGGAGGACCTTTATCTTACGGATGTTTAGTGAAAGGCCAATGCTTTTGTATGCCTCGGTGAAGATGTTGACGATGGCTGGAGTTCGGCCTCTGAATGTGCGCATATATAAGCGTTGTCCAGGTACTGTAGTTCAATGACAGAGGATGGAATGACCTTTGATCTAGCCTGGAGGTGATGTAGGTTGAACAGGTTCCCATTGGTTCTATAATTTAGTTCCACTCCAGCGAGGAGCTTATTGAGAGTGAGATGGAGCATCGCAGCAAGGAAGATCGAGAATGTTGTTGGCGCAATGACGATACCCTGCTCGACCCCAGTCCGGACGTGGATTGGCTCTGTGGTGGATCCATTGGTCAGGATCACGGCTACGGTCAGGATCGGGAGCCCACTATCAGCAAGGACAGACATCGATGACAAGGTCCAACACTGCCTCCAGTGTGCCAGCGCAGCCTTCGGTCATCTGAGGAAGAGAGTGTTTGAAGACCAGGACCTCAAATCTGGTACCAAGCTTATGGTCTACAGGTCAGTAATGATACCCGCCCTCCTATATGGCTCAGAGACATGAACCATATACTGTAGACATCTCAAAGCGCTGGAGAAGTACCACCAGCGCTGCCTTCGCAAGATCCTGCAAATCTACTGGGAGGATAGATGCAATGTTCTCACTCAGGCCAACATCCCCAGCATCGAAGCACTGACCACACTCGACCAGCTCTGTTGGGCGGGCCACATCGTCCACATGCCCGACATGAGACTCCCAAAGCAAGCATTCTACTCAGAACTCCTACATGGAAAGCAAGCCCCAGGTGGAGAGAGGAAATGTTTCAAGCACACCCTCAAAACCTCCTTGATAAAGTGCAACATCCCCACTGGCACCTGGGAATCCCTGGCCCAAAACCGCCCTAAGTGGAGGAAGAGTATCCGGGAGGGCGCTGAGCTCCTCGAGTCTCGTCGTCGAGAGTATGCAGAAATCAAGCGCAGACAGCGGAAGGAGTGTGCGACAAACCAGACTCCCCACCCACCCCTTCCCTCAACCACTGTCTGTCCCACCTGTGACAGAGACTGTAATTCCCACATTGGATTGTATAGCCACCTGAGAACTCACTTTTAGAGTGGAAGCAAGTCTTCCTGGATTTCGAGGGGCTGCCTATGATGATGATGTAAGGTTTTTAAAACCAATGCTTGAAAATCTGCTTGGATTTCCCATAACTTATAATTCACAGTATCTCAGATAAATGTGAGGTTATCCACTTTGGTGGTAAAAACAGAGAGACAGACTATTATCTGAATGGTGACAGATTAGGAAAAGGGGAGGTGCAAAGAGACCTGGGTGTCATGGTACATCAGTCATTGAAGGTTGGCATGCAGGTGCAGCAGGCGGTTAAGAAAGCAAATGGCATGTTGGCCTTCATAGCAAGGGGATTTGAGTACAGGGGCAGGGAGGTGTTGCTACAGTTGTACAGGGCATTGGTGAGGCCACACCTGGAGTATTGTGTACAGTTTTGGTCTCCTAACCTGAGGAAGGACATTCTTGCTATTGAGGGAGTGCAGCGAAGGTTCACCAGACTGATTCCCGGGATGGCGGGACTGACCTATCAAGAAAGACTGGATCAACTGGGCTTGTATTCACTGGAGTTCAGAAGAATGAGAGGGGACCTCATAGAAACATATAAAATTCTGACGGGGTTAGACAGGTTAGATGCAGGAAGAATGTTCCCAATGTTGGGGAAGTCCAGAACCAGGGGTCACAGTCTAAGGATAAGGGGTAAGCCATTTAGGACCGAGATGCGGAGGAACTTCTTCACCCAGAGAGTGGTGAACCTGTGGAATTCTCTACCACAGAAAGTTGTTGAGGCCAATTCACTAAATATATTCAAAAAGGAGTTAGATGAGGTCCTTACTGCTAGGGGGATCAAGGGGTATGGCGAGAAAGCAGGAATGGGGTACTGAAGTTGAATGTTCAGCCATGAACTCATTGAATGGCGGTGCAGGCTAGAAGGGCCGAATGGCCTACTCCTGCACCTATTTTCTATGTTTCTATGTTTCTATGTTAACAAATTTCAACTGAATCCAAAAATCTCATGCTTCATGGCAATCCATATCTCTGTCTTATTCCTTAGTTTCCATGAAAGAGTTGGTAACTTAATGAATGAGTACTCGCACCAGTGAGTATTTGTGTGTAGATCACCTCAATGTATTTAGATTTTGGCCAAATACTCAGTGAGGATAACAAACAAGAAATCTCACAGCAGACCAAATTCACTGACATCAATATAGAAGAGTGGACATGGAGAATTGGGATTTCCTTGCATTATGTAACCTCCAGAATATCCAATTCATTCTCTGAAGAACTAAATCAATGAACACTGTATGTAGAATTAATCAGCTTATCCAACTCATCACATTCCAAATAAGGCGATTCAGTCCAATTAAAATGAGACAAAAGCAGAAATGGAATTTCTACGATTCAATCAGGTTGTGCAAAATATACATTTTTTTCATTGTGTTTAATTATTTGGAGAACTTTTGTGATTATCAAGGTAGGGGATGTATGTGCTGAGGATCCAACATTTTCATGAACAAAATCTTTCCATTGATGATCTCCATTTCATAAATTGCAGGGTTGACATCCAGACCGGTCTTTATCAGAGAAAGTTTGTGACAAAATCAATTCAGTTCTACTTTCAGTTTCTTGTCTATACCCCACTGGGGCAGTGTGCTCTCTGTCTGGACAAACATAATTCAAAATATTCCATTGATCAAAATGATCTAAATAAATAAATTCCCCACTTTTAATATTAACCACGGTAGAGTAATTGTAATATTTGTTTTTTTTTAAACTGTTTATTAAGGATGACCCAGTTGGGACGATAACTCTGTAATGTATAAAATAGCTGATAATTTTTATTTTAAATGCCTTTGGATGGTTTCTCAGCACTGAAATTCTCTTTCAAGCCTAAATAAATGCATTTATTCACACTGTGTATATTTAATCTTTAATATTTTATACTAAAAATGAACACTATGCAGCTCATTAACATGAAAAGATTCTAAGAAGCTATTTAATATCCAGAGAGGTGAAACTATGATAACGTTAATGTTTTGGGGTATAGTAGAGATATAAAGAAACAGGCACAGTGGGAAATCTTTTTATCTTCATTACTCAGACAACTGACAATTCATTTAAATATTTAAAGCTCAAAACAACTAGCCTTTAGAGGTTCAATCCATATTCTGTAATCTGTCTCATGCATCCATCCTAGCAATGTGATTTTTTCATGGTGGTGTGTTATCTGTTATTATGAGAACACGCTTCACAGCTCAAGTATCAGGTTCTTGGTTCTTTTACGAAAAAAAACTGCAAGTACCAGCAATGATCATCCTTGAACTGTACATGTGCTTGTGATATATCCTGCATTCAAGATGCGAGCACTGCTGTGCTTCTGTGTTATCACATTGTGTTAACATGTTAAGCAGCATTTTAAATCATAATGGGAATAAAATTTTTCCTTTCAATACTTTTCGCAAAAATTATAGGTGTAACCACAAAACCGGAAATCCTGGTTTGCACCCACTTTTTCATTAAAATTATTTACATGAGTAATTTCACGTAAATGTGTTTTCTATATTTTTCCTTGTCTTGTTTTACACTCACATAGTAATCAATCTTATTTTTTATTTGTGTACAGGATTGCAGTGAGTGGTCTAGTGACAACGCATTTACCAATACGTGCCATAAAGCGGTAAGAGTATAGTTTCCCACATGGGGAACTCTGCACCCTGGCTGAAGCACATGGAAAGTGGAATCGGCAAGTAGAGTCCCACAATTAATGGGAAAAGTAGTATGACATGAATTAATCAGTGTTACTTCTGTATACCAATAGAAAATGCTGAAAATACTCAGCAGGTTAGGCACCATCTGTGGAGAGAGAAACAGAGTTAACATTTCAGGTTGATGACCTTTCGTCAGATGAAAGTTTGCGTTCTGACGAAGGGTCATCGACCTGAAACGTTAACTCTGTTTCTCGCTCAACAGATGCTGCCTAATTTGCTGAGATTTTCCAGCATTTTTTGTTTTTACTTCAGATTCCCAGCATCCGCAGTATTTTGCTTCTGTATTACTTTTGTATACATCCTGCCAATCAATTTATCTAGAATTAACAGCACAGAAACAGGCCATTCAGTCCAATTCGTCTGTGCCGATGTTTATGCATCACATGAGCCTCTTCCTGCCCTACTTCATCGAACCCTATCAGCATATCCTTCTATTTCTTCCTCCCTCATGTACTTGTCTAGCTTCCCCATGTATGCTATTCATCCCAACTACATGTGGTGGTGAGTTCCACATTCTAACCAGTCTCTGGGTAAAGAAGTTTCTCCTGAATTCCTTATTGGATTTATGAGTGACTATCTTATAGTTCTGGAATCCCCCCACAAATGGAAAGATCTTCTCTACGTCTACCCTAGCAAACCTCTTCATAATTTTAAAGACCTCTATTAGGTCACCCCTCAGATTTTATTACAGAATGCAGAAAAAATAGATTACTGAACAGTAGTTAATTTTAAAAATATGACCAACTTGGTCACAAAATGGGTGAGGTTTTACTGTGTGACACCCCCAAACATACGACTAACAATCATTTATAATCCTGACATTCGAAGTGTTCTGTTCAGAATGGCAGGCAGTGACTAGTGGGGTGCCGCAGGGCTCAGTGCTGGGACCCCAGCTATTTACAATATACATCAATGATTTAGATGAAGGAATTGAGAGTAATATCTCCAAGTTTGCAGATGACACTGAGCTGGCTGGTGGTGTGAACTGTGAGGAGGATGCTAAGAGGCTGCAGGTTGACTTGGACAGGTTAGGTGAGTGGGCAAATGCATGGCAGATGCAGTATAATGTGGATAAATGTGAGGTTATCCACTTTGGTGGCAAAAACAGGAAGGCAGAATATTATCTGAATGGCGGCAGCTTAGGAAAAGGGGAAGTGCAATGAGACCTGGGTGTCATGGTACATCAGTCATTGAAAGTTGGCATGCAGGTACAGCAGGCGGTGAAGAAGGCAAATGGTATGTTGGCCTTCATAGCTAGGGGACTTGAGTATAGGAGCAGGGAGGTCTTTCTGCAGTTGTACAGGGCCTTGGTGAGGCCTCACGTGGAATATTTTGTTCAGTTTTGGTCTCCTAATCTGAGGAAGGATGTTCTTGCTATTGAGGGAGTGCAGTGAAGGTTCACCAGGCTGATTCCCGGGATGGCAGGACTGACATATGAGTAGAGACTGGATCAACTGGGCCTGTATTCACTGGAGTTTAGAAGGATGAGAGGGATCTCATAGAAACATATAAAATTCTGACGGGACTGGACAGGTTAGATGCAGGAAGAATATTCCCGATGTTGGGGAAGTCCAGAACCAGGAGACACAGTCTAAGGATAAGGGGTAAGCCATTTAGGACTGAGATGAGGAGAAACTTCTTCACTCAGAGAGTTGTTAACCTGTGGAATTCTCTACTGCAGAGAGTTGTTGATGCCAGTTCATTGGATATATTCAAGAGGGAGTTAGATATGGCCCTTACAGCTAAAGGGGTATGGAGAGAAAGTAGGAAAGGGGCACTGAGGTGAATGATCAGCCATGATCTTATTGAATGGCGGTGCAGGGATCGAAGGGCCAAATGGCCTACTCCTGCACCTATTTTCTATGTTTCTATTTCCCAGTCCTGACAAAGTTTGCCCCACAAATTATTTGTAAAGGCCTTATTGGTCGGATGTGTGCAACTGATGGACATTACACTCAGTAATCCCCACACTGAATTATCACGTATTAAGGCAGTGAAACATTCACACACATACAACAGAAAGACTAAACATTAAAGCAGAAAATGCTGAAAATGCACAGCAGGTGCACCAGCATCCAAAAGAGAAAGGTCAACACCTTGGGTGTGGTGATCCGTGAACTCTTGATGAAGGTGCCATCCAAAGCATTGACCCATCTTTCTCTTTCAGATGCTGATTTATTTGCTGTGCATTTCCAAGGTTTCTGGGTTTTATTTCAGATTTCAAGCATTTGTGATTTTTTTCCTTTTAAGAGTGACATTGATTTAGTGCAGATCATTTGTAGACACTCTCAGTCAGGGATTGGTGAATAGTATGGTTGATAAAAAGTCTGGGAGTAGATTTTCCGCTTTGGGCACAATCGTTGATTCTGGTGCATATGCGGCCATTTTCAAAAGTGCCTTTCCCCCCGCCCCGAGTTTCCACTCAAACTCATTCGCGTATCGCAGAGCGCAAACTCTGCCACAGCCCAGCGCAATCAGGCAGTGTTTCAAAACGTAATATATAAAAAAAATTGCACTGAAAAATAGTCCTTGATATATTTAAGAGTGGTAACTTGGTAAAGTGTGATTACGACAGCTGAAAATGTGTTTTTTACAAAAAGTAAGCATTTTAAATCACAGTGTCAATCCACCACCTGTGCTTAACCCAATTTTAAATGACTGGAAATGACTTTAACAATATATAAAACTATTTTCTAGTTAGATTGGGGTACAGTAGTCAGTTCCTTAGTCATTTAAAAAAAAATTAGTTCAGACCTTTTAAAATGTACCTATTAGTTTCTGTGCACTCAAAAGATCCAGCTCAACTTTTGGAGCCTCCTCGAAGGCCCGCAAATGACGCAATTATCAGAAACTCCCAACGGTGATGAATTCCCCCTGGGGGCGTGGTCAGTTTTGTGTGCGGGGTCGGATTCTAGCGCAAAAGATCACGGAAACCCGAGTTGCACTGAATGCAATTTACGTTTAAAATTCTGCAATTTTTTGCGCCGATTACGCCGATACCGGAGGACTTGCACCTAAAAAACTGTGGCAATCAAGTGGAAACTCCAGGCCTAGATATAAAAGTAAAGGGGAATAAGCAACAAATAAATATTATATAATATAAAATTGGTTTCATTTCCCAACACATTATGTTGTGAATAATTCAAGAAAAATCTCCAGGTTCGCTACACATTCACCAGCTACGATTCATTTTTACCTAATGTCTATCTTAAATTGAAATGATTTTTAAAACAAAACCTGTAGTTTAAGATGTGAAATGAGGTCATTTCTTACATTAGGCTATGTAAAACAATTGTTAGTTGGCAGTCAAATATAGCAGAACCACAGGGATGCTTTACTCCAGTAGGGAATTTGGAAATATGGTCTGTTAATTCACTGGAAGCATCAGTGGTAAGCCAGTCACTATTTTACACAACAAACCTTTTAAAATGGCAGAGACTGTGGATCCTTGCAGTGATGCAGTCATGGTCCAGGGACTGGATGGATGTCCCACTGACTTCAATCTCTGTCCCTGCAAAAATAAATACTGGATTATAGCACGGAGGATGGAGGGTAACATCCTCAACACTCCTCCATCACTTTAATGTTTCAAAACAGCATGTCTAAGGAAGTTCAAGTGCCCCTCGGTGATCTGATTCCCTATTTAATGTTGTTGTTGTCATGGAGGTGCCACATTCCTGGACTTGACTGTGACAATTGAACACATTTGGTGGATTAATAACAGAACAATTCAAAGCAAACATTCACCAGTACTCAACCCCAGCTGCTATGAGGAAGCTTCCAGTAGTCATACACTCAAGTTTTCAGCAAAGGTTCTTGGGCTCATTTTGGTTTGCTTAGTGCACTAATTTGGGGCACAAACGGAGCAGTAATGGCTGTGAAATCCAACAAAATTCTTAGCTGCCTGCAACCCACCCTGTTTACGGCACGTCAAAAAAAAACTGGGGGTGGGGGTGGGGGGGGGGGGTGGGGGGGGGGGGGTTGAGATTTTTCAGCTGCAGAAAGTTTCCATCTGAACAAGGAGGACCAACAAGAATAAATTCAAATGAGGCTCTGGTGACATTATAGATGCCAGAAAAGCCATTTTGCGATCTTTGCCCTCGCTACTCCACTTCCTGTTATCCACAGATCCAAAATGGCATGTAAAGGGGCAAGCAGCTATATCGGGTATTGCTGCCAGAAGCGATTCTTGCAAGTTTTATTCTGAACTATGTATAAGTGATGTCAGCGAAGGATGTGGAGCAATGTTCCCTTTAAGCTGAGTAGTCAAGCAGCACTCTGGAGCTCCGCACAACCAGCTCACCGGCTTTTAAATGGGAAAAAACGCGCACTCAAAAAAAATGTAAGGGAACATTTGAGTGGAGGCAGAAGATTTTTTTAGCTTGAATTTCAGCTGGGAGCTAACATTTTAGATCCATGGGTTTATTGGATTTTCATCATATTTGGTCTACTGCGAGGAAAAGGGTAAAGAGGATGACGAAGAAGAAAGAGTCATTAACAGACGTGTTGGTGGACACTTGGGCCCAGAAATTGGGGTCATTTAATGACTTTTCATCCGGGCGCAGCACCGCTAACGACTCCCGCTAAATTCCGCAAGAGTTTAGCAGTGGCGGTAACCAGTAGCGCCCCGCTCCGCTGCACTGGGGATGAAAACATCATTGCCACGCACAGCAACCCATTTTGCCCCAGAACAAGAATTGGGGAGCGACCCCTGAAGTTGCACCGGGCGATGACAGCGACAGCTTCAGGGGACGTGAACGGGACTGAAGGCACTCATGGGGCACGAGTTAAAGGGGAAGTGGCGGCCATGTTCAAAAAAATGTTGGCGTTTTTCTTCGGCGCCTCATTGACGGCACCATCGCGGGGCCCGTGCCGTGATCGTTTGGCCTGGCACTCTGCTCAAGTGCTGGGCTGTTGGGATCGGACCCCCGCTCCGTAGTGGTCGATGGAAATCCAGTTCTTGCCTGCAGAGTTTACAGCTTGGGCCATTCCCTTTAATGAATGGAAGAGCCCCTCTTATGCGGCAGCGCCACCCAGCCCAGTACGTAGCACTGCATCCTGCTCCCAACCCGTCTGCTCCATACCGCCCGAGAAAGGAAGTGCAGTGCATTATTTTGTGCTCCATTTCCTTTTGGGGTCGGTAACCCAAAATTTTCGAGCAGGGCGGGACTTCCATGCCTAGCGCAGAATGTCCCACCTTCCGGATGTTATCACCACCAAATGGGACGCAAGGCAATTTCTACCTGTTGATCTTTATTCCTGACATAGGCCAAGACAAACATACCTGCATTAAGGTATCACCAACCTAGCAATGGCCATGGGAAACCTATCTTCTCAAGGTCTGGATTAGCCGAGAGGCAGCTGCTGAGCATGTCATCTGTTGTAAGAAAACCTGCGGGTTGCACGCAGCAATGAACTTGCACCTGAAGGGACAGTAAGGGCCAACTGTGACCTGAAACAGGCGTAGTGCTGTGAATTGGCACAAACATCAACTCTCCTCACAGCAGCAAATGCAGCACCACCTTGACTTTAGCAGCAGTCAAATATGGGCTGCTCAGTCACTGAGACTCATGCCTACACCCTCAACGCCCTTTCCTTTCATTTTTGCCTGACACTTCTTAATCCCCTGCTCTTTCACCCTTGGCAAAGGCTGCTGAAGCCATTTAAGGCTCTCAGGAAGCATTTGAATTTTTGTCACCCATATGTGACCCTTCCCTTTAATTGTCCCCATCCCTTTAAATGTCATTTACATTGTAATTTTCCTCTTGAACCACAATGTTGAGTTTGCACTTGGTGTTGTGAATAATTATGCAAAAGTCGTTCCAATAATTGAGTGTTATTTGCACTTGAGAGTCAGTCAAGCATCAAAGCAGTGCTAACCAAATTAGAAGTAATTTTACAGATGAAAATTAGCTCCCATATTGGAAAAGCCCTAATGTGGGCCATTTTACAACAGTTACAGCTGAGCAAGTCCTACATTACAACAGTGACTACACTTTAAAAGTACTTCATTGGCTGTATGGTGCTTTGGGATGTCCTGAGGTCGTGAAAGGAGCTATATAATTGCAAGTCTTTCTTTTTTGAAAAGAGAACAGCTACAATTTGATTGAAGAATCTTCCTCACAGCATTGTAAAGCCAATAAACTGGGAAGAGGTGCAAAGAAGAAGCTAGATAATGCAATCAATGCATAATATTTTCTGGTACTGCACTTGCTGGCTGTGATTTTCCATTCATTCTCTATACTGGGCAGAAAATCGTGGGCTGGTGAGCGTACAAGCAGAAAACTTCCATCTCGATATTGAAATACTTACATTAAGGAAGGAAGAAAGACTTGAATTTCCATAACATCCCAAAGTGCTTCTTAGCTATTGAATTACTTTTGAAGTGTAGTCACTGTACCGTAGGCAAATGCAGCATCCAATCTGCACATAGCAAGATTACACATACAGCAATGAGATGAATGACCAGTTAATCTGATTGGGTAGGGAAATCGTTGTTTGTGGCTCAGGAGAGACTGAGGCAAATGACTTCTGCAGCAGACAAGGGGGCTTGCAGTTATTTCCTCTTCTCTGTTCCAAAATTGCCATATCACAAAAGGTGGCAGGCACAGGATGAAAAGTGTAAAGAACTAACAGCATTCTGAAAGAAATATAGAAGCAGCATTCACAAAGCAAAAAACGAAGACATTTCTTAGCTATATCAGCCTATTACTTTAAAACAGATAGTGCTGGAATGACAGCTCTGGAAGCCGTAGTACCAGATATTTTTGGAGTCGGGTGTGATAGGTCTTGCCCATATTTCTGGTTCACTAGCACGCCTGGAGCACTAAGGAAAATTGGAAGTATACAAAGAAACGGCTTGCATTTACATAGTGCCTTTCATGACCTCAGGATGTCCCAAACGCTTGACAAACAGTAATGTATTTTTGAAGTGTGGTTCCTGTTGTAACGTAGTGAAAGGCGGTAGCCATTTGAACACAGCAAAGTCCAACAAACAGCAATGAGATAAATGACCAGAGTATTTTTAGAGTTGTTGGTTGTGGGATAACTGTTGGCCAGGACACAGAGTATTACCATGCATTTCTTTGAAAAGTAACTTGGGATCTTTTATATCCATCTGAGAGGGCAGAAGAGACTTTGGCTTAACGTTTCATCCTGGCAGTGCCGCACTCCCTCGGTACTATGTTGAAATGTTAGTGATTATGTGCTCAAGTTTCTTGAGTGAGGATTGAGCCCACAACATTATGACTCAGAGGTGAGAGTGCTACCATGGAACCGAGTCTGTTATCTATAGATCCGTGTTGAGTTTTCTATTAGTTTTCAATTGAACTAAAACTGTTAAACCAACACAAGGGCAGCTCAACCCTTTGTTCTACTGTTTGATGATCATTACCTCGTTATCCAGAAAAATCACCACAGGTTGTATCTGAAGCGGCTTCTCTATTTCTCCATCTGAGGGTTGTATTAGGATGTACAGTTGTTGGGGACGTACATAAACCAAGCTACTTGGTAAACTGGAGTATGAGAAGTTTCTGAAATGTAATATATCAAAGTTATTAGGATGCAGAAAATACAATGTGATTTATTTTATTGGATCACTATGGAAGTTCAAAATACATTTGATTTTTGCAACTCATAGCTCCTATCATAATCTGACTACAAGTTGAACCTCCCTTATCTGGAACCTTTGGGACCTGGCCTGTTCTGGATAAGGGATTTTTGCAGACGAAGGGTGATCATGTTAAATTGGATGGTACAGGTACTGAGCAAGGGGATATCGGGGCTGGCTGGCTTAGGGCTGGGATTGCGGCAGAGAGATCATGGTGGGGGGGCAGGGGGCGGTGGATTGCGGGGCAGGCCAGCGATTGCGGGAGTCGGCAGCGAGGAAGGACTTCAATTTGTTCATGTCGGAGTTCTATGCATGCGCCACCCGGTGGCCAGAAATGGATCTGGATGAGAGGTGGTTCCGGATAAGGGAGTTCTGAATAAGGGAGGTATTATATTGATCCTTTACTTCTCTCCTTTCCTGAATCTGGTGATTCTTTCCAAAGTACAGTTCCACATGTACTGGCAGCCCTCCGGCACTTCAACCCTATGGCCACTCTTCACATGTGAACCTACACAATGAGTGCTGCCAGGCTGTTCTACTAGGGGAGAATCACACCCAAGCCCGATCCTGTCCTCACAACTATGCTCTATGGCACTGGCCGCTGGGCACTGGTTTGCAATTGGAAGTCAGAACTTGTGCTGGTTTTTCCTTTCTAAAGCCCAGGATGCAAACAGTAGCAGCCCTGCTGCCAGCCCAGCTAGCATATCCACTCAGATCAGAAATTGAGTCCAGGACCTTCCACATTGGGATAGCTAACTGAACCAATTGTATTAAATATATTAAAACAATAATTGACCTTTACCTTATAAGCTTGTGAATGGAATATGTATTATAATGATATTTTTAATAAGTTTTTATTGAGAATTAGCCAGACTTATCATTATTTTAGAATTCAGCTTCATCTTTTGGCAAAAAAATACTGCTATGCTAAATTCTTGTAAAACTTCAAAATTTATTACTACCTAAATATTGCTTCAATAATTAATTGGCTCGAAAGTGCTTTGGAATATCCTGGGGATGTAGAAGATGCTATATAAATGTGAGTTTGTTATTTCTTAATCTTGAGCACAATAAGAATGTATGAACTGTCTGGCTGCCCTCTTTAAAGAATTTCCTTCTGTTGTGCTTTGAGTTATTTGATCACTGCTTGTTATTTTTATTGTCATTTATCCAAACATGTTTACTGCTTGTACTATTACATATGATGTGCCATCAGAGGGCACTGCTATGGGAAACTTGTACATCAGCTGTATGGTCACTGAGGTGTGCCACAAGAGGGCACTGCAGTGGGAGACTTGGTGTGCCAGGCCTAGTATAAAAGGCAGGCCACCATGTATGATCCTCACTCTGGAGTTATCAATAAAGGACTAAGGTCACTACAGTTCAAGTACAATACATTGCCTCCTGGAGTCATTATCAGGGTACCTAAAGACATAACAATTGGCGACGAGATTACGGACTTTAATGCGAAAATGGCTAACCTTGGTACGTTGCAGCAGTTCACCGATGGTGATGATTGGGATGCCTTTGTGGCAAAGCTCGACCATTTCTTCACAGCAAACGACTTGGCAGGCAATAATCCGGCCACATTGGCTGATAAGCGTAGAGCTATCCTGCTAACCAGTTGTGGGCCCACCGTCAGGGACTTGTTGGCACCAGCAAAGGCAACGACCAAGACATACGAGGAGCTTGTAACACTGATCCAAGAACAACTCAAGCTCAAAGAGAGCATCCTCACATCCAGACACCGGTTTTATACCCACCGAAGGCCAGGAAATCGCGAAATATGTTACAGACCTCAGGAGGCTGGCTGCACCGTGTGATTTTGGCGGCCACCACACCAAAGCGCTGCAGGATATCTTTTTCATCGGAATCAGCCATGAGGGCTTTCTTCACAGACTGCTATCTGTGGATACTACAGTCACACTGCAGAAGGCCACCACCATGAGCCAGGCATGGATGACCTCGACCTGCAGCTCTAGGCAGATGACTCATCCTCAGGACTCAAACCCGGAAAGTACTATACACAGAATGGTGCCTTTTAGAGGCTGGACTGTAGAACGTGAATCTTCTCAGGGGAGAGAGAACAGGCTCCCAAGTCCCTTAACTCAGTGTCCTTAACTTAGTGGGGGCTAATCGAGAAGCACCATGCTGGTGTTGCGGAGGGAATCACAGGGCTCACCAGTGCCGTTTTAAGGACTATGTGTGTAAAGGCTGCAGCACAAAGGGCCACCCCCAGCGAATGTGTAAGAGAAATATGACTCACTGTGTTGATGAAGAGTCTGCAGATGGCCATGAATCCAGCGCGGATTATGAAGCGATAGTCAGAGAGGCAGCTCAGCCCTACGATGAGGTGTATGGCATGTTTACCTGCACCACAGAATGTTCCCTGTTGAGGACGGAAGTCGAGATAAATGGCGTTCCAGTCTTCATGGAAGTGGATACAGGGGCGAGCTAGTCTGTAATGAATCAAGAAGCCTTTGAGGCACTATGCGACAATCAGGCTGAACGACCTAAGTTGGTCCCGGTTCAGGCAAAGCTGCGCACCTGCACCAATTAACTTATCCCAGTCGTTGGTAGTGCGGATGTAAAGGTACTCCATGATGGCGCGGTGCACAAGTTACCTCTGTGGATTGTTGCAGGTAATGGACCAACTCTACTTGGAAGAAGTTGGATGGAGAAGATCCAATTGGAGCTGGGAAGATTTCATCCCTCCAGCGATCGACGTCCCCCACACTCAGAGGCAAAGCAAGCCCCCACCTGAGGTTGGATCTGGCACCAGAGAGCAGACCAGCAAAGCACCCGAGGCACAGACCGCTCAGCACGACTGCGTGGAGATGATCCAGCTGAGACGACCCGAACGCACCTTCCAGGCTCCAGTGGCAGGACTCCGGAGGAAGAAAATCGGATCCAAAGGCGACTTCCCAGCCTCGGTGGCAGAACCCGGGGAGAAGAGGATCACAGCAGTCGACATCGTGGATGGAAGAAAGATGGCGCCCAAACCATGGGGTGAAGCGCTGAAGAAAAAGATGGCGGTGGCCAGACCACGAGGCGCAGCGCTGATGGAGCAATATGTGGTACCAAGTGAAGAAGAATATTGGGGTAAAGATAGCAAGGCTCTCTTAAAGGAGGCCAGCAACCCACCACACTTAAAGGGACAGGTCCACATTCTCAATCAATGTAATAGCAACTGTGAGTTAATTGTAAAGCTTGTAATTGATGATCAGAGTTTTATACATGTAATAAGCAAAGAAAAGTCGTGCGATTGTGATCGGAGCTACAGTTTATCTACAATGAGTAATGAAACGTTATGTGATGTAGGATTTCAACTGCATTCAGTTAATGTAGTGGGCAAACACCCATTGGGAGCACACAGATCCAGCGAGCTACCCAATGCTATAGCCTGCGTCCCTGGGACCAGAGTGATGCACCATGGAGTGTGGCCACAAGCAGCTAATATAGACAAGCTGCAGAGCAAGCGATCTCAGGAGGGCAACAGCACCGGTATCGATACCCTGCCCCTGATCGGCTCCACCTCTGAGGCACCTGATGGCACCAACCGCCACGAGCCTGAAAGAGCAAACTGCGCTAAGGTGCAGCCCCCGGACCCGATTGCCACCAAGGCTACACCCGGGAACAAAGGGTCACCCGCAACGGTTCTCCCAAATGGGACCGGGACCAGCCAAGATCCCAAACCCCCTGCGCACTGCCAGATGACTGCTCCTCAGGGAGCAGCAGCGACCCAGGATGCAAGGAAAGGACAGGGAGGTTACAGGGAACTGTGAACCTGCCCGACGCGAGGAGCAATGGCAAAGGCCCCGGGAGCAGGCAAATTGAGCCAACCGGGTTCCCACTGCCAGCACTGGGCACCGCGCCGCCACCAGACTATCTGGACACCACTCAGCAGTTCTGGTACTAGTTTTTCCTCACGCACCGGTGTTGACACCAATACTGATTCCAAGTATGTATTAAGTATGTACCTCACCAGTCAAATGTACTTGCCTTACAACTGTACCACAAACGTAATGATGTAAATGCAATTTTTTTTGGGAACTTGAATGTATATGAATGTAATGAGCCACCGGCATAACCTATATGTGGGGGGGAGAGAATGGAGTGGTCATGGACGCACAAACAGAAACCACCAGCAGCTCTACTGCCAATGAAACACTACCCACTCATCCAAGATGGAAGCGACCCTCCAAGGATCAATCAGATAGAGCTAAGCCCAGAGCACAGTCAATGCATGAAGGCGATTTGCACTAATGATTTGGGGAAGAGTGATGTCATGTATCCAAACATGTTTACTGCTTGTACTATTACACATGATGTGCCACCAGAGGGCACTGCAGTGGGAGACTTGTAGGTTACCTGTACAGGTGTGCCAGGCCTAGTATAAAAGGCAGGTTACCATATGTGATCCTCACTCTGGAGTTACATTAAATGGACTAAGGTCACTACAGTTCAAGTACAATACATTGCATTCTGGAGTCATTATCAGAGCATCTTAAGACATAACATTTATCTAAATCAGAAGTGTGACCACTCGGCAATACTGAGAGCAAATATTTTGTCATTGACTTTATCAACGATATGCAGTGAAAATGCTGCAAAATGGCGGGCGCTAATCAATTCAAAGCTTACTACCTGCCCACTTTTCACAACTATTTTATTGACCCCAAACTCAAAACACTCTACCCCCCATTCAACTTAACTGTTTCATTGCTAAATTACAGTTGGGCAAAGTTATATAATGCAAAGTAATTAGTTATGTTTTGTGGATAGATAAATGGAAAAGCAGCTAAAAAATATATTAATGTAAGAGATCAATTTTGGCAACCTTGAATGAACATTAAACTTAAACAATTAATGAGATTTGCACATTTTAATAAATAAACGCTCCAC
Organism: Pristiophorus japonicus; assembly: GCF_044704955.1. Lineage (NCBI taxonomy): Eukaryota > Metazoa > Chordata > Chondrichthyes > Pristiophoridae > Pristiophorus > Pristiophorus japonicus. Next base: position 157,556,379 of record NC_091983.1, read on the forward strand.
TCAGAAAACAATTTTTAAAAAAACTAAAGCTATTATACGATTTGTTAAAATTATTCAATTAACTTCAATTAGCTCAAAATATATTTTCACCTAATTATTTCAGTGCCTTTCTGATAATTCGACTTGGATAACATCTGAGTTGGCCTAGACTGTATCTTCATCTCCGTCTTTTAATTAAATTGTATTAAAATTACAACAGTTAAAAGCAAATTTAATTATAACTGGTTGCCCCTATCTAAAAAATGGGACTGCTATGCAACATGTCAAGGAATAGATGATGATTTTTGACAGATGTAATGATGAAAATATTAACATGCATAACACTAACATGATGATCATTATTTTATTAGCAAAATTATCATAGACTTTTCAACTCCCCTTGTTGTGAGCTCTAATCTATTTGCTGTATCAAAGAAAATAATTGAAAATAAAAAAATCTTATGCATTAATATAATTAAAATTGTTTGTTTCCACCTTCAAGATAAGCCTCATGGACTTAATGATAACCTAATTTAGCCCCTTGTTTAAAGCACTGTAATGTTATACACTTGCCATCCATCTATAACCAGTTCCCTCTCTTCCCCTTGTAACTGTTCCCACTACCTCTTTAAATGTTGCTTTCGTGGTCACTACCTGCCTCCTCAAGATTTCACTTTCTACATGCACCCATACTTGGCTACAAATACATTATAACAGGGTCTGGTTACACTCTTACCACCATCGCTGGCCCCACTCTTTTACACTTGAATTCCTCCACCAACATGAAGGACAGCTGCAATATACACATGCTAATTGTTCTGTACATTCTTAGTCATATATTCTAATCCAGCATTTGCATAATGAAATTATATTCATTACAAACAAATCAGATTTCAAATATGACCTATTTTGGAAATAGTTTAATTTTTCTATGTGACATTAGAATTCTTACAAGTGAACTTGATGTCCATTTTGCGCTATTAGTATCTTCCCATCCATCACAACGAGCAGTGCAGGATAAATATCACTGAAATTGAAAACCACAGTCTATACTTGAAGACATTCCTTTCACTAAGAAAATTCAAAATATTTATGAAACAGACTCCACTTCAAATGTAATTTTGGGAATTAACAAATATTAAGGATATATAAATTTTAAAATTGATGTTTATCTGTAGCATTGTAGTTTTAAAAGCTGATATTTATGTTATTTTCATTTTACATTTCCCTGCAAGACTTCTCAATTCCCATGTGTTAATTTAGTTGAGAGAGTGCAGCAGTTGATGTGGCTTCAATCATCCAGTGAGATACATGGTCTCCTTCAGATGGGGAAGTGAAGTATTCGTGGAATCTTGTACGATGGATAATGTTACTACCCCTTAGCTGGAAGAAACCTTTGCCTTGTCATGTCTTTCTCTAGGATGAAGTGGTCTATGTGGCCTCTATCAATTGCTCATCTGATCTAGTTCATGGGGTTTCCTACAGCGAGCAGGAATCTAATGGCCCAGTAGCTTCTTCAGCTGGAGCAATGCTATTAATTAGTAATAAAACAAAGCATGGTTGCAGCTTGTAGACAGTTTAAATAAACAACAGCTAGGGATTCTTGTCCTGGAAGTACAAGGGAGTTCTAATAGCACTCTCTTTCAAGAAAAAGCTCTAAAACTATTAACATTTGCCAACCAGAAGACACATGAGGAATAAAGCATAACAAGTCAACCATAGTTTGCCATAGACTACAATATAACTATAACATAAAAAAAATATAGCAAATAAAACTGACCCTCAAATTGAACTACCAAGTGCAGAACTTGATCCACCAATCTTCACTAAACACAAGAGGCCAGTGAAGGGGTTAAAAATATGCCTTAAACTTTGAAAAGATGAAACATATTTGGATGAGGGCATTTATAATTCTTCTGCCTAACTAATGTGAATTCAAAGCAAGATTAAAGGTGAATATTACAGTATAAGATGATATTACCATTTTTAATTTGTATTAAGGTTATGGGTCATCATATGAATTTTCTTTATAATATATCAAGCTGACACTATGCAGCAAAAATTGTAATAGATAAAAGTAAGCGAAAAGGGCACTGTCTTTTTTGGATAGGTCAATGGCAGCCAGGAGACTCACACATCCGCCTTTCATCCCATCATCATCCTTTTTTCCTATTAAATGTGGACACCCAATTAACATCTCAGCTTGGCGGACAACCTCATTTTCAGTGAATTATTGCAATTTTTTCCTTCTCTGAAATGAGAGTGATCACAATACATCATAGCATTCTGCGGATTAGCACTAATTGATTTGAGTACAGAGTGTGATGGCCTACTTATATAATCTAGCCCTTATTTGGTCCTACGAGGGACGAAGGGAATATTAGATTCCCAGGTCTGTTACCATGGCAATGAAAGTCACCTGACATCTTGTTACAAAGTGGTGAGGTTGGATTGCTTTCCCAGTGGGGTCGTCAGTAAACTGGAGTGATGTCCAAACATCATTACATGCTGCTCTGATATTAAAGCAGGGGATTAGCACCTTATTGCAGGCAACCTGGATTTGTCATTTCACCTTCATTATCTAATTTACTGCCAGTAATGTGACTGTGCCTGCGGGTAGGAAGACCTGGGCCAAAACCTAAACTTTAACCCTTCCAGTTCTCTCCTCTGAGCTTATCACAGCTATGCACCATGCAGACAGTGAGATCTGTAACTTTTTCCTTGCAAATGTGCTCAACTCTTGCTCCTCCTGATCCCTATTAAGATTTAAATAAAGCTAAATCCTTTGACTTTGAGGGGAGGGGATGGAATTAAAAAGGCAAGTCTTTCCCAAGATTTAAGTCCCATTGAGTAGCCAAGAAATTTGTCCCTGATTTTTTTTTTTGGTTCATCTTAAGCTTTAAATACACTATGGGAAACTATTTACAAACGCTTAACACATTTGTCTCAAATTCCTCTCTGCTTTTTTTAACAGCGACATTAACCAATTTATTTTAAACAGCTTAAGGCCTCTGTTAAAATAGCAGAGCAAGGAATTTCAAATGAATGCATAAGTGTTCACACCTATTTTCTCACAGTCCTGCAGCTTTCTTCAAATCAAACAACGAGTTTTCTGACAAATAAATTATTATCCTTCAAAACGATATTGGGCACCACCCATTAATTACTTTGCCTGTTACTGGCATAAAAATCAGTTTTCACTAACATGAAACCATTATTATTTTGCAAATGATTTAATTCGAACACAATAAATATATGCTTGGATTGTTTGGAAGAGATGTATTTAAAAACAGAGGTCTCTTGACACAGGAGAAATGTTTGGAATGACCTTTATGATCAGGAGTGGTATAGATTGCAAACCCATTTCATGATATGGAGCTGGGTTTATTTTTAAGAAAGACATACATCAAAATAGGTGATAGTTTTAACCTACAATGAGTGACTGTCAGTTGTAATGGCAGATCTGCGAAAGATTCAGTAAATCTGTGCTTGTCGCACCACAAGGACCATGTGATGGACTTGCTGTAAGATTGTGCTCAGATATCCGAATAATATTAACTCCATGGCGACAAAACGGAAATGTAGTTTCCATATTTATCTATGGTTGTTCAGTTTGTCCCCTCTGCTCCACTATCAACTATTTGTCTGTATTTGTGGATTCACTACCTCTTGGGGTATCCCTCTCCACCCATTGCTCTGCCCCATTTTTTGACCTCCTTCTTGGTCTTTTCCTGTATAATCTATCTGTTGCAAATATACATTGCAAGGGCTCTCCCTTGTGTACGCATTGTTAAACACATCAGTTAACATAGTTGTACATTTAAAAGCTTGTAGTTTTATATAAACCTCTCAATTTAAAAAGAACTCATGTGAAAAAAATTCAGAATCAAGATAGACAAAATCCAACATTGAAAAAAATTATACACTTTTGTTATTAAAAAAGTATTTAAACGGTGAGCATTAATGGGCCCTAATGCAGTGCTACTTTGGGTCCAAGTTTCCACCCCCTGTAAAAACGGCGCATCTCCATGAGGTGCGCCAACTTTCTAGAATAAAAAGGGCGCCGAAAAGTTACCTTCTAATTCTCCCCACTCCTCAGGATGTCTTCGGCCTTGGCATAGCGCAGCACAAGGGGTGGGGGGGTGGAGCAAGGTCCCGGCGCTGAAAACAGTGCCGGGACCTTTGCACATGCGCACTAGGTTGTGCGTGCATGTGCAGTAGTTCCTCGCTGCCCGAATCTCTGCGACGCTCTGCAGGCTGCGTTGGAAGGGCCCAAAGCACGCTGCCCCTAGCCCTGGCCGAATGAGCTCCTCGGGCATTGAAGATGTGCTTAAATAGTTATCCATGGACTTCCAAGAAACACCCACATCGATTATCGCTGGGATGATCCGATTAACTGGGAGCCCAGAAAGCAACGTCTGCCTGAGATGTCTGGGAGGGAAATCGCTGGTTTTATTGACAGACCGACTAACAAATCACCCAATGGCAAGTAAGTTGGAGGGAGGGCCCACTCACTTGCTGTGGTCGGGAGTTACACAAGCCCATGTTCAGAGTCAGTCTGTGCTCCATTCAGAAGATGGGCGCTCCGGCCACAGGTGACCAAAGATCAGTAACAGGGCAGAAAACTCGCACACAACTCCTGTTGACAGACGCAGCTTGCCCCATTTAACAAGACTATGTTCTGACTGTGAGAAAACACTCCAGGTAAGTGGCTGATATGGACTCATGACTGAAAAGCTCAGATGTGGGACCTGCCCGATATTGACAACTCTGAGCTGGACTCTAGATCCACATCTTTGAACATTCTCTGACAACCACAGATTTCGGCAAAGTAAGGAGATGACACTTCAAGACCGACCTGCGCATCCGCGGAAGCGTGCCTAGACTGAGGGAGAATCGCCCTGCTGTTATTCTGGACTGGTTGGAATTCTAAAAGTGGAATCTTGCAATCTGGAAGCACCAAATTAATAAACGCCTAAATTAATGAGCGTCTACGTACAAAGTACACCAATTCCGGTGCGTGCTCCAGTCGGCAAGGTAGGACTTCTAATTTTTAATACTTGATTTAATGTTCATTTATTGTTATTTAAAAATTATGATGTTTTCTATGCATCTTTATGGTTAAAAGTGAAGTGTTTAATGCTTTGTAAAATCCCCTAACTTCCCTCTAACTTCCCTTCCCCCCATCTCTCGCTACCTGCACCTAATTTATAAAGTGTAGGCAAGGTTTTTCTGAGCGTACAAAAATCAACACTTACTCCGTTAGTAACTTTTCGCTACCTAAACTTGCAAAACAGGCGTAAGTGGCTGGTAACGCCCCCTTTTGAAAAAAAAACATACTAATACAAAACTATTCTAACTAACTAGAACTGGAGCAAACTAAATGCCGAGAATTGCGATTTCTAAGATACTCCATACTAAACTAGTTGCTCAAAAAAAATAGGAGCAACTCAAGCCGAAACTTGGGCCTTTTGAGGGGTCATTCGCTCCCAAAGCTGCTATGGAAATTGCTAGCATGGAAGTTGCAATCTCTCTCAATTTTAATATGAAAGAGTAAGTATTTAACATTTACATAAATATATATAAAATAACTAACTTATACTATTGTAGAAAGTGACAGATTTAGTAAAGAGGCAATGCCAAGGCAAGTCATCAAGGATGACTTTAAAGTGCTTTGGAGATTGCCTGATGGCATAGTTCAAGTAAGCGCTTTTAGGATTGTTGCGGGTAGAGTTTCTGTGGAAATTCTGCAATCTGCCACCATAACTTTAGCAGAAATCTTGGACAAACAGTATAAATTTCCAATTCTCTCAGGTTTCTGCCAATCTTCCACAACAGGAGATCGAAAGAAATGCCACAAGAGTTCCAGGAGTTGTTCTTTATAAATTGTATTTCTTAATATTTTCTTCTCATCTGCCTAATTTATATTGTGGTGTAGTGACTACCTGCGGCATCCTTTACCGTTGGGATTTTCTACGCAGCATTGGTATTTAATTTTCTCACATAACTTACATTTATATAGCGAAAAGAGTCTGCAAGGTCCTTCTCAGAACAGAATGAATACAAGCTTTTGTGGAGTTCAGAGCTGACCAAAGGCAGCTTAAGCTGCCATTTCCTTGTGGTACATGAGGGAGTAATCTGTGCATCGGAGGTGTCTTTTTTAATAAGTTCTTGGGATGTGGGTGTCACTGGCAAGGCCAGCATTTATTGCCCATCCCTAATTGCCCTTGAGAAGGTGTTGGTGAGCCGCCTTCTTGAACCGCTGCAGTCGTGTGGTGAAGGTACTCTCACAGTGTTGTTAGGGAGGGAGTTCCAAGATTTTTACCCAGCAACAATGAAGGAACAGCGATATATTTCCAAGTCAGGATGGTGTGTGACTTGGAAGGGAACTTGGAGGTGATGGCTTTCCCATGCACCTGCTGTCCTTGTCCTTCTAGGTGGTAGAGGTTATGGGTTTCGGAGGTGCTGTCGAAAAAGCCTTGGGGAGTTGCTGCAGTGCATCTTGTAGATGGTATACGCTGCAGCTATGATGGTAGATGTGGTGCCAATCAAGCAGGATGCTTTGTCCTGGATGGTGTCGAGCTTCTAGAGTGTTGTGGGAGCTGCACTGTCATTGTGGAGATGAAGCACTGTCGACACACTTTGCTGATGATTGAGAGTAGACTGATGGGGCGGTAATTGGCCAGATTAGATTTGTCCCACTTTTTGTGGACAGGACATACCTGGGCAGTTTTCCACATTGTCAGGTAGATGCCAGTCTTGTAGCTGTATTGGAACAGCTTGGCTAGAGGCACGGCTAGTTCTGGAGCACAACAGCCAGGATGTTGTTGGGGCCCATAGCCTTTGCTGTATCCAGTGTGCTCAGCTGTTGATTGATATCACGTGGAGTGAATTGAATTGGCTGAATACTGGCTTCTGTCATGGTGGGGACCTCTGGAGGAGGCCAAGATGGATCATCAACTCGGCACTTCTGCTGAAGATGATTGCAAACATTTCAGCCTTATCCTTTGCACTCATGTGCTGGGCTCTGTCATCTTTAGGATGGGGATGTTCATGGAGCCTCTGCCTCCCATTAGTTGTTTAATTGCCCATCACCATTCATGACTGGATGTGGCAGGACTGCAGAACTTTGATCTGACCAGTTGGTTGTGGAATTGCTTGGATCTGTTTGACTCTGATGCCCAGTTTTGAGCTGCTTGATCTGTTCTGAATCTATCCCATTTCGCACGGGGGTAGTACCACACAACACAATGGAGTGTGTCCTCAGTGTGAAGACAGGACTTCCTCTTCACAATGTGCAGTGGTCACTGCTCCCAATATTGTCATGGACAGATGCAGCTGCTACAGGTAGATTGGTCAAGTAGTTTTTTCCTTCATGTTGATTCTCTGCCGCAGACCCACTGCCAGCTATGTCCTTCAAGACTCGGCCAGCTCAGTCAGTAGTGGTGTTATGGAGCCACTCTTTCTCTGATGGACATTGAAGTCCCCCACTCAGAATACATTCTGTGCCCTTGATACCATCAGTGCTTCCTTCATGTGGTGCTCAATCCACGTCCAGACCGGGGTCAAGCAGGGCTGCATCATCGCGCCAACCCTCTTCTCAATTTTCCTCGCTGCAATGCTCCACCTCACAGTCAACAAACCCCCCACTGGAGCGGAATTAAACTACAGAACCAGTGGGAACCTCTTCAATCTTCGTCGTCTCCAGGCCAGATCCAAGACCGTCCCAAACTCTCATCGAACTACAGTACGCGGACGACGCTTGCGTCTGCGCACAATCAGAGACTGAACTCCAAGTCATAGTCTGCATCTTCACTGAGGCGTACGAAAGCATGGGCCTTATACCAAACATCGGTAAGACAAAGGTCCTCCATCAACCTGACCCCGCCACACAGCACTGCCCCCCAGTCATCAAGATCCACGGCGCGGCCCTGGACAATGTGGACCATTTTCCATACCTCGGGAGCCTATTATCAGCAAGGGCAGACATCGACGACGAGATTCAACACCACCTCCAGTGCGCCAGTGCGCCAGCGCAGCCTTCGGCCGCCTGAGGAAAAGTTTTCGAAGATCAGGCCCTCAAATCTGGCACCGAGCTCATGGTCCACAGGGCTGTAGTGATACCCGCCTTCCTGTATGGCTCAAAGATGTGGACCATGTACAGTAGACACCTCAAATCACTGGAGAAATACCAGCAACGATGTCTCCGCAAGATCTTGCAAATCCCCTGGGAGGACAGACGCACCAACGTTAGCGTCCTCAATCAGACCAACATCTCCAGCATCGAAGCACTGACCACGCTTGACCAGCTCCGTTGGGCGGGCCACATTGTTCGCATGCCTGACACAAGACTCCCAAAGCAAGCGCTCTACTCGGAACCCGACAGGGCAAGCGCGCGCAAGGTGGCAGAAGAAATATTTCAAGGACATCCTCAAAGCCTCCTTGATAAAATGCAACATCCCCACCGACACCTGGGAATCCCTGGCCAAAGACCACCCTAGGTAGAGGAGGTACATCCGGGAGGGTGTGAGCAACTCAAGTCTCATCATTGAGAGCATGCAGAAACCAAGCGCAGGCAGCGGAAGGAACGTGCGGCAAACCAGTCCCACCCTCCCTTTCCTTCAACGACTGTCTGTCCCACCTGTGACACAGACTATAATTCCCATATTGGACTGTTCAGTCACCTAAGAACTCACTTTTAGAGTGGAAGCAAGTCTTCCTCGATTTCGAGGGACTGCCTATGATGATGATGATGATGCTCAACATGGAGGGGTACTGATTGATCAGCTAAAGAAGGGCCGTAGGTGGTAATCAGCAGGAAGTGTCCTTGCCCATACTTGACCTGAAGCCATGAAACTTCTAGGAGTCCGGAATCAATGTTGAGGATTCCCAGGGCCACTCCCTACTAAATGTATACCACAGTGCTACCACCTCTGGTGGGTCTGTCCTACCAGTGGGACAGAACATACCCAGTGATAGTGATGGAGGAGTCTGGGGCATTGGCTGAAAAGTGTGATTCTATGAGTATGACTAGATTGTGGGATAGCTCTCCCAATTTAGGCACACATCCCCAGGTGTTAATGAGGAGGATTTTGCAGGGTTGACTGGGCTGGGTGTGCCTTTGTCATGTCCGAAGCTGATGCCGCGGTCGATACCGGATCATCCATTAGATTTTATTATTCTTATTGTTTTCTGTAGCAGTTTTTTTACAACTGAATGTCTTGCCAGGCCATTTCAGAGGGCAGTTAAGAGTAAACCACATAGCTGTGGGTCTTGGGTCATGTATAGGCCAGACTAGATAAAGGTGGCAGATTTCCTTCCCTAAACAACAACAACAACTTTTATTTATATAGTGCCTTTAATGTAGTAAAACGTCCCAAGGCACTTCACAGGAGTGTTATAAGACAAAAAAATTGACACCGAGCCACACGAGGAGAAATTAGGGCAGAGGACCAAAAGCTTGTTCAAAGAGGTAGATTTTAGGGAGTGCCTTAAAGGGAGGAAAGAAAGGTAGAGAGGTGGAGAGGTTTAGACAGGAATTCCAGAGTTTAGGGACTCGGCAACAGAAAGGACATTAGTGAACCAGATGGGTTTTTACAACATCTGGTAGTTTCATGATTCCCATTAAATATATTAGCTTTTTAATCCAGAATTATTTAATTAAATTTAAATTCCCCAGCAGTCATGGTGGGATTTGACCATCTCTCCAGATCATTAGGCCAGGCCTCTAGATTACAAGCCCAGTAACATAACCACTACGCTACCATTCCCTCGAATTCCAATACATAGGATTACATGGTATAAATCACAGAAACTGGCAATTCATCCCAACCCGTCCATGCCATCATTTATGCTCCACTCGAGCCTCCTCCCTTCATAAGAACATAAGAATTAGGAACAGGAGTAGGCCATCTAGCCCCTCGAGCCTGCTCCGCCATTCAACAAGATCATGGCTGATCTGGCCGTGGACTCAGCTCCACTTACCCACCCGCTCCCCGTAATCCTTAATTCTCGTATTGGTTAAAAATCTATCTATCTGTGACTTGAATACATTCAATGAGCTAGCCTCAACTGCTTCCTTGGGCAGAGAATTCCACAGATTCACAACCTCTCTGGGAGAAGAAATTCATTCTCAGCTCGGTTTTAAATTGGCTCCCCCGTATTTTGAGGCTGTGCCCCCAAGTTCTAGTCTCCCCTACCAGTGGAAACAACCTCTCTGCCTCTATCTTGTCTATCCCTTTCATTATTTTAAATGTTTCTATAAGATCACCCCTCATCCTTCTGAACTCCAATGAGTAAAGACCCAGTCTACTCAATCTATCATCATAAGGTAACCCCCTCATCTCCGGAATCAGCCTAGTGAATCGTCTCTGTACCCCCTCCAAAGCCAGTATATCCTTCCTTAAGTAAGGTGAACAAAACTGCACGCAGTACTCCAGGTGCGGCCTCACCAATACCCTATACAGTTGCAGAAGAACCTCCCTGCTTTTGCACTCCATCCCTTTCGCAATGAAGGCCAACATTCCATTCGCCTTCCTGATTACCTGCTGCACCTCAAACTAACTTTTTGGGATTCATGCACAAGGACCCCCAGGTCCCTCTGCACCGCAGCATGTTGTCATTTCTCCCCATTCAAATAATATTCCCTTTTACTGTTTTTTTTTCCAAGGTGGATGCCCTCACACTTTCCGACATTGTATTCCATCTGCCAAACCTTAGCCCATTCGCTTAACCTAGCTAAATCTCTTTGCAGCCTCTCTGTGTCCTCTATACAACCTGCTTTCCCACTAATCTTTGTGTCATCTGCAAATTTTGTTACATTACACTCTGTCCCCTCTTCCAGGTCATCTATGTATATTGTAAACAGTTGTGGTCCCAGCACCAATCCCTGTGGCACACCACTAACCACCGATTTCCAACCCGAAAAGGACCCATTTATCCCGACTCTCTGCTTTCTGTTAGCCAGCCAATTCTCGATCCATGCTCATACATTTCCGCTGACTCTGCATACCTTTATCTTCTGCAGTAACCTTTTGTGTGACACCTTATCGAATGCCTTTTGAAAATCTAAATACACCACATCCATCGGTACACCTCTATCCACCATGCTCGTTATATCCTCAAAGAATTCCAGTAAATTAGTTAAACATGATTTCCTCTTCATGAATCCATGCTGCATCTGCTTGATTGCATTATTCCTATCTAGATGTCCCGCTATTTCTTCTTTAATGATAGTTTCAAGCATTTTCCCCACTACAGATGTTAAACTAACCGGCCTATAGTTACCTGCCTTTTGTCTTCCCCCTTTTTTAAACAGAGGCGTTACATTAGCTGCTTTCCAATCCGATGGTACCTCCCCAGAGTCCAGAGAATTTTGGTAGATTATAACGAATGCATCTGCTATAACTTCCGCCATCTCTTTTAATACCCTGGGATGCATTTCATCAGGACCAGGGGACTTGTCTACCTTGAGTCCCATTAGCCTGTCCAGCACTAACCCCCTAGTGATAGTGATTGTCTCAAGATCCTCCCTTCCCACATTCCTGTGGCCTGCAATTTTTGGCATGGTTTTTGTGTCTTCCACTGTGAAGACGGAAGCAAAATAATTATTTAAGGTCTCAGCCATTTCCACATTTCCCATTATTAAATCCCCCTTCTCATCTTCTAAGGGACCAACATTTACTTTAGTCACTCCTTTCCATTTTATATATCTGTAAAAGCTTTTACTATCCGTTTTTATGTTTTGCGCAAGTTTACCTTCGTAATCTATTTTTCCTTTCTTTATTGCTTTCTTAGTCATTCTTTGCTGTCGTTTTAAATTTTCCCAATCTTCTATTTTCCCACTAACCTTGGCCACCTTATACGCATTGGTTTTTAATTTGATACTCTCCTTTATATCCTTGGTTATCCACGGCTGGTTATCCCTTCTTTTCCGCCCTACTTTTTCACTGGAATATATTTTTGTTGCGTACTATGAAAGAGCTCCTGAAAAGTCCTCCACTGTTCCTCAATTGTGCCACCGTTTAGTCTGTGTTTCCAGTCTACTTTAGCCAACTCTGCCCTCATTCCACTGTAGTCCCCTTTGTTTAAGCATAGTACCCACGTTTGAGACACTAATTCCTCACCCTCAATCTGTATTACAAATTCAACTCTACTGTGATCACTCATTCCGAGAGGATCTTTTACTCGGAGATCGTTTATTATTCCTGTCTCATTACACAGGACCAGATCTAAGATAGCTTGCTCCCTTATAGGTTCTGTAGCATACTGTTCTAAGATACAATCCCGTATGCATTCTATGAATTCCTCCTTCAGTCTTCCCCGTGCGATTTGATTTGACCAATCGATATGTCGGTTAAAATCCCCCATGATTACTGCCGTTCCTTTTTCACATGCCTCCATTATTCCCTTGATTATTGCCCGCCCCACCGTGAAGTTATTATTTCGGGGCCTATAAACTACGCCCACCAGTGACTTTTTCCCCTTACTATCTCTAATCTCCACCCACAATGATTCAACATTTTGTTCATTAGAGCCAATATCGTCTCTCTCAACTGCCCTGATATCATCCTTTATTAACAGAGCTTTCCCACCTCCTTTCCCTTCTTGTCTATCTTCCCAAATTGTCAGATACCCCTGTATGTTTAATTCCCAGTCTTGGCCACCCTGCAACCACGTTTCTGTAATGGCCACCAAATCATACCCATTTGTAATGATTTGTGCCGTCAACTCATTTACTTTATTTCGAATGCTGCGTGCGTTTAGGTAGAGTGTTTTAATCCTAGTTTTTAAACCATGAATTTTAGTTTTGACCCCTCCTGCAGCCCCTTTATATTCAGTGGCCCTTTTTGTTTTCTGCCCTCCACTTTTACTCATCTCCTTTCTGTCTTTTGCTTTTGTCTCCTTTTTGTTTCCCTCTGTCTCACTGCATTGGTTCCCATCCCCCTGCCATATTCGTTTAACTCCTCCCCAACAGCACTAGCAAACACTCCCCCTAGAACATTGGTTCCGGTCCTGCCCAGGTGCAGACCGTCCGGTTTGTACTGTTCCCACCTCCCCCAGAACCGGTTCCAATGCCCCAGGAATTTGAATCCCTCCCTGCTGCACCACTGCTCAAGCCACGTATTCATCTGAGCTATCCTGCGATTCCTACTCTAACTAGCACGTGGCACTGGTAGCAATCCTGAGATTACTACTTTTGAGGTCCTACGTTTTAATTTAGCTCCTAGCTCCTTAAATTCGTCTCGTAGGACCTCATACCTTTTTTTACCTATATCGTTGGCACCAATGTGCACCACGACAACTGGCTGTTCACCCTTCCTTTTCAGAATGTCCTGCACCCGCTCCGAGACATCCTTGACCCTTGCACCAGGGAGGCAACATACTATCCTGGAGTCTCGGTTGCGGCTGCAGAAACGCCTATCTATTCCCCTTACAATCGAATCCCCTATCACTATCGCTCTCCCACTCTTTTTTCTGCCCTCCTGTGCAGCAGAGCCAGCCACGGTGCCATGAACTTGGCTGCTGCTGCCCTCCCCTGATGAGTCGTCCCCCTCAACAGTACTCAAAACAGTGTATCTGTTTTGCAGGGGGATGACCGCAGGGGACCCCTGCACTACCTTCCTTGCACTGCTCTTCCTGCTGGTCTTCCATTCCCTAGCTGGCTGTGGACACTTCACCTGTGATAAGACCAACTTGCTACACGTGCTACTCACGTCATTCTCAGCATCGTGGATGCTCCAGAGTGAATCCACCCTCAGCTCCAATTCCGCAACGCGATCTGTCATCTAACTCTATCTTCTTTCCTCATCTAACTCTATCAGCGTAACCCTCTATTCCATTCTCACTCATCATTAACCTCCCCTTAAATGCATCTATGCTATTCGCATCAACCACTTCCTGTGGTAGTGAATTCCACATTCTCATCACTCACTGGGGAAAGCAGTTTCTTCTGAATTCCTGACATGATTTCTTGGTGACTACCTTATATTGATGGCCTCTAGTTTTGCTCTTCCCCATAAGTGGAAACACTCTCTGTGTCTATTCTATCAAAACCTTTCATAATTTTAAAGATCTCTATTAGGTCACCCCTTCCCTTTTCAAGAGAAAGGAGACCCAACATGTTTATCCTTTCCTGATAGGTGTACCCTCGCATTTCTGGTATCATCCTTGTAAATCTTCTCTGCACCCTCTCCAGTGCCTCTATATCCTTTTTATAATATGGCGATCAGAATTGTACACAGTACTCCAAGTGTGGTCTAATCAAGGTTCGATACAAGTTTAGCATAACTTCTCTACTTTTCAACTCTATCCTTCTCGAAATAAACCCGAGTACTTGTGGTCCAAGAAAGTACTCCATGCTGGCACAGAGTCCACTTTTAGCTTTGGAATTGAAATCATCTATTTTATTTGGTGGGAAACGGTGCGGGAAGGTGTCGGCCAGTTTAGTGACAGGAATAAGTTTTTATTTGAAAAAAATGCTTCCCAGTACTGTTTGCAAACTTACTGAAACACATAAATGGTGACTTAAAAAAAATTAAAACTGCAATAATATAGCCTAAACCAAGATAGCTTTTCCTCTACTTAAGATTTTATTGTACCCATCAAGGTGAAGCCTCCAACAAGGTTCTTCAGCCCCAATTGCAAAAGGCAATCCTAACTCTACTAATGTGATATTGCCTCCACTTTTCACATTAGCCAACTTTAATGGTTGGACCTGATTTGCATCTGAAGCCTCCGTTTCCCACCCGCAGCCTGCTAAATGGAAAGGCTGGTTGGCTCTGGGCAGGTAAGCCTGCGGCACTGGGCTGCACGGAGGAGGGAGGGAGGGATCGGGTCGGAGCTGGGGAAGGCCAGATGAGGTTAGGGGGAAGGAGGATCGGTGCCTCCGGAGGATGAAGGGAGGGAGGAAGATCTTTGCTGGCCATTGGAGGTTCGTGGCCAGCCTCAGTATCATCGGTGGGGTCTGGGAAGGTGATCGGAGGCCTCGACAGGGGATCTCCGATTGCGGAGGGTGGGCTGTGCAGGGACGCTGGATCTAGGAGATAGGTAAAGGCACTTACGGCCTAGATCCAGCAGTCTCTGCCTTGCTGCAATTGTTGGCTTTTACAAGGTGTGCTACACCCGACCAGCTACAGTTAAAAACAAAATGAAGGTTAAAGAAGTGGCTTCCAGGCTCATTAAAATAGTTAAATTGACGTCCCACCTCCTGGCCATGGGTTGGCTGCCTGCTCCATTAAAACCGGAAGTGGGCGGGTTGGAGGGGGGTTCAGGTCGGGATTCAGATTTTTAGCAATTGAACTACCCCCACACTCTAAACCCACCCGTTCTTTTAGGTTAAAATTCCCCCTATTGAGATTAAGGGTCATTTTATGCTGGTAGCCAAGGCCCACCAAAAACTGGATTAGATTATTTGTTTCATCAGTGTGTGCTACATTTGAGCCCAGATCCTAAAAATAAAAGGGCACTGACTAACCCAGTGCACCATCTGCTCCCCCATAGTTTTCCTCTTCAACAGATAAATTAATTGGATTAGCCAGAACTATCAACTAATAAATTGGAAATCTTAACATCAAAGTTCACCAACTTGCACGGAGCAACTCTCAGCAACTGAAAGACGCTCCATAGGCAAGTCAGTTTATAAAGGTTTTTCTTAAGATGTGTGTATCTGGAAAATATTACACTTACATCGTTCTGTTGGTTCCAGTTGGAGGGATAGACTGGGAGACCATCACCAAGACTACCTGTAAGCCCAAACCTTTCTCCAGTTCAGCTGTCTGTTGAGCATTGACAATATCGACAGCCAAATTGTTCAATTTCTCACTTGAGAGGAGTGTAGCATTGGCATCAGTTGTATGGGACAGTGATAGCGGTGGTAGATCACTAACTTCAACAAGGACTAGACTAGAACTGCTCTTCATATATCTTATGTTTCCGTGTTTCACAGTGTTGCCGGTACCATTTCCAGTCTTGTGTAAAAACATCATCCTCTTTATTTTAGTTGCCTCAGTGTCAGTACAGGATGTCAACAATGGACACTGAAGGCTCCTTTTTAAAATGCTATCTGTGATGACACTGCTTCCATTCATCTCCTGGACTATTCGAATCTGCGCCTCTTTAATAGCCAAAATATCAATTAACTGTTTTATCAAGATATTTTTCTGTTGGGCATTAATAATTCCAGGAAGGGAAAATGCAACCTGTATGGCAACATTTGTGTGTACTTCAATAGGGCCATCTCCTATGAGTAGGATATAAAGAATATTGTCTGCATAACTGAAGTAATTAGTGCCTGGATGATCAGAATTCAGTATCTCAGATACTGAAATAGAAGAAGGTCGGACATAAGATCCTCTGTAGTATACACTGAGATGCTGTGGGATTGAGTAAAAAATAGCCACAATAGCCTTAATGTTTTTCTGATAACAAATTAGGTGAAATCTCAGGGTCTGAGGAGTCAACTCACTAAAACAGATTTTGGTGAGTTTTTGGGCAGGTACTATAAAGTAAAACACTGAAGGATCACTTAATATGTAGTTCATATATGAGCAAGTACCCAGCATTTCTGAGACACATAGGATGTCAATAAAGTCCTCAGTTGTACTTGTGACAGGGGTTAGTTTACTAGCCACAGCATCTGTATCCAAGTTTTCCATGACAACCATTACATGCTCAATTTGTTTACACAAGTATCCTTGCCAGCCACGAGTGTAAATGCACTTTCCCCATCCTCTGTAAGTACCTGAAAATACAACAAGAAAAACATAGTAATAGCATAAATAATTCTGTGATTTGCAAAATCATGTAGACAAATATGTAACTGGTTAAAGCATAATTCTGCTGAACACATAGGACTGATTTTCGGGTTTTGGGGCAAAAACGCAAGCGATACGTGAAAATTATCGTTTTCACTGTGCTAACGATTTAAGGCCTAACTTTCGGCCTTTGGAGGTGCAACGCAAAGGGAGGCACTGCACAAGTGTTCACGGCGCAAAAACGCGATCCTCGCCAACTTTAATGCAGGGCCGGGAGCGCTGTGAGGCCCTGGGACGGGGGTGGGGGGGGGGGGGGGAAATCAAAAAAACATTTCAAAAACATTTACAAGACAACTAACTAATTGCTGAAAAAAATTAAAAATAAAAACTTTAACTTACCTTTTTTGCAGATTTTCTAACTTACCGTTGCTGGCAGGGCTGTACCGACACGTTTGACCTGTCGGTGCTCGGGGCGCAGTGTACGGGTCGGGTAAATGCCAAAACTCGATCGCGAATGCAATCGGAGTCGTTGCACGTCGGCGCAACTCTCCCCGGCAGTACTTGCAAGTGTCGCCGCAAACAGGTATCCGAGGATCCCGCCCGGGCTTTGCGACCGAGTTTTCGCCGAGGAGGATCAAATCACAGTGAAAACCCAGTCGCAAACCTCTTGAAAATCCAGCCCTCTGGTCATATTTTGTTATTTTCACAATTTTTCTATCATGGAAAGGATTGTGGGATTGGGTTGATTTTAAGGGTTGTGTTTGAAACAAAATTAATTTGCACTGGTTTAAAAAGAAAGGGCACCGGCTTCAGGCACTGAACATGTGCACTGAAGCCAGATGAGTGGGAGTGGGGGTGTGGCTGGGGGGCGGGGGGGGGTGGAGGGAGGAGAAGGAGAGGTTTCCAATTTTATTGATGTGTCTACTGTCAAATGATTACAGGGAGAATTTTGACCCCCCGCCCCAAGCGGTTGATAGTAGGCACTTGGTAATGGTGGTGATGTTGAAGGTCAAGGGGAGATGATTGGCTTTCTCTTGTTCAGACTGCTTGTCCGGCAGCACTGGATGAGCAGAAATTTTCTCCAATTAAATATTGGGAAGACCGAAGCCATTGTCTTTGGTCCCCGGCACAAACTGCATTCACTAGCCATTGACTCCATCCCTCTCCTTAGCATCAATCTAAGGCTAAACCAGACTGTTTGCAACCGAGGCATCATATTTCACCCTGAATTGAGCTTCCGGCCACATATCCGCAGCATAACTAAAACTGTCTATTTCCACCTCTGGAACATTGCTCGCCTCCACCCCTGCCTCAGCTCATCCACTGCTGAAACTATCATCCATGCCTTTGTTACTATTACGTATGGAGAAAGAGTCAGATTAAACACTGTGAGCTCAAAGTAAAGTGTGACCGTAGTCTTTTATTGCAGGTCTCCAGAGTGCCTCTCCAACCTGTGAGGCCTCCTTAAATACCTGTGCTCCCAAGGGGATGAGCCCTCTGGTGGCTGTACAGAGTAAATACAAGTTTACATATATAACAGTTACCTCTAGACTTGACGATTCCAATGATGTCATTGAAAATTCGGCAGCCCGTGTCCTAACTTGCACCAAGTCCCAATCACCCATCACCCCTTCGCTGACCTACATTAGCTCCCAGTTGAGCAACGCCTCAATTTCAAAATTCTCATCCTTGTTTACAAATCCCTCCATGGCCTCGTCCCTATCTCTGTAATCTCCTCTAGCATCACAACCCCACAAGGTGTCTGCATTCCTCAAATTCTGCCCTCTTGAGCATCCCTGATTATAACTGTTCAACCATCAGTGGCCATACCTTCAGCTGCTTAGGCCCCATGCTCTGGAACTCGCTCCCTAAACCTCTCCGCTTCTCTACCTCTCTTTCCTCCTTTAAGACGCTCCTTGAAACCTACCTCTTTGACCAAGCTTTTGGTCATCTGCTGTAATTTCTTTTTATGTGGCTTGGTGTCAAATTTATTTGTTTTTTCTTATAACACTGCTGCGAAGTGCCTTGAGACATTTTACTACGTTAAAGGCTCTATATAAATAAAAGCTGTTGTTGTTGTTGTTGTTCAAGGTGGACATTATCCGGCACTTATCTGGTGCTAATGCTACCTGCCACTTGTCATTTCAC
This sequence comes from Pristiophorus japonicus, assembly GCF_044704955.1. Classification (NCBI taxonomy): domain Eukaryota; kingdom Metazoa; phylum Chordata; class Chondrichthyes; family Pristiophoridae; genus Pristiophorus; species Pristiophorus japonicus. The sequence goes on from NC_091983.1 coordinate 157,575,260, forward strand.
AGAAACAATGGAATTGAGAAAATAACCTTTGGCTCATCAAGCTTATCGACTGTTCATATCATTGTATCATAGTCTCTTCTCCATCCTAGATTCATCAAAATTTCTGTGAGGAAATCAAATGCTCTTTAAAGGATGAGGAAAAATGGACAGTTTGATCTTCATAAATATGATCAACTGTAGCTGGTGGCAACCCAGAGAAGAATATGGCCACCTCACGTGGTCCTTTCTGTCAGTGCTCCAGTTAATGACTAATGCCATCAACAAGGTGACTGAATGTCGATTGGAGGCCTCCTGGTCTGAAAAGCAACACGAGACGTTCTTAACGGTTCTTTTCAGGACCAAAATCAAACGAGACATAGGTCTACATCTAAGTGTCAGTCACCTCAACATGGAAGGTCCCTCATCTGCAAAACATGACTACCTGACCAAGTTATTATACGAACTGAAATTAGATTTTCTCACGTTACATGAGACTTATGCTGTAGATAATAAGGAAGCACCAAAATATCATACTTCTGGATACAGGTTAACAGCGAGCCCACAGCACCCAAAACAATGTTAGTGTGACAAGAACCCTGGAACAGCTGTCCCTTGGATTTGAACTCTTCAATGCAATATGTCATCACAATAAGATTCGTGAGCTTTGATAACTTTGTGTCCTGTGACCGGAATGGACGATCCCTAATGGTGGAACGAACTGTTCTTGATGCCTTTCCACACGCCCAATAATGTGCTGTTGTCATACACATTGGTCTCTAAGATCCCTCACCACATCGCTACTCAAGCCTCTTTGGAATTTTATGATGACTAACTGGAATGGCTACATGGAAACAGTTATAAAAGTGGTTCAACAAATTCCTGCAAATACAATGAGCTATGGCACGTTTATCAACCTCTTCAAGGTGGGAAGACAAAAGAACATCGCTCGTGGGTACATGAAAGCTGACAGTCCCTGTTGCTCAGCTGAGAGTGAAGCAATTCTGGAGGAATACAAGACAATAGGTAGCCCAGTAAATTCTGCAGGACGAGTGAGATGGGCAATAGCCATGCTGATCCTACATTCCACCCACTCGAGCAGAGAAGCCTGAAGACTTCTCCGTAATCTTAGTGGTACTTAGTGGACCTGTGTGAGAACACCAGCGGCAGGTTGGGGCCTTAAAAGGAGGGAAGGTGAGCAGTCCAGGAGCAGCGTGGAGGCACACTACTTCAGGGAGCAGCGCGAGCTGGTGCAGGAGGGCGACGGCAGCGAAGAGTGACGTCAGCAAGGTCCAGGTCAGTGATTGGAACGCGGGCAGATACAGCAGGAGTGGCGAGGTCAGGGCGAAGGAGTGGTGAGAGACTGCAGAGGGACGTGATCGGGGCCCAGGGGAGGCGTGAGCTCGGGGCCAGGGGCCCAGGGGCTGCACGGACCAGCCCACACTGCGATATGTGTGCACACTAGTTCCGTGCAGCAGAGCTAGTCTCCAGTCATCTTGGGTAATCTTTGCCACAGGACCAAGACCTAGCTCTGTCAAGCCTGTGTGGTGGCTGGTGTGCAACAGCCACCACACATTTAAAAAATCCACGCACAGGAATCTTCCACCCTTGAGGATGTAGTTCGGGTCCTTCATTCGAAACACCTGTGAACTCATCCTTTTTTGGCGTGGAAGCAAGTCATCCTCGTTTCGAGGGACCGCCTATGATGATGATGAGGGACTAACCCATCCCAAAGCATGTCACAGCTGACGTCATTGCCATCCAAATACTCCTGAATTCCAAGGTCCACACAGTTCGCCATCAAAAAAGGGAAGAAATAAAAAGGACTGCTTTGCTGCCTTTCTGCCTGCCTACCAACAAGGCCAATCACCAGGAAAGAAGTGGCCAATGTTATAACACTTACCAGACCTAATTCCTGAAAAATTCTCACAGGAAATCCCGTAAACCTTAACTAACACTCTGAGAAACGTAGTTTAATTACAACAGTGCTTTATGGCAATATTCAATTCTTTTTAGAAAATAAAATACCTATTTACAACAATAAACCTTAATGAACATTAATCAACATTAGGAACCATTGCAAACCTCAGTTAAAAGTATGTAAACTTAAGAAAATGTTACAATTTTTGTCAATTTTGACAAATTTAAATAAAGATTTAACCTCTTTGAATCAATAAGTGATCACTTAGCGGCAATAACAATTCAAACACAAGGCAGTGATCGAAGACTGGGACATGACAATGATGGTCATGATCTTGCAGTAAGGCAGCTTCCTCCCCCACACCCCAGACAAAGTAGTAGAGACAGGAATTAAATTCCAGCTACTCCCTCAAGGCGCCCTGCTTGGCTAGGTGAGTCCTCATGCCAGCTGCTCGCTGCGTCGTTTTCCAGTAAACTCAGGACTGGACAGGTGTGCATAGTGAAAGGATGCTAAGCTGATGAATTGTGGGGCTGTGTTCAGTCCATGTTCACAGCGTATACTAGGACTGTCTGGCCTCCGTAAACCTCTTTGCCTCTCTCTCCTGCTTTAAGATGCTCCTTAAAATCTAAAAAGCTAGTATCAGTACTGGTGACCACGAAACTATCGGATTGTCGTAAAAACCCATCTGGTTCAGTAATGTCCTTTAGGGAAGGAAATGTGCCACCATTACCTGGTCTGGCCTATATGTGACTCCATACCCACAGCAATGTGGTTAACTCTTAACTGCCCTCAGAAATGGTCTAGTAAGCCTCTCAGTTGTAACAAAGCGCTAAGAGAAACAATAAGAAGAATAAAACTGAACAGACCACCCGGCATTGATCTAGGCACCGGCTACGGACACGACAATGGCATACCCAGCCCAGTCGACCCTACAAATTCCACCTCACCAACATCTGGGGACTTGTGCCAAAATTGGGAGAGCAGTCCCACAGACTAGTCAAGCAACAGACCGATATAATCATATTCACAGAATCATACCTTTCAGTAAATGTCCCAGACTCCTCTATCACCATCCCTGGGTATGTCCAGTTCCACTGGCATGACAGACCCACCAGTAGTGACGGCACAATGGTATACAGTCGGAGGGAGTGGCCATGGGAATTCTCAACATTAACTCTGCACCCGATGAAGTCTCCTGACTTCAGGTCAAGCATGGGCAAGGAAACATCCTACTGATTACCACCTATCGCCCTCCCTCAGCTAGTGAATCAGTACTCTTCCATGTTGAACACTACTTGGAAGAATCACTGAGAGTAGCAAGGGCACAGAATGTACTCTGGGTGGGGGACATCAATGTCCATCACCAAGAATGACAATAGCACCACGACTGACCGAGCTGGCCGAGTCCTGAAGGACATAACTGCCAGATTGAGCCTGCGGCAGATGGTGAGAAAACCAACACGAGGGGAAAACCTACTTGATTTTGTCCTCACCAATCTACCTGTCACAGATGCATCTGTCATGACAGCATTGGTAGCAGTGATCACCGCACAGTCATTGTGAAGACAAAGTCCCGTCTTCACACTGAGGACACCCTCCATCGTGTTATGTGGCACTACCACCATGCTAAATGCGATAGATTCAGAACAGATCTAACAGCTCAAGACTAGGCATCATTGAGTGTTGTGGGCCATCAGCAACAGCAGAATTGTATTCCACCACAATCTGTAAACTCAGACATAGACAAGCTAAGTGAGTGGGCAAAAATTTGGCAGATGGAGTATAATGTTGGAAAATGAGAGGTCATGCACTTTGGCAGAAAAAAAATCAAAGAGCAAGTTATTATTTAAATGGAGAAAGATTGCAAAGTGCCGCAGTACAGTGGGACCTGGGGGTACTTGTGCATGAAACACAAAAGGAGAGTATGCAGGTACAGCAAGTGATCAGGAAGGCCAATGGTATCTTGGCCTTTATTACAAAGGGGATGGAATATAAAAGCAGGGAAGTCTTGCTATAGCTATACAAGGTATTGGTGAGGCCACACCTGGAATACTACGTGCAGTTTTGGTTTCCATAATTACGAAAGGATATACTTGCTTTGGAGGCAGTTCAGAGAAGGTTCACTAGGTTGATTCTGGGGATGAGAGGGTTGACTTATCTCAGATCTTCTCTCAGAGGGCTGTAAATCTGAAATTTTCTGCCTCAGAGAGTTGTGGAAGCTGGGACATTGAATACAGTTGAGACAGAAATAGACAGTTTCTTAAACGATAAGGGGATAAGGGGTTATGGGGATCGGGCGGGGAAGTGGAGCTGAGTCCATGATCAGATCAGCCATGATCTTATTGAATGGTGGAGCAGGCTCGAGCGGCCGTATGACCTACTCCTGTTCCTGTTTCTTATGTTTTTATGTTCTTATGTTAACAGGACCAGCCACATAAATACTGTGGCAACAAGAGCGGGTCAGAGGCTGGGTATTCTACAGCGAGTGTCTCACCTCCTGACTCCCCAAAGCCTTTCCACCATCTACAAGGCACAAGTCAGGAGTGTGATGCAATACTCTCCACTTGCCTTGATGAGTGCAGCTCTAACAACACTCAAGAAGCTCAATACCATCCAAGACAAAGCAGCCCGCTTGATTGGCACACCAAGTACCACCTTAAACATTCACTCCCTCCACCGTGGCTGCAGTGTGTACCACGAAAGAAATGCACTGCAGCAACTCACCAAGGCTTCTTCGGCAGCACCTCCCAAATCCACAACCTCTACCACCTAGAAGGACAAGGGCAGCAGATGCATTGGAACACCATCACCTCCATGTTCCCTTTCCAAGTCACACACCATCCTGACTTGAAAATATATCAGCATTCCTTCATCGTTGTTGGGTTAAAATCCTGGAACTCGCTCCCTAACTGTGGGAGTAGCCTCACCACAAGGACTGCGGTGGTTCAAGAACATGCCTCACCACCATCTTCTCAAGAGTAGTTAGGGCTGGGTAATAAATGCTGGTTTTGCCAGCGACGCCCACATCCCATGAACGAATAAAAAAGAACAATGGGCCTGAATTTGCGGTCTGAGGTTTCCCGTGGGGAAATGTCTCTGATCCGCAAATAAAATGCTTGCCTACCTGGTAGTCCGGGAGGTACGGAGACTCGCGGTCCTGGGCCTCTCTGGGTACCCGCGGGTAGATGCCCACGTATCCCAGGGGCAAAGGTGGTTCGCAAGCGCCCTTGGGATCATGTGGCCTGGCCCAACGAATAAAAGAATGGAATCCCCATTCATGCTTATGTATGGAATCCCCATAAGCATGAATAGGAATACCCCCAAAAATACATGTACACATCAAATAAAATAAAAAAATACACATTTAAAATTAATTAATACGCCATTTAGTTAAATATTTTAAAAAAACATTTCATTCTTTGAAAAATAAATGTAAATGTTTTAAAGGGGCTAAAAATAACCTAACCTTATTGTAAAGGTTTTTTAATGTTTAAATGATTGAAAAAAAATAATTTCTATGTTCATTTAAACTCTTACACTCGTAAAAGCAGGCCTTACACCTGCTTTTACCAGGCGTAAGAATTTCACAGGCATTCGCTAGGCTGAAGTTGGGCAAATAGCCAACTCTCTGCCCGCAGATGCCCTTTTCCCAGGGATGCAGATGACCTGTCAAGAAAATTCTTGACAAATTGCAAGTTCCAGGTCTTTGGGCGTGAAAGCCCAGAACTTACGTGGCCCTTACGCACTTCATACGCGCCCGGCGGGAATGCAAATTATGGGCCTATGTTTTTTATGAAGTTTTTATTCATCTGTTGTAATATCTTCTTATGTGGCTCGATGTCGAAGTGTGTTTGATAACGCTCCAGTGAAGTAACTTTGAAGGCACTATATAAATGCAAGTTGTTGTTGTTGACTGCCTCTGGCTGTATCTCAGGAGGTAGATCGTGGGCTGCCTCGTGCAGCCTGCCCTGTGCAGGTAGCACCTAGGCTGCTAATGGAAGGACAGAGCCCAGGGGTCGTCTCAGCCTTCCCTCACTTTTGTCCAGGAAAGGCTGCAGTTTGCCCTTCACGAAGTTCAACGCCCTATTCCTGGAAGCTTTCTCCTATGAATCAGCAGTAATTATCTGTGAGAAGGAAATTATTGGGTGACTCTCTACTAAACAGTTGAATGAATTGATTAAAATCTTTTTGACAGAGAGTTGGCTGCTAATTAACTCTGAAACATGACATCCCCTCACATTTATCGTACTCCGCCCTAACACCTTGCAACCCCATTGAGTGTGTTCCAAATACATTCAAACCACGCTGGCAATTTACGCTGATTTACATTCAATTTTACGTTCCGGCGTAAGATAATGAGATTGGCAAGAAATTATAGCATAGCTTGACATCAGCGGAATTTCGAGTGCACATTCCGGGAATTGTCCACACATGAAATTCCAGCAATTTTTCTTCAAAATGACAATTCAATTGATAAGAGATTGAGAGCACATTCAGCCATTTCTTAAAGGTTAAATATCTTAAAGAGAAAATAATAAAAGTTGGATTTTCTGTCTGTTATAAGCACACTATCAATGTTTCTGACATTGAACGACATGAATCAGGAGAGAGAATTACAAATTACAGACCAAATACATCGGGACTCAGCTAAGACTGCTGACCTCAATTAACCTTTGACCCTTTAGATTTGTCAGAGGAGATTTTCATTTCCTTTACCTGAACTGAACCTGTGCCTCCAGGGAAGAAGAGCAGTAACTGAGACTAGTGTCTTAATGTAATGTCCTAGTTAGTTATTCTACCTCAACCAGAACGCTGGAATGATATCTCAGTGACAAAAGGATTAAGAAATTATATAGAAATAAAAATATAATGTGCATCTACATATAAAAGATATAAAAAGAGATCAATGTAAGCCAAAAACATCATGGATAAAATCATCCTGTGCACCCACTGCTCACTAAAAGTTAAAGCTTATTTTCCCTCACTCTGCCATTTGGTGTAATTACAACAAAACTTGCAATTGCTGCAGATCATTCATTAAAGGCATAATGCACTGCTATCCAAGGAGAAAAACACCAATTATTAAGGCACAGTTCTAGCTAAAATAAACCACTGGCAATATTATTTATTTTCTCTGCTTAACGTGTGCACAATAAGACACATTTGAATTATGGTTTAATAACTTCCCTCTTTGAAAGAAATGTTTATTCAAAAACTGTTCATATTTGTATGTATATTCTGCTACGTATAAATGAATGTGATTTATAGACTATTGGGATTCATTACCATTGAATGCGTTGCAATTATAAAGCAGTTTAAGCATTTTTAAGCTTTTTTTACACTAGCAACACTGAGCACAGCAACTTTTATTTTAAAGTGAATTTAATGTCCCAAAATGTTTCACAGTGCTAAAGGAGAGATTAAGACAGGTAACAAGCTTGTTGAAGGAGGCAGGTTTAAGTCAGATTGACCACCATATCTGCAGGTGCTGACACATCTGCATGGCAAAGATTGTGGGGACTTGGCTACAAAAATTCCAGATCAACATGGAACCTATTCCAGATTCATCGGCTGCAGTGACATATGTAGCCAACCTGTACTGTAGGAAGAGCATTGTAAATGGCAGGCAGGAATATTGCCAGCTTGGCCATGGACTCCATTTCCTGGATTGATTTTCTTTTCTGGCAATGTTTGTGCCAATGTGTTTCTCCACATAGAATTTATGAAGGCTTTTGAATTTTTATACCTTTCACACAACCTTTGGAGAGGAATTGGAAAATTACTATCATCAGAATTCTGTCCCCATATATTCAACCATTTATCTTTTAAATTAAAAGTGATCCAAAACTCGGCTGCCTGTGTCCTAAGTCGCATCAAGTCCCGCTCACCTATCACCTCTGTACTCACTGACCTACATTGGCTTCCGGTTAAGCAACGCCTCGATTTCAAAATTCTCATCCTTATTTTCAAATCCCTCCATGGCCTCGCCCCTCCCTATCTCTGTAATCTCCTCCAGCCCCACAACCCCTTGAAATATCTGTGCTCCTTTAATTCTGCCCTCTTGAGCATCCCTGATTATAATCGCTCAACCATTGGTGGCCGTGCCTTCTATTGCCTAGGCCCCAAGCTCTGGAATGCCCTGTCTAAACCTCTTCATCTCGCTACCTCCCATTCCTCCTTCAAGATGCTCCTTAAAACGTACATCATTGACCAAGCTTTTGGTCACCTGCCCTAATTTCTACTTATACGGCTCGTTATCAATTTTTAAAATCTCATAATACTCCTGTGAAGTGCCTTGTTAAAGGCGCTATATAAATAGAAGTTGTTGTTGTTGTTAAATTGCCTACAATGCAAAGTCAGTAGTGTAAAGCCCATTACACTTTCATCCCACCACTTTAAACCAGAAAATTCCTCCTGTTTCACTTTAAATGTTTAATAGTTGATCTGCACTGCCAATGGCCATTTTTAAAATTGTTTCTTTTTGTGTAGCTGACTCTCAGTTTTCTTCTACGCTCTAACTTTCTCTGCCTCCCACCCTGTGGCCTGAATTTTAAAACGTTGGCGAATTTTACGGGAGGGCTTGATTTGCATTGGAAACCTCTGTTTCCCACCCACAGCCAGTCAGATTGAGTGACTGGCTGGCTGGCTGGCTGCGAGTGGGTAGGCCTGTGGCACTAGGCTGCAGAGAAGAGGGAGGAAGCGATCACATGGGGGCCAGGGGCTGATGGGAGGCGGTGGGGGTGGATCTGGAGAATGATTGGTGGGACGGAGAAGCAGAGGGGGAGGTTCGTCCAGAGAATGATCGATGAGCCGGTGGAGCGGCGGACAGGGGAAGGGGGGTGGGGGGGGCTTCCGGAGAATGATTTGAGGATAGAGGAGTGATGGGGGGAGGGGAGGCAGATGCCATTGGGGGGCTGGAGGAGTATTGGGTGGGGGGGGAAGAATCGTAGGCCTGAGGGGGGGCTCGGAGGGCTCGTAAGGGCGCCTCCGATCACAGGGGGCTGCATTAGGCAGGGATGCTGCATCCAGAAGTTAAGTGTAAAGGCACTTACCTCCTGGATCCAGCAGTCCTCGTCTTCCATTTGCTGGCAGGTTTTACAAGGCCTGCAAGACCTGACCAGCCACTGTTCAATTTTAAATGGTGGTTAAATCTGAGGCATGCCAACCTCATTATAATAATGAAATAGACAATCCGCCTCCTGTGAGTGGGTTGGCTGCTCGTCCCTGTCCCACCTCTGTTAAAACTGGAAGTACGTGGGTCGGAGGGGGTTTGTGGGATTCAGATTTTTTACGCTTTGGCCGGAATTTTCAGAGTTAAGATCTGATGGGTTGGAGGCGTGAGGAAAAGTGAAAGTTGGAAAAAATGTGAATCCTAACCCGCCCACTTTCACTTTTCACTCCGGCGGGATAGGGGGGACGGGTTGCCAACCCACTGCCAAGAGGCGGGTTGGAAATTTACATATTATAATGCTCTACTTGAATCTGCTGCAGCTTTGACTGCAGGCGGCCAAGGGTCCCGGGGCTCAAGATTCCCGGTGGCTGCAACAAGCCACAGAGAGAAATCCTTGTGGGCTGGGGGGGAGCAAGAGTGCTTCCTCCCGGCCTCCCCAAGCTCCCCCACCATCAGCCTCGCCCTCCCCAGGGTCGGGGTTCAGACCCCTCTCCCCTGTTTCTGGAACACCCCTCCTGGGCTCGAACTCCCCCCCAACCATTTTGGGCCCAGCACTTACCTGTTGCTGTGGCCTCCTTCTCCGCGTTTCCCGCACGACTGGAAGTCAGCCTGTCAGTCAGTCTAACTTGTGGACGGGAAACACGCCTCTGAAGTCGTATGCATGCTGTGGAGTTAAATAGTAACCTCCGGGTTTACTATTGTCTCCAAGGTCCCCCCGCACCATGCGGTGTGACTCGGCAAAATCTAGTCCTTTAACTTCCCACCTGACCTCAAACCAACATTTCTTGGTTTTAAATCACCCCATGTATCTTTGTTGTCTTCCATTCTTTCTGCCTCCCACTTTGCCCATCTCTGTACGGCTCTCACACTCTTATTGTCATTCCTGTATCTCTTTGTTTGTCTTTGATTCTTTTTCTGTGTGTTTGCCAATCGTCCACAATGGCTTGGATTTTGTTGTCAGTGGCAAACGAACGACACTGGCCGTTCATTACATTTAAACTTGTCCACAGACTTTCTGTGGACTTTTGCACTACAACTTGTGGTTATTAGAGAGCTGAAACAGTGTGGCACCCTCTACAAGGGATCTGGGACCTGTGTGAACAGGACAAGCAATGGTGTGTCTCCTTAACCAATCAGATATAAGAATCCTTACTGAGCCACGCAGATTCTAAAGCAGGAAGTGCAAGTTAGAATATTTAATTCAATATAAAATCATGTACCTGTACTGAAAGCAAAACAAAGAGTGGGAAAGAAAAATGAGATTAAAAGAGAGAGAGATAAAAGAGTCAGAAAGTAAAAGTTTTTTAAAATTCACAATTTTTTAATATCTCCAGCAATAATTAAAATTTGAAGGAATGAGATTCCGCACTTTTAAAAGTAAATTTTCACTGGCAGAGAGGTTGTTTAGCAGTAACTAAGGCTTATCACGCTGTTAAAAATTCACTTACATTTGAATGGACCAACTTTTTCTGCCGTGTTTAGTGGGTATCCATCACACAAGCACAGCAACTTGATGCCCTTATCTGTCATCATCATCGGTAGTCCCTCGAATCGAGGATGACTTGCTTCCATGTCAAAAAGTTCACAGGTGTTTCAATGATGGACCTAAAATTCCAGGTCCGAACTAAATCTTGAAGGGTGGAAGATGCCTGTGCTTGGATTTTTTTAACGTGTGGTGACCGTTGCACACCAGCCACCACACGGGCTTGACAGAGCTAGGTCTTGGTCCAGTAGCAAGGATTAACCAAGACGACTGGAGACAAGTTCTGCTGCACGGACCTAGTGCACACACATATTGCAGTGTGGGCTGGCCCGTGCTGCTCCTGGGCCCTCACCTCTTCTGGGCCACGAACTCACGTCTCTCCTGGGCCCCAATCACGTCCCTTTACAATCTCTCACCGCTGCTTCGCCCCGACCTCGCAGTGAATGGCGAGTCTCTCGGCGAAGTACCAGTGTAGCGAAGCTTCTGGAGGAACAGGGAAACTCAGACAGCAACTTCCTGATTTCCACATTTTAGTGCTGGAAGTTGCTCTCCGATTTATTCCTTAATGATGGCGAGTGCTGATAGCCTCACTGTTATTTCTACCGCAAACTCCGGGCCATTATTTTTCTCTTCACAAGTTTATGTGTTTCTCTTTGTTTTTTTGTTATATTTCTTTCTTTTCCTTCCTCAATGGATGTCTATTAAAAAAACATAATAATGCAGATGGCCAAGACTCCCAAATAGCCATTAATTAGCAGCGCAAAATAAGTTCGACAAATCCCAAAACGTACCACAAAATTGATTCCACAGGAAAAAGATTAAAAATAAAATAATAACTCTCGTGTGCTGTTACTGACAGATTATTTTAACAGATAACATAAAAACATACTGTGGTTACATAAATAAATAAATCTGTGCATCTCATTTGATTCTGGCATTCATTATACAATTAGAAATAAATCAGATCAGTACGAGACATGTATTCAGATTAATGGTAATGTTCTGATTGCCTGCTCTCAGTGGGAAGCCTCGCCCAATGAAAGGCATAGTGGAAATTCCAATATAAGCTCTCAGTGTATGAGGCTCCCTCTGGGAGCACAAAGTTGGAAAATTAGGCCGATAATATATAAAAATCAGAAATGTCTTCTTGTGCATGGTAGTGTAGTGGTTATGTTACTGTGCTAGTAATCTAAAGGCCTGGACTAATAATCCAGAGAACGTGAGTTCATATCCCACCATGTCAGTTTGTGAATTTGAATTCAGATTTTTTTTTTAATCTGAAAATAAAAAGCTAGCATCAGTAAAAGTGACCAAGAAGCTGTTGGATTGTAGTAAATACCCAACTGGTTCACTTTGGGAATGAACATTGCTGCTCTTATCTAGTTTGGACTATATGTGACTCCAGTCCCACTCCAATGTACTTGATTCTTAACTATCCTATTAAGTGACCTAGCAAGCTGCTTATGCAACGATTACAGAAGAAGGCCCACCGCCACCTTCTCAGGGCAACTAGGGATGGGCAATAATTGCCAACCTTTCCAACGATGTCCACATTCTGAGAAGGAAGGGTTGGAGGATTTTATAATTACTGCAGTTTTTTTCCCCCTTTGTCCTGATTTCAGCCTTGGGTCGCCCAGGTCACTTGAGCTCCACCTCCTCAGGGGAATGGGCATTCCTGTTGTGCCACTGCAGGTGCAGTCACCCACCCAAATACTTAAATGATCCATATCCCCAGGATTTGTGACGGGGCAGGACGACAGATGAAACATCTGCCCCATCAAACCACCGCTCCCTCAAACTAGATTATGGGATTTCTGCCCTCTTACATTTTCAACTCCGATTCAGCTTTAACATGGTCACCATTTGAGTACTTAAGATAATTAAACAGAGTAGTTTACACCTTATAAACCTTTTAATTTTGTATAATATCAGATCAGCCATGATCTTATTGAATGGCTGAGCAGGCTTGAGGGACCAAATGGCCTACTCCTGCTCCTATTTCTTATGTATCTACTTTCAAATCTCAGAGTTGATATATGATGTATAATACCATGTTTTCAGACTGCACTGCTATTGTTATTCTTCTGGTTTTTACAGAGGATCCTTCCCAAATGCAGCACTATTTTCCCTTGGCTCCCACGAGTAGTATTATTCTGAAAGAGAGACATACTTAATATACGCAGAGGATTCTATATCCAAGTGCATTCATGTCTCCAAGTACATTCTTGTTTCTGAGCTAACGAGTGCAACCATTCAATCTTACCTAAGTTTATATTTTTGCCTAACTTTTAAGTACCACTTCAGAAATGAAGCCACAGTGCCACATTTTATTGAGTCAAGAAAACAACGTGTTTTATTTTAGCATCAACATATGTATTTTGAATAGGATACAGGCAACCAAAATGGAGGCCAAACCAATTAAAATAATTTTATACAATTGAAAGCTTGCAGTGGCAATAAAGTGAGCACAAACATGGCAGATTTGTGTGCTACATTATTGTAGAATTTCTCCTCATTTCTCTTTGCTCCATCTTCATTGTTTCAGTAAGAAACACATCTTCTACTGATAATCTTATTGAACCAGGAACTTCGATCACCTCTAAATGTAACCCAGCTGGGCTCCTGTAATCACAATGTCATTTACAATTTGCCACAAAGTGCACTCATGCAGTTAGCGAACATGCTAAAGGAGAGAGGCTTCGATATGTGAACTCGGCTTGCCAGCCTTATCTGATTACTTCCTTATGAACATCTACACAAGGGTGCTTGTAAGGGAGCTTGAAAATGAAAAAGTGAGGTCTAGTCGTAAGTGACATCCGTCATTAAGCCCAGTGGATAAGTAGCACGACCTGTCAGGGTCAGAGCCCAATCTGCCCCAGGCCGTGGTCTGAAAAGGCCAATGTGGACAGCCTCATACATTGTGAGTGACCGCTGCATATTGCGCAGTGAATGACAAAAGCTGCTCCACAGCTGTTCATATCACAGGAAATTAAAGAGACAGTAGCTCAAGCTTTATTAGTTACGTTCAAAACCATAACGGACCAAGCATAAGTGGTTGGGCTATTCAGGTTACCTGGTGAACTAAGCAATGTCAGTAATGTGTTCATAATGTATGAATTTTAATGAGTTAACTACCCAACTTGTACTGCTTCCCATTTATTATCCATAAAATACAATCGTGATTTTTCTTTTTTTTTAAGAAAACAGTTGAAAGATTGTAGACGTGTCAAAAATGCAATCAAATCTTTAAGCTACCTTCTTCGCTATCTATAATAACGAAAAACACTGAGCAGTTCCTTTCACTGTAACTAACTCTGTACTAATTACAGTGAAACAGTTATCACTTACCAACATTTAGATAGCCTGAAAGTATATTTAAGCATCTGTGCCTTATAGTTTGCTTTCTTTCCCCAATTATCTTCTGAATTTTCTCCAGAAACAGTCACAAAATTATGGATTTCTTTCCCTTAATTTCCTTTATTTGTTTGCTTTCTCTGTTCTCTCAACTCCATTACTTTTCTTCTGCACTCTTTCAAAAGATAATGCAGATAATTTTAACTTTGGGCAATAGTGTAAAACAGGCGGTATAGATTTAGCCGTCTGCTATACATCTCTCTCAATTTTAATTTCCATTGATTTCAAAGGAAATGAAAATCGAGGGAGATGTACTGTGGGCAGCTGAATCGATGTTGCCCATTTCACACTATTGTCCAAAGTCAAAATTACCCCTCAATATTTCCTCCATGTCTCTTCCAGCTACTGAGCACATTCAAACTCTGCAGCTATACTGTCCACAAACACCGCATTACAAAATAATATCCAAATGAATGGTGTCAGACATCATAATCGTAACTCGCAAGTACTGCAGAGCTAATTAGGGCAAGAATGACTAGAATGCTCACTAGATTGATACCAGCAATGCATTTTAGTTATGAAGAAAGGCTCAAAATCTAGGGCTTTTTCACTGACAAAGAGAAGGTTAGTGGGCGATCTACTAGAGGTTTCTAAAATTCTGAAACACTTTGAGAGGGTAAATAGTGAAAGATTGTTTCCAGCGGTTGACAACCCAGTAACAAGAGGCATAGAACCATTGTTATGCATAGAAAAACAAAGAGGGACGATAGAAAAGATGTTCCCATACAGAGAGGTAGGAATTGTCCCTTTGCCAAAGTGGGCTGGGCTGTGTGGAGCGCAGCAGACACCAGGCCTGATCCACTTAGGATTCCTCAGCGGCCACTGCTAATTAAAACAACATATCTATGGAGCCATGAGGAGCAGGAGTGTTCCCCCGGCTCCACACTATCTCAGTCGTGTGCCCCTCCCCCCACCACTGTCATTCTACTCCTTGTTCAGGTCTCACCTTCTGGCCACTGCCATCTAGTTAAAGTGTGCAAACTGCCAGTGGAGGAGCGACAGGCGCTGGTAGCTCGTTCAAGTAATATTAATTTCGCATGAGGCCTAATATAGGGCCATCCTCGGGTCCCCCAGTTGGGGCGCATGAACATTGCGTGACACCCATTTCAGGCCAATAACGGGCCTAAAGTATTTTCACAGCCGGTGGGTTATTAGTACACAGAATGCATTATCGCAAGTAACTATTCAGTAAATATATTTAAGGCGGAGATAGACAGATTTTTGAACGATAAGGGAGTTAAGGGATATGGGGAGCGGGCAGGGAAGTGGATTTGAGGCATAGATCATGTAAAGTCCTGATCCTGCAGTACAGACTTACACGAGGCACATGCTGAAGTCAAGGTCACTCTAGACCTGCATCTTTATTTCACAGATCTCGAGTGCTGCACTTGCCTGAGACCTGCCTTTATATACCTGTGTGGAACAGGTATGCAGTGTCTCCTGCAAGTGCACCCCTGGTGGTAAAGTATGCTTGTGGTTACAGGTCATATCTAGTTACAGTCATGGTAAGATACAGTTATATACAGTAGTGTGAGATACATGACAGATCAGATCAGCCATGATCTTATTAAATGGCGGAGCAGGCTCGAGGGGTCAAATGGCCTACTCCTGCTTTTATTTCTTATGTTTTATTCAGGCAGAGAGTACAACACAGTCCTGAAGTCATGAAGACTTGCTCCATTACAATGCCACAAGTATATCAAAGTTTAAGAGTGCAAAAGCTCCAAGAAATCGTTGCACAAGTGACTTACTCCAGTAAGTACACCATGCCATAACTTCCTTAGAATCCTGCGGCGAGCTGCTGAAACACTTGTCCAAACGATTGAAAATTAATTATAATAGCTCCACACACCCGCCCACCCAATTAAAATCAATGGTGATTGCAAATTTTCTGCATTAATGCTACTTTGATCGCCACTGCCTGTCATCGACTGTTACCGAATGGCTCAGGTATTACACATAATTATATAAAATTTTACAGCGCAGGAACAGACCATTCAGCCCATCAGGTCTTCACTTGTGTTTATCCTCCACACGAGCTCCCTCCCACCTTACTTCATCTCACCCTATCAACATATCCATTCCTTTGTAACTTATGTAGCTTCGCCTTAAATGCATCTAAGGTATAATCCCAGGAATGAGAAAAATCATGAATATGTTGGTTTTGAAATGCAGAATGTCAATGATGGAAACAAACTATATTGGAATTAACTGGCTCAAATGTTAAGTTCACACATTGCGACCACAATGAATTAAATCTAAGAAAATGCTTCAAAACTGCAGCAGGTCTGACAAAAGAAACGCCTTGCGCCGGCCGCTACTTTATCTAATGGCTTGCGCTTGAAACGAATCCTTCGTTTGTATAATTTATCACGGGTCGAGGTTACATCCCATTCACACCTCTAATTACCTATCAGTATCCCAGTAAAACGCTCAATGCCTTCTGTTTAAATTCATACCTTTTTCATCGTATTTCATGTAATTTACAAAAAAACCTCTCCCAAGTCTACAGATATATCTGCCTGAGCAACACATTCCACTTCGAAAACCTGTCTGGCGCGGTAAAGAAGTGGCTGATTAGGTGAAACTGATGTAAACTAATGGCAAAGAGCTGCGAGTCTGCCACTCGACAGCCAGGAATGGTGCCGGACGAGGGGTGGTGCCGGATCAGGGAGTCCCGGATAAGAGAGGTTCAACCTGTACCAAATAAATATGCATTACATTACTATTTAAGTTCAATTGGCTCAGAATTTGCTACAAAATAATCTTAGAAGTTTCATCAGTATATGTTTGACTGCAGGAGCTCAGCTCCATTCAGTTTCTGCCACTGATCAACAAGTATGTGACCCAGGTCAATTTCAAGCACTCGGCGTGAAAAAATATTTAATGAATGTTCCCATTGGAACATTGCTAGAGACTTTCCTCAAATTTTCATTTGCCATTTTGATGCACGTCCAGATGTGCCCCCCTCTTAGGGAAGTGTGTTAGTACCATTATGCTATCACGTTATTTACTCTTTATAAATATATCAGTAACTTATTAGTTCCATTGATTTATATTGCTACATTTCAGTTTTTTTAAATGAAGCAACAAAGACTTACATATACTGATGAAACTTCTAAGATTATTTTGTTGCAAATTCTGAGCCAATTGAACTTAAATAGTAATGTAATGCATATTTATTAGGGACAGGTTGAACCTCTCTTATTCGGGACTCGCTGATCTGGCACCACCCCTCGTCCGGCACCATTCCTGGCTGTCGGGTGGCGCATGCGCAGAACGCGGCCGGTCAGAATCCTACTCACCAATATAATCTTTCTCCTCGATCGACTGCCTTCTCCTCATCACTCTGTTGGAACTCCTGCAGCCATAGTCCTCAGGCCAGCCGCTCCTCCCCACAGCGCTCCCTCCGGGGGGGTTGGGCTGAGTCTTCGAAGCCCGCCGACTCTTCGAGGCCTGCTCAGGCCGCCGACATCCCCCCCACAAACTCAGGCGACCTTCCCTCCCCTCCTCCTCCACCCCGCCCCCCCGACCTCGGGTGACCTCCCAACCCCCCACCCCATGACCCCCCTCTTGTCCGGCAAAATCCCTCATCCAGCACAGGTCAGATCCCGAGGGTGCCGGATAAGGGCGGCTCAACCTGTATTACAGATAACTACATAAATGTTATAGCGCCGGAACAGGCCGCTCAGCCCATTAGGTCTCCACTGGTGTTTATCCTCCACACGATCCTCCTCCCACCTTATTTCATCTCACCCTATCAACATAAACATTTATTCATTTGTCCCTTATGTACTTATGTAGCTTTGCCTTAAATGCATTTATGCTAATCACATCAACCGCTCCATTTGGTAACAAGTTTGACATTCTACCCACTCTCTGAGTAAGGAAGTTCATCCTGAATTCCTTATTGGATTTATTAGTGACTATCTTATATTTATGGTCCCAAGTTTTAGATTCCCCTACAAGTAGAAACATTTTCTCTACACCTACCATATCAAACCCCTTCAAAGTTTAAAGACCTCTATTAGGTCACCTTTCAGTCTTTTCTTTTCGAGAGAAAATAGGAATGGGAAGCATTTAAAACGGTGTTCAACAGTGTCCAGGAAAAATATATTCTGCTAAAACACAAGAAGCTAAACACTAATGAGACATCATAAGGGAAGAATTGAGGTTAAGGACAGAGTACATTAAGTACATGGACAGCCGGGAAGAGCATGATAAGGGAAAATATGAAGAGATTAGGAAATAAGTCAAAAAACAATTAGAAAGGCAAAGAGGAACTATGAAATTAAATTATCATGGAACATAAAACAAAATAATAGAATATTTTACAGGCACATCAATAAAAAGAGGAAAATCGGGATGTGAATAGGGTCAGTAGGAAATGGACTGGATAATACCACAGGCAGTGATAGTGAGATGGCAGAAATAGGAAATAATTACTTTGCCTCAGTATTTACCATGGAGATAGAACAGGTGCTCATGTCATTGGATTACGAGATTAGCAATTAAATAACTGCATTTAAAATAAAAAGAGGTGATATATTAAATAAATTAATCAAAACTCAAAGAGGAAAAAAACCCTGATCCAGATGGATTACATTCGCGCATTTTAAAAGAATCTAGGGAAGAGATAGCAGAGGCATTACTATACATATATAATAATTCATTAGAAAAAGGTGTAGTGCCAGAGGACTGGTAGATAACAAACATAATACTTATATTTAAGAAGGGAGATAGAACATGTCCAGAGAACTATAGACCAGTCAGCTTAACATTGGTGGTAGGAAAAATAATGGAATTCCTACTAAAGGAGAAAATAGAAGAACATCTAGAAGCCAAAAGCATAATAATGAATAGTCAGCATGGATATCAAAAGGGAAAGTCATGCTTGACCAACCTCGTCGTATGTTCTGAAGAACTAACAGAGAGAATAGTTTCTACAAGTATGTAAAAAGGAAGAGAGTAGCAAAAGTAAATGTTGGTGCCTTAGAGGTTGAGACAGGAGAAATGATTATGGGGAATAAGGAAATGGCAGAAACGTTAAACATATATTTTGTATCTGTCTTCAGAGTGGAAGACACAAAGAACATTATTCCTAAAATGGTGAGGAACCAAAGGTCTAAAGAGGGTGAGGAACTTAAGGTAATTAATATGAGTAGAGAAAAAGTACTAGAGAAACTAATGGGACTAAAAGCCAACAAATCCCCTGGACCAGATGGCCTACATCCTAGGTGTCATGTATTCAACCAGCATTGTAACCCATGTATAATCTGACCTAAGTTGTACACTGTGAGAACAATGACCACGAGGTGGGAGACACTCCTAACCTAGACCTTCAGGTATAAAAGGGAAGCTCCACCCACCTTCATCACTTGAGTGCTAAGGAATAAAGGACAGGTCACAGACTGACCTTCTCTCAAGCATGGGCCTTGTGTGCATTCATACTGTATAGTAAGGACGTATCAATGGCGACAAGAAACTGGGATTTAAACCACGCGAGCAAGACCACTAGCAGAACGGACGAGAGGTACTGTGTTAAGGAATGGTTGGGACAGAGATTCAACATTGTTAAAGCAGCACACAGTTCTCCAGGCAGACAAGGGCAATCGGGCATGCCCCAACATGTAGTCGAACCCAGAGGGGGACTTCGACAGAGACAATGGCAAGCTGAACGGCGATTCACGCCATTGCAAGGGACAATGCGGCCAGTAATGGGGCCATCAACACCTGTTAATGGCGCACTCAAGGACAGTCACAGGGGCAGTCAGGGACAATCAACTAGCAAGGGACCTTTTGTTTCAAACAACAGCTCATGTTGGAGGCATGGAGGCACACACTCAGCCGGAGTTTGCAGAGATGAGCAAAATACCTGCAGAAATTGCAGAAATGAACGCTGGGGGAAATCGCTGGAAGCTGAAGTTCAACAAGTTCATGTGGAGCACGTTTACAGTTCATACACCAGGACGCCACCGATAATGATGAAAGTGCTCCTCAATGGCATCCCAGTATCAATGGAGCTAGACATGGGGGCCAGCCAGTCCCTGATGGGTATCAAACAGTTTGAAAAGTTGTGGGCGTCCAAGGCCAGGAGGCCAAAATTATCGCCGATTGACGCACAGCTACGAACTTACACAAAGCAGATCATTTCGGTGCTAGGCTGCGCCACAGTAGTCGTGACCCACAAAGATTCGGAGAACAGGTTGCCACTCTGGATTGTCCCGGGGACGGTCCCGCACTACTGGGGAGGAGTTGGCTTGCTATCATGAACTGGAAATGGGGCGATGTCAATGCAATTTCCTCTGTGGAGCGAGTATCATGCTCACAGATCCTGGACAAATTTGACTCATTATTTCAACCCGGCATCGGCACTTTCATGGGGCCAAGGTAGTGATTCACATAAACCCGGACGCCAGGCCAGTACAACACAAGGCCAGAGCGGTGCCGTACGTGATGCGGGAAAAGATAGAAGGCGAATTGGACCGCCTGCTGAGGGAAGGCATCATCTCGCCAGTCGAATTCAGTGACTGTGCGAGCCCGATCATGCCGGTGCTCAAGGCAGATGGGTCGGTCAGGATATGTGGCGATTACAAGGCCACCATCAATCGGGTGTCACTCCAAGACCAGTACCCGCTACCGAGAGCATTGGACCTCTTTGCGATGCTATCCGGTGGCAAACTTTTTTCAAAATTGGACCTGACCTCAGCTTACATGACCCAGGAGCTGGCGAGTGAGTCGAAGAAGCTGACCACCATCACGACACACAAGGGGTTATTTGAGTACAACAGATGTCCGCTCGGGATTCGCTCGGCCGCTGCAATCTTCCAATGAAATATGGAAAGCCTCCTCAAGTTGATTCCAGGGACGGTGGTTTTTCAGGACGACATCCTCATCACGGGTTACGATACTGAAGAACACCTCCACAACCTGGAGGAGGTGCTACGCAGGCTGGACCGGTTAGGACTGCAACTGAAAAAGGCGACGTGCGTCTTCCTAGCTCCAGAGGTAGAATTCCTGGCGATGAGGGTAGCAGCAGACGGGGTCAGCCCTACTGCGTCCAAGACAGAAGCGATCCAGAGAGCACCCAGACCCCGTAACACGACGGAGCTGCCGTTGGTTGCTGGGGCTCCTGAACTATTTTGGTAACTTTCTTCCCAAATTGAGCACGCTGCTAGAGGCGCTACACGTGCTCCTACGCAAAGGTGGCGAATGGGTCTGGGGGGACAGCCAGGAAAGCGCAGGCAATTTGTTATGTTCCAACACTCTGTTAACACTATACGACCCATGTAAGAAACTTGTGTTAACGTGCGATGCGTCGTCCTATGGTGTCGGGTGTGTGTTGCAGCATGTCAATGCCAAGGGTCAGTTACAGCCGGTAGCTTATGCCTCCAGGAGTCTGTCCCAGACAGAAAGGGTTTACGGGATGGTAGAAAAGGAGGCGCTCGCATGTGTATATGCGGTAAAGAAAATGCACCAGTACCTGTTTGGCAGGAAATTTGAGCTGGAGACAGATCACAAACCCCTAACATCCCTTTTAGCCGACAACAAGGCCATAAATGCAAACGCATCGGCCCACATACAGAGGTGGGCACTCACGTTAGCTGCCCATGACTATACAATTCGGCACAGACCTGGCACCGAAAACTGCGCCGATGCACTCAGCAGGCTCCCACTAGCCACCACTGAGGGGGTTACTGAGCATGCTGCTGAGATGGTCATGGCTGTTGAAGCTTTCGGAAGCAAAGGCTCACCCGTGACAGGCCGTCAGATTAAAGTCTGGACAAATAGAGACCCGCTATTGTCTCTGGTCAAGAAATGTGTCCTGAATGGGGACTGGGCAGCCACGTACAGGGCATGCCCTGAGGAATTTAAACCATTTCACAGGCGCAGGGATGAACTCTCGATTCAGGCCGATTGCCTACTGTGGGGAAACCGCGTAGTCATGCCCCAGATGGGCAGACAGGTGTTCATCAGAGAACTCCACAATGAGCACCCAGGCATTGTCATGATGAAGGCAATTGCCAGGTCATACATTTGGTGGCCAGGGATAGACGCAGATCTGGATCTTTGTGTTCGCAGGTGCAACACGTGTGCCCAGCTGGGCAATGCGCCCAGGGAAGCCCCCCTTAGCCCCTGGCCATGGCCCGCTAAGCCTTGGTCACGCATCCATGTGGACTATGCAGGTCCTTTCATGGGAAAAATGTTTTTTTTTGTAGTAGACGCCTACTCCAAATGGATCGAGTGTGTCATTTTAAATTCAAGCACAGTCTCTGCCACGGTAGAAAGTCTACGGGCAATGTTCGCCGCCCACGGTCTACCGGACGTCTTGGTCAGCGACAATAGCCCGTGCTTCACAAGCACTGAATTCCAGGACTTCATGGCAGGCAATGGAATTAACCATGTCAGAACGGCACTGTTCAAGCCGGCCTCAAACGGCCAGGCAGAACGAGCAGTGCAGATAATCAAACAGGGGATGCTCAGAATCTAAGGGGGTTCCCTACAAACCCGCTTATCACACCTCCTGTTGGCCTACAGATCCCGACCACACTCGCTCACAGGAGGTCCACCCGCAGAGCTGCTCATGAAAAGGACGCTCAAAACCCGGCTATCCCTTATACACCCTACCATGAAAGAAATTGTCGAGAGCAGGCCAGCCACAATATGACTACCATGACAGGAATGCGAGGGCGCGATGTATTGATGTAAATGATCCTGTTTTTGTCTTCAACTACACAGCAGGGCCCAAATGGCTCGCAGGCACTGTGATTGCCAAAGAGGGAAATAGGATTCTGGTAGTTAAACTTACCAATGGACAAATCTGCCGCAAACACATGGATCAAACAAAAAGGAGGTTCAGCAACCCCATAGAAGAAGCAGAGGAACAACACAATGTAGATTTCACTCCACCACAGGTGACTGAACACCGGAACCAAAGGGAGGAGAGCCCAATCACTGTGGGCAGTCTGGACAGGCCTGAGGCACCGCAAACAGCAGACACTCAGGCCAGCGCCCAACAACCGGAACCCCAACTCAGGCGCTCTACAAGAGAAAGTAAACCACCAGAGAGACTCAACCTGTGATCCCGATAAGACTTTGCGGGGGAGGTGATGTCATGTTTTCAACCAGCATTGTAACCCATTTATAATCTGATCTAAGTTGTACACTGTGAGAACAATGACCACTAGGCGGAAGACACTCCTAACCTGGACCTTCAGGTATAAAAGGGGAAGCTCCACCCACCTTCATCACTTGAGTGCTAAGGAATAAAGGACAGGTCACAGACTGACCTTCTCTCAAGCATGGGCCTCGTGTGCATTTATACTGTATAGTAAGGTCCTATCACGAAGGTTCGAAAGAGGTGGCTGCACAGACATTGGTTTTGATCTTGGAAAATTCCCTAGATTCTAGAACTGTCCCAGTGGATTGGAAAGTAGCAAATCTAGCACCGCTATTCAAGAAAGGAGGGAGAGAGAAAACAGGGAGCTACAGGCCAGTTAGTCTGACATCATTGTCGAGAATCCATTGTTAGGGAAGTGGTATCAGGACACGTAGAAAATCATGCGGCTGCCATGTTATTTTTATTGGTCGGCTGACTGCCAGGTCGGTCCGACAATTATGGCCGTGGGTTCAGCTGGGCCACCAAATGACAGCCTGACTCCCCCTCTTGGGTGCCAGGCTGCTGGCCAGGCCGAAATCCTTCCTGATGGCCTAGTGTTTGCCACTGAAGTGGCTGTAGAGTTCGCAGCGGCTCTCCCTTTTCACTGAAGGGGTGAGACGTTGAGTTGTGTCAGTGCAGCGCTGATGACTGGTCGGGGCGGCATACCTGCACTTCTGCCCTGCACCCGACCGGAACATCGCACCGAAGCCAAAAAAATTTCAAAATGCTGAATTTTTCCGCTATTTCCGCCCCGAAAAACTTTCAAAACCGGTGGGTGTGCCCCGTTTGGGGCGGGGCTCAATTTCGGCCCCAGGATTGTCTAAGGCCTTGATGAGGCCACAGCAGGACACAAAGAATCTACAAAGGGAAATAGACAGGCTAAGTGAGTGTGCAAAAATTTGGCAGATGGAGTATAATGTGGGAAAGTGTGAGGTTATTCACTTTGGTAGGAAAAATAAAAAAGCAAATTATTATTTAAATGGAGAGAGATTGCAAAATGCTGCAGTACAGACTGTCATGTATGTAACCACAATGTAACACCACTGTATTACTGTATGCACTCAACCTAGATGCACACCTTGACCACAAGGGGTGAACTTGTGGGAGACACTCCTTACCTGATCACACAGGTATAAAAAGGGAGGTCCCACGCAGGGTCATCGTCTTTGGAGTCCTGTGAATAAAGAGTTAAGGTCACAGAGCGACCTTGTCCCCAGAATGTGCCTCGTGTGGTTTCATACTGTCGAGTAAGGACCTTACATTGGCGACAAGTAACGGAAATTCATGACCCACGAGAATGGTCACCGGTAGCACAGAGGAACGGTACTGTGTTGGGGAGGAGTGGGTCGATTTTGTCGAGAGGCTTCAGCAAAGCTTCGTTACGAAAGATTGGCTGGGGGATGCAGCGGCCAACAAGCGAAGTGCTCAGCTTTTGACCAGCTGCGGACCAAAGACTTACGCGCTCATGAAGGACTTACTAGCACCCAAAAAGCCGGCGGACAAAACCTTTGAAGAACTTAGCAAATTGATCGGGGAGCACCTCAAACTGGCGAGTAGCATACACATGGCCCGACACAGATTCTACACCCACCGACATCATGAAGGACAGAGCATACCGGACTTCGTAGAGGACCTCCGGCATTTGGCCAGCCTCTGTAAGTTCACAGACGCCTGCAGGGGGGAGATGCTAAGGGACTTCTTTATCGAGAGTATCGGTCATGCAGGAATTTTCCGCAAATTAATTGAGGCCAAGGATTTGACCTTGGAAGCGGTGGCGTTGATGGCTCAAACTTTCATGGCGGGGAGGAAGAGACGAAAATAATATACGCGAGCAATTCTGCCTCTAACGCGGTGATGGATTAGGGAGTCAACATCATTAATGCGACTCAGAGCCCCGCAGGCAGGCAGGGGCAGTCCGAAGCAATCGACCCCAGAGCAGGACTTCAACACAGTCAATGGCAGGCTGAACGGACATTCTCGCCATCACAATGGACAATGCGGCCTGGGATGGGGCCACTGATACCCACCAATAGGGTACTTAAGAGCAGTCAAAGGGAGAGTCAGTGCGGAATGCCTGGCCATAGTCCCTTTGTTCCCAGAATGGAAACTTTAACTCATGCTGGAGGTGTGGGGGAAAACACTCAGCTAGATCTTGAAGATTTCAACATTTTGTCTGCAGGAACTGCAATCTCAGTGGCCATTTAGCTCGAATGGGCAGGAAGTCTTCAACCAGACTAATATATGAGGTGGATGGACCAGAAGAGGGTTCTTTGAGGCAGGATGACTTTTGGGGCGAATCGACGGACACTGAGGTTCAGCGGGTCCATGTGGCGAATACTCACAGTTCATAAACCAGAACGCCACCAATGATGATGAGGGTTTTATTAAACGGTATCCCTGTACGCATGGAGCTGGACACTGGGGCCAGCCAGTCACTCATGGGCGTTCAGCAATTTGAGAAGCTATCGCCACGCAAAGCCAGTAGACCAAAATTAGCATGTATTGAGACACAATTACGGACTTACACTAAAGAAATCATTCCGGTGCTAGGCAGTGCAATGTTGTCTGTCACACACAATGGGTTAGTGAATCGGCTGCCGCTCTGGATTGTCCCAGGCAATGGTCCCGCACTGTTGGGGAGGAGCTGGTTAGCCGAGATGAACTGGAAATGGGGGGATGTTCATGAAATGTCATCTGTGGAGCGAAGTTCGTGCTCACAAGTCCTACAACAATTCAATTCACTATTCCAATCTGGCGTCGGGACTTTCAAAGGCACTAAAGTAAGGATACACATCACCCCGAACGCCAGGCCAGTGCACCACAAAGCCAGAGCGGTGCCGTATGTGATGCGGGAAAAGATCGGGAGTGAATTGGACCGGCTGTTGAGAGAGGGCATCATCTCGCCTGTTGAATTCAGCGACTGGGCGAGTCTCATCGTTCCCATCCTAAAAGCGGATGGCACTGTCAGGATCAGTGGCGACTACAAGGCCACCATCAATCGGGTGTCCCTACAAGATCAATACCCGCTCCCGAAAGCTGAGGACCTCTTCACCATGCTGGCAGGCGGCAAGCTGTTCACCAAGTTGGACCTCACTTCAGCCTATATGAACCAGGAACTGGCTGACGAATCTAAACTACTGACCACCATCACCACGCACAAGGGACTGTTTGTCAAAAACAGGTGCCCGTTTGGCATTCGATCAGCGGCTGCGATTTTTCAACGAAACATGGAAAGTCTGCTTAAATCCATTCCTGGAACGATCGTATTCCAGGACGACATCCTCATCATGGGTCGAGACAACTGGAGGAGGTGCTATGCCGACTGGATCGGGTAGGCCTGTGACTCAAGAAGTCTAAATGTGTGTTTTTAGCTTCTGGGCAGGAGGGTTGCTGCAGATGGGATTCGGCCCACCGAATCCAAAACAGAGGCGATTCGTCGAGCACCCAAGCCCTGCAACACATCGGAGTTGCGTTCATTCCTGGGATTGTTGAACTATTTCAGGAACTTTCTGCCAAACTTGAGCATGTTATTGGAGCTGCTACACGTGCTCCTGCGTAAGGGTTGCGATTGGCTTTGGGGGGACTGTCAGGAGCGGGCTTTTGATTGGGCACGTAACCTACTTTGTTCAAACAAGTTGTTGGCCCTGTACGACCCCTATAAAAAATTGATTCTAACATGTGATGCATCATCCTATGGGGTTGGGTGCGTGTTGCAGCAGGGCAATGCTGAGGGTCAACTACAACCTGTGGACGGGGATATGGAATGTTCGAGAAGGAAGCGCTTGCATGTGTCTATGGTGTAAAAAAAATGTATCAGTACCTATTTGGTAGAAGGTTTGAATTAGAGAGGGACCACAAGCCATTAACATCCCTGTTGTCTGACAGCAAGGCTATCAATGCCAACGCATCAGCTCGCATACAGCAATGGGCTCTCACGCTGGCTGCTTATGACTACTCCATCCAGCAACAGCCCGGCACTCAAAATTGCGCTGTCGCGCTCAGCAGGCTTCCACTGGCCACCACTGAGGGGGCAGCGGAGCAAAGCGCCGAGATGGTCATGGCTGTTGATGCCTTTGACAGCACAGGCTCCCCCATCACAGCCTGTCGGATCAAAATCTGGACAAACAGAGATCCCCTCCTATCCCTGATTAAGAAATGTGTCCTGACTGGGGATTGGGCGTCCGCACACGGAGCATGCCCTGAGGAGGTCAGACCATTCCACAGACGGATGGATGAGCTCTCCATCCATGCCGATTGCCTACTATGGGGCAGCCGGGTAGTTATGCCCCAGAAGGGCAGGAAGGCATTCATCAGGGAACTCCACAGCGAGCACCCAGGCATTGTGCTGATGAAGGCCATTGCCCGGTCACACGTTTGGTGGCCTGGAATTGATTCAGACCTGGAACACTGTGTTCGCAAGGTGCACGACATGTGCCCAGCTGGGTAATGCCCCCAGGGAGGCCCCGTTCAGCCCGTGGCCCTGGCCATGGTCACGCAATCATGTTGACTATGCGGGCCCGTTCATGGGTAAGATGTTCCTTATTGTGGTAGATGCGTACTCGAAATGGATCGAGTGCATCATTCTAAATTCATGCACGTCATCCACCACCGTGGAAAGCCTCTGTGCGATCTTTGCAACCCATGGCTTGCCGGACATCCTGGTTAGTGATAATGGCCCATGTTTCACGAGCTACGAATTCCGAGAGTTTATGCAGGGCAATGGCATCAACCACGTCAGGACTGCGCCGTTCAAACCGGCCTCCAATTGCCAGGCGGAACGTGTGGTGCAAATCATCAAGCAAGGTATGCTCAGGATTCAAGGACCCTCCCTGCAATGCCGCCCCTATCTCGCCTCCTGCTGTCCTATAGATCCTGACCGCACTCACTCACTAGGGTCCCACCCGCAGAGCTACTAATGAAACGGACACTCAAAACTCGGTTGTCCCTCATTCACCCAGTCCTAACCAAGATAGTTGACGGCAAGCGCAAGTCACAAAACGAGTACCATGACCGTAATGCGAGGGGGAGATGTATCGAAATAAATGATCCTGTATTCGTCCTCAATCACGCCATGGGGCCCAAATGGCACGAGGGCACTGTAATTGACAAAGAGGGGAATAGGTTCATCGTGGTAAAACTCAACAATGGTCAGATATGCCGTAAGCATCTGGACCAAGTAAAAAAAAAAGGTTCAGCATCGACACGAAGGTACTTGAAGAAGCCCATGAGATGGAGCTCACCACACCGCCAGCGAACGAGCAACAAGAGCAATCAGAAGAATGCACAGTCCCTGCGGTCAGCCCGGACAGGCCGGAATCACCACAGGTGACAGACACTCACATCAGGGTCCAACAACCAGAGCCCCAACTGCGGCGCTCCACGAGAGAGCGTAGACCACCTGAAAGACTAAACCTATGATTCCAAATAAGACTTTGTGGGGGGGGGGGAGGTGATGTCATGTATGTAACCACAATGTAACACCTCTGTATTACTCTATGCACTCAACCTCGATGCACACCTTGACCACAAGGGGTGAATTTGTGGGAGACACTCCTTACCTCATCACACAGGTATAAAAAGGGAGGTCCCACGCAGGGTCATCGTCTATGGAGTCTTGTGAATAAAGAGTTAAAGTCACAGAGCGACCTTGTCCCCAGAATGTGCCTCGTGTGGTTTCATACTGTAGAGTAAGGACCTTACACAGAGGGATCTGGGGGTCCTCGTACATGAAACACAAAAAGTTAGTATGCAGGTCCAGCAAATAATTAGGAAGGCAAATGGAATGTTTGCCTTTATTGCAAGGGGGATGGCTTATGAAAGTTGGGATGTCTTGCTACAATTGTACACGGCATCGGTGAGACCACACCTGGAGTATGCATACAGTTTTGGGGGTAGAAATTGCCCCCTGCCCGAAACGATGCGCTTCCACCCTGTTTCAATGGTTTTTACCGCAGCTGCTGGTTCAGGTCAACTCTTTCACGAAATTCTGCTCTTTGGTTTTTTTTGGATCCGGAAGTCGGTGACTACACCTGAGGGGCGGAAGATGGTGATGGAGTGGATTTACCATCGCGATGACATCTTCACAGCGCCACATCACCAAGGATCTCCCTTTCACTTAAAGGGGAGCGCCTCCGTGATTTTTAAACTTCGGCCCACTGGGCCACCAGGGAGGGTTTCGGCCAGGCCAGTGGCCTGGCACCCAAGGAGGTGCCAGGCTGCCTGTTGGCGGCTCAGCCGAACCCGGGGGCATAATTGTCGATCTGACATGGCAGTCAGCTGACTAAAGTAAAAACATGGCGGCCGCCGCAATGAGCCCTCCCCTGTAAGGGAAGCCGCACTGCCGTTGCAAAAGGCCACGGCCTCACTGGATCACCGGGGAAAAGCTTGTTTTGGCACCGCGCAGTGGGCCGAAGATTTTCCAAGGAGAATGTCGTCGTCGGGGGGGGGGGTGGAGTGTAGATCGGCTGCGCGCTCGGTGATGCTGTGCTTAACACCGATCGGCAGCGGAGTGGTAAGGGGGGGAGCATCGGGGATCTGCCAGAAAAACTGGGGAGGGCAATTGGGCGAGCAGCGGCCATTCCACCAAAAGTCAGCGGCCACTCCTTTCCGAAGGCCTTAAGGAAAGGGGCAATTTCAGCCCCTTAATCTCCTTATTTAAGGAGAGATATACTTGCACGGGAAGTAGTTCAGAGAAGGTTCACTCGGTTGATTCCTGAGATGAAGGGGTTGTTTTATGAATAAAGGTTGAGCAGGTTGGGCCTATACTCATTGGAGTTTAAAAGAATGAGAGATGATCATATTGAAACATATAAGATTCTGAGAGGGCTTGACAGGATAGATGCAGAGAGGATGTTTCCCTTCGTGAGGGAATCTAGAACTAGGGGGCATAGTTTCAGAATAAGGGGTCGCCCATTTAAAATGAAGATTGTTATGTATGAATAAAGAGTCTGCCTAGATACTGTGAGCTCAAAGTAAACTGTGACCTTAGTCTTTTAATGCAGGTCTCCAGAGTGCCTCTCCAGCCTGTGAGGCCTCCTTAAGTAACGGTGCTCCCAAGGGATTGTGGGATCTGTTGGGGATGAGCCCTCTGGTGGCTACACAAGGTATTTACAGGTTTACATATATAACAACACTCCCCCCCACCGCCCAAAGTCAATAGTGCAACTATTTACAAGGTGAGTCGATCTGGGGCCTTTCTTTCCCTGGTTGATCATCTCGGTGCAACTGCTGGTTTTGGTGAATCATTTGTTGGGCTTTCACTGGGCTGCTGTGCAGCTGGCCTTGCTGGGCTTCCTGGTGTGGTGAGTCCTGCTGGACTGCTGCAGGTGATGGGTTCTGCTTCGTGGCCAACCACAGTGTCGGTTGCCACTGGTGTATATGTTGGGGGGTCAAAGAAGATAGGGTCCAATGTGGGTTGCTCTGGATAGTCCGTGAATCTGAGTTTGATTTGGTCCAAGTGTTTCCGTGAATGAGTCCATTTGAAAGTTTGACCCGAAACACCCTACTCCCGTCTTTGGCTACAATAGTGCTGGGAAGCCACTTGGGACCTTGTCCATAGTTCAACACAAATACAGGATCATTGATTTCAATTTCGCGTGACACATTTGCGCTATCATGATATGTACTTTGTTGAAGGCGCCTGCTCTCTACCTGTTCATGTAGATCAGGATGGACTAACGAGAGCCTTGTCTTAAGTGCCCTTTTCATGAACAGTTCAGCGGGTGGAATCCCAGTGAGCGAGTGGGGTCTCATGCGGTAGCTAAGCAGGACTCAGGATAGGCGAGTCTGCAGTGAGCCTTCAGTTACCCTCTTCGAGCTCTGCTTGATGGTTTGCATTGCTCTCTCTGTCTGACCATTGGATGCTGGTTTGAACGGGGCAGATGTAACATGTTTGATCCCATTACGGGTCATGAACTCTTTGAACTCGGCACTGGTGAAACATGGCCTGTTGTCGCTCACAAGGACATTAGGCAGGCCGTGCATGGCAAACATGGCCCACAGGCTTTCAATGGTGGCAGCGGACGTGCTTGTCGACATTATCTCACATTCAATCCATTAGTACGCATCTACAACCCTTCGGACCATTTTACCCAAGAACGGGCCTGCATAGTCAACATAGACCCTGGACCACGGATTGGAGGGCCAAGACCATAAACTTAGTGGCGCCTCCCTGGGCGCATTGCTTAACTGCGAGCATGTGTTACATTTGTGCACGCAGGACTCTAAGTCCGCATCGATACCGGGCCACCACACGTAGGATCTGGCTATTGCTTTCATCATTACAATGCCTGGGTGAGTACTGTGGAGATCACTGATGAAAGTGTCCCTGCCCTTCTTGGGGACCACTACCCGATGACCCCACAGAAGGCAGTCTGCCTGTATAGACATTTCACCTTTGCGCCGCTGGTACGACTTTATCTCTTTCTGCATTTCCAATGGGACACTGGACCAGCTCCCGTGAAGCACACAATTTTTTACTAGGGACAGTAAGGGGTCCTGGCTGTTCCAGGTTCTAATCTGTCGGGCTGTGACGGGTGATTGCTCACTTTCGAATACTTCCATTACCATGTATGAGTGCTTCCATTATCATCATCATCATAGGCAGTCCCTGGGAATCGAGGAAGACTTGCTTCCACTCTTAACATGAGTTTTTAGGTGACTGAACAGTCCAATATAAGAATCACAGTCCCTGTCACAGGTGGAACAGACAGTCATTGAGAGAAAGGATGGGTGGGACTGGTTTGCCGCACGCTCTTTCCGCTGCCTGCGCTTGATTTCTGCATGCTCTCGACGATGAGACTCGAGGTGTTCAGCGCCCTCCCGGATGCACTTCCTCCACTTAGTGCTGACTTTGGCCAGGGACTCCCAGGTGTCAATGGAGATGTTACACTTTATCAGGGAGGCTATGAGGGTGTCCTTGTAACGTTTCCTCTGCCCACCTTTGGCTCGTTTGCCGTGAAGGAGTTCCGAGTAGAGCAGTTGCTTTGGGAGTCTCGTGTCTGGCACGCGAACAATGTGGCCTGCCCAGTGGAGCTCATCAACTGTGGTCAGTGCTTCAATGCTGGCGATGTTGCCTGGTCGAGGACGCTAATGTTTGTGCGTCTGTCCTCCCAGAGAATTGGTAAGATCTTGCAGAGGCATTGTTGGTGGTTTCCAGCGATTTGAGGTATTTACTGTAATGTATATATATATAAAGTCTACCCACCACCAGGGGGCTCTACTGTCAGAGGTCCTCGGGTCATAGGTACACCCGTGCTGGGCCCAGTATATAACCTGAACTTCACCTTGGTATCTTCACTTCTGGAAGCCATTAAAGACTGACCAAGTTACACCTAGTCACTGGCTCACAGTACGGAGTTCATTGTATCATTTCATACACCACAACTGGTGACAAGGCAAATACGAACCCACGTAAAAGTATGGCGAGCACAGCACGATCGAGTACTGTTGGAATTTTCGAGAGATTCAATGAGGGAGAGGATTGGGGAGATTTCATAGATCGTCTTGACCAGTATTTCATGGCAAATTACCTAAACAAAGACAAGGATGCGTACAAGCGCAGGGCAGTTCTTATCACCGTCTGTGGGCCCACGATCTATGCACTCATCAAGAATCTGCTCTCACCCACTCTTCCCACAGAATAGGATTACAAAGAACTGTGTGCTCTAGTATGGGAACACCTTAAACCCACGGAAGGAATCCTCACATCCAGATATCGCTTCTATATGCACGTTCGTCAAGAAGGCCAGGACATAGCAGCATTTGTTGCTGACCTCGGACGTCTTGCAGGGCCTTGCAAAGTTGGGCTTGCGTTGGAAGACATGCTGCGTGACTTTTTCATGATTGGGGTCAACCACGAGGCGATCGTATGTAACCTGCTGGCTGCAGAGACGCTGGACCTCAGTAAGGTCATCACCATCACCCAGGCTTGCATGTCCACGCAGAAAAGCACGAAGCAGATATCGCGACAAAACAGGAACTCCACGGCAAGTACTGTGTACAAAATTGTATTGACAGCCGACAGAGCTGCACATGGCAGGGCCTACTCGACTGCGTCTGCAAGACCGGGAGCCGTTCAAAGTTCGCCATCGGGGGCCTACTCAACTGCGTATGCGAGAACGGAAGCTGCTCAAAGCCCACCATCGGGCGCAAATCCGAGCTCAACATATTGGCATTGCGGAGTCAATCACCGACCCCATTAGTGCCGCTTCAGACAGTATGTCTGCAGAGAGTGTGCAAAGATGGGGCAGCTTCAGCGGACATGTCAACAGTAGAGCAAGCGAGCTTCGGAACACCACATGGATGATGATCAATTCAGCGTGGATCTGGTGACGCAGCCCGAGGCATTTGAGAGCTCCAAGGAGGAAGTGTATAGCGTACGCGTGTTCCTAACAAAGAGCCAGCCGATAATGTGGAGGTAAAATTAAACGGCGTACCGGTCTCCATGGAATTAGACAAGGGTGTGAGTCAATCGATAATGAGCCAGAGGACTTTTGAAAAGTTGTGGGAGACCAAGGCAGAGAGACCCAAGCTGAGTCCAATAAATGCGAAGTTGCTTACCTACACCAAAGAGCTCATACCAATGATCGGTAGTGCAGCAGTAAGAGTGTCGCACGAGGGAGTGGTTCATGATCTACCATTATGGATTATCCCGGGCAACGGCCCATCGTTATTCGGCTGGAGTTGGCTCGAGAAAATAAAATGGAAATGGTACGATATCAAAGCTTTGTCATCAGCGGATGATGATTTGTGTGCTCAAGTGCTGAGCAAATTTCCCTCACTGTTTGAACCGGGAATTGGCAGCTTCAAAGGAGCCAAGGTGCAGATTCACTCTAGGCCCAGACGCAAGGCCCATCCATCACAAAGCCAGGGCTTTGAGAGAAAAGGTCAAGCTCGAATTGGACAGGCTACAATGCGAGGGTGTCATCTCACCGGTCGAAGTTAATGAATGGGCCATTGTTCCAGTGTTAAAGAGCGATGGCACAGTCAGGATTTGTGGAGACTACAAGGTCACGATCAACTGAGTTTCGAAACAAGATCAGTACCCATTACTGAAAGCTGATGACCTGTTTGCAATGCTAGCCGGGGGAAAATTGTTCACCAAACTGGATCTAACGTCGGCCTACATGACATAGGAGCTGGTTGAATCATCAAAGAAACTTACGTGCATCAACACGCAAAAGGACTATTTATTTACAACAGGTGCCCTTTTGGCATTCGTTCGGCAATGGCCATATTTCAGAGAAGCATGGAGAGCCTATTGAAATCTGTCCCCAGGACCGTGGTATTCCAAGACAACATCGTAGTCACAGGTCATGACACTGCCGAGCACCTGCACAATCTGGAAGAGGTTCTGTGTCATCTGGATAAAGTGGGACTCAGGCTGAATTGTTCGAAGTGCGTTTTCATGGCACCAGAGGTCGAATTCCTCGGACGAAAGATTGCTGCAGATGGAATCAGGCCGACAGACGCGAAAACAGAGGTCATCAAAAAAGCGCCCAGGCCCCAGAATGTGACGGAGCTGCATTCGTTCCTGGGTCTTCTCAACTACTTCGGGAACTTCTTACCTAAATTGAGCACAGTATTAGAGCCTTTGCACAAGCTGCTCAGGAAAGGAGACGACTGGGTGTGGGGTGAACTTCAGGACAGAGCCTTTGCGAAGGCTAGAAATCTGTTGTTCTCCCATAAGCTACTGGTACTGTATGACCCATGCAAGCGTCTAGTTTTGAACGGTGATGTGTCGTCCTATGGGGTCGGCTGCGTACTCCAGCAAGCCAATGAGTCGGGCAAACTACAACCAGTTGCATACGCATCTTGAAGCCTGCCCAAGGCAGAGAGAGCCTACGGCATGGTAGAGAAAGAAGCTTTAACATGTGTTTATGGGGTAAAAAAAAATGCACCAGTACCTGTTTGGGCTTCGCTTCGAGCTGGAAACCGATCACAAGCTGCTTATATCGTTGTTCTCGGAACATAAAGGTATCAATACCAACGCGTCATCCCGCATCCAGAGATGGGAGCTGACATTATCTGCCTATGATTATGTCATTCACCATAGACCAGGCACCGACAACTGCGCTCGTGCATTGAGCCGGTTACCGTTGCCCACACTGGAGGTGGAAACGCCAATGCCCACAGAGCTACTCATGGTCATGGATGCTTTTGAGAGTGAAGGGTCACCTGTTACTGCTCAACAAGTTAAGACCTGGACCAACCAGGATCCGACCCTATCAGTTGTAAAGCGCTGTGTTCTTAACGGGGACTGGTCGACCATCCCCAAGAAAATGGGTGATGAAACCAAAGTGTACAGCCATCGCAAAGATGAGCTTTCCATCCAGTCTGACTCTTTGCTGTGGGGTAATCGTGTTGTAATGCCCAAGAAAGACAGGGCAAGATTTGTATGGCAGTTACATCCCGGTATTGTCATGGCCATCGCCAGGTCCCATGTTTGGTGGCCTGGCATTGACTCGGACTTAAGAGGCGTGCGTGCATCAGTGCAGCACTTGCATGCAGTTAAGCAATGCCCCAAAGGAAGCTCCGCTCAGTCTGTGGTCATGGCCATCCAAACCGTGGTCTAGAATCCACATCGACTTTGCAGGTCCCTTCCTCGATAAAATGTTTTTTGTGGTGGTGGATGCATACTCCAAATGGATAGAATGTGTGATCATGTCATCCAGCACTTCCACTGCCACCATTGAGAACCTGAGAGCCATGTTTGCCACACATGGTCTGCCAGACATCATTGTCGGTGACAACGGACCGTGTTTCACGAGCCTAGAGTTTCAAGAGTTCATGAAATGCAACGGCATAAAACACGTGAGGTCAGCCTCGTTCAAACCACGTCCAATGGTCAAGCGGAGCGGGCAGTTCAAACTATCAAGCAGAGCCTGAAATGCATAACTCACGGTTCCTTGCAGACACGCCTGTCACGCATACTGCTCAGTTACAGGACAAGGTCACACACGCTCACCAGGGTCCCGCCTGCGGAACTATTGATGAAGAGAGGCCTCAAAGCCAGGCTCTCTCTAGTCCATCCTGACCTTAACGATCATGTCGAAACCCGACGTCAACGCCAGCACTGGTATCACGACCGCGCCGCAGTGCCACGCGACATATCTGTAAATGTCCAAATTTATGTGCTTAACCAAGGTCAACGGCCCAAATGGCTCCCGGGCAATGTTACGGATAAGGAGGGTAACCGGATGTATATGGTTAAGCTCAAGAATGGGCAGATGTGCAGGAAACACATTGATCAAATCAAGCTAAGACACACTGACGAACCGTAACAGTTGGAAGAAGACACCACGAACTTAGACAACTAACCAACTCACGTCCAGCCATCAGAAAAACCCACTGTAGTCAACGCCCAGCCCCAAGTCATCAGAGACTCGGAAAGCACTGGGATTGTACGGAGACGGTCAACCAGGGAACGAAGGGCTCCGGATTGTCTGAACTTGTAATATGGACTTGTGCCAAGAACTGGGGCGGAATGATGTAATGTATGTACATAAGGTCTGCCCAACACCAGGGGGCACTATCTAGGATCATAGGTACACTCGTGCTGGGCCCGGTATATAACCTGGACTTCACCTTTGTATCTTCACTTGTGAAAGCCATTAAAGACTGACCAGGTTACACCTGGTCGCTGGCTCACAGTATGGAGTTCATTGTATAATTTCATACACCACATCTATTATACATGGTCCGTGTCTCTGAGCCATACAGGAGGGCGAGTATTACTACAGCCCTGTAAACCATGAGCTTGGTGGCAGATTTAAAGGCCTGGTCTTCAAACACTCTTTTCCTCAGACGGTAAGCTTTTGATAGCGTAAGTACAGAGAGATTGTTTCCACTTGTGGGGAAAAGCACAACTAGAGACCATCAACATAAGATAGTCACCAAGAAATCAAATAGGGAATTCAGAAGAAACTTATTTACCCAGAGACTGGTGAGAATGTGGATCTAGTTACCACAGGTAGCAGTTGAGGCAAATAGTGTAGATGCATTTAAGGGGAGGCTACACAAGCATAAGAGGGAGAAGGAAATGGACGGTTATGCTGGCAGAGTTAGATGAGGAAAGACGGGAGGAGGCTCGAGTGGAGCATAAATGCCGGCATGGACTGGTTGGGCTGAATGGCCTGTTTCTGTGCTGTATATCCTATGTAATCCTATGTAAAAGAGCCCTAGCCTGTTCAATCTTTCCTGATAGTTGTATCCTCTCAGTTCTGGTATCATCTTGTAAATCTTTTTTGCACTTTCTTTTTTGAAATATGTAGACCATAATTTTGCACAGTACTCTAAGTATGATCTAACCAAGGTTTTACATAAGTTTAGCATAACCACTCTGCTTTTGAATTCGATTCCTCTAGAAATGAACCCCAGTGCACTTTGTTTGCACTTGTTATGGCTTTGTTAACCTGTGTTGCTACTTTAAATGATTTGTGAGGTTGTACCCCTAGATCCCTTTGGACCTCTATGCCATTTAGACTCTCATTTTCCAAGGAGTAGGTGGCCTCCTTATTCCACCTACCAAAATGGGCCATCATCATCATAGGCAGTCTATAGGCTTCCACTCTAAAAGTGAGTTCTCAGGTGGCTGTACAGTCCAATACCCGAATTACAGTCTCTGTCAGAGATGGGACAGACAGTGAAGGAAAGGGTGGGTGGGGAGCCTGGTTTGCCGCATGCTCCTTCCACTGTCTGCGCTTGATTTCTGCATACTCTCTGTGACTAGACTTAACATGCTCAGTGCCCTCCCAAATGCACTTCCTCCATTTTGGGCAGTCTTGGGCCAGGGATTCCCAGCTGCCGGTGGGGATGTTGCACTTTATCAAGGAGGCTTTGAGGGTGCCCTTGAAATGTATCCTCTGTCCACCTGGGGCTCGCTTGCTGTGTCAGAGCTCCGAGTAGAGTGCTTGCATTAGGGAGTCTCGTCTTGGGCATGCGGACGTGGACTATGTACAGCAGACAGCTCAAAGCGCTGGAGAAGTACCTTCAGCGCTGCCTCTGCAAGATCCTGCAAATCCACTGGGAGGATAGATGCACCGTCAGTGGTCTCGCTCAGGCCAACATCCCCAGCATCAAAGCACTGACCATGCTCTACCAGCTCCGTTGGGCGGGCCACATCAAAATGGACCTTTTCACATTTATCTATATTGCTATTTACATGCCCATTCTGTAAGTTTGTTGGTCTATTAAATCCTAAATAGAATACAGTTATTATGTATTAGTTCTACTGATGTTTCCTTTTACAAAAACAACTTGTATTTATATAGCACCTTTAACATAGTAAACATCCCAAGGCACTTCACAGCAGCATTATAAGACAACAACAAAACATTTGACACCGAGCCACATCAGAAGAAATTATGGCAGATGACCAAGAGCTTGGTCAAAGAGGTAGGTTTTAAGGAGCATACTAAAGAAGGAAAGAGAGGTAGAGAGGCAGAGAGGTTTAGGCCGGGAATTCCAGAGCTTAGAGCCCAGGCAGCTAATGGCATGGCCACCGATAGTTGAGCAGTTTTACTACAGTACTTTTCAAGGTGAACTGTTTTGGGAGAGAAATGTTGGGAAGTCATGCCAGTATAATGATGCATTAATGTTGCACGCCATTATTAATTCATGAAAATACCAGCAATTCAGGAGTAAAATAGATATGCCATGACTTCTGATTCTCTGAAAATTGCTGGACATAGCCTCACCAAAGTAAATAAAAGTTTGTTCTCACCGTGAGATACCCCAATGAACATAATAGTGATTGTGAAATTGCTGAATTTACGACATTATTACAAATGATTCCCGCTACAGCCATTTAGAGCTGGTAATCAATGTCCCTACAGGACCCTGGTAATGACGTGTTTTATGGTCCTCACATGACACTCAACCTTGCAGTCCCATAAAGGGTCCAATGCAGTTGTGGAGAATCACTGCAGCAGGTAGAAGATTCAAAAGACTCGTATTTACATAACGCCTTTCATGACCTCAGGAAGTCCCAAAACTCTTTACAGTTAATTAAGTACTTTTTAAGTGTAGTCATTGTTGTAATGTAGGAAATGCGGCAGCCATTTGTATAAAGCAAGCTCCCACAAACAACAATGTGATAATGACCAGATAATCTGTTTTAGTGATATTGGTTGAGGGATAAATATTGATTCGGACTCTAAGGAGAACTTCGAAATAGTAGCATGGGATCTTTTACATCCACTTGAAGAGGCAGACGGGGCTTTGGTTTAACGTCTCACCCAAAAGATGGCACCTCTGACAGTGTACCACATAGAAACATAGAAAATAGGTGCAGGAGTAAGTCATTCTGCCCTTCGAACCTACACCGCCATTCAATAAGATCATGGCTGATCATTCCCTCAGTACCCCGTTCCTGCTTTCTCGCCATATCCCTTGATCCCTTTAGCCGTAAGGGCCATATCTAACTCCCTCTTGAATATATCCAATGAACTGGCATCAACAACTCTCTGCGGCAGGGAATTCCACAGGTTAACAACTCTCTGAGTGAAGAAGTTTCTCCTCATCTCAGTCCTAAATGGCCTACCCCTTATCCTAAGACTATGTCACCTGATTCTGGACTTCCCCAACATTGGGAACATTCTTCCCGCATCCAACCTGTCCAGTCCCATCAGAATCTTATACGTTTCGATGAGATCCCCCTCTCATCCTTCTAAACTCCAGTGAATAAAGGCCCAATTGATCCAGTCTCTCCTCATATGACAGTCCAGCCATTCTGGACTGAGCTGAAGTGTCAACCTAGATTTTGTGCTCAAGTTCCACGGAGTGCGACTTGAACCCAGAACCTTCTGAATCAGAGGCGAGAGTGCTACCCATTGAGCCACAGCTGACACCTAAGTGAATTGTTCCTAAAGTTTGTTTTTATTTTTTCTGTCTTCACAGTTTTTTGTGTCAGTCTTGCCATCCACGTTCCACGATCTTTTTAGTTTTGGAAGGCAATCATTTTCAGGGTACAAAGCTGTTTCAACACTTGGAAAAGGGTCACTCACTCATTTTTAAAGAGCAAATTAGATAGATTTCTTTTGAAAAATAACATTTTGAGATACAGTATATGAATAATTTGAGCTATGTTATTTATGAATCTGTTGTATACTAATTTATAGAGATTGATTGTTAAGACTAGTCAACATACAATGATACAACGGTAATGGAATCATAGAATCATAAACTGGTTAGAGCACAGAAGGAGGCTATTCAGCCCATCGAGCCTGTGCTGGCTCTCTGCAAGAGCACTTAAGCTAGTCCCACTCCCCCACCCTTTCCCCGTAGCCCCGATTTTTTTTTTCCAATTCCCTTTTGAAAGCCAGAGATGAAGAACCTCAGTTATGTGGATAGACTGGTGAAGCTGGGGTTGTTCTCCTTAGAGGAGAGAAGGTTGAGAGGAGATTTAATAGCGGTGTTCAAAATCATGAGGGGTAGATAGAGAGAAACTTTTCCCATTGGCAGAAGGGTCGAGCACCAGAGGACATTTAAGGTAATTGGCAGAGGAACCAAATGCGACATGAGGGAAAACATTTTACACAGAAAGTGGTTATGATCTGGAATGCACTGCCTGAAAGGGTGCTGAGGCAGATTCCATTGTGGCTTTCGAAAGGGAGTTGGATAAGTACCCAAAGGGAAAAAAATTGCAGGGTTACGGAGAAAGGACAGGGGAGTGGGACCAGCTGAAGTGCTCTTGCAAAGAGCCAGCACGGGTTCGACGGGCCAAATGGCCCCCTTCTGCACTGTAACCATTCTATGATTTTATGATTCTAACAATTCCATTATCATTGTAACATGTGACTACTAGGATGGCAGACGATGATTTCGATGGATCTTGGTCTTTTTTTGTTTAGGAATCTCTATGTTGCTATGAAAGCAATGCAATGATGCATACACTGGGTTTTCCACTGTTCCTGATCATGATGGATGGGGTCACTAGTTGTATTCTTCATGAATCAAAAGTTTTACATGTCACACACCTATCCTGCCATTCATTCATTAACTTCTCACTGACCAATGCAGCAATTCCTAAACACAACTGAATTACAATATCCTCTTCTTGGAATTGTTCATTATTAATTTTTGTTACTTTTCCTTCTGGATGATTTTCCCTCTTTCTCTTAATCTACTCTCTTCTTTCCCGTCTTTCTATTCCTCTTTCTCTCTCTCTCTCTATATATATATATAGTTTGACTCTAAATCACCCCATTTCCATTTCCATCTTTCTCTCTGTTCCTTTCTCTGTCATTTACTTTCATTGGTCAGGGAGATCAACAGGAAAAGCAACCATTGGGCAGGATGTTCCCGAGGTCCCAGGTGCAACATTGACATCGCTGCACTGTTATCGGATCGACATTCCAACAAATTGTGATGTAAATATAGTCATCATCATCATAGACAGTCTCTCGGAATCGAGGAAGACTTGGTTCCACTCTTAAAAATGAGTCTTTAGGTGGCTGAACAGTCCAATACGAGAACCACAGTCCCTGTCACAGGTGGGACAGATAGTCGTTGAGGGAAAGGGAGGGTGGGACAGGTTTGCTGCACATTCTTTCCGCTGCCTGCGCTTGATTTCTGCATGCTCTCGGCGATGAGACTCGAGGTGCTCGGCGCCCTCCCAGATGCACTTCCTCCACAGGGCGGTCTTTGGACAGGAACTCCCAGGTGTTAGTGGGGATGTTGCACTTTTTCAGGGAGGTTTTCAGGGTGTCCTTGTAACGTTTCTGCTGCCCACCTTTGGCTCGTTTGCCGTGAAGGGGTTCCGAGTAGGGCGCTTGCTTTGGGAGTCTCGTGTCTGGCATGCGGACAATGTGGCTGTCCAGCGGAGCTGATCAAGTGTGTTCAGTGTTTCAATGCTGGGGTTAGATGTAGTCCTTACTAGTAGGGAGATCAAGGGGTATGGCGAGAAAGCAGGAATGGGGTACTGAAGTTGCATGTTCAGCCATGAACTCATTGAATGGCGCTGCAGGCTCAAAGGGCCGAATGGCCTACTCCTGCACCTATTTTCTATGTTTCTATGTTTCTATGGGGATGTTGGCCTGGTCGAGGATGCTAATGTTGGTGCGTCTGTCCTCCCAGGGGCTTTGTCGGATCTTGCGGAAGTATCGTTGGTGTTATTTCTCCAGCAACTTGAGGTGTCTTACTGTACATGGTCCATGTCAATATAGTGCGATGTCAAAGGTGACCATAAAAGTCCAATTAATGTCGTTGCATTTCTGGCCCCATGCCGTTGCCCTTTCCCATTGCTGCAGAGATATCCAATTGCTGTGCCATTTCGCTGCAGCATACTCCAATGCGGTCTCCAGCAAATTTTGGCATAAATTCTGAACTGGACTATTGGAAAGCACAACAATTAATCACATGGATGAAGGGACCAAGTGTAATGTAGCCAAGTTTGCTGATGATACAAAGA
This sequence comes from Pristiophorus japonicus, assembly GCF_044704955.1. Lineage (NCBI taxonomy): Eukaryota > Metazoa > Chordata > Chondrichthyes > Pristiophoridae > Pristiophorus > Pristiophorus japonicus. The sequence goes on from NC_091983.1 coordinate 157,617,796, forward strand.
TGGGTGGAAAAGCAAATTGTGAGGATACAACAAATCTGCAAAGGGATGTAGACAGGGCTAAGTGTAAGAATAAAAGTGTTTATTAATGATTAAAAATTGTTTCTGTGTATGTATAAATGTTAAAGCTGTAGATTATACGGAACGGCCTGTTTGTGTTGAAACAGAATGGAAGTCCACATGTTGCCAGCATGAGCTGAGTTTTGAAACAAAAGAAACAAAATGAAAACCCCCACAGAGACGCCACATGGCTTTTGTGTATTGGCTTCCAGACAGCCACCTGTGTGAGGAGAGCCAATAAAAAACTGCCCTAGAGCCAAGGTCCAATCGTGGGGCTTTTCTGAGGACAATGGCCTTGAGGAATATAAAAAACGCAAGCCAGGAACTTTTCTCTCTCTTCTCTCCCTGCTGGACCCACGGCAAAAGACCTCCTGTTGGAGACCAGCCAAATCAGCATGCTGTGTGTCCAAACCAGCCAGCAAAAGGGACGTAACGTATATCGCTTTTTATTATAACCTCATTGTATCTCTATTGTAACTAAGGTGGATCTATAGGATATTTGACCACTGCTGCTAATGTGCACATGTGTATGTTTTTAATAAACTCTTCTAATTGTTTGAAAGAATCGTCTCACTGTCAAATGTAAGCTCAGAGAGATTCAGAAATCCTACAAAATTGATGGAGAATGCCGGCAACTGACGAGACAGCTTTTTGATGATTCTTTTGAACAATTGGAAATCTCGGGAGTTATGATTCTAACCTGTGTTGCGATTATAATTGAAACAAATAAACGGACCGGGAGTTGTGTCTTAGGGGAGCAGTCGTCTCGATAGTTGTAACTGTTTAAGTGGGGTGGGTTGGAACTATTTAAGTGGGGACCCACCAGTAGTTATTTTCAAAAAGCACAGGATGAAAGGATTGGTCATGGACAGAAAGTCAACAATAAAAAGAAATGTTGAGCTAGTTTATCAGGAGAGGTTATCCAAAAAGTTCCCGATACAAGACGCAGAAGAGTTAAGGGCACAGGCACAGCATGAGGGTAGACGTGTATCATTTGGAGAGATGGTGAGAATTATACAGGAGAGGGTAGATAGGGGAGAGCTGAGATCAAAACGGGCAAACAGTCTCGTGGCATTTAGCGCTTTTTATTGTGCCAGGAGAGATGAGGAATTAATAAGGCAAGATGCCAAATTGATACAAGATTTGAAAGAATTGCAAGTAAAAGAGATTCAGTTAACAGAAAGAGAGATTGAAGGTATAAAATGAAAAGAAGGCCTACAACTTGTGAAGCAGTTAAAAGAAGGAGAAATACAGCAGTTAAGACAAGAAATTGGCCAATTAAACCACAGTATTAAGCAATTAGAAAGAGGGGCCGAACAGACAGCTTCATTGCTACAACAACAAAGTCTCTCAAACTTAAATGCCACAGCAGCCGTTGTTGAAGCAAATGAATACAAATTAGAGTTAAAAAAATATAAATTGAAAAACTTGAGGCTCCAGCAAGAGATAGAAGATGCGAGAGGTGCATGAAGGGAAGTAATTAAGAAGCCACATAGGGAAACAGATCACTCCCAGTGCCAACCAGAAATAGCGAGGCCAAAAAGTAAGTTAGGGGAGCAGCAGGCCCTGGTATCCGCAGTAACACGGGGAGCCATAACAGAGACAACAGAAGGGGAAAAGGAGGAAACAGATTGGGAAGAGGAAGGAAGTCAGTATAATCCCCAAGAGGGTGGTGTAGAATGGGATACCTTGGAGACACAAGAGCCAATCCTAGCCAGAGTAACCACTTCTTCACAACGTAATGTGCATGGCCACATCACCAGTAACCACACCGACTCACGGCCCATATCTGGTGCTGACACTACACTACGGCATGTAGCCACGAGTTGGGGCCCATTAATGATGGGGACGACCCACTGGAAGTTAATAGGAGGTGAGCAAATTTCAGGAGGGGTCACCCCGAGTTGGAAGAGAGAGACTTAACACGAATCCTTTTCTTGGCCTGTTCCACTTCCCTAAAAGATCATCTGCCAGAAGCAGTCCTCCAGCCTGCCGCAGTGGCCGATGTACTCATGACCGAGATCCTAAACCATTTAGGGATCCAAAACTTGAACTTAGTGGCTCTGCGTAATCAGATCAACCAGCGCCCAGAAGAGACCCCGAGAGCCTTCAATAATCGCCTGTATGATATCGATCAACGTACGCAGAACCAGGCACCTGCAAATGCTAAAGTGGGAAAGAATCAGGAACAATTTAAATCGATGTCCCTGACCCAACTCCACCCTTTAGTTAAAACCACCCCTGGAATAGCCATGGGGCCCACCAATCAGTGAACAGATAGAGAGACCAATGCTCAAATAGCCTGGGAGATGGTAAAAGACCAGTTAAAGAGGAAGTCACCACCAACTGCAAATAAACCAGTGTCAATGGTGGAGGGATCTCGAAACTATCCCTTTAAGGGACAGTGCTTTAATTGTAAGAAGGAAGGCCACCTATCAAAAGACTGCAGCAGACCCAGACCAGCACCGAACCATGATGCAACATGTAGATACCTCCCAAGGGACGAATCCAAGCCCTCTAAGACAGATTAAAGATTGGATAAATTGATAACCTTTATACAAACCCAGATTGTCACGGGGAGGATGCAAAATCATTTACCGGTGCACTTAATCTACAATGCACGCTCATTCCAGACCCATTCCAGGATCGACCCTATGACAGGTTCGGCCCCCAAAGATTGGTCGGATGTGGGGTTCCGATGTGATGGTAGCGGGAGACCAGTAGTCCTTGTTGCCTTAAAAGGGGGAAGACAACAGATTATGCTTATCGATACTGGCTCAGCCGTTACCATCATCCACACCCCATACCCTGAACGCCATGCAGCGACGGGCAAGGGTTATATGACCCTTAAAGGGTTTAATGGTGATACAACCACCACGTATACAGGAAAGGCCACTGAACTTCAGTTGGGAGTCCTCGCCTGTAAGGTCCCAGCACCTATGCTGATGACTACCCCCGACGGAAGGGGAATTTTAGGGATTGATGTGTTGGATCAGTATGGTGCGGTGGTAGATTATAATCAGGACTGTATTTGGATGGGATTGAGAGATAAGGCAGGAGTGATAGAAATTTCAGATGCTCACTCAGTTTTTGCTATTAAAAAGCCATCTGAGTATGACGCTCCAGGGAGCGAAAATGAAGCTGTGGCAAAACTAATTCAGGAACACCTAGCGGTGTTTGCCACATACAAGCATGATGTGGAAAAATGGCAGGCGAGGAATCTATTAAGGGACCTCCCCACTCATTCACTAAACAGTACCCCATCCCAAGGGAGAGTCAGCCTTAGATCCGAGACACCATAAAATCCCTAGTCAAGCAGTGTGTTCTTAGGACAGGCACTTTCTCGACCAATTCACCCACATGGCTGGTTAAAAAGCCTGATAGAAGTTGGCGACTGACTATTGATTACAGAAAGTTAAATTCTGTAACACCAGCTTGCTCACCAGTAGTAAGAGAAACTCCTACCATATTATCTCAAATTCCTGCTGGTTCCAAGTACTTCTCGACCCTTGATCTCGCCAATGGATTCTGGAGTATCCCTGTTAAAGGGGAAGACCAGTACAAATTTGCATTCACATTTGAGGACCAGAGCTACACCTGGACATGCCTGCCTCAGGGGTTCCACAATGCCCCCACAATATTCCACAAAAGAATGGCTGCAATTTTAAAAGACTGTTCCTGCACTACCTGCTTGCTGCAGTACGTAGACAACCTACTGCTGGCAACCGACAGCATGGAGGAGCATCTGTCCCTTTTGCACGAACTTTTGACATTGTTGGCTCAGGCGGGACTAAAGGTGAATCCCCGAGAAGCTCAATTAGTAAAAGAACGAGTCACCTTTCTAGGAGTGTCCATTTCTCCAGAGGGATCATCCCTCGACTCTCACAAGGTGGAGATAATACAGTGACTGCCATTACCCACTTCGAAAACAGCCCTACGATCATTCTTAGGTTTGGTGGGTTACCAAAGGAACTTTTCCCCTTGGCTTTGCAAAGTGTGTAAAGCCCCTGTATGATTTAATAAAACTGCAGGGTGATGACATACGCCCGGCATGGACTGATACCCACACCCAGTCTGTGGCTAAATTAAAAACTGCAGTGATACAGGCCACATTCTGATCCCTCCTGATCCCATGCAGCCCTTCCATTCGGAGGTCGGGGACACAGAACAAAGCCTCACTGCAGTTCTGTGCCAAATGTGAGCTGATCGACTACAGCCCATTGCATATGCGTCTCGAATCCTGCAGGGGGCAGAAAAGACGTATACCACATGCGCGTACCACCTACTGGCTGTCTTCTGGTCAGTATATCACCTTACCTTTATTACTGGGTTACAGGCTACAATCCTGCACAGCGGACACACACCTCTGAAACTGCTGATGAAACCTGGAGATTCGCTAGTTTCCTCGCAATGCCTCAGCAAATAGACATTGGAATTTATGGAAAGAGACATTGATACCATTTCCAAACCCACCACATTGCTGCCACAATTTGTGATCTATGAGGGGGACCCGCATGAATATCCGTTACCCCTGATTAACTTTGAGACCCATCCTGTGCAGAAAGAGTCCATACAGGGTGCCCCAGATGTCTACATCGATGGGTCCCCATATCACATTGAAGGATCCCTTCACACTGGGTATGCTGTGGTATTGCCAGAAAGAACCATCCAGCGAAGATACAACAGTCTTCACAATATGCAGAAATCGCCGCACTTCTAACTGCTGTGAAGGAAACCTCAGACAGACCCGTGAATATTTGGTCAGATAGTGTCTATGCTATAAACACCATGCTCTCCTTGCCCCATACCACAAAAATGACGATCGTAAGATAGACGGTAAGGCCCTGGTCCATGGGCTCTGGTTACACCTGCTCTGGTCATATCTTAAACAGCGATCCCAGCCTGCTTCATAGGAAAGGTAGCAGCCCATAGAAAAGGGGGTCCACATAGTGAGGGAAATTCCAGAGCAGACAGAGCAGCCAAGGACGCTGCGATTGATGGGGAGATAGAGAATATAGTTGTTGAGTCCTGCAATGCTGTTAGCAAGGCCTCCCCAACATATCACCTAGATTTAAAATCCCTGCAGCAGCAATACTGGTCATATGTTGTTGGAAGCACCTGGCATGAGGAAGGCAGACCTCTTCCTCAACCAACAGCCTGGGCTTCCAATACCATACTAGCCACTGCCCCTGACTCAGATGAGTAGTTGCTGATGTTCATAAGAAAGCCAAACGCCTGCCCGGTGATGTGTGTTCTACCAGAGATGGGTCAGGAACTGCTCTCCCTTCTTTCACTCCCACCCCACAGCAGGGCACTATTCGGCCTTGGTAACCTTCCACAGCTTGGTGGCCTTCCATGAGGGAAACAATCAACCAATACGTGGCACGATGCCTACCGTGCCTGCAACACAATCCTCCCGCATGCACTAACCGAGTCTTGCTTCAAAGCGCACCCCCACCTCAAGGGCCATGGACTCGCCTCCAGATAGACTTCATTGGACCACTTCCACAGGCACAAGGCAATTTTCAGCATGCCCTAGCGGTGGTGGATCAATTCACTAAATGGATCGAAGCATTCCCCTGCTGCTCCAACACCGCAATCACTATTGAATCATGTGTTTTGTAGGTGGAGAGTACCAGTACAAGTGGACAGCGATCAAGATTCACACTTTGCCGGTAAAATTTTTACCCACCTGCAGGAAATGTTGGGGATAAAACACAAATTACATCTTGCTCACCACCCCCAGTCGTCCGGAGGGGTCGAAAGGGGAAACATGACCCTCAAGTTAATGTTAAAAAAATTGTGCGCAGACCACCCCTCTCAATGGGCTAACATGCTGCCAATGTGCTTAATGGCAATGAGCTCCACACCTCATAGAACAACAGGGGTCTCCCCATATCAGGCCATGATGGGGAGGCTCATGAGAACACCAAGCCAGCTAAAACTAACAGGGATGAGTCCCCTGACAATGAAAACATGTAGTTCCAAGTGGCTGGAACAAGTGGTAGATCACACCGATCAGATCAATCGAGTTGTGCCCACCAAATTGGGGAAGTCAAAAAGACAAATCAAAAGGTACAAGAAAGTACGTTGCTTTAAATACGAGGTGGGAGACTCAGTAATGATTCCAAATTATGGGAAAAAGAAACATGTTGAGCCTAGATGGTGGGGACCGCATAAGATTATGGACCGATTGAACCCCGTGGTTTATTTGATTTAATTACCGGGGGAAAAGGGTGTTAAGTACAAGAAGTGGTTTCACATTAATCTGTTAAAAACTGCCAAAGAGTAAATACTGCACTGATCTTGTTTCCCACAGACCATGTTACGGATCCTCACGATTGTCAGGACGACACTGGTCACGACCGAAGCTGAGGGAAGATGGAGAAGTGGGAGCTGCAGCATGACTCACGGACATTATCAATCATCAATGTGCTTTGAAAAGCGACGGTGCACTGAAGATACGGGAAGGGGAGAATCTCCGCTGGAGATGTTATCGGGCTGTTATTAAATCTCCTACACCTTACGAGGTGGCGACCCAAGATAGGCCACCCACTTTTCTTCCTCTCCCCCCTCAAAGCTTACGATATATGAGGGGTCAATAAGGATATTTCTCCCTCAAGGTGGGGAGTTTGTAAGAATAAAATTGTTTATTAATGATTAAAAATTGATTCTGTGCATGTATAAATGTTAAAGCTGTAGATTATACGGAACGGCCTGTTTGTGTTGAAACAGAATGGAAGCCCACATGTTGCCAGCATGAGCTGAATTTTGAAACAAAAGAAACAAATGAAAACCCCCACAGAGACGCCGCATGGCTTTTGTGTATTGGCCTCTAGACAGCCACCTGTGTGAGGAGAGCCAATAAGAAACTGCCCTAGAGCCAAGGTCCAATCGTGGGGCATTTCTGAGGACAATGGCCTTGAGGAATATAAAAAACGCAAGCCAGGAACTTTTCTCTCTCTTCTCTCCCTGCTGGACCCACGGCAAAAGACTTCCTGTTGGAGACCAGCCAAATCAGCATGCTGTGTGTCCAAACCAACCAGCAAAAGGGACGTAACATATATCGCTTTTTATTATAACCTCATTGTATCTCTATTGTAACTAAGATAGATCTATAGGATATTTGATCACTGCTGCTAATGTGCACATGTGTATGTTTTGAATAAACTCTTCTAATTGTTTGAAAGAATTGTCTCACTGTCAAATGTAAGCCCAGAGAGATTCAGAAATCCTACATAAGTGAGTGGGCAAAAATTTGGCAGATGGAGTATAATGTAGGAAAATGTGAGATTATCCACTTTGGCAGAAAAAAATAATTTAAATGGAGAAAAATTGCAAAGTGCTGTAGCACAGAAGGACCTGGGGGTCCTTGCACATGAAACACAAAAAGTTAATATGCAGGTACAGCAAGTAATCAGGAAAGCAAATGAAGTGTTGGTCTTTATTGCAAAGGGGATAGAGTATAAAAGCAGAGAAGTCCTGCTACAACTTTACAGGGTATTGAAGAGGTTATGTATGCATGCTTCTTTTGTTAAATGATGTCTTTAACACTGAATATACCTTCACCCTGTACACACCTTACCTGTACACCAGAGGTTGCTGCTGCTGGAGACCTGAGGTTTACCTGCACACCGCAGGTAACCCAGTATAAAAGGGAGCTCACCTCTAGGTAGCCTCATTCGAGGTGCTGCAAATAAAGGACTACAGTCTACACAGTTTGAGTACCATACCCCTGCCTCGTGGAGTCATTAATAAGGTGCCTACATACACAATAACTGGTGACGAGGTCACGAACTACACGCACAGCATGTCGAATCTCAGCAACTTTCAGCAATTCACCGATGGGGAAGATTGGGACGCCTTTGTAGAAAGATTGGAACATTTCTTCATAGCCAACGACCTGGATGGGGACACATCGGCTACACTACCGAACAAGCGCAGGGCCATCCTGCTTAGCAGTTGTGAACTCACCATCCATTGTCTCGTCAGGGACTTGCTAGCCCCGGAGAAGACGACGACCAAGAGCTATGAGGAACTTGTAACACTTATACAGGAGCAACTAAAACCAAAAGAATGCATCCTCACAGCCAGGCACCGGTTCTACACTGACCAGCGACCTGAAGGCCAAGAAATTGCTAAGTATGCTGCACATTTAAGAAGACTGGTGATTTTGGCGACCACCTTGATGCAGCACTAAGGGACATATTTGTCATTGGAATCGGTCACGAGGGCCTCCTCCACAAATTGCTCGCGGCTGACATCACAGTCACCCTGCAGAAAGCAATTAAAGTGAGCCAGGCCTACGTGATTTCGGTCGGCGACTCCAAGCGAATACTGACCCGGGACTCTAAACCGGCGAATGCAGTGCACCGAATGGCTACTTCTCAAGGCATAAATGCTGTCCCAAGTCCCGCAACCCTGAGTCCGCCACATGGGGCAAACCGGCTGGCCCCGTGCTGGCACTGTGGAGGAAACCACAGGGCCCACCAGTGTCGCTACAAAGACTATACCTGAAAAGGCTGCAAAGGGAAAGGGCACCTTCAGAGAATGTGCAGAAAAAGCTTTACTCACCATGTCACCGAAGAGTTATCTGATCACAGATGAAGATGAAGCTGCTCAACCCCTGGAAGAAGAGTATGCAATTTATACCTGCTCCATCAAAAGTTCTCCATGGGAGATGAAAGTAGACATTGACGGAGTCCCAGTTTCAATGGAGATTGACACAGGGGCGAGCCAGTCTTTGAGATGATCTTATCGAAACATATAAGGGATAAAAGAGCGTGGAGTTCGGGAGGAGTAGCAGTTCGGGAGATCGAGGCCCTGATAAAAGGGCGCGGAGTTAGGGAGGAGGAGCAGCAGCGGAAGCGGGAGATCGAGGCCGAAGGTAAAACAAAGAAGTAAAAAGAAATTGAAGTGTGATGTCACAGCCAAGCGGGTAAGTGATTGGCTGGTGGATTAGTGAGTATTTTATCTTTTTCTTTTTCTTTTTCTTTTCTTATCAGAAGGAAACCTTTGGCACTGTTGCCGAATTAAGTTAATTTAAGGGTTAAGTCATGGCAGGAGAGCCCAGACCCATGTCATACTCCTCCTGTGCTATGTGGGAAATCAGGGACACTTCCCTGATTTCCCACATAGCACAGGAGGAGTATGACATGGGTGAGACCAGTACAAACTGGATGGTCTGTACCTGGGCAGGACCGGAACCGATGTCCAAGGGGGAGTGTTTGATAGTGCTGTTGGGGAGCGTTTAAACTAATATGGCAGGGGGATGGGAATTTATGCAGGGAGAGAAATGGAAGTAAAATGGGGGTAGAGCAAAAGATAGAAAGGAGATAAGGAAAAGTGGAGGGCAGTGAAATCAAAGGCTAAAATCAAAAAGGGCCACAGTACAACATAATTCTAAAAGGACAAAGAGTTTTAAAAAAACAAGCCTGAAGGCTCTGTGTCTCAATGCGAGGAGCATTCGTAATAAGTTGGAAGAATTAACTGCACAGATAGCTGTTAATGGGTATGATGTATTTGGGATTACGGAGACATGGCTCAAGGGTGACCAAGGCTGAATACTCAACATCCAGGGGTATTCAATAAGCAGGAAAGATAGACAGAAAGGAAAAGCAAGTGGGGTAGCGTTGCTGGTTAAAGAGGAGATTAACGCAATAGCAAGGAAGGACATTAGCTTGGATGATGTGGAATCTTGTATGGGTAGAGCTGCGGAACATCAAAGGGCAGAAAACGCTAGTGGGAGTTGTGTACAGACCACCAAACAGTAGTAGTGAGGTTGGGGATGGCGCAAACAGGAAATTAGGAATGCACGCAATAAAGGTACAGCGGTTATCATGGGTGACTTTAATCTACATATAGATTGGACGAACCAAACTGGTAGCAATAATGTGAAGGAGGATTTCCTGGAGTGTAAAAGGGATGGTTTTCTACACCAATATGTCGAGGAACCAAGTAGAGAGCTGGCCATCCTAGACTGGGTGTTATGTAATGAGAGAGGATTAATTAGCAATCTTCTTGTGAGAGGCCCCTTGAGGAAGAGTGACCATAATATGGTAGAATTCTTTATTAATATGGAGAGTGACACAGTTACTTCAGAAATTAGGGTCCTGAACTTAAAGAAAGGTAACTTCGATGGTATGAGACATGAATTGGCTAGGATAGACTGGCAAATGATACTTAAAGGGTTGACGGTGAATCGGCAATGGCAGACATTTAAAGATCACATGGATGAACTTCAATAATTGTACATCCCAGTCTGGCATAAAAATAAAATGGGGAAGGTGGCTCAACCGTGGCTAACAAGGGAAATTAGGGATAGTGTTAAAACGAAGGAAGAGACATATAAATTGGCCAGAAAAAGTAGCAAACCTGAGGACTGGTAGAAATTTAGAATTCAGCAGGGGAGATCAAAGGGTTTAATTCGAAGGGGGAAAATAAACTATGAGAGTAAGCTTGAAGGGAACATAAAGCTATGTGACGAGAAAAAGATTCGTGAAGATCAATGTCGGCCCTTTGCAGTCAGTATCAGGTGAACTTATAATGGGGAACAAAGAAATGGCAGACCAATTGAACAAATACTTTGGTTCTGTCTTCACTAAGGAAGACACAAATAACCTTCCGGAAATAGGGGACTAAGGGTCCAGCGAGGAGGAGGAACTGAAGGAAATCCTTATTAGTCAGGAAATTGTGTGAGGGAAATTGATGGGATTGAAGGCCGATAAATCCCCAGAGCCTGATAGTCTGCATCCCAGAGTACTTAAGGAAGTGGCCCTAGAAATAGTGGATGCATTGGTGATAATTTTCCAACATTCTATAGGCTCTGGATCAGTTCCTATGGATTTGAGGGTAGCTAATGTAACCCCACTTTTTAAAAAAGGAGGGAGAGAGAAAACAAGGAATTATAGACGGCTTAGCCTGACATCCGTAGTGGGGAAAATGTTGGAATCAATTATTAAAGATGTAATAGCAGCGCATTTGGAAAGCAGTGACAGGATCAGTCCAAGTCAGCATGGATTTATGAAAGAGAAATCATGCTTGACAAATCTTCTAGAATTTTTTGAGGATGTAACTGGTAGAGTGGACAAGGGAGAAACAGTGGATGTGATGCATTTGGACTTTCAAAAGGCTTTTGACAAGGTCCCACACAAGAGATTAGTGTGCACATGGTAATGGGGGCAATGTATTGATGTGGATAGAGAACTGGTTGGCAGACAGGAAGCAAAGAGTAGGAATAAACGGGTCCTTTTCAGAATGGCAGGCAGTGACTAGTGGGGTACCGCAAGTCTCAGTTCTGGGACCCCAGCTATTTACAATATAAATTAATGATTTAGGTGAAGGATTGAATGTAATATCTCCAAGTTTGCAGATGACACTAAGCTGAGTGGCGGTGTGAGCTGTGAGGAGGATGCTAAGAGGCTGCAGGGTGATTTGGACAGGTTAGGTGATTGGGCAAATGCATGGCAGGTGCAGTATAATGTTGATAAATGTGAGGTTATCCACTTTGGTGGCAAAAACATGCAGGCAGAATATTATCTGAATGGCGGCAGATTAGGAAAAGGGGAGGTGCAACGAGACCTGGATGTCATGGTACATCAGTCATTGAAAGTTGGCATGCAGGTACAGCAGGCGGTGAAGAAGCCAAATGGCATGTTGGCCTTCATAGCAAGAGGATTTGAGTATAGGAGCAGGGAGGACTTACTGCAGTTGTACAGGGCCTTGGTGAGTCCTCACCTGGAATATTGTGTACAGTTTTGGTTTCCTAATTTGAGGAAGGATGTTCTTGCTTTTGATGGAGTGCAGCGAAGGTTCACTAGACTGATTCCCGGGATGGCAGGACTGACATATGAAGAAAGATTGGATCGAATAGGCTTATATTCACTGGAAATTAGAAGAATGAAAGGGGATTTCATGGAGACATATAAAATTCTGATGGGTCTGGACAGGTTAGATGCAGGAAGAATGTTCCCGATGTTGGGGTAGTCCGGAACCAAGGATCACAGTCTAAGGATAAGGGGTAAGCCATTTAGGACCGAGATGAGGAGCAACTTCTTCACTCAGAGAATTGTGAACCTGTGGAATTCTCTACCACAGAAAGTTGTTGAGTCCAGTTCATCAGATATATTCAAAAGGGAGTTCGATGTGGCCCTTACGGCTAAAGGGATCAAGGGGTATGGAGAGAAATCAGGAATGGGGTACAGAAGTTGCATGTTCAACCATGATCATATTAAATGGTGGTGCAGGCTTGAAGGGCTGAATGGCCTACTCCTGCACCTATTTTCTATGTTTCTATGACAGGCTAAGTGAGTGGGCAAAATTTTGGCAGATGGAGTATAATGTGGGAAAATGTGAGGTTATCCACTTTGGTAGAAAAAAATAAAAAAGCTAATTATTATTTCAGCGGAGAAAAATTACAAAATGCTGTAGTACAAAGGGACCTAAGGGTCCTTTTGCATGAAACACAAAAAGTTTGCATGTAGATACAGCAAGTAATCAGGAAGGCAAATGGAATGTTGGCCTTTATTGCAAGGGGGATATAGTATAAAAGCAGAGAAGCCCTGCTACAACTGTATCGTCATCATCATCATCATAGGCAGTCCCTCGAAATCGAGGAAGACTTGCTACCACTCCTGAAGTGAGTTCTGTGGTAGCTGAACAGTCCAAGACGAGAGCCACAGACTCTGTCACAGGTGGGACAGATAGTCGTTGAGGGAAGGGGTGGGTGGGCCTGGTTTGCCGCACGCTCCTTCCGCTGCCTGTGCTTGATTTCTGCATGCTCTCGGCGTTGAGACTCGAGGTGCTCAGTGCCCTCTCGGATGCACTTCCTTCAGTTAGCGTGATCTTGGGCCAGGGACTCCCAGGTGTCAATGGGGATGTTGCACTTTATCAGGAAGGCTTTGAGGGTGTCCTTGTAGCGTTTCCGCTGCCCACCTTTGGATCGTTTGCCGTGAAGGAGCTCCAAGTAGAGCACTTGCTTTGGGAGTCTCGTGTCTGGCATGCGAACTATGTGGCCTGCCCAACGGAGCTGATCGAGTGTGGTCAGTGCTTCAATGCTGGGGATGTTGGCCTGGATGAGGACGCTGATGTTGTTGCGCCTGTCCTCCCAGGGGATTTATAGGATCTTGTGGGTATTGGTGAGGCCACACCTAGAGTACTGCATACAGTTTTGGTCTCCTTATTTAGGGAGGGATATACTTGCATTGGAGGCTGTTCAGAGTAGGTTCACTCAGTTGATTCCTGAGATGAAAGGGTTGCCTTTGAAGAGAGGTTGAGTAGGTTGGGCCTATACTCATTGGGGTTCAGAAGAATGAGAGGTGATCTTATTGAAACATATAAGATAATGAGGGGGCTCGACAAGGTAGATGCAGAGAGGATGTTTCCACTCATAGGGGAAACTAAAACGAGGGGACATCGTTTCAGAATAAGGGGTCACCCATTTAAAACTGAGATGAGGAGGAATTTTTTCTCTCGGAGGGTTGTAAATCTGTGGAATTGTCTGCCCCATGATCAGATCAGCCATGATCTTATTGAATGGCAGAGCATGCTCGGGGAGCCAAATGGCCTACTCCTGCTCCAATTCTTATGTTCTTATGTTCTTATGAGACTTTAATTGGCGTGCTTTGAATTTCACATTCCATCTGACCAGGAGCTGTCAATCGGTGTAGCCAGCCCGGTTTTCACACATAAACCATACTGTTGATGGTGCAATTGCACCGGTTTCCTTGAAACTGGAATCTGTAACTTGAGCTACCTATTTCGAAGTCTTCTGGTCCCCAACTTGTGTCAAGCTTATTTTTCTAATGCAAGGAGTGCAGCTCGTGAAGCTCTTCCCACTGATTGGAAAGGGACCATTTCACCGCATGTCCAATATTATATATGCACCAGCTCCATGCTGAATTCATCAATGCATATTGCTGACAACAGTAGTAGTGATGTTGGGGAGGGCATCAAACAGGAAATTAGGGGTGCATGCAATAAAGGTGCAGCAGTATTAATGGGTGACTTTAATATGCACATAGATTGGGCTAACCAAACTGGAAGCAATACAGTGGAGGAGGATTTCCTGGAGTGCATAAGGGATGGTTTTCTAGACCAATATGTCGAGGAACCAACTAGGGGGGAGGCCATCTTAGACTGGGTGTTGTGTAATGAGAGAGGATTAATTAGCAATCTCGTTGTGCGAGGCCCCTTGGGGAAGAGTGACCATAATATGGTGGAATTCTGCATTAGGATGGAGAATGAAACAGTTAATTCAGAGATCATGGTCCAGAACTTAAAGAAGGCTAACTTTGAAGGTATGGGGCGTGAATTGGCTAGGATAGATTGGCGAATGATACTTAAGGGGTTGACTGTGGATGGGCAATGGCAGAAATTTAGAGACCGCATGGATGAACTACAACAATTGTACATTCCTATCTGGCGTAAAAATGAAAAAGGGAAGATGGCTCAACCGTGGCTATCAAGGGAAATCAGGGATAGTATTAAAGCCAAGGAAGTGGCATACAAATTGGCCAGAAACAGCAGCGAACCCGGGGACTGGGAGAAATTTAGAACAGCAGAAGAGGACAAAGGGCGTGATTAGGGCAGGGAAAATGGAGTACGAGAAGAAGCTTGCAGGGAACATTAAGACGGATTGCAAAAGTTTCGATAGATATGTAAAGAGAAAAAGGTTAGTAAAGACAAACGTAGGTCCCCTGCAGTCAGAATCAGGGGAAGTCATAACGGGGAACAAAGAAATGGTGGACCAATTGAACAAGTACTTTGGTTCGGTATTCACAAAGGAGGACACAAACAACCTTCCGGATATAAAAGGGGTCAGATGGTCTAGTAAGGAGGAGGAACTGAGGAAATCCTTATTAGTCGGGAAATTGTGTTGGGGAAATTGATGGGATTGAAGGCCGATAAATCCCCAGGGCCTGATGGACTGCATCCCAGAGTACTTAAGGAGGTGGCCTTGGAAATAGCGGATGCATTGACAGTCATTTTCCAACATTCCATTGACTCTGGATCAGTTCCTATCGAGTGGAGGGTAGCCAATGTAACCCCACTTTTTAAAAATGGAGGGAGAGAGAAAACAGGGAATTATAGACCCGTCAGCCTGACATAGGTAGTGGGTAAAATGATGGAATCAATTATTAAGGATGTCATAGCAGCGCATTTGGAAAGAGGTGACATTATAGGTCCAAGTCAGCATGGATTTGTGAAAGGGAAATCATGCTTGACAAATCTTCTGGAATTTTTTGAGGATGTTTCCAGTAGAGTGGACAAGGGAGAACCAGTTGATGTGGTATATTTGGACTTTCAGAAGGCTTTCGACAAGGTCCCACACAAGAGATTAATGTGCAAAGTTAAAGCACATGGGATTGGGGGTAGTGTGCTGACATGGATTGAGAACTGGTTGTCAGATAGGAAGCAAAGCGTCGGAGTAAATGGGGACCTTTCAGAATGGTAGGCAGTGACTAGTGGGGTACCGCAAGGTTCTGTGCAGGGGCCCCAGCTGTTTACACTGTACATTAATGATTTAGACGAGGGGATTAAATGTAGTATCTCCAAATTTGCGGATGACACTAAGTTGGGTGGCAGTGTGAGCTGCGAGGAGGATGCTATGAGGCTGCAGAGTGACTTGGATAGGTTAGGTGAGTGGACAAATGTATGGCAGATGAAGTGTAATGTGGATAAATGTGAGGTTATCCACTTTGGCGGTAAAAACAGAGAGACAGACTATTATCTGAATGGTGACATATTAGGAAAAGGGGAGGTGCAACGAGGTCTGGGTGTCATGATACATCAGTCATTGAAGGTTAGCATGCAGGTACAGCAGGCGGTTAAGAAAGCAAATGGCATGTTAGCCTTAATAGCGAGGGGATTTGAGTACAGGGCAGGGAGTTGTTGCTACAGTTGTACAGGCCACACCTGGAGTATTGTGTACAGTTTTGGTCTCCTAACCTGAGGAAGGACATTCTTGCTATTGAGAGAGTGCAGCGAAGGTTCACCAGACTGATTCCCGGGATGGCGGGACTGACCTATCAAGAAAGACTGGATCACTGGGCTAGTATTCACTGGAGTTCAGAAGAATGAGAGGGGACCTCATAGAAACGTTTAAAATTCTGATGGGTTTAGACAGGTTAGATGCAGGAAGAATGTTCCCAATGTTGGGGAAGTCCAGAACCAGGGGTCACAGAATAAGGATAAGGGGTAAGCCGTTTAGGACCGAGATGAGGAGAAACTTCTTCACCCAGAGAGTGGTGAACCTGTGGAATTCTCTACCACAGAAAGTTGTTGAGGCCAATTCACTAAATATATTCAAAAAAGAGTTAGATGAAGTCCTTACTACTAGGGGGATCAAGGGGCATGGCGAGAAAGCAGGAATGGGGTACTGAAGTTGCATGTTCAGCCATGAACTCATTGAATGGCGGTGCAGGCTAAAAGGGCTGAATGGCCTACTCCTGCACCTATTTTCTATGTTTCTATGTTTTGGAGTCAAGCTGTGTTTTACTTCTACAAACTGTTATTGGTGCTTTGGCGTACCACCAGAACAAAAGAGTTGGCGTTGCATCAGGTTTAATATTTTCACTGTTGGACACAGAGCAGTTTTCTGTGGCAAAAAACAAGCATTACATAAATGGGTGCAGCTAGCTCAAGCTCACTGCACTACTTAAACCATATAAATTAATTAGAAAAAGAATAAAAAGTGAAAAGTTCTCTGAAATGATGGGAATGCATAGGAATACTGGATTTGAGCTGGCGTAGCCATGGATGGAAGAGAAGTAATGGATTCAGCTGGGATTGTGTTTGGAAATGTATAATTTCCTCCTTTTAACTATATTTTTTCTACTCCAATTTTTCTAATTCCACCGGTGCTGCTACATCTACATATTCTTTAATTTGGAGTCAGACTTTTTTCATAATTCACAACATTAATTTTAGATTAGAAAAGCAAGCCTTTGATTAAAGGCAGGAGAATTTTCTCTCTGAAGTGAGGCATTTTGCTTTGAGGTGCCCTACCTAGCAATTCTAGTTCAAATTAAGGAAACTCATCTAAGTTTGGTGATTCAAGCATCAACCAGTTCTCCAACCTCAACCCACAGTCATTTGAAAGTGACATTTTAACTCCTGCGCTTTCATAATTTATATTTAGTTTTAAAAAGTGAAAGCATCATTCTGCTATTGAAGAAAGATCAATTAAAGCATACTTCACTATTCATGCAATGAATATTTTAACATTAATTAAGCAGTCTTAAGTGCATTAGAATCCTGGTCTGCAGTATCGGGCTGGATATTAAGTTTGTGACGCTCTTGGAGTGGGGGGGGGGCGGAGGCGTTGATCGGGTGCAGGAAACTTAGAAGTAAGTACAGCGCGTCTGTCAGTGGCTTTTTAATCCAGCCATTGTATTAACACATGATTTCCGGGTTTCCCGACCAATTAGCAACAACGGGTGTGATGATGACCCGCATGGTCAATTTCAACTCCACTATTTAAAGAGACACTCCAAACATGTACATTGAAGCAGTTGGAGGTGGGAAGGAGAGAGAAACAATTCTTGCCATGAACGGTAGAAGGGCAAAGGCTGTGCCCGCTTCAGTGACGCCTGCCTGGATGTGTTGCTGGGAGCTGAGAGGACCCAGAGGGATATATTGTTCCCTAGCGACGGGAGGAAGAAGCCGGCTGGGGACACCAAGAAGGCATGGTTGGAGGTGGCACAAGAGGTCAGCAGCGGGACCGTGGTGCCACACTCCTGGATACAATGCAGGAAGAGTTCATTTCCAGGCAGCAACGTTTGCCTTTGGTGGTGTGTTGCCTGCATCACCTTCCACCTGCTTCGAAATTGCCTGAAGAGGCTGTGTGCCTTGTTCCCCCTGCAGGTCCAAACCTCGCTTCTGCGCAATGTTGTGCAGAGAATAGCACACCACGACCATTCTGGAGACCCTGGCTGGTGAGTAGTGAAGGGTGCCTCCAGATCTGTCCAGGCACCTGAAGCGCATCTTCAGCATGCCAACGGCTTGTTTGATGACAAACCTGGTGTTCATATGGCATTCATTATATTGCTCCTAGGCCTCATTCCTCGGGTTTCTGAGAGAGGCCATCAGCCGCGCTTTAATTGGGTATCCCTTGTTTTCGAGCAGCCAGCCAGTAACTTTGGCTCCACGGGTTTCATGAGCTTCCTGGAACTCAGCAGTGAAAGCAAGGCATGAAGACAGTGGCAACTGAAGGGGCTGATGCCATGACAGGGAAATATGCTGGTAAGTATTCAGTACTGACCTGCTTCGAGGTGCCAAGAGATCAGGAGGGTGGAGTGCTGCAGAATGAAAGCATCATGGCAGCTGCCCACACCTTGCGCACACCTGCATCAAGATCATTTTTGTGTTTGTGCACCAACTGCACATTGATGGAGTGGAAGCCCTTGGCATTGACAAACAGTCCTGGGTGATCTGTGGGTGTCTTAATTGTCACGTTGATGACGTCCTGCATCTGTGGGAAGCCAGCCAGAGCCCCAAACCCGAGTGTCTGCTCATTTTGACTGGCATCATCGCAGGAAAAGTTCAAATAATTGGCGGCATTGGCAAAGAAACCATCAGTCACCTGCCTTATGCGTTTGTGTGCCTCCGACTGCAGGATCCTGCAAATGTCTCCGGCAGAGCCCTGGAAGGATCCAAAGGCAAAAGTGTTGAGGGCAGCGGTGAATTTGACTGCATGGCAACTAGGTCTAGCTGGCAGCAGGTCTTGTTCCAGCCAGCTGAAAATGTCTGCCACCACTCGAGCATCCTCAGACACTGGTGTTCCGACATGTTGAGGAAGCTTATCCTCTGCCTGTAGACCCTATGTGCCAGATATGGCATGCTGTGAGCTGCACTTTTCTGCTGATCCCCTCTCTCCTGTGGAGCTGCAGGTCTATGAGCAGCAGGCTTCTGGTTCTGCTGCTGGTGCTGCTGAAGCTGGTGATCACCTTGGTCCTCATTTGAGGTCCAAAGTAACACAGCGTAAGCGGTACCCATGATCAGCTGATAGATCAGAGCTCCAAGTGCAGATCAGACCATAAAACTGCCAAAGTATAGATGACACCCACAAAGTGTGTAAAGTAACCTCTCAGCACAACTACTGTGAACAAGGCCTTTCACGCAAGCAGGTAAGACAACAGCTGTGAGTGCTCAGTACTTATCAGCTTATTTCCCTGGCATAGCATCAGCCCCTTCAATTGCCACCGTCTTCTCATGTTGCTTTCACTACCGAGTTCCAGGAAGCTCATGAAACCCGTGGAGGCAAAGTTAAACCCACATTAGTATCACTCTAATTGAGCGATTAACATATTGAAATTGACAACTCGTCTCTCCCGATGGGTTGCGCGCGCTGGAGTGAAATGCGCGGAAGACAGTGATTGGAGCGGCTTCCCGATGTGCTCACATTTTTCCTGGATTTCATCCTCCACCTGCACCCAAACGCATTCGCTCACCCACGTTAAAATTCCCCCCCACCCCATCATCTTTCGACCTCTGGAATGGCTGACTTTCAAACTAAAAAGATGAGCCAACAACAACAACTTGCATTTATATAGTACCTTATATGTAGAAATCTGACCCAAAGCACTTCACAGAAGCATAATCAGATAAAAATTGACACCGAACCAAAGAAGGAGATATTCGGAGGGGTGACTAAAAACTTAATCAAAGAGGTAGGTTTTAAGGAGGGTGTTAAAAGGATGAGCGAGAAGTAGGAAGGAGCTTGGACTCTTACGCTCTGATCATAGCGGAACATCTCCAGCAATGGCTTCTCTTCTCGACCTCGTGCCGTTACTTCTGGAGTCCTTCAAGGATCTATCCTCAGCCTGTTCCTCTTCCTCATCTCTTCCTCCGAGTTCAAATCCCTTCATGGCCTCACTCCCTACCTTTGCAGGCAGAAGACAGCTGAAGGCGATGGCCGCTGAGTAGGGCAAAGGGAATGTAGGATACATAAGAGGGAAGAGTTGGAGGAATGCAGAGTTCTCAGAAGGGTGTAGGGCTGGAGGAGGTTACAAAGGTAGGGAGTGAGGCTATGAAGGGATTTGAACTCGGAGGAAGGGATGGGGAAGAGGAAGGTGCCGAGGATAGAGCTTGGGGGACTCCAGAAGTAATGGCACAGGGTTGGGAAGAGAAGCCATTGCTGGAGCTGTTCTGCTACAATCGGAGGGTAAGATTGGAACCAAACAAGGTTAATCTCCTGAGCTCGTCAATTGAAAAGAGGTATTTCAGGACTTTAGAGATGAAAGGGAGGTCGTAGATGGGTCGGTAGTTTGTATAGACAGAGAGGTCAAGGGTGGGATTTTAGAGAAGGGCTGACAACTGTGGTTTTGAAAGGGAGGGCAACAGTACCTGAGGAGAGGGAATCATTAATGTCAGCTAGTATAGGAGTCAGAAAGAGTGGGAATAGGGTTCAGAGAGTAAAAGGAGGGTGCCATGGACAAGTTGAACTCGGAGATGGCATGAGAGGAGATAGGAGAGAAACTAGAGAACGATGCATTGGCCTCATAGTATTCTTGCATCCTTTGATGAAGTGTTCTGATGAAGACTAGGCCACCTGATGGCTCATCGGAGTTGTGTGTTATTTGGTTCAGAGCAGGGCTGGACCGTGAAGTACTGGGGGAAGGAACACGAGGTCGGAGATGTTCATGAAGCCTGGCAGGATGCAGCTTGTTATGCATTGAGGGGATGATGGGTAAGGTGGAGCTATGGAACAATTGGAGGGTTGGAAGGGTAAGTTTTGTGACTAAGTATTATGATTCCTTTTTTCTAAATTGTTGAATTTTCTGGTGTGACTTTTATGTTACATATTTTATTTTTAGGGCTATATAGTGGGTGGAGTGAAATGTCGTTGTGTAGGTTTTTGGGTGGAGTGCAGAGAGAAAATTGAAATCAGGGAGAATGTTTTTGTGCAATGTAATGGGTGAATAATGAAAGTAGAAAACAACTAAATGGAAAGGTTAAAAACAAAAACCTAAACACGACGAAAGAAGAAGAAAATTGACGATTCAATAAAGGTGACAGATTTAACTTGCAGGACAGGTGCAAGGAAATTTATTATGTAGGTTTGCAATTAAAATGTAACTAAATAATGTTCTCAAATTTTGTCCGCAGAAGAACACATTGTTATTTTACGTAAACACAGTAGCCCCAAAAATCCATGATAGGCTGTATCTCACTGGGAACCTCTGCCACTGAATCTACTGAACTATCCAGGGTTTGTGGAGGTTCCTTCATTTACCTTTGTCACTCGGGGTACATTGAGGACACCTGCCAACTGAAGAGGCCATGACGTCCAGACAAAGATTGCCTTGTCGGGGTGGGTATCAGATTTCATTCCCCACCCTAAACAATGTTATAAATGCCCCAGCAGCTCCCACTGTAAATGTGCAATTTTGTTTCCTCAAACTTTTGCTCCCCTTCGGAATCAACCGCCCTGGTTCGGAGCCTCAGGTTGTCAGTGAGGTACGTCTTCTCTAACCAGGGTACCTCCGCTGATACTACACTGTATCCCACTGAGGCTCAGGAAACAGGAACTGTCAGCATGGAGAGCCCTACTCCCTCCTACACCAATGGTCATGTTTGAAGTTCTGTGCCCCAACAGATTATTAACAATCCCCAATGTAAGACCAGGTGCTGGTGTCTGCAGGCCGCTTCCTTTCTGTTGGAATTACAGTGGCAGTACACTGGAAGGGCCACAGAGTTTTGAGGCCAGTGAGTATTGATAGCTTTGTTGTCTCTTGGCCCATTTATAGCAGTTTTGACAGATTGTTGCAGACTCCAAGAGCCAATTGGATTAGCAGAATATTTCCATGGGCAAAAAACAAAATTGCTCTCATCATTTCTGTTTTAATGTGATTACTTACACCAGCTGGGGGAAATTAAGGATTTTAATCAAGATCCTTTCTTCCACCAGATCGTGACAGATTTTCCATGGTTCTTTTCCCTTCTGCTATTCTTGCTATTGAGGGAGTGCAGCGAAGGTTCACCAGACTGATTCCTGGGATGGCAGAACTGACATATGAGGAGAGACCAGATCAACTGGGCCTGTATTCACTGGAGTTTAGAAGAATGAGAGGGGATCTCATAGAAACATATAAAATTCTGACGGGACTGGACAGGTTAGATGCAGGAAGAATGTTCCCGATGTTGGGGAAGTCCAGAACCAAAGGACACAGTCTAAGGATAAGGGGTAAGCCATTTAGGACTGAGATGAGGAGAAACTTCTTCACTCAGAGAGTTGTTAACCTGTGGAATTCCCTGCCGCAGAGTTGTTGATGCCAGTTCATTGAATATATTCAAGAGGGTGTTATAGATATGGCCCTTATGGCTAAAGGGATCAAGGGGTACAGAGAGAAAGCAGGAAAAGGGTACTGAGGGAATGATCTTATTGAATGGTGGTGCAGGCTCGAAGGGCCGAATGACCTACTCCTGCACCTATTTTCTATGTTTCTATGTTATTCTGCTGTAACCATTTACATCTCCTCTGAACCAATCTTTTGTTTCTATACTTACATAGAAACATAGAAAATAGGTGCAGGAGTAGGCCATTCGGCCCTTCTAGCCTGCACCGCCATTCAATGAGTTCATGGCTGAACATGCAAATTCAGTACCCCCTTCCTGCTTTCTCGCCATACCCCTTGATCCCCCTGGTAGTAAGGACTTCATCTAACTCCCTTTTGAATATATTTAGTGAATTGGCCTCAACTACTTTCTGTGGTAGAGAATTCCACAGGTTCACCACTCTCTGGGTGAAGAAGTTTCTCCTCATCTCGGTCCTAAATGGCTTACCCCTTATCCTTAGACTGTGACCCCTGGTTCTGGACTTCCCCAACATTGGGAACATTCATCCTGCATCCAACCTGTCTAAACCCGTCAGAATTTTAAACGTTTCTATGAGGTCCCCTCTCATTCTTCTGAACTCCAGTGAATACAAGCCCAGTTGATCCAGTCTTTCTTGATAGGTCAGTCCCACCATCCCGGGAATCAGTCTGGTGAACCTTCGCTGCACTCCCTCAATAGCAAGAATGTCCTTCCTCAAGTTAGGAGACCAAAACTGTACACAATACTCCAGGTGTGGCCACACCAAGGCCCTGTACAACTGTAGCAACACCTCCCTGCCCCTGTACTCAAATCCCCTCGCTATGAAATGGGATCTTTTACGTCCACTTGCGAGAGCAGACAGAGTCTCGATTTAATATTTCACCCAAAAACAACACCTCCGATCGTGCAGCACTCCCTCAGTACAGGTACTGCACTGGAGTGTCAGCCTGGATGTTTTGTGTTCAAAGTTCCGAGAGTGGGTCTTGAACCCACAATCTTCTGACTCAGAAGCAAGTTTGTTACCCATTGAGCCACAGCTGACACTCTTGTCTCAATATCACTCACATTTGTCTTGCACCATCATGACTTTTGTCAATTAATCACTCCTGTCCTCCACCTGATCGCAGACCCTTCCCTTTGTTCTTCCTCTGCTTCCCCCCCCCCGCCCCGAGCAACCCCCGCTCTCCCCCGCCCTCCACCCGGCATCCACATTCCCTGTCTCGCACCACCCCCCTCCCCGCCTCCACTTTCCCTGCCTCCCACACACCCCGCACCTTCCCCCACCCTTCCCCGCACCCCTGCCTGCTTCCAGTTTCCCTGGCTCTGCACATGTTAATCTCGAACATCTTCCAGTTCTGACGAAAGCTCATCGACCTGAAACATTAACTCGGTTTCTCTCTCTATAGATGCTGCCTGGTCAGCAGGAGTGCTTCCGGCACTTTCTGTTTTTATTCAAGGTTATTAAGGTATGGACTACAGCCCTGATTTGAACGCAGCCTACCCCATGGCAATGATTTGGACGGGGGATAGATAAAATGATGGCGGAGTGGTAGCCACTGCTTTCCCGCGCTCTGTCATTTTAGCTGTCATTATTCGGGCAGTGTGGAAGACACCACAAGTAGGCAAGGGCTGAATTAAAATGTAAAATTGACAGCTCAATGACAACACAATTTTAACATGAAAACTCTGGAGGTTGCCACAGCACCAAACCTGCCATTGTATGCTGGCAGGAGGCAGCAGAATGGGGAGATGAGGTGAAGGTAAGTGTTATTTTTTACATTTTTGTAAGGATTGCTTGTGGGCAAGGAGGAGCACGAGTGACTATCCAGGCCCTACAAGGAATCCTTTGGACACCCCATCATCGGTCTTTCCCTTTCTCACCCACCAGCTCTTTGGAGACACCACCACCCAACTCTAACCATATGCCAGGGACCATTCCCGCCTGATCCTGTGTCATTCCCAATGGGAGATAAAATGCCTGGGCCTCATGCTGAGGTGTCCATAGAAACATAGAAAATAGGTGCAGGAGTAGGCCATTTGGCCCTTCAAGCCTGCACCACCATTCAATGAGTTCATGGCTGAACATGCAACCTGCTTTCTCGCCATACCCCTTGATCCCCCTAGTAGTAAGGACTACATCTAACTCCTTTTTGAATATATTTAGTGAATTGACCTCAACAACTTTCTGTGGTAGAGAATTCCACAGGTTCACCACTCTCTGGGTGAAGAAGTTTCTCCTCATCTCGGTCCAAAATGGCTTACCCCTTATCCTTAGACTGTGACCTCTGGTTCTGGACTTCCCCAACATTGGGAACATTCTTCCTGCATCTAACCTGTCTAAACCCGTCAGAATTTTAAACGTTTCTATGAGATCCCCTCTCATTCTTCTGAAATCCAGTGAATACAAGCCCAGTTGATGCAGTATCTCTTGATATGTCAGTCCCGCCATCCCAGGAATCAGTCTGGTGAACCTTCGCTGCACTCCCTCAATAGCAAGAATGTCCTTCCTCAGGTTAGGAGACCAAAACTGTACACAATACTCCAGGTGTGGCCTCACCAAGGCCCTGTACAACTGTAGTAACACCTCCCTGCCCCTGCACTCAAATCCCCTCGCTATGAAGGCCAACATGCCATTTGCTTTCTTAACCGCCTGCTGTACCTGCATGCCAACCTTCAATGACTGATGTACCATGACACCCAGGTCTCGTTGCACCTCCCCTTTTCCTAATCTGTCACCATTCAGATAATAGTCTGTCTCTCTGTTTTTACCACCAAAGTGGATAACCTCACATTTATCCACATTATACTTCATCTGCCATGCATTTGCCCACTCACCTAACCTATCCAAGTCACTCTGCAGTCTCATAGCATCCTCCTTGCAGCTCACACTGCCACCCAACTTAGTGTCATCCGCAAATTTGGAGATACTAGATTTAATCCCCTTGTCTAACTCATTAATGTACAATGTAAACAGCTGGGGCCCCAGCACAGAACCTTGCGGTACCCCACTAGTCACTGTCTGCCATTCTGAAAAGTACCCATTTACTTCTACTCTTTGCTTCCTGTCTGTCAACCAGTTCTCAATCCATGTCAGCACACTACCCCCAATTCCATGTGCTTTAACTTTGCACATTAATCTCTTGTGTGGGACCTTGTCGAAAGTCTTCTGAAAGTCCAAATACACCACATCAACTGGTTCTCTCTTGTCCACTCTACTGGAAACATCCTCAAAGGGGACACCTGCTCACTGCGCAATCTGTCTACCCTGGACCTGCCCCAGTTAAATTCGGGCCTAACATTTTAAAATGTCTTAGTAAAGAAAATCCATTTGCTCTGTGCACCAGTGCATATGTCAGTGACTGTTTTACATTGTATTTTTTTTAAACAGATCGTCCAATTTCCACCTTAACCCATTTCAATTTGAGCAGCCAAAAATAAATATGAATTCCATTGAAAACAATAGAAATTCCTGAAATGTAGAAATAAATCAGAGGTAAATGTATATTTCTTGAAAGCTCCTCTCAATATTCATTAATGTTTAAAATTTTACAGTAAAAATATTGCCAATATGATGTGTGCTTTATAATTTGTAATATCCTTTGTAATGCCAGATCAACATAGGTAAAACATGCACATGTGCACAACTCAGTACGGTTGCTGAGCTGTCCAAATCATTGCCTGCAAAATATAGTCTCCACCTGAATTGGAAATGAATGCAGCTCTGACACACTCAGCTTTGAGAATCTGACATAATGGGATGTGAATGGGAAGTCCTGGGCACAATAAATCTGTGCCATATGTGTATATTTCCTGTCTCAGCTCCATTCAGTGAACCAGCAGAGGCCCTTTGCTTCCGTGACCCCACGCTGTGATTCTGAAACGTTTACCGTTGCCCCAGGCCTTTTGGCTTTGCAATGAGGTTGCATAAATAAATGGCTCTGACAGCAAACATCACAATAGTTGAAGTTAATGTGTGCTCACTGCAATTTTCCATATTGCAAATAAGGGAGACTAAATAGGAAAGTGATCTGTTATGAATAGGAATGTGAGATTTAGAAAGTGGTGTGAAAGGTCCCAGAGATTATTTAAATTAGGAACAAAAACAGAGAGTGTTGGAAACACTCAGTAGGTCAAGTCAGCATCTGTGGAGAGATACAGATAAGTTAACGTGTCAGTTATAACCAGTCATCAGAACAGTTATGATGAGAGATTACAACTGAAATATTTACTTGTCTGTAGATGCTGACTGACAAGCTGTGTATTTCCAGCATTTTCTGCTTTTGTTTTTTAAAATGTATTTAAATTAAGGCTGTGAGAGAACAACACAGTGGGAAGAAAACATCGAAGTCGCAGGAGGAATTAGTGAGAACCACCTCATTCGGTCACCAATAAAACTATTAGGTTCAAGAGATTGGGGGCGATTTCCCCCGACTCCTTTAGGTACAAAAGAGCCTCCAAGGTGGCAAAGATGAAATCCTGAGCTGCAATGCTGGTTTAGCCCGCGTTTAGCGCAAGACGCCATCTTGGTAAAGACTTTGAAACGAGCGCTAGGAACGGCTGCCCGGAGGCTCATTAAGGGGCTGATTGCCACTTAAATTGCCTGCTAGCACTCATTAAAGGGGCTGCACAGCATTTTCATGGCTAGCGCTTGAACTAACCCCCTTGCCTAACAGCGACCAGCTGATTGGGAGTAAACAAGTCGTTGCTGAGGATCCCGAGCACTACTTAAGGGAAGCTCACCTTTCACTGCTCACTTGTTGCTGGAAGCTTGAAGAGGTCTTTTGAGACACATCAGGAGACTTTTTGGGACACTTTATCTGGGACACTTTATTTTGAGTTTTTATCTGTTTTTTTTGCCTCTCCCAGGATATCGCATGGCTCCAGGTGGGGTGGAGTTTAAAATGTTGCGATACATGGGGCGCCGCAGTTGTGTGCGGTGGACTGGTTGGGCAAAATGCTCCTCATCTGTCCACCATTGTTCATTGTTCATAGGTTTATATGTAACCTTCAGGGCTGCTGACCGAGGGCCGTGTGGCTCTTTGTTGGCCGACACAGATACGATTGGCCGAAATGGCCTCCTTCTGCGTTATAAATTTCTATGTTTCTACTTTGTCAAGACTTCACTAATGCTCAATCAACATTTATTCTGGAGAATCTCTGAGGGCTTCACCTAAAAAGAGTAAAATCTGTGCTACTCTACCTTATTGGACACCTTATAGATATCACCAGAAGAAAGGGAGTACCTTGCCATGAGCAACTTGTTAGGGATTCCCCTTGGTCTGCAGGAGGAATGGGAGGAGGACATGAGGCCAGGCAGAACAGGACCAGCTGCTGTTGCAGGAGGGACAGGAGGGCGAGGTGGACTCCTTCCCTCCTGCAAGTACAGAATATTTCTGCTCCTCTGGAGCTCCTCCACCAGAACCTCCAGTACCGCATCCGAGAACCTGTGAGTTCTCTTCCTCAGTCCCTGAGCCATTCTGAAACCTGCCATTATGTGTCAGCCAGTGGACTCATCACCTTCAGTGGAAGTGGGTGCGTGAAGCCCACTTAGGTTGCTCTAGGAAAATTGTTTCTAAGTAACTCTTGAGTGCTAAACATGTAGGTGACTGTTTTAGCGCCTATAGACAAGTTCAAATTATGGTAATCAGCAATTAGGCCCAACATTGCGTGCTAAACCCAGACTGTGTCTTATTAGCACACCACTCATTTAGCATCTGTTTTCACCCTTTCACAAAAATAACCCCCATTATCTTCCTAGCAGTTTAACAAAGCTAACATGTAGGAAGACATCAGAAATTGGATGGACTGGACTATAAAATTTCAGACCCACCTGTCACTCATTTTCAGTTGCTGACACTATGGCCTAAGAATTATACGGACAGCAATTCTGGTGGTTGTGCCGAAATTGCATCCACTTGTGCCGTCCAACACCGAACACACATTCTCCCTGTGGAGTTTGCGGGGTCAGTGCACAAGCATTTTATTTCCATTGGGCCAGCGGTCAGAAGTAGGAACTTATAGAGACCCAACAGAACCAGATCTCCCCTATTTCCTTGAAGGTTCAGCCAGTATCCTGCCCAAGTTACGTGGGAGACTGGTAGAAGCCTCGTGGCGTGTCAGGGCTTGTAAATCCAAAGTGAAATGTGGAAGCTACTTTTGGAGAATTGCAACACAACTATGCAGAACATACAAAAACAGCAATACCATGTTATGTAAGGGACATTCGCAGTTGCATTTACTTTGAAGGGTAAGATCTACCTGAAGCAGATCAACATTAAGACTTTTCCTGAAAAATGTTAACTCAGCCCAATTTTGATCCCGACATTTACTGGGAGCTGCTGTGAAGATTTTCCCGAGTACAAATATACATATTTTCTCCCTCAATTATTGGGACTGTGATCACAGCAATTACACTGGGTTCATGCCTGCTGGTGACCTCCAATGTGAGGTGCATCTCGGGTCCCCACCTGCACCAAGAAGCCAAGAATCGCAGCAGAGGAGTTTTGCTTTTGGGGAAGGGATGGGGGGTGGGGAGGGCGGAAGAAATCAAAAAACAGCTACCTCTTGGCTGTCTTTGTAAGAAATAAAATCTGATGTTCAAAACTTCTTCAAGTATACACAGGATGGACTTCCAAACAGAATAGTGGAGAAACAGCTGGATGCTGAAATTTGGGTTTAGGATCTTTCTGCATGAACAGCCCAAACAGCCTTCCTCAGCCATAATGATCTGGTGAAACAATAAAAAACATTTTATGTTTTTTTTTTCAAATCAATTGATTTCTCAATGTAACAAGTTATTGATTGGAATGTCAGGTAAAGTAATGCAAATAGAACAACGGAGCAACTAGAAATGGATGATCTGACTTTTATTAATGATGCTCACTTATTTTTGCACTGGAGTAACTAGAGCAAAATAGTGGACCTAAAACCTAGTAATGTAGAAGGGAAACAGAGGGCTGCAGAAAATGGCTTATTGACCTCAAATGGGTGTGACAAGAATGAAGATGGTACATAATTAATATCTGTGGATTAAGGGCAAAGGCAGACCTGCACCAATGATTAAGGAAAAGGTATCTCTGGTGGAAAGAAAGGTAGCAATACTTTTGATATATATCTCTTGAGTACACCTACTAAAATCGGGAGGGCTGCAATTCAGGCGTCCATACCTGCCTTCCTGATATGTACTCATCACATGTAACTCTGCTTCAGAAGCACTAAAGTGTAAAAGTATAAAAATTAACCTCATGGTGTAATGATCATTAAAGGTTTTTGGATATTATTATGGAAAAATCAATGAAAACCTCAGTTCAGAGTATGGCTGCAGTGAAAAATGTCAAACTACTAGAAAAAAATACAAAATAAGAAAGGTAATGTTAACGTACAAAACACTGGGAATATCTCAAACACTGTCCGCTATCTACAAGGCACAAGTCAGGAGTGTGATGGAATACTCCCCACTTGCCTGGATGAGTGCAGCTCTAACAACACTCAAGAAGCTCGACACCATCCAGGACAAAGCAGCCCACTTGATTGGCACCTCATCCACAACATTAATATTCACCCCATCCACCGCAAGCGCAGCGTGGCTTCAGTGTTTACCACCTATAAGATGCACTGCAGCACCTCCAAAACCCACGACCTCTATCACCTAGAAGCACAAGGGCAACAGGCATATGGGAACACCACCACCTGCATGTTCCCCTCCAATTCACACAAAATACTGGCTTTGAAATATATCGCTGTTATTTCATAGTTGCTGGGTCAGAATCCTGGAACTCCCTCCCTAACTGCACTGTGGGAGTACCTTCACCACACGGACTGCAGCGGTTCAAAAAGGCGTCTCACCACCACCTTCTCAAGAGCAATTAGGGATGGGGCAATAAATGCTGGGCTTGCCAGTGACACCAACATCCCATGAACAAATAAAAAAACTGTGCATAATTGGTTACAAACCCATAGGAAGGATGTTAAACACGCAAAGTGAAAAAGTAGTGAGCAACTGAGATGATTCTGGGTATCAGGATCTCAGTTTTGCTGAAAGGTTAAGGGATAGTCTGTTCCTTTGGTCAGCTTGGCATTTGGCATGTGGAAAGCCATCATTGTGTTTAACATTTCCTAAACTACAGAGAAATTCATACAGATAGGATAGCAGCTGTCATTCCAAGTCTGAGTTGCCTCGCCAACTATGTGAGGATCTGCATACCTCAAATAGAGTCCTATTCATCAACCTCAAAGGCGAGGCCATGGTTCCTGCCACAGTTTCCCCAAACCACTTCTCACCTAAAATAATTTTTAGGAATTTGGTACATCATTAGTTAGGCAATGCTGTGTGGCATCAACTTCTTCCCATGAAACTGAGTCATTAGGCCTTCTATCTGTGTTACACACCCCACCTACTCTTACAACTTCCACACAGAGGGGGGCTCCTACTTCCTCCTGCCTTTTTCTTAATTTTTCAATAAATGATTCATCTGCATCCCAGACCATGGCTGATTTCTCAGAGCAGATTTCACTGAGGTAATTAATGTAATTAATGAGCCATTAGGGGAGGATGAGAAAGGAAGTAATAGTCAGCACTTACACCAAGGTAGGTCTTTCCATATATATCAGCATAACACATTTAACAAATGAGAAAGCCTGAGGAACACTGTCCGACTTATAGAATTCAACAGGCCCTTCATGTAAAATGAAAGAAGTTGTGCGTTACATTTTATACCTATAAAACATAAAGGAAGACCTCAGTTACTGGGATCAGAGGTTGCCCTCTCAACCCCAGAAATGGAGGCCTCAGGATATTAAAAATGTCTGTCACTGCAAAAAGTCTCTTTAACTAATTATACAGTGAGACTCCATCCTCTGAACAAGTTAGCTGGCAATGTTTGTCAAAAGGCTCCATCTTTCATGAATCTGATAAATGCACCAGTATGCCAACCTCCTCCAAACCATAATCAAAGCATATTAACTTTTGAGTTCTCTGACAACTAACCCAATAGGACCATTGAGGCAGCCTCAATGCCACCATGACTGATATGCCCTTCCTCTCAGAGGCTGACTCAGTGGATCCTTTTACTGATCACTCCTCCCAAAGATTTACTTCAAATAATATAAATGATTTTTTGGCAGAAATAATCATACTGAATGCTCAGTTTTTAAAAAATCTTTAAAGTAAAAATATGTGTTTACTATTTGTTTTTCATACTTTTTTTGTTAAATGCCAAAACCATTTCAAAATTAAATTAAAATAATCAGACGCATTGGTGCCCTGTATCCTGTACTTTTTGGACTGTTCTCTGCCACGTGTTTGTCCTTTGACTTCTCGTTTCTTTCTATGGGCCCAATTTTGGCCATGACTTGCATCAGTTTTTTTGGAGTAAGTTGTTTTTTCAGGCGTAAGTTAAAAAATGCCATTTTCCTGCAAAACTTTGCTCCCGAGTAAGTCAGTTAGGTTCGATTTTTTTTAGTTCATTCTTTTTTTTCAAAAGGGGGTGTTCCAAGACACTTACACCAGTTTTGGCCATTTATGCCACTTTGGCCAGCTAAAACTTACTCCAAATCGACTTAGGTCAGCGTATGTGACCAGCTCTGAAAAACCTTGCGGGCGGTTAAGAAATCGGCACATTTAAAGCACCAAGACTTACAAAGCATTAAATAAAGCACAAAAATAAGCATTCAATAACAAATAAAAAATAGAAGGAAGCTGAGGACCTGCACCAAGACTTACAAAGCATTAAACAAACCACAAAAAGTAATAAGCAATCAATCAATAACAAATAAAAAATAGAAGTCCTTTATGCCAGAATCGTTTTTTTTTTAAAGTCCCCCCCCCATCAAAACACTCTTTCTCCCCCGCACCCCCCCATCAAAACATTCTTTCTCTCCCCCCCACCCCCGCAAAACACTCTTTCCCCCCCCCCATCAAAACACTCTTTCTCCCCCCCACAAAAAAACATTCTTTCTCTCCCCCCCACCCCCGCAAAACACTCTTTCTCCCCCCCGCCCCAAAACACTCTTTCTCCCCCGCCCTCGCCCCAAAACACTCTTTCTCCCCCCCCCACAAAAAAACTTTCTTGCTCCCCCCCGCAAATCAAAACTCTCAAGCACACAACCATCAATGAATAAAAAATAAAACTGAAGTCCTACCTCGGCCCGGCAACTCGGCCGGTGCGGGAGGCCACTCAGCCGGGGATAGAGTGTGGCGAGATCGGGGCATCCCTTCAGCCGGGGAAAGGGGCTGCAAGCATCGGGTCCTGCTCACAGACCGCACGATACGCTGGGAGGGCAGGAGCATGCGCACAGACTTCACTGCGCATGCATGCAGGTGCCGGCACTGTTTTCGGCGCTGGCCTGTTGCTCCGCACCCCACTTCACAACGCACGCCACGCTGGGATTCCGGGGACTCGGAAGAGCGGCCAGAATGGGGTGACTTTTTTCCGGTGCCGTTTCCAGCGCGTGCGCCGAAAAAAGGGGTTGGGCAAAATTGAGCCCTATGTGTGGTATACGTAGTGCCAGGTCATTCACTAAATAGTTGGATGGAGTGCAATTTTTATTTAGATCATAATTGTCACAATGCCTTCAAGTAAACTATCATATAATCATTGTAGCGAGACTGTAAAAACCAAAGACTGCTTAAGCACTTTAAATCCCAATGGTTTTCTAAATCATAGGCCTTTGATATGTACCAGAGTAAGTTTGACAGATTTATGAAGAAATATTCACCAAACAGAAAGAAGATATTAAATTCTATTTCAAATGTGTCCTAATTTCACACACTTACTATATAAAGTTATGCAAAATAATTAGGCTGATTGTAGACAGTTTGCTCCTTAATAAATTATTTAAGTAGAGATTTACTACTTGGATGGCAATGCATTATATCTAATTAATTTAGTGAAGATTCCGGTTGGCAGTAATAACAGCAAAAGTACATTTAAAACCAAAATACTAATTTTGGAAAAGCTGCTAGATGTAAATGTTAAATCAGAGAGGACCACTCCACCCTTAGAACTTGATAGCTACATTACAACAGCTGATTGACGTTCATTTATCTCAGCATTTCTACCGTATTATAAAATAAATGGCACGATACAAGGGACTGAAATTGGGTATCGTCCCACAGGTGCTAATTCTTCAAGCTTTTAAAAAATTTGGCATTTGCACTCTAAGAAGGAAGTGAACTGCTTGATTTAGCTTTTCTTGGCGGGCAATCGGCCGTCGGCAGGATGGTGAATTCAGCAGCACTGCACACTGTGCCGTGCAGCGCTGCCGCATTCAAGGGTTCCTTCCCTCCCATAAAGGGAGGGGCCATCGCTGCAGGCTCTGCAAAGGAAAACCAACTTACCTGGAACATGACAGCATCCGCGATCCTGCGCGGTCAGCCCAGCACTCAAGCAAAGTGCCGGGCTGATCAAACGTGGGCAGGAATCCGCAAAAAACGCTGCAAGAGAAAAAGTACTTGTTTAAAATTTTCGTCAGCCACCCTCCGAAGCGGCCGGTAATGCCCAATGCACACCTCCTGCAACTGTCAGTGTTTTTGCCTGGCGCTGCTGCAGGGAGCAGAAGCCAATTTTGGGTCTGTGGAGCTATCGGGGCATGCACACAGCGATAACGTCACAAAATCTGGGCGAAGGAGATAGGGGCACAATGCCACAGCGCCACCACTAAATTCCCGCCGAATACAGGGGGAGTCGATTTTATCATCGCACCCAGTCACAACGCCATTTGCACCTTGGCCAAGGGCGTGAACAGGACGCACAAAGGCACCCAATTCCATCCACCTGAATCTCACTGCCATTCCCAAGTGGAGGCTAAGAATAGATTTATTGGGGAGGGGGAGGGGTGCGGGTTTAACGATGGGAAACTTTCTGGTTTCGCTTACATTCTCTCCCATCTGTAGCAGAATTTTAACTGCTGGTCCTCATTAGAATGATGCCAACCTACTTCCCATCTGGAATGGAACGGTTGCAATCCTGCGGAAATTTGGGTGGCCCACTAGTGCTCAAGTGTATGTGGAGATCCGGATTCTAACAAGTACAACTTGTATTTATATAGCGCCTTTAAACATAATAAAATGCCCCAAAGCGCTTCACAAGACTATTATAAGACAAAGAAAATTGACACCGAGCCACATAAGGAGAAATTAGGGCAGATGACCAAAAGCTTGGTCAAAGAAGTAGGTTTAAAAGAGCTTCTTAAAGGAGGAAAAAGAGGTAGTGAGGCAGAGAGGTTTAGGCAGGGAATTCCAGAGCTTAGGGCCTAGGCACAGAAGGCACAGCCGCCACTGGTTGAGTGATTATCAGGGATGCTCAGTGTTATGTTCAGAATAAATCCACAGGATTGGAAAACCGCAAATGTAACGCCCCTATTTAAAAAAGGAGGCAGACAGAAAGCAGGAAGCTATAGACCAATTAGCCTAACATCTGTTGTTGGGAAAATGCTGGAGCCCATTATTAAGAAAGCAGTAGCAGGACATTTGGAAAAGCATAATTTAGTCAAGATTTATCCAATACTTAAACTTTATTCCTTTACCTTTTCAGGATTTAGCAAGAACACAGCTGTCGTATGCAATGATTCTCTGTAAACTAATACGTCTAAAGATAATCCTCAGAACTTTCGAAGCGGTCAGGCTGCAAAGTATCTTCTCCCAACATTTGGACAGGATTTTAAAATAAATTTCAAATCTGTATTGATGAGGCATATGGATATCTCAGTGCAAACTTTAAAGTATCTTTGTTTTAAATTTCAGTAATAATTCCTTGGTCAAACATACCTGGAAAGTGTCCTTTTTCACAGTGTTCATTAAATGTCATTAATAAAAGCTGATCCAATGTCCTATAAAATCGTGATGGAAACCACCTCAGCCCAGAAGATTTGTGTGGAGCCATATTAATAACCATACTTTTTGAAGAATTAATCTACTTCTTTAATTTTTCCAATATGTTTGGCAATAATTTAGATTATAATTTTGTAAAACAAAATCTCAGAATCCATTTATATACATATATATAATGCCGAGCTTTACAAATTTTTTGTTAAGAAGATTTAGATTTGTAATGAGTTTACCCGAGGGGACTTTCCTAATGTGGCATGCTAACCGTTTCTCTGTGTTTAAACATATGCAAAAAAGCAAATTCCAACTTCTTAGGGAGTGCGGTGTTATCCTGCACTCATTCCGAGCTGTTAATGCTTTTAGTCAAAGGGTATTAAGACATTTGGCATGTTTCAAATCTAATGCTTTAATTTGGGTTTTCAAGGCTATTACCACATTTTGCTTTTTCTCTTTTATAATTACATGTGCGTGAAATTATGGAACCGCTTAGAGAGTCTCATAGCTTCTCTGTTGCTGCTGACAAGCAGATAGATTTCCCACCGACATCGCAGAAAATCTATACAGCAATAGTAATAGTGGCCCCGGTTTTAAAAGGGTGGGACGTGGGTATGGTGCACGTGAGCCCGGTAGCAAGCAGCACATTCGGGGATGTGGGAGACCCAGCTGTTTCTTCATGACTGGGCCTCATTTGATTCAATCTTCACAGAGTCCCGTCTAAACCTGGCCAGATCCACTTCCTGACCAGTGGGCAGGAGCAGGAATTTGGCGGCAAGCTGCGGCAGCCGGGGACCCGTGGGAGCCGGTACTGACCATTTGAGGGGTGGTTCTGTAGGGGGGGCGGGTCAGGGCTGGGTGCCAAGGTGGCTCTAGGGGAGATCGCCGCAGGCGATTGGGGAGAGGGCTCTGGATGCATTCGGGATGGCATGGGGGTGGGGAAGGCTGTGTTGTAAGGCCTTGAGGAGTCCTCCTGCTCCTCCTGGCCCACAAGGAAACCAAAAAATATATTTTTAAACTTACCTTGCTGTGCCCCTGCGAGACCACAATCCATCTCCCCTGACGGTTACGATAGCAAAGACTAATAATTATTACTGATCACAGGTAATGACATATTGGATTTCCTGTAGGATGCTGATATGCTTCACGACATCGGATGAGTGATTCAAATGACAAACTTTTATTTAGTGGAGTTTCATGATTGCATGTATGGATATGTGAGGGTTATGGAAGCACCTTAGTCCAAAGTGTTGCCTCGATATTTAGCAGTAGATTGCTGGGAATGGATTAAAATTCTTTCTGTGAGTTGATTTCATGACCTGTATTGAATACTGTACATTTTAAAAGGTTGCGTAACCCAAATTAAATAGTTTAAAGCTGAATATAATCCTATTTTATAACTGAATTGTGCTAATGTAGTATTGTTATGTTCAGAATAAATCCACAGGGTTGTTTTGCAAGCTCAAACTGTTGTGACTTTGGTCTCTTTATTCAGACTCCAGAGTGCAGGAGCAGTATGGTGAATCACCTTTTATACCTGCTTGCCCCAGTGTGCACAGGTGACCCATAGGTCTCCCACAGGTGTGCCCCCTAGTGGCAAGTCTTACAATTTGGTGAGGTTTACATACATACATAACATCATTCCCCCGCCAAAGTCTTATGTACAAGGTATTTGCAAGTTGAGGTGATCTGGCGCCCTGCGTCCCCGGGTCGATCGCCTGGATTGAAGTCCTGACGTGGTGGGTTTATTCTCGTGGTTGACGGCGAGGTCGATTGTGTTAGTGGGTCGCTGGGGGCCTTTCACAGTGGTTCCTGGTTATCTATAGTTCGCAGTTTGGTCTGGACCAAATGCTTTATGCATTAACCCAG
This sequence comes from Pristiophorus japonicus, assembly GCF_044704955.1. Classification (NCBI taxonomy): domain Eukaryota; kingdom Metazoa; phylum Chordata; class Chondrichthyes; family Pristiophoridae; genus Pristiophorus; species Pristiophorus japonicus. Next base: position 157,654,859 of record NC_091983.1, read on the forward strand.
TACGGTTTCACAATCAAACGCTCCATTTTTATCACACATACTCCATTCACACACTTGGCTAATACAGAGCTAGTGACCCAACTGGGCCTTGAACTTGGTCTACATCACTTATTCTGATGTCGCGTGGCGGGGCCGTGCGATCATGTACATTTCCTGCTGATAGCATACGGACGGCTCAGTTCTGAGCGATTCTATTTGGTGACTGTGTAGCACCCGGGATAACTGGGTCTGTAGGGAGTCTACCGTGACACGCGTGGTGCTTGGCTTTGTGATTTGGGCTACCTGCTCTGGATTATTGTCGCTGACTCTAAGATCTAGCAAGCCCAGGATGGCCGCAATGGCCTTGAGACTTTCAGTAGTGGTGGGAGGCCTCGTGGTCCCCGTGGATCCTAGGCCATAGTATGGGGGCCCCAGACGACCGACTGTGTGTAGCCGTCCTGCCTTGCTTTGCAACATTGGGATGGGCCTTTCATCTTTGTGACGGATAGGTACAGCAGGTGGTAAAGAAGGCAAATGGCATGTTGGCCTTCATAGCTAGGAGATTTGAGTATAGGAGCAGGGAGGTCTTACAGCAGTTGTACAGGGCCTTAGTGAGGCCTCATCTGGAATATTGTGTTCAGTTTTGGTCTCCTAATCTGAGGAAGGACGTTCTTGCTATTAAGGAAGTGCAGCGAAGGTTCACCAGACTGATTCCCGGGATGGCTGGGAAAGACTCATATGAGGAAAGACTGGATTGACTGGGCCTGTATTCACTGGAGTTTAGAAGGATGAGAGGAGATCGCATGGAAACATATAAGATTCTGAGGGGACTGGACAGGTTAGATGCGGGAAAAATGTTCCCAATGTTGGGGAAGTCCAGAACCAGGGGACATAGTCTTAGCATAAGGGGTTGGCCATTTAGGATTGAGATGAGGAGAAACTTCTTCACTCAGAGAGTTGTTAACCTGTGGAATTCCCTGCCGCAGAGAGTTGTTGATGCCAGTTCATTGGATATATTCAAGAGGGAGTTAGATATGGCCCTTACGGCTAAGGGGATCAAGGGGTATGGAGAAAAAGCCGGAAAGGGGTACTGAGGTGAATGATCAGCCATGATCTTATTGAATGGTGGTGCAGGCTTGAAGGGCCAAATGGCCTACTCCTGCACCTATTTTCTATGTTTCTATGTTTATGTTTCTATGTAACATCCCATCTAGCAGTTCACTTTTGGCAGGCAGTAACGTGGGATCATGGCTGGTCCAGGTCCTAAACTGGGAAGCCGTTACGGTTGATCCCTTGCTTTCCAGCACTTCCACGACCACGAGTGGATCTGCAGGCTGCACCACTTCGACCCTGGTGGTGGGCAACTGTAGCCAACTGAGGACATTAGTACCGTTCTCAGTGCCTGGTCCGTGGAGGATCATGTTACAGTGCAGAGACAGTGTTAGATATTCTCGAAATAACGCATCGATAATGGTGCCCCTGCTCTCCCAAAACTGTGAGAAAGGCAGCTTGTCTGACTCGAGCAAATATTGGAACACGTCTCTTTTATCCCGTGAATACAGGCTGCTGCCTTGGTTAACTTATTGGATACATGTTCAACCGTTTGGGGCTCGCCCGCTGCATTGGCTTGCTGCACAACACTCCTGACCCCGTGCGGTAACACATCACTTGCTACGAATACTTTGTTAGATACATATACAACTGGTTGGGGTTCACCCGCTACTTTGGCTTGTTATAAGGTCTCCCTGACCCCATATGATAGTACATCATTGGCCGCGAAAGACCGCTCACATGGGTTGCATAGTGCAAACAACTTATTGGAACGTAGTGGGATCCTGGCCTCATCCGCGGCCGCCCCTTTAACTTTGCCCCAAACCCAGTCATCTTCCTTGCTGGGCGACACATTCCTCCATTCCATTGTGGCGACCTCCCGTGGTCTGGACGCACTCTCGTCCTGTGGTCTGGACGCCCTCTCGTCCGTGTCTGTGATGCCAACTGCCGCGATCTTCCTCGTCAGGGATTTGGCCTCTGGCATCGGGAAGATGCATTCGGATCGTTTCGGCTGGAGTCCCACTCTGCATGGTCGTCCTGGAGCCTCTTCCATTGTCACAAAGAGGTCGTCGGCTTTGGGTGGTGGGTACGGTGCCTGCAGCGCTGCTCGGTTGATCTTTACCTCCTCGTGGTCGTGATGAGTGGCCTGTGCTTCGAGGATCTGCAAATGGATCTGCACTTCGATGCCTGGTTCAGCTGAAGATGGGAGCTTGCTCAGCCTTTGAGCGAGGGAGACGTCGTTCGCTGGCGAAGATACGCAGAGGTCTTCCCAGTTCCATTGAATCTTCCCCATCCACCTTCTACCAAACAGTGTTGGCCCATCAACTGAAACAATCCACAGTGGTAAATCGTGCACCACTCCCTTATAGAATACTCTTATGTCCGCACTACCAATAACTGGTATCAGTTCCTTGGTGCGCAGTTTTGCCTGAATCGGGATCAGCTTGGGTCGCTGTGCTTCATCACCCCACAACCTCTCGAATGCCTTCTGGCTCATAACTGATTGACTCAACCCCACGTCTAATTCCATGGAGACTGGAGTGCCGTTAAGATAAACTTTTCACATTATTGGAGGGCTTTTGGTGGTGAAGGTGTGTATCCCATATACTTCTTCTTCATCCTCAGGTTGAGTCACCTCTCCTGCTCGCTCAGCGTGATCCTCGCTGGATCGGTCGTCCTCTCCTGACTCTGCCACGTGGTGAGTCAGAGGTCATTTGCACATTCGCTGGAGGCGCCCATTGTTCCACAGCCCTTGTACACATTAGGCTTGAAACTACATTGATGAGCTCTGTGACTGCCCCCGCAGCGCCAACATGGTGCTAATGGATACGCATTCACGCCCCACGGCGGACTCTGAGTCACTCTAGGCCTAGGTCTGGCCTCTGCAGTCTTGTGGGCCCTGCCCTGTACCATTCTGCCTACTGAAAACATTATTTTATGCCCAGTACATGCCGGTGAGCTTTGATTCTGTAAAGATATCTGTTTCGTGTTATCGCTCGTGGATATGAAGGCTTGGGCTATCGTGATGGCCTTGCTCAGATCTAGGGATTCAGCAGACAGCAGTTTGCGAAGAATGACCTCGTGGCCTATTCCAAGTACGAAAAAGTCTCGCAACATTTCTCCCAAGGATCCTGCAAATTCGCACTGTCCCGCAAGGCATCTTAGGTCGGCGACAAAACTCGCCATGTTCTGGCCCTCGGAGCGATGGTGCATGTAAAAGCGATCAAGATGCTCTCCTTTGGCTTGAGGTGTTCCCTAACTGGCGTACGCAGATCTGTGTAAGACTTGTCCGCTGGTTTGATCGGTGCCAGCAAACTTTTGAGGAGGCCATATATCGAAGACCCACATACGGTGAGGAGGATCGCCCTGCGCTTGATCGCCGTCTCAGCCTTGTTCAGTTCATTGGTCACGAAGTACTGGTCGAGGTGCTCAATGAAGCTTCCCAATCATCACCCTCAACAAATCTCTCAAGAATACTAACGGCAGCCATTACCACGTGAAAGTTCGTGATCCATTACTCGTCGCCAATTTATTATGTTCAGAATAAAGCCACAGGACTGTATTGCAAGCTCAAACTGTTGTGACCTTGGTCTTTTTATTCAGACTCCAGAGTGTAGGAGCAGCATGGTGCTTGCCCCAGGTGACCCTTAGGTCTCCCACAGGTGTGCCCCCTAATGGCAAGTCTTATATTTTGGTGAGGTTTACATACATATACATACATAATACTCAGGAGGGTAGAATTCGAGGAGCACAGTTATCCCGTGAGGTTGTGGGGCTGGAGAAGATTACAAAGATGGGGAGGGGTGAGGCCAAGGAAGGATTTGAAAACAAGTATGAGAATTTTGAAAACAAGGTGTTGCTAAACCGGGAGCCAATGTAGGTCAGCGAGTACAGGGGTGATGGGTGAACGGGAATTGGTGCAAGTTAGGACACGGGCAGCCAAGTTTTGGATGACCTCAAGTTTACGAGGGAGGCCAGCCAGGTGTACGTTGGAATAATTCCATGGGGATCTCGAAGTACTGAAGAAGAGGGGGATTCTGGGACGGGAAAGACTAGATTTTATGGTTTGCTCATGGCCCCACGAAGGAAAGTAAAAAAACATACCTTGAATAGCCTGTTCTGCTTCCAATTTTTTTTTTCATTTAACTTTATCTGGTGGGTAAGCCACAGCGGCTTAGGGAGGGGTTAAAATCACAGTGATTACCATGTTGCCGCATGGCCTAGAGAAAATCCCAACTATCCTGTAATCTCCAGTATGCCTTTACCATTACGGTACAGATCACAGATTAAATCAAATTTAGAGGCAGGGACAGAAAACAAACATATGGCAAGTGAAGAAATTCATTTTGTCACTATCAGTACAATCAGAGTTTAATCTTCATGACTGGGAAAATGAATTTTCAGCTTGCCAGCATAATGGATGCGAGTGCTGTTAGCTATAACACTCTTCTACTTTTTGAATCAAGTATCAGCAGTGAGCACTTCAAAGACAGACGCAATTGTTAAAAGCTCACTTCGACTTCCATTGAGCATATTTAATCTGAATCAATATTGACCCTCCCTAATTTATTTAATTTAACCATATAAAGACAACAAATATTTTAAATTATACCATCATTTGCAAAGGTCATCAACTTAACATTACATCCGACACTGTTAAAGCCTGATCAATGGCAGTCCACAGGTGGCATCTCTATGGTATTATCATTAAAGGGTTGATCTCAGCATGAAACATAGCCCAGAGATGGATTTACTTGATGCTGCAACCAATTTGAAATGCAGAAATGCACTAGATGTGCACTGGAATTGGAGGACAGATTGAAAGACTTATCAGGTTCAGTCTTAACTGTAGGTTACCATTGCAAGCATAGCCCCCAAAAATTGTGCGTCAGAAATTGCTGTCAGAGGTTCTCCGCGAGCAGATGCCTCTGACCTTCAAAAAATCTATGCACTTACCTGATGGTCCCGGAAGTTCAGAGACTTACGATCCTGGGCCTCTACACGTAGGCCCACGTAGAGGCCCACATATTCCAGGGTCGCATGTGGTTCCCAACCAATGAAAACAGTGGGATCCCCATGCATACCTATGGGGATATCATATGTACAGAATTCCCATAAGTATGAATGGGAATACCCCCCAAATATAAGTACATTTCAAATACATTTTAAAGGGTCAGAATATTTGATTATTTATATTTAATCCTTATAACCACAACTAATTCCTTTCAAAATAATAGCATTAATTACTTTAAAAATATAAATGTACAATAAAAAAAGGCTGCTTGGCCTGTTATACTTATGCTCTTTGCAGAGCAGTTGCCATTTAAGCAAAAATTAACTCTTTCCAAATCATTCACTGTTAGCCTGCTAAGCAAAGGCAGAGGAAAGGCACAGTGAACTGATATCAAAGATTTGGACCCCAGAAGAACTTGAGAATAGCAGTGCAACTTCTATGATGTCATTTATGAATAATATGCAAGCAATATGGGCAAACATCCAAGAATTTAAAACTTTGAAATTTCTTCCCGTTACCTATTAAGGGTTATCAAACAAAACTTCAAAATATAAACTCAACCATAAAGTCTACGCTTACAACTCTGACCAGTTGCATTCCCCAGGTGACAAATCTATCACCCCTGCATCTCATTCCATATGGTATTTGGTCATTTTTGTCTGTCCTAATCTTTATAACCTTCAATTCTAGTCTTGGACAGATGTTTATTCGGCTCTTTTTATTAAAAGGAGCTATTCAACAAAATTATATCGGCTTTAGGTCAGCATATTCCATACATCATTATTTTGAGGAGAAGCGATACTTACTCTAGTCACATTTAAAATTTTCAAAATTTTAACTCATCCACAATTATGATCTAAGTTAACAACATGGCTATATCTATATTATTAAATGTTTTCAATCATTCGAAAATCTGAATTATGTTTCTCATAAACCTCATGATCATAGAAACATAGAAAATAGGTTCAGGAGTAGGCCATTTGGCCATTCGAGCCTGCACCACCATTCAATATGATCATGGCTGATCATGCAACTTCAGTACCCCATTCCTGCTGTCTCTCCATACCCCTTGATCCCTTTAGCCGTAAGGGACGCATCTAACTCCCTTTTGAATATATCGAACGAACTGGCCTCAACAACTTTCTGTGGTAGAGAATTCCACAGGTTCACAATTCTCAGAGTGAAGAAGTTTCTCCTCATCTCGGTCCTATATGGCTTATCCTGAGACTGTGATCCCTAGTTCTGGACTTCCGCAACATCGGGAACATTCTTCCTGCATCTAACCTGTCCAATCCTGTCAGAATTTTATATGTTTCTATGAGATCCCCTCTCATTCTTCTAAATTCCAGTGATTATAAGCCTAGTTGATCCAGTCTTTCTTCATGTCAGTCCTGCCATCCCGGGAATCAGTCTGGTGAACCTTCACTGCACTCCCTCAATAGCAAGAATGTCCTTTCGCAGATTAGGAGACCAAAACCGTACACAATATTCAGAGCCTCACCAATGCCCTGTACAACTGCAGTAAGACCTCCCTGCTTTTATACTCAAATCCTCTCGCTATGAAGGCCAACATGCCATTTGGCTTCTTCACCGCCTGCTGTACCTGCATGCCAACTTTCAATGACTGATGTACCATGACACCCAGGTCTCATTGCACCTCCCCTTTTCCTAATTTGTCACCATTCAGATAATATTCTGCCTTTCTGTTTTTGCCACCAAAGTGGATAACCTCACATTTATCCACATTATACTGCACCTGCCATGCATTTGCCCACTCACCTAACCTGTCCAAGTCACACTGCAGCCTCTTAGCCTCCTCCTTACTGCTCACAATGCCACCCAGCTTAGTGTCATCTGCAAACTTGGAGATATTACATTCAATTCCTTCGTCTAAATCATTAATGTATATTGTAAATAGCTGGAGTCCCAGCACTGAACCTTGCGGTACTCCACTAGTCACTGCCTGCCATTCTGAACAGGACCCGTTTATTCCTACTCTTGGCTTCCTGTCTGCCAACCAGTTCACTATCTACGTCGATACATTACCCCCAATACCATGTGCTTTAATTTTGCACAATAATCTTTTGTGTGGGACCTGGTCAAAAGCCTTTTGAAAGTGCAAATACACCTCATCCATTGGTTCTCCCTTGTCTACTCTACAGGTTACATTCTCAAAAAATTCTAGAAGATTTGTCAAGCATGATTTCCCTTTCATAAATCCATGCTGACTTGGACCAATTCTGTCACTGCTTTCCAAATGCGCTGCTATTACATCTTTAATAATTGATTCCAACATTTTCCCCACTACCGGTGTCAGGCTAACCAGTCTATAATTCCCTGTTATCTCTCTCCCTCCTTTTTTAAAAAGTGGTGTTACATTAGCTACCCTCCAATCCAAAGGAACTGATCCAAAGTCTATAGAAAGTTGGAAAATGACCACCAATGCATCCACTATTTCTAGGGCCACTTTCTTAAGTACTCTGGTATGCAGACTATCAGGCCCTGGGGATTTATTGGCCTTCAATACCATCAATTTCTCTATCACAATTTCCTGACTAATAAGGATTTCCTTCAGTTCCTCCTTCTCGCTAGTCCCTCGGTTGCCGAGTATTTCCGGAAGGTTATTTGTGTCTTCCTTAGTGAAGACAGAACCAAAGTATTTGTTCATTTGGTCTGCCATTTCTTTGTTCCCCATTATCAATTCACCTGATTCTGACTGTAAGGGACCTAGATTTGTCTTCACTAATCTTTTTCTCTTCACATATCTATAGAAGCTTTTGCAGTCAGTTTTTATGTTCCCTGCAAGCTTACTCTCCGACTCAGTTTTCCCCCTCCTAATTATACCCTTTATCCTCCTCTGCTGAATTCTAAATTTCTCCCAGTCCTCAGGTTTGCTGCTTTTTCTGGCCAAGTTATATGCCTCTTCCTTGGATTTAACACTATCCCTAATTTCCCTTGTTAGCCACAGTTGAGCCACCTTCCCCATTTTACTTTTATGCCAGACAGGGATATACAATTGTTGAAGTTCATCCATGTGATCTTTAATTGTCTGCCATTGCCTCTCCACCGTCAACCCTTTATGTAACATTTGCCAGTCTATCCTAGCCAATTCACGTCTCATACCATCGAAGTTATCTTTCTTTAAGTTCAGAACCCTAGTCTCTGAATTAACTTTCTCACTCTCCATCTTAATAAAGAGTTCTACAATATTATGGTCACTCTTCTCCAAATGGCCTCGCACAACAAGATTGCTAATTAATCCTCTCTCATTACACAACACTGTAGATGGCCAGCTCTCTACTTGGTTCCATGACATATTGGTCTAGAAAACCATCCCTTATACACTCCAGGAAATCCTCCTCCACTGTATTGTTACCAGTTTGGTTAGCCCAATCTATATGTAGATTAAAGTCACCCATGATAACTGCCGTACCTTTATTGCACGCATCCCTAATTTCCTGTTTGATGCCATCCCCAACCTCACTACTACTGTTTGGTGGTCTGTACACAACTCCCACTAGTGTTTTCTGCCCTTTGGTGTTCCACAGCTCTACCCATACAGATTCCACATCATCCAAGCTAATGTCCTTCCTTACTATTGTATTAATCTCCTCTTTAACCAGCAACGCTACCCCACCTCCTTTTCCTTTCTGTCTTTCCTTCCTGAATATTGAATACCTGGATGTTGAGTTCCCAGCCTTGGTCACCCTGGAGCCATGTCTCCGTAATTCCAATTACATCATATCCGTTAACAGCTATCTGCGCAGTTAATTCATCCACCTTATTATGAATGCTCCTCGCAAAAGAGACACAGCGCCTTCAGGCTTGTCTCTTTAACACTCTTTGTCCTTTTAGAATTATGTTGTAATGTGGCCCTTTTTGATTTTTGCCCTTGATTTCTCTGCCCTTCACTTTTCCTTATCTCCTTTCTACCTTTTGCTCCTTCCCCTATTTTACTTCCCTCTCTCTCCCTGCATAGATTCCCATCCCCCTGCCATATTAGTTTAACCCCTCCCCAACAGCACTAGCAAACACTCTCCCTAGGACATCAGTTCCTGTCCTGCCCAGGTGCAGACCATCCGGTTTGTACTGGTCCCACCTCCCCCAGAACCAGTTCCAATGTCCCAGGAATTTGAATCCCTCCCTCTTGCATCATTCCTCAAGCCACATATTCATCTTAACTAACCTGCTATTTCTACTCTGACTAGCACGTGGCACTGGTAGCAATCCTGAGGTCCTATTTTTTAATTTAACTCCTAGCTCCCTAAATTCAGCTTGTAAGACCTCATCCCATTTTTTACCTATATCTTTGGTACCTATATGCACCATGACAACTGGCTGTTCGCCCTCCCCCTCCAGAATGCCCTGCAGTCACTCCAAGACATCCTTTATCCTTGCACCAGGGAGGAAACTTACCATCCTGGAGTCTCGATTGCGGCCACAGAAACGCCTATCTATTCCCCTTACAATAGAATCCCCTACCACTATAGCTCTCCCACTCGTTTTCCTGCCCTCCTGTGCAGCAGAGCCACCCATGGTGCCATGAACTTGGCTGCTGCTGCCTTCCCCTGATGAGTCATCTCCCCCAATATTATCCAAAGTAGTATATCTGTTTGGAGGGAGATGACCGCAGGGGACCACTGCACTACCTTCCTTCCACTGCTCTTCCTGCTGGTCACCTATTCCCTATCTGCCTGTGTAACCTTTACCTGCGGTGTGACCAACTCACTAAACGTGCTATTCACGACATCCTCAGCATCCCTGATTTCCCACATAGCACAGGAGGAGCATGACATGGGTCTGGGCTCTCCTGCCATGACTTAAATTAATTCAATTTGGCAACAACACCAAAGCTTTCTTACTAATACGAAAAGAAAAAGAAAAAGATAAAATACTCATCAATCCACCAGCCAATCACTTACCCGCTTGGCTGTGATGTCACACTTTGATTTCTTTTTACTTCTTTGTTTACTTTCTGCCCCTGCTGCAGCTAGCCTCCTCCCAGCTGCTGCTCCAAGCTGCCACTGCCCTTTGTAGTCCCGCGCCCGCTCCGCTCTCGTGATGCTGGCCTCCTCCCCACTGCCCATCTGAATGTGCCCATCACAAGCTGGCAGGGGCCTCTTTAATATTTAAAAGTCGGGTTCCGATAATTTTATTTGGACTCCAATGGGATTTTTGCACCCTTTACTAAAGGCTAACAAAATCATTGCCCCCATATACAGCTACTTACTTTAAGTGGATACATCCCTTCATTTCACCAGCAGCTCATTAAAGTTTGTTGCCATATGCAATTTTCCACCTAATCCCCTTTAACAAGATCCAAGCGACGAGCTCATTGCACATTTAGTTAGGGCTGACTCCAGGGAAGTTAGCATAGCTGGAAAGTGCTAAATGCACAGAGGGCCGCTTCATCAACTTGTGGCAAGTTTTTTAACCCCTTCAATGGGCAAGGAATGATATGCCTTCTTGACTATGTTGAGAATACAAAACTGTGTGAGTGGGGAACGATCCCCACATCGGAACAGGTAGGCCTGAAGGCCGATGGGAAATGGCCTCGAGCCTCATTTAAATAAGACTGACGAGCTGCAGACACTTGTGCGAATCCCCAGGTAGCTCACCAGTGAAGCAGACATCAATTCTGGGCCATTGCGATGTCAGCCCTCATATACGTCCCTAAAGGCGGGGTTGGAGTAGACTACAGGGTTCTGGATCCACAGAAAGGGTTTTCTTTGTAATAAAATATTTTAAACATACTTTCAGTTGTTAGACATAGGGTTGTTGCAGACCCCTGAGCGGGCAACCTGCCATGCTCATCGATAACAAATTTCTCCAAGAAGACCTCCAATAGGTTTAAGGCACATAATTAACATTCAAGAGGCCTGAGACCTGTTTAATGGGACAACTAAAGAGTGGGCCCCACGAATGTAGCAGTGAGACCATGCCTGCACAGATTGAGTGCAGACCGTCCTATTGCTAATTTGGATCACCTTTAAAAAAGGTCACAGCGCATACCAATTGTCATTGCATCATATGATAAATTGACTTATATTACCAGATAAAAAGATTAGAAAAAACTACCAGCAAAATGCACATAGTGTGTATGTGCAATGTGTAGTGCTAAGAAATAAACTATTAAGTGCCGAGCGTGATGTATAGAACTGAAGAGCTGCAAAAGGCAGAACATTGACACGTTTTGGGAATTAAAGAAAACAAAGAAGAATTAAATGAAGCAATCCAGAAAAGATATGACACACATATCGCAATGCGTTTGAAAAAATTCAAGTGTGCTGTTGGCATTTTGAACTAGTCGGTAACGAAGAAAAATCTAATTTGAACACTGCAGGCAGCAAAATGAGAAAGTGTAATTTTTTTTCACCACCTACAGATTAAAATTTGATCAAGAAATTTGCTTTATAGCTTCTCATTTTGTCGCTTGCAGCATCTAAATCTAATACCTACTTGACACTGAATCCAGCTGCCTCAGTCCAAGCTCATTAGTCAAATCCATGATGTTGGAATTTATGTGGGTTGCACTGTTTTCACATCTAGTTTTCACAGTGGCACTTCCATGGTTATTTGTATCCTTTCATGTACATATACATTATGACATTGCGCGAGGGCATGTGTCAGATAGTGCTTATATGTGTCCATTTTTCAAACTGTTCATTCACTTTGTACTGCAGGCATAATTGGACTGAAGTGGCATCCCAAGTCCAGTGAAAGATCACATTATGTTCCCTCCAAGTTGATCTCAGCATGAAACATACCCCAGAGGTGGATTTACTTGATGCTGCAACCAATTTGAAATGTAGAAATGCACTAGAATTGGAGGACAGATTGAAAGACATATCAGGTTCAGTCTTAACTGTAGATTACCATTGCAAGAAGAGCCCCAAAAAATTATGTGTCAGAAATTGCTGTCGGATGCCCCCGACCTTCAAAAAAATCTATGCACTTACCTGATTGTCCCGGAAGTTCAGAGACTTACGAGCCTGGGCCTCTAAACGTAGTTCCGCGTAGAGGCCCATGTATCCCGGGGCGCATGCAGTTCCCAACCAATGAAAGCAGTGGGATCCCCATTCATACTTATGGGGATATCATATGTACGGAACTCCCATAAGTATGAATGGGAATATCCCCCAAAATATAAGTACATTTCAAATACATTTTTGAAAATCACATATTTAAAATTAATCAAAATGGCATTTTATTAAATATTTTTTTTTTTAAATAAACTTTTTGAAAAATAAATTTACATATTTTAAAGGGTCTAAAAATAAACTTATTCCACAGGTTTTTAAATGTATAAATTATTGAAAAAAATTTATTTTTCTGTCCTTTAAAAGTCTTATGCTGGTAAAAGCAGGCCTTACCAGGTGTAAGAATTTCACGGGCATTCGCTGGGCAGAAGTTAGCCCAACTGTCCGCACATGGAGACGCTTTTCCCAGGGATGCGTGCGATTTGTCAAGAAGATTATTTGCAGATCGCAAGTTCTGGGTTTTAGCACAACCGTAGCACATGCCTAAACCTGGAATTTGCACCGTCCCTCGTACATACCCATAGGGGCCACAAATTACAGCCCTATATGTTAATCTATTATTGAGTAATATGCTATTTAATACATTGTACAATATGATAATTTCTCTTATGAGGAGCACAAGGGGTATAATTTTAACCCTACCCAAAAGGGAACTGACAGTCAGGTGCCCATTTTACACCGAACCCTCCATTGACTTCAACGGAGAATAAAATCGAGCAGGGTGGCAGTCCCGGTCCGTTCAGATTCCCACCAGGCTGGGTTAGGCTAAAATTATCTTAAGGTACTCCACTCATGAAATACAGTTCACTGTACACTGATAGTGTTCTTTATGTATGTATTTACATGGACAATCAAAGACGATCCACTGACTGGGTGTTGAATGAATTACCCAGGTTTACAATTTTATTGTACTTCCAAATTCAGATACATAATTCATACACATTTTAGGATTGTAAAGAAAAAATCTTCCACCAAGTAAACTGAATGAGGTAGAAATTCCAGACTCGGCGCTACACAGCTAGCACACGCCTCAACCGAGAGGCCAGAAATCGAGCCTCATTAACACTTTCTGCGTGAGCTGCATTGCCTGTCGCCCCTCTCACCACCATGGAGGAAACAATATCCGCCCAGCGACCTCCCACTTTATTGCAACCAACAGCAGACATCTGCCAACCTGTATCGCCGTATATTGCGATTGCTAATATCGCTCAATTCTTGTTGAATTGTAAATTGGATCATGTTCTGAGTGTAATGTAGCCAAGTTTGCTGATGATACAAAGATGGGAGAAAAAGCAATGTGTGAGGAGGACACAAACAATCTGCAAAAAGGCATAAACAGGCTAAGTGAGTGGGCAAAATTTTGGCAGATGGAGTATAACGTTGGAAAGTGTGAGGTCATGCACTTTGGCAGGAAAAAAATCAAAGAGCAAGTTATTATTTAAATGGAGAAAGATTGCTAAGTGCTGCAGTACAGCAGGATCTTGGGGTACTTGTGCATGAAACACTGAAGGTTATTATGCAGGTACAGCAAGTGATCAGGAAGACCAATGGAATCTTGGCCTTTATTGCAAAGGGAATGGAGTATAAAAGCAGGGAAGTCTTGCTACAGTTATACAGGGTATTGGTGAGGCCACACCTGGAATACTGCGTACAGTTTTGGTTTCCATGTTTACAAAAGGATATACTTGCTTTGGAGGCAGTTCAGAGAAGGTTCACTAGGTTGATTCTGGAGATGAGGGGGTTGACTTATGAGGAAAGGTTGAGTAGGTTGGGCCTCTACTCATTGGAATTCAGAAGAATGAGAGGTGATCTTATCCAAATGAATAAGATTATGAGGGGGATGACAAGGTGGATGCAGAGAGGTTGGGCCCAAGTTTTGGCTCGAGTTGCTCCTATTTTTTTGGAGCTAGTTTAATATGGAGTATCTTAGAAATCGCAATTCTTGGCATTTAGTTTGCTCCAGTTCTAGTTAGTTAAAATAGTTTTGTTTAAGTACAGTTTTTTTTTCCAAAAGGGGGCGTTACCAGCCACTTATAAAGTTTAGGCAGTGAACAGTTACTCCAAACTAACTTAGAACGGAGCAAGTGTCGATTTTTGTACACTCAGAAAAACCTTGCCGACACTTTATAAACTAGGCGCAGGTAGCGAGAGATAGGAGGGGAAGGGAAGTTAGAGGGAAGTTAGGGGATTTTACAAAGCATTAAACACTTCACTTTTACCAATAAAAAGTCTCTGATGTGCGCCGTTCTAGCGGGGGTCCGAAACTTGAGCCCGATGTTTCCACTGATGGGGGAGACTAGAACGAGAGGGCATAATATTAGAATAAGGGGCCGCCCATTTAAAACAGAGATGAGGAGAAATTTCTTCTCTCAGAGGGTTGTAAATCTGTGGAATTCACTGCCTCAGAGAGCTGTAGAAGCTGGGACATTGAATAAATTTAAGACAGAAATAGACAGTTTCTTAAACGATAAGGGAATAAGGGGCTATGGGGAGCATGCAGGGAAGTAGACCTGAGTCCATGATCGGATCAGCCATGATCGTATTAAATGGCGGAGCAGGCTCGAGGGGCCGTACTCCTGCTCCTATTTCTTATGTTCTTATGTTCTTATGTTCCCAGAATGAGCACCGCCTTCTTCAGCCGACATTGGAATCAGGACTTGCTACATCCTCATGCAAATTAACTCTGGGCTACACACTCCACTCCTCCCTCACCCACAACCCCCCCCGCCCCCCCTCGTCCCCCAGTCCCCACGCTGCACTCTTCCATTGAGAACAAATGGGAAGCCAGTTGTAGGGTAGGGGTGCCTCCTGCAAATTCCCCCCCTCCTCACTAAGAGCAAATCTGAGGCCTTTGTCTCTTTCTTCCCCCACCACTCCAGGACTGGTGGAGGGAAAGGCAGCCTATCTCCCACTGAAATTATATCTTGGAATCCAACCTTGCTGAGGAAGTTTACTGACCTCGCCACCCCACCACCAACCGCCCCTCCCCCCCCACCAGCCCACTGTTCTTCTCTTCCTCCTCACCATTCCTCCCTGTTTTTCTAGTCCCCCTTCTCATTCAGTTTCCCCAAATTCCTGTTCTCTCCCCTCTCTACCTTTTCACACTCATCACCCTTCCCTCCCCTTCAGACTCCTCCTCTCCCCTATCCTCCTCATCCCTACACCCCCAACCCTCCTGACCCTTCCTTCCTTTCTTTTCACATCCCACCCACCTCTCTTATTCCCATTTCTCTGTACCCAATACAAGCAAAATATACAAACATAACTGAAACTAATCTGAGGGAAATATCCACACCTAGCATTAGCCCTGTAAAAATGGTCAAAAGGGCTAGCTCACATTTCATTCATAAAGTGATAATTAAGTAAATTTTCTTCTGCCCCACATACCATGGGTATATCAAACAGTATTGCATCACATGAAGGAAAGAGGAACAAGTGAAAAACTATTCAGATTCAAAATGTGTGCCGGGATAACTCAGCTTGTAAAAGTCTTGATTCTGAGCTGTTTGAGACCGACTCTAAAACCCCAATTTTAACCTAAGGTGGGAATCAAGCAGGTTTGGGTCGGCTGCCCAGTTTACACCACTCCTGATTTGACTGCAATGGAGCATAAATTCGGGTTTCCGATCCAAATGCGTCTCATTCTTACCAAGTGCATTCAATTAAAATCAGGATTTCAGACTTCAGCACATTACGTAGTTTGATACTCCAGTGGAGTATTGCATCATTAGAGGTGTCAACCTCAGAATAAGGTTCTGCCTACATAGATCACTATTCCCATTATATGGCACTATTCAACTCCACTTTTTGCTAAATAGGCCAAGCTGGCAAAGGAGGGGATGGTAGGTGGGTTTCACAATACCTTTTTGCTACTCTTGTCTCCAGTAAACAATAATACTATGGGAGGTGTTGCTGATTTGGGGTACAATTCTTTTCTTTTTTCTGAATCTAGATTAAGGTCTGCATTGTCCATCAGAGATGCTTGGTCCAGGCCTCACGTGGAAAAAGGAGATGGACATCATAAATATTATGGGAGTCTTGTCATAAGCCACAGCTAGAGCTGAAAAATTCAAAAGGTATAAAAGACATAAAGACCAATTTTCCTGTCCCTTGCACCATTTATGGAGCACCCGATGGGTACAAAGACCAGGGAAAAAGAGTAAGGACCCAGATCACCATATCTGCATCTCTGTAATTCTGTCCCAGGATTGCTGAGGTTTTTCTAGGTGGGGCCAGAGCTTGGGCTACACCTGCAGAAGGTGCAGTCTGGAGGGAATCATGTCAATGAGGCAAGAGGGGCATTTCCAGCTTCCTGCTTCTATGTCCAGATGCTATACTTGCTGTGTGCCTTTGTGTACAGGGATGCATAGCAAATCCTGGTGCTGAGGCCTGTACTTTGAACATCTGCTGACCAGAGGGTCCTCAGAGATCCAGAGGGCCAGGGCAAAAATCTGCAAGTGAGAGCTGCATTGCATTTCTTACCCCCTCCAAGATTTTGGGGGGAGATCTTCTGGCTGCTGATCTGCCTGGGCAGCCAGGAGGTCCATATCTCTGAGATGTGGTCCTGATTGGTTCTTTACAAACCAGCATATACCAGGTGAAATTCCCAGTCTGGGCTGAATTAGCTGGTTTCTGTTGTGGCGGCAGCAGCTGGCCTTGGTAGTTTGGGATTGGAAGATGAAAGATCACCCATTTTATGCATTAAACAAATAAGCATTCCATTACCAATGCTTTTCACCTTAGATGTGGTTAATCCGATAGCATTGGTCAAAGAAAGAGCACGAAATAACTAAAAGAAATGACTTATATATGCAGCAAAAGATTACAGGTTTTTGACATCAGAAATGTTATATTTTCAGTTATTTGCTTTGTGGGACCTTGCTGTGGGATAAACATAGTGAGAGACGATGTATGATAAACATAATGAGAAAGGAAGTATTAAGGGGTTTAGCATCTTTGAAAGTAGATAAATCGGCAGGCCCACATGAAATATATCCCAGGCTGTTAAGAGAAGCAAGGGAGGAAATAGCAGAGGCTATTTTTCAATCCTCTCTAGCTACAGGTGAGGTGCTAAAGGACTGGAGGACTGCTAACATTGTACTGTTGTTTAAAAAGGGAGAAAGGGATAGACCAAGTAATTACAGGCCAGTCAGCGTAATCTTGGTGGTGGGCAAATTGTTTGAAAAAAGCCTATGGGATCCAAGGGAAAGTGGCAAGTTAGATCCAAAATTGGCTCAGTGGTAGGAAGCAAAGGATAATGGTCAACGGATGTTTTTGTGACTGCAAAGCAGTTTCCAGTGGGGTTCCACAGGGCTCAGTATTAGGTCCCTTGCTTTTTATAGTATACATCAATGAATTATTCTTCAATGTAAGGGGCATGATTAAGAAGTTAGAAGATGATACAAAAATTGATCGTGTGGTTGATAGTGAGAAAGAAAGCTGTAGACTGCAGGAAGATATCAATGGACTGGTCAGGTAGGCAGAAAAGTAGTAAATGGAATTCAATTCAGAGAAATGTGAGACAATGCATTTGGGGAGGAATAACAAGACAAAGGAATACACAATAAATAGTAGGACACTGAGAGGAACAGAGGGACCTTGGAGTGCATGTCCACAGATCTCTGAAGGTAGCAGGACAGGTAAATAAGCTTGTTAAGAAGGCACACTGTGCTTTATTAGTCAAGGCATAGAATATGAGCAGGGAGGTTATGGCTTGAACTGTATAAAACACTAGTTAGGTTTCAGCTAACACAGTGTACGGTTCTGGTCATCACATCACAGGAAAGATGTGATTGAACTAAAGAGGGTACAGAGGAGATTTACGAGGATGTTGCCAGCACTGGAGAATGTTAGCTATGAGGAAAGATTAGATACGCTGGGGTTGTTTTCTTTGGAACAAAGGAGGCTGAGGGGTATGAAATATAGAGCTCCACCTAGTGGACTACTGCTCCACCTAGTGGACTACTGTGGTAATGCAACTACTGCTGTAAATACAATAAAAGTCACCTGGTATTGGAGCCAACTTGTAAATTCTGTGTGTTAGCGATGTCGTAAAGGATATACCACATTAGCGATGAAGGATAGGATAATTGGATTCCCTCTGCCAAACAACAGAGAGACTTTGAAAGCTTCTTTCTTTTGCAGAACAACTACAAATCCAAGGGAAATTACAAGCACACTGAGCTGAACTGTCAGAGTTCAGATGGCCAGCCCTATGGGAATAATATTGCGCTTGGGTGAGTTCCATCGCAACCGAGACATATTCGGAGCATATGTGGAGCAGATAGAAATGTTTTTCACCGCAAATGTCCCCGATGATGTCAATGTCCCCGATGATGAAAACCATAACTGGGCAATTTTAAAAAGAAAACGGGCTATTTTCCTGACTGAAGCAGGCCCCGAGTTATACGAAACACTGAAAAATGTGTTTTCTCCTGTCAAGCTAAAGGATACACAACTGAAAGAGATTCTAACCAAGTTAGAGCAGCACTACAGTCTTGAGTCCCTGGAAATTTTGCTGAAAGTTATCAGTTTGGAATACGAGATCAGTTAAATGATGAGAGTATCAGTGAGTACACTGTAGCTTTAAAAAAGCTATCCATTCACTGTCACTTCAGAAAATTTCAGGACCGAGCATTGCGTGACCGCTTTGTTTGTGGGATGAAAAATGAAGCAATCAGACGGAAGTGGTTAACAACTCCTAACTTGACTTTTGATTTGGCCTGTCAGACAGCTATTTTGATGGGTATGACCGACCAATACTCCCGAGAACTTTGAGCCATTTCCAGTCATCAGATAACCGAGCTGAATCACTTGCAGGTTAGAAGTAAAAGGCAGTTGGGCCCCAAGGTATCAGCAACTGGCAATGGTAACAGCACATTGAAGTCATGCTATCGGTGCCTGGGACAAAGTTTTCCATATGTGAAGACAGAGACTATCTTCTGCAGGAAAACTGGCCATCTTGTGAAGGCATGCTGACTGTCCTAGGGGGAGTGTTTGCTAGTGCTGTTGGGGAGGGGTTAAACTAATATGGCAGGGGGATGGGAAACTATGCAGGGAGACAGAGGGAAGTAAAATGGGGGCAGAAGCAAAAGATAGAAAGAAGAAAAGTAAAAGTGGAGGGCAGAGAAACCCAAGGCAAAAATCAAAAAGGGCCACATTACAGCAAAAGTCTAAAGGGACAAAGTGTGTTAAAAAGACAAGCTTGAAGGCTCTGTGCCTCAATGCGAGGAGTATTCGTAATAATGTGGATGAATTAACGGCGTAGGCAGCTATTAACGAATATGATATAATTGGGATTACGGAGACATGGCTCCAGGGTGACCAAGGCTGGGAACTCAACATCCAGGGTTATTCAACATTCAGGAAGGATAGACAGAAAGGAAAAGGAGGTGGGGTAGTATTGCTGGTTAAAGAGAAGATTAACACAATAGTAAGAAAGGACATTAGCTTGGATGATGTGGAATCTGTATGGGTAGAGCTGCAGAATACCAAAGGGCAGAAAACGCTAGTGGGAGTTGTGTACAGACCACCAAACAGCACGAGTGAGGTTGAGGACAGCATCAAACAAGAAATAAGGGATGTGTGCAATAAAGGTACAGCAGTTATCATGGGCGACTTTAATCTACATATAGATTGGGCTAACCAAACTGGTAACAATACGGTGGAGGAGGATTTCCTGGATGGTTTTCTAGACCAATATGTCGAGGAACCAACTAGAGGGCTGGCCATCCTAGACTGGGTGGTGTGTAATGAGAAAGGACTAATTAGCAATCTGGTTGTGCGAGGCCCCTTGGGGAAGAGTGACCATAATATGGTAGAATTCTTTATTAAGATGGAGAGTGACACAGTTAATTCAGAGAATAGGGTCCTGAACTTAAGGAAAGGTAACTTCGATGGTATGAGGCATGAATTGGCTAGAATAGACTGGCAAATGATACTTAAAGGGTTAATGGTGGATAGGCAATGGCAAACATTTAAAGATCACATGGATGAACTTCAACAATTGTATATCCCTGTCTGGAGTAAAAATAAAATGGGGAAGGTGGCTCATCCGTGGCTAACAAGGGAAATTAAGGATAGTGTTAAATCCAAGGAAGAGATATATAAATTGGCCAGAAAAAGCAGCAAACCTGAGGACTGTGAGGAATTTAGAATTCAGCAGAAGAGGACAAAGGGTTTAATTAGGAGGGGGAAAATAGAGTATGAGAGTAAGCTTGAAGGGAACATAAAAACTGACTGCAAAAGCTTCGATAGATATGTGAAGAGAAAACGATTAGTAAAGACAAATGTAGGTCCCTTGCAGTCAGAATCAGGTGAATTTATAATGGGGAACAAAGAAATGGCAGACCAATTGAACAAATACTTTGGATCTGTCTTCACAAAGGAAGACACAAATAATGTTCGAGAAATACTAGGGGACTGAGGGTCTAGCGAGAAAGAGAAACTGAAGGAAATCCTTATTCGACAGGAAATTGTGTGAGGGAAATTGATGGGATTGAAAGCCGATAAATCCCCAGGGCCTGATAGTCTGCAACCCAGAGTACTTAAGGAAGTGGCCCTAGAAATAGTGGATGCATTGGTGATAATTTTCCAACAGTCTATCGTCCTATGGACTGGAGGGCAGCTAATGTAACACCACTTTTAAAATAGGAGGGAGAGAGGAAATGGGGAATTATAGATCAGTTAGCCTGACATCAGTAATGGGAAAAATGTTGGAATCAATTATTAAAGTTGAAATAGCAGTGCATTTGTAAAGCAGTGACAGGATCAGTCCAAGTCAGCATGGATTTATGAAAGGGAAATCATGCTTGACAAATCTTTTAGAATTTTTTGAGGATGTAACTGGTATAGTGGACAAGGGAGAACCAGTGGATGTGGTGTATTTGGACTTTCAAAAGGCTTTTGACAAGGTCCCACATAAGAGATTGGTGTGCAAAATTAAAGCACATGGTATTGGGGGTAATGTATTGACGTGGATAGAGAACTGGTTGGCAGACAGGAAGCAGAGAGTCGGGATAAACAGATCCTTTTCAGAATGGCAGGCAGAAGACTAGTGGGGTGCCGCAGGGCTCAGTGCTGGGACCCCAGCTATTTACAATATACATCACTGATTTAGATGAAGGAATTGAGAGTAATATCTCCAAGTTTGCAGATGACACGAAGCTGGGTGGCGGTGCGAGCTGTGAGGAGGCTGCTAAGAGGCTGCAGGGTGACTTGAACAGGTTAGCTGAGTGGACAAATGCATGGCAGATGCAGTATAATGTGGGTAAATGTGAGGTTATCCACTTTGATGGCAAAAACATGAATGCAGAATATTATCTGAATAGCGGCAGATTGGGAAAAGCTTGGTGTTATGGTACATCAGTCATTGAAGGTTGGCATGCAGGTGCAACAGGCGGTGAAGAAGGCAAATGGCATGTTGGCCTTCACAGCTAGGGCATTTGAGTATAGGTGCAGGGAGGTCTTGCTGCAGTTGTACAGGGCCTTGGTGAGGCCTCACCTGGAATATTGTGTTGAGTTTTGGTCTCCTAATCTGAGGAAGGATGTTCTTGCTATTGAGGGAGTGCAGCGAAGGTTCACCAGACTGATTCCCAGGATGGCAGGACTGACATATGAGGAGAGACTGGATCGATTGGGCCTGTATTGACTGGAGTTTAGAAGAATGAGAGGGGATTTCATAGTAACATATAAAATTCTGACGGGACTGGACAGGTTAGATGCTAGAAGAATGTTCCCGATGTTGGGGGAATCCAGAACCAGGGGTCATAGTCTAAGGATAAAGGGTAAGCCATTTAGGACCGAGATGAGGAGAAACTTCTTCACTCAGAGAGTTGTTAACCTGTGGAATTCCCTACCGCAGAGAGTTGTTGATGCTAGTTTGTTAGATATATTCAAGAGGGAGTTGAATATGGGCCTTTCAGCTAAAGGGATCAAGGGGTATGGAGAGAAAGCAATAAAGGGGTACTGAGGCGAATGATCAGCCATGATCTTATTGAATGGTGGTGCAAGCTCGAGCGGCTGAATGGTCTACTCCTGCACCTATTTTCTATGTTTCTATGTTTCCATGAAGAGTAAACCATTGTTCAAAGTTAGGCGTAGCAATCACCAGAGACTATATAGCATTGAAGAGAAGCAGCAAGATGAGGAAGTTCTGGAGATACACATCATCAGGAACACAATGGTATCCAACAGCGTTTCATGATGTATCATCATCCAAGTAGACATTGCAGGAACCGGAATACCCATGGAAATCGACACTGGTGCATCCATGAGTATAGTACCAGAATCGCTATATCTTATCAAGTTGAGTGATTTTCTGATGGAGAAGTCGAATATAGAGCTGCAAGGCTACTCAGGAGAGCAAATCCCTGTGGTAGGATGTATCACCATACCGGTGAAATACATGGATCAGTTTCTGAGCTTGCCTCTCTTAGTAGTGTCAGGAGACAAGCCTGCCTTAATAGGTACAAATTGGTTGGGATCACTGAAGCTAGATTGAATGAGATTTTTCATGTTGAAACAAGATTTGCATCGAAGGATGATATCATCAAACAATATCCGAAGGTGTTCCTTGAAACAGGCAGTCCGATCTAAGACTTCAAGGCAAGTGTCAGAGTATAAAAGGACACGAGACCAGTTTACTGCAAGCCACGTCCCGTACCATATGCACTCAAGGAGAAAGTTGCGCAAGAGCTCAAAAGCCTAGAACATTATCTCTAAGGTAGATCTAAATAATTGGGCTATATCCATTGTTGTTGTACCTAATTCAGATGGTAATGCTGATGCTATGTCCAGGTTGCCATCCTCATCACAAATTACACCCGATAGGGAAGAAGTGTTCTATTTTTCATACATTGATGAGCTTCCAGTCACAGCTGATGAGATTGGTAGATCAACCAAATATGACCCAGTTATGTCAAAGGTGTATGATTATGTTGCAAATGTCTGGCCAAACCACGTATCAGAGAAAGATATTCATCCATACTTTGTTCGTAGAAATTAATTATCAGTGGATAAAGATTGTATCATGTGGGATGCAAGAGTGGTTATCCCAAATAAATTCAAGTCCAAATTATTAGATCTTCATAGGAAGCACTTGGGAATGTGCTTGACAAATACTTTTGCACGCAGTTACTTACGGTGGCCAGGTTTAGATAAAGATATAGAGTACATCATTAGTCAGTGTACAACATGCCAATCGGTGAGCAAGAATCCACCATCAGTACTATTGCAGCCATGGAAATGGCCTCCCAGGGTGTGGAAAAGGTTACATATAGATTTTGCTGAGCTAGAAGTACAGTTTATTGTGATTGATAGCCATTCAAAGTGGGTAGACGTGTTTCCGATGCGGAAAATAACAAGTAAACACTCGACAATTTGCGAAGATTGTTTTCTTCATATGGTCTCCCAGAATAAATTGTGTCTGATAATGGGCCGCAATTTTGTTCAGAAGAATTTGCACAGTTCATGAGCAGAAATGGTGTGAAATATACCAAGATTCCACCGTACCAGCAGAGAGCGCACAGCACAAATTGTAAAATGTGCTCTTATCAAGCAAATGTTGGATCCAAATCCAAAGAAACGGCAGTTGTCGTTGGATCACGAATTGCAAATGTTCTAATTAATATCATAATACTCCTCATACAACTACTGGTAGAACACCAGCAGAGTTGTTTCTCAAATGACTGCTGTGAACCAGGTTCTCGTTGTTAAAGCCAAACTTGGCACAGTCATTGGAAAGAAACAGTTAAGACAGAAAGAGAATCATGATAGAAGTAGAGTATGAGAGAGAAATGTGAAATTGAATCAGAAGGTTAGAGTGAAGAACCATCACCATAAATGGGTTAAAGTAGTTACCAGGAAAAATAGTGAAGATATGTGGTCCTCACACATATTTGGTCAAGATGTTTGATCATGGAAAGGTTAGGTTTGTTCACTTTGATCATATTTTACCTACAGATGTGGAAAGAGTTGAAAGTTGGAATGATTCAATTATTTCTGATGAGTCAGATAGTCTTGTTAAAAGTAGAGTACCAGTAGCAAATCCTACATCAGATGTACTAGAAACAGGTCCAAGAGAATGTCAGAATTTAAGCCTGAGTCCGAATCAGGCAGACAAACAGTCTGAAGTTGTAGAGAGTCCAAATGTAAATTAAGGGTTTCCCTTGGAGAAAAACTTTCCTCGGGCTCAGCCTAGAATGAGTCCAAGGTCGACACTAAGTTTGAAAAGTTCTGTTTGAGAGCGAAGGTATCCTCTTTGAGACAGAAAACCAGTGATTAAGTTTGATTTGTAAATATGGAAAAATAAGTCCATATCTTTTGTTGTGTATAACCATGCAAGTTATGTATGATGATTATTTGTTATGATTACTTCTTCATTATGGAGGGAGAAGTGTTATATAGAGCTCCACCTAGTGGACAACTGTGGCAATGCAGCTACTGCTGTTTGTGAGTGATGCCATAAAGGATATATCACAGGGAGACTTGATTGAGGTGCATAAAATGATGAGGGGCCTAGATAAAGTGGATAGAAAGGACCTATTTTCCCTTAGCACAGAGGTCAACAACCAGAGGGCCATACATTTCAAGTAATTGGTAGAAAGATTGGCATTGAAGTGAGGAGAACTTTCATCACCCAGAGGACGGTGAGATCTGGAACTCGCTGTCTGAAAGGGTGATAGAGGCAGAAGCACTCATCATATTTAAAAAGTACTTGGATATGCACTTGAAGTGTCATAACCTACAGGGCTGCGCACCAAGAGTTGGAAAGTGGCCGGCCGGCACAGACACAGATTCTTTCTGTGCTGTAAATTTCAAAACATTTCTAAATTGGCTGCCACCTTTGCTACATTACAAAATTGGCTACATTTCAAAAGTACTTCATTGGCTGTAAAGTGCTTTGGGATGTCCTGACGTTATGAGAGGGGCTATATAAAGTCATGTCTTGCTTTTTAATTTGAACTTTCTTTTTACAGATGCTGACTCACCGGCTGTGTATTTCCAGAATTTTCTGATTTTAGTTGCAATTTCCAGCATCCGTAGTTTTTCCTTTTTATGTTGATCTATCTTTCTCTTTCAAATGCTGACTTATCTGCTGTGTATTTCCAGCACTTTCTATTTATACTTCCTCTGGAATGGATTTTTCAGGTAATCTTTGCACAGTGACACTAACTGCACATTCCTTAGTCCAGAGCTCAAAAATCTTTATAGTCATCATAGGCAGTCCCTCGGAATCGAGGAAGACTTGCTTCCACTCTTAAAATGAGTCCTTAGGTGACTGGACTATCCAATACGAGAGCCACAGTCCCTGTCACAGGTGGGACAGATAGTCGTTGAGGGAAAGGGAGGGTGGGACAGGTTTGCCGCATGCTCTTTCCGCTGCCTGCGCTTGATTTCTGCATGCACTCGGCGATGAGACTCGAGGTGCTCAGTGCCCTCCGCTTAGGGCGATCTTTGGTCAGGGACTCCCAAGTGTCAGTGGGGATGTTACAATTTTTAAGGGCGGGTTTGAGGGTGTTCCTGTAACGTTTCCTCTGCCCACCTTTGGCTCGTTTGCCGTGAAGGAGTTCCGAGTAGAGCATTTGCTTTGGGAGTGTCGTGTCTGGCATGCGAACGCTGTGGCCTGCCCAGTGGAGCTGATCAAGTGTGGTCGGTGCTTCAATTCTGGGGATGTTGGCCTGGTCGAGGACACTAATGTTGGTGCGTCTGTCCTCCCAAGGAATTTGTAGGATCTTGCGGAGGTATCGTTGGTAGTATTTCTCCAGAGACTTGAGGTGTCTATTGTACATGGTCCACGTCTCTGAGCCATACAGGAGGGTGGGTATTATTACAGCCCTGTAGACCATGAGCTTGGTGGCAGTTTTGAGGGCCTGATCTTCAAACACTCTTTTCCTCAGGCGGCCAAAGGCTGAACTGGCGCACTGGGGGAGGTGGTGTTGAATCTCGTCATCAATGTGTGCTCTTGTTGATATGAGGCTCCCGAGGTATGGGAAATAGTCCACACTGGCCAGGGTCGTGCCGTGGATCTTGATGAATGGGGGTCACCAGCCTGTCCTCGCCACACAGCATTGCTCCCCAAGTCATCAAATCTTTGTAGAATCGCTGACTGGATACATATATCACACTTGCTGGTAAAATATAACAATACTATCGGTAAGCTTTCAAATGAAACCTTAATCTTTTTAACATAAACCAGTGCAATTTGTGTCATTTCTTCTCTCCTCAAAGTATTGACAGAAGTTTGTGCCAAAAACCTTTACATTTTTTTCTGTGTTATGACGATTGCAATTTTATTCCTTTTTTTCCTTTTTGTGTATTTAGACATCTTTGTAAAAAAAACAGTTGATCTCCCTCAGGGTAATTTTCATCAGAAATCTGGTTCACATTTACTAAATCTAAATTTTGGAAGCTACTTTTTTTCAGCTTGAAGGCAGTCGTTACCAGTTTTGGTAAGGGAACAACTGCCTTCAAATGAAAACTTCTTGGAAAATATCACTACTAATACAATTTGATGCACTTAACATATTTGATCTACTATAATATTTGCTGGTAAGCTCTTACGATAAGCTGCTTGCTGAATAATTTTGCTATTTTTGGAGATTGGTACCATCTATTTTAATTCTGCTATAAATGTTCCAATTAAAAGGGCTATTTGTTAAATTGGTAGCTGTGCCAATACAGAGTAAACCCTGGGAATGGATAAGACATAGGCTGAATGGTAGGAAACACAGATTTGTTGGAGAAGCTATGTCAAGGTGGCGGGGAATACTGAGTGGGGTGCTCAGTGCTTGGTGTTGGGACTATTACTTTCTCATGACTTAGATTCAGAAATTCAATGCAAGGTGGACACATTTGCAGATGATACCAAACTATGAGGGGTAGCGGAATTGGAAGAGCCAGATCAGAAATGACAGAATGAGTTGGATAAAGTAAGTAAGAAGGCAGAATAATAGCCAACAGTAAGGAAACATAGATGACACGTGTACTCCATAAATGGTTGAAATAGCTACGGATGAGGCTGAAAGACACCTAGTGAAAGTGCAAAGAAGACCCTTGAGACTAATCCCCATTATTAAAGGTCTGCGTTATGAGAAAACACTGGAGAAACTTGGACTTCTCAGCCATGAGAGGGGGCATCTTACAGGTGATTTATTAAGGTATATATAAAATTGTTAAGTGAATGGAAAAAGTAAACTGGAATATTATCACTTCATTGAGTTGAAGCCATTCCAACAAAATGAAACAAGTTTAACAAATAATCCTGTTTGATCCCTGGTATGTGCTGAAATTAGTTAAACTCTACGATGGTAATGGTAATCCAGGCTAAGGAAAGGTAAGAATAAACAATAAAGGTTTCCAGGGTTTCCAGTTCCTAATCGCTAACCAGTGATTCCTACTGAAAAGTGTCCGTGTGGGAACAGGGTCAGATTAGTGTGCAAAGTTAAAGCACGTGGGATTGGGGGTAGTGTGCTGACGTGGATTGAGAACTGGTTGTCAGACAGGAAGCCAAGAGTAGGAGTAAATGGGTACTTTTCAGAATGGCCAGCAGTGACTAGTGGGGTACCGCAAGGTCCTGTGCTGGGGCCCCAGCTGTTTATATTGTACATTAATGATTTAGACGAGGGGATTAAATTTAGTATCTCCAAATTTGCGGATGACACTAAGTTGGGAGGCAGTGTGAGCTGCAAGGAGGATGCTATGAGGCTGCAGAGTGACTTGGATAGGTTAGGTGAGTGGGCAAATGCATGGCAGGTGAAGTATAATGTGGATAAATGTGAGGTTATCCACTTTGGTGGTAAAAACAGACTATTATCTGAATGGTGACAGATTAGGAAAAGGGGAGGTGCAACGAGACCTGGGTGTCATGGTACATCAGTCATTGAAGGTACAGCAGGCGGTTAAGAAAGCAAATGATATGTTGGCCTTCATAGCGAGGGGATTTGAGTACAGGGGCAGGGAGGTGTTACTACAGTTGTACAGGGCCTTGGTGAGGCCACACCTGGAATATTGTGTACAGTTTTGGTCTCCTAACTTGAGGAAGGACATCCTTGCTATTGAGGGAGTGCAGCGAAGGTTCACCAGACTGATTTCCGGGATGGTGGGACTGACATATCAAGAAAGACTGGATCAACTGGGCTTGTATTCACTGGAGTTCAGAAAAATGAGAGGGGATCTCGTAGAAACGTTTAAAATTCTGACGGGTTTAGAAAGGTTGGGGAAGTCCAGAACAAGGAGTCACAATCTAAGGATAAGGGGTAAGCCATTTAGGACCGAGATGAGGAGAAACGTCTTCACCCAGAGAGTGGTGAACCTGTGGAATTCTCCACCACAGAAAGTTGTTGAGGCCAATTCACTAAATATATTCAAAAAGGAGTTAGATGTAGTCCTTAATACTAGGGGGATCAAGGGGTATGGTGAGAAAGCAGGAATGGGGTGCTGAAGTTGCATGTTCAGCCATGAACTCATTGAATGGTGGTGCAGGCTCGAAGGGCCGAATGGCCTACTCCTGCACCTATTTTCTATGTTTCTATGAGCCAGGTGGATCAAAGGCAGCTAAATGGAGATGAGGTACAAATGAGCCATGATCTGATTGAATAGCAGAACAGGCTGAAGGACTGAATGAACTACTTTTGTTCCAATGTAATGCCCGATCCCCCACCCATAATTGACTAATATACCTACACTCACTGTCTAGACTCACATAGGAAAAGTGTCTGTTCAACTGAGGTACTGGAGGATGCCAACACTTGTGAAACCAAATCCCATTATGAGACAACTACCTCAGAAGATTAAAAAAACTGGGGGAAGGGGATTGAACAAACTAGAGAGACATCTGAGAAGAGGAAAGAAATAATGCATAACTGATTCATTTCCTTTGGAGAATTGGTTTAGCTACTGCCAAATAAATCTATAAAATAATGCATACATTTTAATGCATTGCGTAAGTATTTTATTCAGTTCTACGTTGTAAGTTTGTGCTATTGTGGGGCATTCATTTAAGTCTATAAAGTAATAAGTTCGAAGCTTATTCTGTACTGTTAGAACTTTACTTTAACTTGTATGTAGATTTTTGGTTGTGAAAAGGTTATGATCATACTTGTCATGTGAATACAATCTGACAGCCGGTAGTTCATTTTAAAATATTTTCCCAGAATGTACAATGATCATTTTAAACAAGTATTGCCCGAATTCAAAATATTATTTTAGGAAAAGTAGCTCTAAATCTATTCTGCCAACACTGAAACCTTTGTTTTCTTGACTTGTAGGTTTCCTGATGGGGTCTGGATTGGCTAAGACTATAATTGCTTCCAGCCCAATATATCAACATGCTGTAATACTTGAGGATATACACTGCCTAGTTGCTTTAAAAAAAAGAGTTCAGTTATTAGGGCAAAAATTGCAATGTTCTGCTGTCAGTGCAGAGCTTCACTAGACATGAGCATGGATCAAAGATAGGCCTACACCCTGCAATCACATCTAGCTAGTAATGGAGCGTTGTAATGTCTGCCCTAATAAATTATGGAATTATCTTCCGAAATGTGAATCGAGCTGTATTTTAGGTTAAAGTCATGCAAGTAGAAAAATAAACCTATTTACAAAATCAACAAAAATAATGCTTTAGTTCAATATAAAATTCATCAGCTCTCAGAATGTTGGTTGTTCACAGTCATTGTATGACTAACACAAAAATCATACCTCGAATACACGAGGGCATCTTTTGTAAGGCGCTCACTCGAGGGGAGTGTCCATTGGAGAATCGAGTTTGAAGGTCAAGAAGATTGTGCAGTGGTCCATATATAAGTTGTTAAATATGGTGAACAATTTTTCTGGAGTATCATTGACTATTATTTTATAAATTGTGAAAACTTCAATTCGGTCCACTCAAATTATTTTCTTTTCCAAGAAATACAAACCCATAGTTCTTCAATGGTTTCTCATTACTTAATCCCAGCTATCATATAATGAAACCCCACAAAAGGAGGCCTTTCTGCTCATCATACCTGCGCCGGCTCTTTGAAACAGCTATCCAATTAGTCCCACTCCCTGCCCTTTCTCCATAGCCTTGCACATTTTTTGTCTTCAAGTATTTATCCAATACCATTTGGAAAGTTATTATTGAATCTGTTTCCACCATTCTTTTAGGCACTGCATTGCAGATCATAACAACTGGTTGCTTTAAAAAAAAGTCCTCATCTAGCCTCTGGTTCTTTTGTCAATTACCTTAAATCTGTGATTACTGATCCTTCTGCCACTGGAAACAGTTTCTTCTTATTTACTCTATCAAAACCCTTCATGAAATTGAATGGGGTATAGTATGTTAGTGGACTAGTAATCCAGAGGCAGAGACTAATGATACGGAGACATGAGTTCAAGTCCCACCACGGCTGCTGAGGAACTTGAACTTAGTTAATTAAATCAATCTGGAATTAAAAAGTTAGAATCAGTAAAGGCGATCATGAAACTACCAAACTGTCATAAAAACCCATTTGCCATTTAGGGAAGGAAATCTGCTGTCCTTACCTGGCCTGGCCTACATATGACTCACACAGCAATGTGGTTGACTCTTAACTTCCCTCTGAAATGGCCTAGCAAGCCACTCAGTTGTATAAAACCATGACAAAAAACATTATACGAAGAATAATACTAGATGGACCACCCGGCATCGACCTAGACACTGGACACGAAAAAGGCACACCCAGCCCTGTTAACCCTTCAAAGCCTTACTCACTAACATCTGGGGATACTTGTGCCAAAATTGGGAGATGCATGGGAACATCTCACCTCCAAGTTCCCCTCTGTGATATATTCTTACGATATCATTAACAACCATACTCTACAAGATGGCTCCAAACTGTTATCATGCGACTTTTCCATATATACTTTAGCAAGGCTTTTGATAAGGTCCCACATGGTAGACTGGTCATGAAGGTTAAAGCCCATGGGATACAGGGGCAAAGTGGCAAGTTGGATCCAAAATTGGCTCGGAGGTAGGAAGCAAAGGGTAATGATTGATGGATGTTTTTGTGACTGGAAGGATGTTTCCAGTGGAGTTCCTTAGGGCTCGGTACTGGGTCCCTTGCTTTTGTGGTATATATCAATGTTTTAGATTTGAATATAGGGAGTACGATTAAGAAGTTTTTAGACAACACTAAAATTGGCTGTGTGGTTGATACTGAAGAGGAAAGTTATGGGCTGCAGGAGGACATCAATGGGCAGAGCAGTGGCAAATGGAATTTAATTCAGAGAAGTGTGAGGTGATGCACTTTGGGAAGGCTAATAAGGAAAGGGTATACACATTAAGCGGTAGGACACTCAATAGTGTACATGAACAAAGGGACCTTGGAGCGCTTGTCCACAGATCCCTGAAAGTAGTAGGCCAGGTGGATAAGGTGGTTAAGAAGGCATATGGAATACTTGCCTTTATTGGCCGAGGCATAGAATATAAGAGCAGGGAGGTTGTGCTTAAATTGTAAAATACTTTGGTTAGGCCACAGCTCGAGTATTACATGTAGTTCTGGTCGCAGTATTATAGGAAGGACATGATTGCACTAGAGAGGGTGCAGAGGAGATTTACTAGGATGCTGCCTGGAATGGAGAATCTTAGTTATGCGGACAGATTGGATAGGCTGGGTTTGTTCTCATTGGAACAGAGGAGGTTGAGAGAAGACCTCATTGAGGTGTACAAAATATTGAGGGGTCTGGACATAATGGATAGTAAGGGTCTATTTCCATTGGTGGAGGGATCTATTATGAGGGGGCGTAGTTTTAAGGTAGTTGGTGGAAGGTTTAGAGGGGATTTGAGGGGGTGCTTCTTTATGCAGAGGGTTGTGGGGATCTGGAACTCGCTGCCTGGAAGAGCGGTGGATGCAGAAACCCTCACCACTTTTAAGAGATGGTTGGATGGGCACTTGAAGTGCCGTAACCTGCAGGGTCAAAGACCTGGAGCTGGCAATTGGGATTAAACTGGATGACCTTTTGTTGGATGGTGCGGATCTAATGGTAAGTACTGCAGGGAATAGAATATGGCCAGGGTGATCTCCTGGACTAGTTTCAATTACCTGGATGAGTCGGAGAGGAATTTTCCCAGATTTTTTTTCTCCATAAATTGGCCTGGGTTTTTAATCTGGTTTTTGCTTCTCCCAGGAGATCACATGGCTTCGTTTGGGGTGAAATGTAGATGTTTTCAGTATAAGGTGTGTCGCAGTTGTGTGAGGCAGACTGGTTGAGCTGGGTGCTCTTTGCCTTGCCAGCATTGTTCATAGGTTTATATGTAACCTTTAGGGCTGCTGATCAAGGGCTGTGTAGCTCTTTGTTGGCCGGCGCGGACACGATGGACCGAAATGGCCTCCTTCTGCGCTGTAAATTTCTATGTTTCTATGACCCTTTTATTGTATTTATATCAGTCGTAGCATTACATCGGTTGTCCACTAGGTGGAGCAATAGTCCACTAGGTGGAGCTCTTTTACACCCTCCAAGTCACACACCATCCTGACTTGGAAATACATTGCCGTTCCTTCTTCGTCAGTGGGTCAAAATCCTGGAACTCACTTCCAAACAGCACTGTGGGAGTACCTTCACAACAAGGACTGCAGTGGTTCAAGAAGGCGGCTCACCACCATCTTCCCAAGAGCAATTAGGATTAGGCAATAGATGCTGACCTTGCCAGGGACGCCCACATCTCTTGAACTAATAAAAAAAGTGATTTCGAACACCTCTATCAGATCTCCCCGTAACCTTCCATCCTCTAAGGAGAACAACCCCAACTTCTCTAGTCTTTCCACGTAACTGAAGTCCCGCATCCCAGGTACCATTATATTAAATCTCCTCTGCACTCTCTATAAGGCCCGGATAATCTTCCTAAAGTGCCCAGAATTGGCCACAATACTCCAGCTGGGACCTAACCACTGTTTTCTAAAGATTTAGCATAATTTCCTTGCTTTTACACTCTATGGGCCCAAATTTCCCCAGGTGTTGCTGTTTTATTTTGGAGCAACTTGATTTTTCTGGAGTATCTTTTTAGTTGCAATTCTGGCCATTTAATTTGTGCCAGTGTAAGTGAGTTAGTTAGGTTTTTTTTTAGTTTTGTTTTATTTTCAAAAGGGGGCGCTACCAGCCACTTACGCCTGTTTGGCCATTTAAGCAAGTTTAGCTAGCTAAAACTTATTCCAAACCAACTTAGGCCAGCGTAAGTGGGCACTCGTACATTCAGAAAAACCTTGTGGTGACTTAAGAAATCAGCGCAGGCAGCCAGATATGGTGGGGGGGATGGAAGGGGACTTTGCAAAGCACTAAACACCTTCACAACAACATTAAAGAAGCATAAATATATTTAAAGCACCAAGCACTAAACAAAGCAGTACATTTGCACCAAGTACTAAAAGTAATAAGCAATTAATTAACAAATAAAAAGTAGAAGGAACCCTGCACCTAAAGCACCAAGACAAAGTAATAAGCAATCAATCAATCAATAAATAACAAATAAAAAATAGAAGTCCTACCATAGGGAATGCAGCGGGCTGCCGATGAGGGAGCCCATTCGGCCAGGGCTAAGGACGGCGTGCTTCGGGCCCCCCCCACACAGCCCACAGCGCACACTCACAGATTCAGCCTGCCAGGAGCTACTGCACATGTGCGTAGACTCTAGCGTGCATGTGCAGAGGCACTGCTTTGAGCGCTGGGACCTGGCTCCGCCCCAAATCCACTGGGCCACGCTATGCCACCACCGAGGAGAGGCTGGGAGCGGCCAGAGTCGGGAGGAAGATTTTCGGCGCGCTTGGAAGTGGACAAAAGCGGCTCACCTCGGGTGAGGGCGCTAGAAAAAGGGATTGGGAAAATTTGAGCCATATGTCTCTATTTATAAGAAAGGATTTCACATGCCTTTTGAACAACCTTCTCAACTTGTCCTGCCACAATCAAAGATTTGTGTGCGAACACCCCCAGGTCTCTGTTTCTGCACCGCCTTTGAAATTGTACTATTTCGTTTATATTGTCTCTCCTCATTCTGTCTACCAAAATGAATGTATTTATCTTATTTGACTTTAGTACTGCAGCTCAGCACAAGGGCTGATGGTTTCAAAAATTTAGCCACAATAAATTGTAGCATCTGGAAATTTTGCAGGGGTTCTCTTGATCGCCCACTGTCGTTTTTGCGAAAGATCAGCGGAAACCCTGGAGATACACTGTAAATGGCCATTTGCACCGCTTCTACAGGTTACCTCTGATCTCCACCAAATCTATGGTGAGTGATTGGGAAAAGTCTGCAGAAATTCTATCCCTTGATCATTTTCTCAATCAACAGGCTGTATGACAGTTCCAACTAACATAAACTCAATCTTTTGGATCGCTGTTCTCATACTAATTACGTTACAAGGATCGATAAATTGTGTATTTATTACATAGCACCCAGTTATCTAAAAGATCCAAATTCTTCTGGATCTGATTGCAGTGTTTTGCATTATTTGCCCTGCCTCTTATTTTAATGCAAATATTGGAAAAATAGTCCTATGATACTTTGGGCTGGATTTTCGGCTCATCTGTGCCTCTGTTTGCACCCCGGAGGGGTGGTAAATGGTGTTTTTAGGCGTAACGCCGGGCGTCCAGCTTTTACTGCCCGGCCGGCAAATTCAGCTCATTGTTTGTAGTGGCACAAAAACTTACCGCCCCACCCCAGTAAACATCTGAAAAATCAGGGCATTCCCAGGGTGCAGCAGCCGGCATTGGCAGCATTTTGAAATGGAGGGATGAGGATCCTACATCGCAGGTCACATTGACTGCAACGGTAGCACACATCACGCTGCGTGAAGCTCCGACTTGAAAGTGGCAGTTTTATCTGCCATTACAGTACAAGGTGAATGAGAAAACTTAATGCGGGCATTACTAGTTCGCCAGCATATCATGCTCCATGCTATTGCCATGCAGCGTCATGCTAGAAGAAGGGTTCTTGGCTCACGGATGGGGAGAGGCCGAAGGCATCTGCGGAGGAGGGCTTACCCACCACAGGTTTACAGGCACCAACGCTTAGACCTCCAACTCTCTGAGGAGCAGTGTGTGAGAAGGCTGTGCTTTCGAAAGGAAGTGCTGACAGAGATATGCCATCTCCTACAGGCAGACCCATACCTGGACCATTCTGGAGGCAGCCTTCAATACTTCTCTCAACAGCTATCCAAATTCATTGTGGTGTGCTGCATGTTGCACAGCTTGGCCATCATGAGGGGCCAGGCATTGCCAGTGGGGATTGCAGGCCTACCTCAGGAGGAGGAGGACGATGAGGCTCCCATTGGATAGTCAAACCATCCACGGGGAGGCAGTGTGGAGATGCTGCTGGGCCAAGAGCCACACGTCGCCAGCTAGCAATGATGGAGGAAACTAAGGGATGGAGCTAATACTGGACACGCTATGTACCCCCATAAAGACACATCTCCGGTGAACATTGGAATGATACACAAGACACCAATGGCAAATGATAAATCATAAATTTTACTGCAACAAAGTAATAAAAACTCCCACCACCAAATTAAAACCTTACAATATACAATATTATGCTGCAGGGCACTAAACAACAATGAGGTTCCTTAAATCAACAATTTAAGTGGCAGTGGCAGTGGCAGGTCAGAGTGCAAAGGTAAGAGTTTGGTAAGTGGGAGAACTTTAAGGGTTAAATTGGTGTAAATTACTTGTGACAATCTCTAGTAGCTTCGAAAGGTAAAATAAGATTACAAGTTTAAGTAAAACTGCAATATTAAACAGATAGGATTCTTGTAGGTTTAAGCAGAGACAAACAAGCAAGCTAGCTTAGTTAATTGGACAGCTAGTAAAAACTGGTTCCCTAAACAGGCCAGTGGTGAGTCAGCCAGGTACAGTATAAAAAGAGGGGGCTTGGTGCAGACTTGCTTGGAGTGCAGTGGCAGGTCAGAGTGCAAAGGTAAGAGTTTGGTAAGTGGGAAAGTTTGGGCAAGTGGGAGCGGGAGGTGTTTCTTTATCTTGTTTTCCCCAACAGTGTTGACTCCCTGACCTGGGAGGAAAAGAAAAAAAAGTGTGAGGTCACAGCAAGAGGTTTGGGGATGTCAGAGCAGCCTATAAAGGCCCAGAGAGAAGGCAAAAAAGAAGTAGAAAGAAATCAAAAGGTGACGTCACAGACAAAGGGGTAAGTGATTGGCTGGTGATTGGTGAGCAGTTTTTCATTTCCTTTTCTTTATCAGTAAGTAACCTTTAGCATTATTGTTGTCAAATTAAGTTAATCTAGGGGTTAAGTCATGACAGGAGAGCTCAGACATGTGTTATGCTCCTCTTGTACTATGTGGGAAGTCAGGGATGCTTCCAGTGTCCCTGACGACTACATATGCAGGAAGTGTATCCAGCTGCAGCTCTGGACAGACTGCATTGCGGAACTGGAGCTGCGGGTGGATTCACTGGAGCATCCACGATGCTGAGAATGACGTGAATAGCATGTTTAGTGAGTTGGTCTTACCGCAGGTAAAGGTTAGACAGCCAGATAGGGGATGGGTGGCCAACCAGAAGAGTAGTGGAAGGAAGGCAGTGCAGGGGTCCCCTGCGGTCATCCCCCTACAAAACAGATACACCGCTTTGGTTACTGTTGAGGGGGAGGGCAGCAGCAGCCAAGTCCATGGCACCATAGGTGGTTCTGCTGCACAGGAGGGCAGGAAAAAGAGTGGGAGAGCTATAGTGATAGGGGATTCGATTGTAAGGGGAATAGATAGACATTTCTGCGGCCGCAACTGAGACACCAGGATGGTATGTTGCCTCCCTGGTGCAAGGGTCAAGGATGTCTCGGAGCGGGTGCAGGACATTTTGAAGGGGGAGGGTAAACAGCCAGTTGTCGTGGTGCATATAGGTACCAACGATATAGATAAAAAATGGGATGAGGTCCCACAAGACAAATTTAGGGAGCTAGGAGCTAAATTAAAAAGTAGCACCTCAAAAGTAGTAATCTCAGGATGGCTACGAGTGCCACATGCGAGTCAGAGTAGGAATCGCTGTATAACCCAGATGATTACGTGGCTTGAGGAGTGGTGCAGAAGGGAGGGATTCAAATTCCTGGGACATTGGAACCGGTTCTGGGGGAGGTGGGACCAGTACAAACCAGACGGTCTGCATCTGGGCAGGACCGGAACCAATGACTTAGGGGGAGTGTTTGCTAGTGCTGTTGGGGAGGAGTTCAACTAATATGGCAGGGGGATGGGAACCTATGCAGGGAGAGAAAGGGAAGTAGAATGGGGGCAGAAGCAAAAGATATAAAGAAGAAAAGTAAAAGTGGAGGGCAGAGAAACCCAAGGCAAAAAGCAAAAAGTGCCTCATTACAGCAAAATCCTAAAAGGGACAAAGGGTGTTAAAAAGACAAGCCTGAAGACTCTGTGCCTCAATGCGAGGAGTATTCGGAATAAGGTGGATGAATTAACTGTGCAGATAGCAGTTAACGGATATGATGTAATTGGCATCACGGAGACATGGCTCCAGGGTGACCAAGGCTGGGAACTCAACATCCAGGGGTATTCAACATTTAGGAAGGATAGACAGAAAGGAAAAGGAGGTGGTGTGGTGTTGCTGGTTAAAGAGGAAATTAATGCAATAGTAAGGAAGGACATTAATTTGGATGATGTGGAATCTGTATGGGTGGAGCTACAGAATACCAAAGGGCAGAAAACGCTAGTGGGAGTTGTGTATAGACCACCAAACAGTAGTAATGAGGA
Source organism: Pristiophorus japonicus (assembly GCF_044704955.1). NCBI lineage: Eukaryota > Metazoa > Chordata > Chondrichthyes > Pristiophoridae > Pristiophorus > Pristiophorus japonicus. The sequence continues at coordinate 157,692,652 of NC_091983.1, forward strand.
TGGGGACAGCATCAAACAAGAAATTAGGGATGCGTGCAATAAAGGTACAGCAGTTATCATGGGCGACTTTAATCTACATATTGACTGGGCTAACCAAACTGGTAGCAATGCAGTGGAGGAGGATTTCCTGGAGTGTATTAGGGATGGTTTTCTGGACCAATATGTCGAGGAACCAACTAGAGGGCTGGCCATCCTCGACTGGGTAATGTGTAATGAGAAAGGACTAATTAACAAGCTTGTTGTGCGAGGCGCCTTGGGGAAGAGTGACCATAATATGGTAGAATTCTTTATTAAGTGACAGTTAATTCAGAGACTAGGGTCTTGAACTTGGGGAAAGGTAACTTCGATGGTATGAGACGTGAATTGGCTAGAATAGATTGGCGAGTAATACTTACAGGCTTGACGGTGGATAGGCAATGGCAAATATTTAAAGATCACATGGATGAACTTCAACAATTGTACATCACTTTCTGGAGTAAAAATAATACGGGGAAGATGGCTCAACCGTGGCTAACAAGGAAAATTAAGGATATTGTTAAATCCAAGGAAGAGGCATATAAATTGGCCAGAAAAAGCAGCAAACCTGAGGACTGGGAGAATTTTGTAATACAGCAGAGGAGGACAAAGGGTTTAATTAGGAGGGAGAAAATAGAGTATGAGAGGAAGCTTGCTGGGAACATAAAAACTGATTGCAAAAGATGAGTGAAAACAAACGTAGGTCCCTTGCAGTCAGATTCGGGTGAATTTATAATGGGGAACAAAGAAATGGCGGACCAGTTAAACAAATACTTTGGTTTTGTTTTCACGAAGGAAGACACAAATAACCTTCCGGAAATACAAGGGGACCACGGGTCTAGTGAGAAGGAGGAACTGAAGGATATCCTTATAAAGCGGGAAATTGTGTAAGGGAAATTGATGGGATTGAAGGCCGATAAATCCCCGGGGCCTGATAGTCTGCATTCCAGAGTACTTAAGGAAGTGGCCATAGAAATAGTGGATGCATTGGTGATCATTTTTCAACAGTCTATCGACACTGGATCAGTTCCTATGGACTGGAGGGTAGCTAATGTAACACCACTGTTTAAAAAAGGAGAGTGAGAGAACACAGGTAATTATAGACTGGTTAGCCTGACATCAGTAATGGGGAAAATGTTGGAATCAATTATTAAAGATGAAATAGCAGCGCATTTGGAAAGCAGTGACAGGATCGGTCCAAGTCAGCATGGATTTATGAAATGAAATCATGCTTGACAAATCTTCTGGAATTTTTTGAGGATGTAACCTGTAGAGTGGACAAAGGAGAACCAGTGGATGTGGTGTATTTGGACTTTCAAAAGGTCCCACACAAGAGATTGGTGTGCAAAATTAAAGCACATGGTATTAGGAGTAATGTACTGAAGCGGATAGAGAACTGGTTGGCAGACAGGAAGCAGAGAGTCAGGATAAACGGGTCCTTTTCAGAACGGCAGGCAGTGACCTAGTGGGGCTCAGTGCTGGAACCCCAGCTATTTACAATATACATTAATGATTTAGATGAAAGAATTGAGTGTAATATCCCCAAGTTTTCAGATTACACTAAACTGGGTGGCGGTCTGAGCTGTGAGGAGGATGCTAAAAGGCTGCAGGGTGACTTGGACAGGTTAGGTAAATGGGCAAATGCATGGCAGATGCAGCATAATGTGGATAAATGTGAGATTATCCACTTTGGGTGCAAAAACACGAAGGGAGAATATTATCTGAATGGCGGCAGATTAGGAAAGGGGAGGTGCAACGAGACCTGGGGGTCATGAAAGTCATTTAATGTTGGCATGCAGGTACAGTAGGCAGTGAAGAAGCTAAATGGTATGTTGGCCCTCATAGCTAGGGGATTTGAGTATAAGAACAGGGAGGTCTTACTGCAGTTGTACAGGACCTTGGTGAGGCCTCACCTGGAATATTGTGTTCAGTTTTGGTCTCCTAATCTGAGGAAGGACGTTCTTGCTATTGAGGGACTGCAGCGAAGGTTCACCAGACTGATTCCCGGGATGGCGGGACTGACATATGAGAAGCGACTGGATCAACTGGGCCTTTATACACTGGAGTTTAGAAAGAGGAGAGGGGATCTCATAAAAACTTACAAGATTCTGACGGGACTGGACAGGTTAGATGCAGGAAAAATGTTCCCAATGATGGGGAAGTCCAGAACCAGGGGACACAGTCTTAGGATAAGGGGTAGACCATTTAGGACTGAGATGAGGAGAAACTTCTTCACTCAGATTTGTTAACCTGTGGAATTCCCTACTGCAGAGAGTTGTTGATGCCAGTTCATTGGATATATTCAAGAGGGAGTTAGATATGGCCCTTATGGCTAAAGGGATTAATGGGTATGGAGAGAAAGCAGGAAAGGGGTACTGAGGGAATGATCAACCGTGATCTTATTGAATGGTGATGCAGGCTTGAAGGGTCGAATGGCCTACTCCTGCACCTATTTTCTATGTTTCTATGTTTCTAATACTTTTTATCGGCCGATTTTCGGCTCGGGTGCAAAATCCTCCCTGTGTAATGTCTGATTGCACACCCCCGATCATGGAACGACATTTTTTGATGAATTTTGCAGACGAGGCTGCAAACGTTTTCCAGGCGGTATCAGTACCGCCCCACCACCATTACCGCCCCGAAATCTCAAAAGCCGAAAATTCAGCATTGTATCTTTTCAAAATTGCAACAATCCCAAAACACACCTCATGGGTATCCAGGCCTACTAATTCCTGCATTTGGTGGCAATCTTGTGCAAGAGATCCTAAATTCTACAATGTATCCAATAATCAGATGTGAACGCACAGGTGGATGGGGCTAAAAATTAATGCAAGACAGAGGGAGGGAGCAACTGAACATTGAAAAGTTATTTTTGCATCATAATCCTCCACAGGGATCACTTCATAATTCAAGAACTGCTACTGCTGATTAGGTTCCTTGCAGAGGAAAGAAAAAATCCTGCTGGTGTCTGCAAAGGCTGTCGTCCATATGGAATTAATGACAGTTTAATGATATGTGAATAGATGCTTAACAGAAAACAATAGCAACTAATTGCCAGACTTGTGTTTCATTGCACAGGTTATTATTGTTTTATGAGCTAATAGACTATGTTTTGTAAGAAATACTAGCTGTAATTCCAATATGCTTTCAACTTGGTGAAAAAGTGTCTCCAAAAAATAAATTGCAATCTCTCAGGTCAGAAAGATCCAAATAGTAACTTGTTATATCTTGGAGATCACTTACATGTCATCTCTTTTACATATTACTTTGTATGAACTTGCATTTATATAGCACCTTATTGAACCCTCAGGATATCTCAAAACACTTTACATCTAATACCATTTTTTTCAATGTGGTGTTGTTATACAGACATGGACAGCAGTCAATTGTGCACAACATATTGTCACCTACATTCATTGAGATGAATGAATAATTAATCTGCTTCTTTTTGGTGGCGTTAGTAGAGGGAAAAATGTTTCATTTGGGTTAGGGTTAATACAGGATACCTGTCCACAGACCGGTTCTTTTGCATTCACTTGAACAGATAGATGAAGTTTTGATTTAACACCTTTCATCTGAAGACAATATTGTTGTCGATCAGTGCTATATTGACTTGTCAACCTTGATGATGTGCTCAAGTGCTCACAAGACTAGGAACTAAATATAGGATAAAATCATGTCAATGATAAGAGAGGATATAATAAGAGGTAAGCAGGCAGTGAAGACTTTATGGGTAGAATTAAGAAATAGGAAGGGATTTAAGACTGCAGTGGGAATTGTGTGTAGCCCCCCTGGTAGGAGCTGTGAAGTGCTAGAATGTATAAATGCAGAGATTAGACAAATCTGTAGTAAAGGAAGAGGAGTATTAATGTTGTATTTTTACTTTCATATAGACTGGGAAAAGCAGACTAGCACATGTCAGAATGGTAATGGATTTCTTGAGTTTGTCCCAGATAGTTTTCTGCAAAGAATTGTCCGAGAGCCAACACGGGAATGCCATATTAGATTTAGCAATGAATAATGAGTTAGATTTAGTTAACAGCCTAACGGCATGTGAACATTTATCTAATAGCGATCATAACATGATCGAGTTCAACGAAAGGGAGAAACGCAAACCAGCTACTAAGATTTTAGATTAAGGTAAGGCCGACTTCAATATGATGAGACGGAGACTGTCCACAGTAAACTGGACAAAATCTGTTAATGGGTAAAACAACAGAAGATCAGTGGGAGATGTTCAAAAAAGAATTTGTGATGCGGAACTAGTTAATACACTTAAAGGGCAAGAGCCGTAGATGACTAAAGAGGTAAGAGACAACATAAAACAAGAAAAAGCTTATAAAAATGCAAAAAATAGCACAGATTCTGGCGAATGGGAACAACACAAAGATCAGCAAAGGGTGACAAAACAGTTAGTAAGAGCTACAAAAAGGAGTATGAAAAGAAACTTACAAGGTATATCAAAATCAACATAAAATGGTTTTACAATTATATTAGGAAAAAGAGGGTGGTCAGCAGCAATACTGACCCCTTGAAAACTGCTAACAGTGATTTTGGAAAAAGATATGACGGACATCTTGAATAATTACTTTGCGTCAGTATTTACAGTAGAGGGAGAGGACAGGATGCCGGAAATCTCAAGGAAACTAATATTGAATCAGGGACAGGGACTCAACAAAATTAACATAAGTAAAATAACAGTACTGAAGCAAATAATAGCACCAAAGAGCGACAAACCCCCAGGGCCAGATGGTTTCCATCCCAGGGTTTAAAGGATGTCGATGAGCACATTGCAGATGCCCTAACGATAATCTTCCAAAGTTATCTCGATTCAGGAACCGTTTCTTTAGATTGGAAAATTGCGCATGTCACTCTGCGCCAGGGAAACCAGGGAATTACAGACCAGTTAGCCTAACATCTGTTGTCGGGAAATTAATAAAGTCTGTAATTAAGGATAGAGTGACTGAACACCTTGAACATTTTCAGCCGACCCGAGAGAGCCAGTATGGATTTGTGAAAGGTAGGTCATGTCTGACGAACCTCATAGAATCATAAAAATTTAAGACACAGAAGACGACCATTCAGCCCATTGCATCTGTGCCGGTTGAAGAAAAGCTATCCAGCCTAATCCCACTTTCCAGCTTTTGGACTGTAGCCCTGTAGGTTGCAGCACTTCAAGTGCATATCCAAGTACTTTGGCTGAATTGGCATGATATCAATGGTGCACCACATCCACCCAACACGACGGTGGAGAGACCTGAACTACTTGCAGGTTTGGTCAGCGAGCCTTATGTGGCAAATGGATGCCCCGTGCAGCCCACTGGTCTGGTGAAGAGGAATATCAGGTGGCTACCACACGCTGGCAGGCGAGACCTGCTGAGGGGGGTTGAGAATGGATGCCGGGGGTGGGGGGGTGAAGATGGGTCAGCATCAGGCCAGAAGATTTTTGAATAACCCAGTGGAGCACTCCTGCTCCTCTTAGCCTGACAAAAACCTTCTTTAAAATAACATACCTTTTGGGAGAAGCCTTCAGTGGTCCCTTTAAGGATCATCGATCAGGCATCTCAATGCTTGGAGAAAGTGGGACTGGCTTGTGTCCTGCAAGCTCCGCCCATTTCACTTTGAAAGTTGGAATGAAGTTCCTGCAACAGGCCTATGACCCTTATTTGCCTATTTAAACAGACTCCTGCCTGTTTTGGGCGAGAGTGCTGGTTTCTGTGTCTATCCACAACAAAAATAACAAATAAGTGACTTAGGGCTTTCAAGGAGTGTAAAAATATCACCAGGCAGTAAAGATTTGATTCTGCAGGGAACTTCCGCTTTAGCGCTCCAAGAGGGAAGTGGAGCATTAAATCAAGCACTACCACTTCCCTTACAGCGCTAATGGGAGTGGAAGGGGCGGTATGGGCAGAGTGCTAAGCGATGTTCGGCACAGCACTGCCATCTATACAGGCTCCTTCCCTCAAAGGACCAATGCTGCACTGAATTAATCTTCAAGTTGTGTCTGTTGGACGACAGCACCTGCACATAGCAGCCCCAAGCACTATAAGAGAGTACAGGGCTGAGCAATCACGAGGGCAATAGAAAGCAGGAGGCACCAGAATGGGGTCATAAATAAATTTTGCCCTACCTACTGGGCACTGCACACACAAGAGGGGGTGCCGGGCTGCCTGTTGGCGGCCCGGCCAAACCAGCGGCCACCATTGTCGTACCGACTGCAAAGTCGGCTGACAAAAAAAAGATGCCGGCCACAGCGCAAGGCCCTCCCCTTTAAGGACAGATGAGCCACCCCAGCCCTAGCTTGGCGACCCGCAAAGCAGTCGGTGGCATCGCCCTGCCCCAACCTCATTACCACGGGGCAATTTAAACCCTGCGGAGTGCAAAGGGGTCAGTGTGGGGCAATAAGAGGTTGGTGCGCACAGTGATGACATCATCGGCGTTTGTGCCGCCCGCCATCGGGGCGAAAACTACGGGGCACGGCGCAAAGCCGTTATCGCCATCACTATCCCAGAGGAAATTCTGCGTGGGTCGCTTCTGCCCTCTACCCTGAGCAAAAAGTCCTTATCACCCTGTTAGCAGTTCCCAGAGAGGGAATTTTGGTCCCAAACAGTTTTTTTTCTTTTCCTGTTCTCTGAATTATTTTGTTCATAACAAACCAAACATTTTTGCACCTTCATGCTTCACAAGATTTTCCTCTGCAGTGTTCATGTAAGTAGGCATTCTTTTGTGGGGGGGGAGTGAAATTGACATTTGTCCAAATCATCCTTATTTTCCTGATCTGATGGCTATGTAATTGTGATTTCCATAATAATTTAATTGGTATTTATATTTTTGCCAGCTTGCAATAGTATCAGTTTACATTGTCCATTACTCTGCTAATCCCAGCGGAATGCAATCATGGTATTGGTTTCTGATTGTCTCACTTTTCATTTTACTAAAAATGGTTTAAATGAGTCCAAATTTACAGTACCAATAGGTACAAATTAATATAATTACAAATCTTACACTTCAGTTCTTTGCTAATGGCTAGAGTTATCAATTCAGTCCTCAGAGTAAAAATCCCTGATGGCATTATTCTACAATTGCCCTCCCTGATTTTATAAGTAGCTGTGTGCAACTTACACCATAGTGCCAATTTTCAATATTAATTACAATTCCATCTTGGTATAAACATTGCCTGCAAATAATATGTTAATGTAGCTGGATACATTTCGCACCTTAATATTTGCAATCATGTAAGTAGAATCAGGGCTGAATAGCCTTCGGGAGCACTTTGCAATTACTGGGGTTATTCCCCCTTACTTGAATGATTGCTTTGACATGAGGGCCAGAATTTGGTCAACTTACCATTGGCTGCTGCCAAGTTTTCTCCATGTATTTTGGGCGCTCTCCCCTCCAAGCGAGTTTGGTCAGGTCCTCACGCCAGTGGGGAGAGAAGACCGCTGGGGAGCGTCTGCTGGCGTGCAATGCTGACAAAAGTCCTCCCGCCCGCTGAGTCCCCAATTTGGTCCAGTCAGTCCTCTACCCCAGCAGCAGAAGAGACCGCCGTGTGGAAGCAGGTCTTACCTGAATGGTAAGTATGAAGGCCTGCAAGAAAAGGTTGGTGCATTTGTTTTCTTCATTTCTTTTGCAGCGATTTTGGTGGATGGGATCCTCTGAATGTTTAGCAGCAGTTTTTTTTTCATACGGTAAATAAATTATTTTTCCCATTCCCTCCCCTCCTTGAGCCCGACTCTATCCTCGTCACTACTTTGCCAAGGATCGCATTTGCCGCCCAGAATACGACCAACCGTCCACTGCTGCCTAGAATCGGTCTGTAAGGCCCATTTTTTCCGCCGGGCAGTTTGTTCCACATTTTTCCACCAAACTTCCGCCCCGCCCAAAGTACCGTTAGGATCTTAGCGGTCTTTTCGACGGTACTTGGGCGGAACTTTGGTTTGACCAAATGCGGGCCCTCGGACTCCTCACCCAATAGCAACAAACATAAGCAAAGTAGGTAGCAAAATGTCCAATAGAAAACTACTGAGAATGTATTAAAACCACAAATCAAGCATCAGCAGTCAGCTGAATCTACTGATAAAAAGACAGGACAAGAACAACCAAGCCAATCGCTCTAGATAGTTTTCAAAATCTTGGAAAATCACGGACGTGCTGTCTATAACTTTGTTCTTCAATTTTAATAGGTGGAAATTCATAGGCGGCGTGCTCACAATTTTCCATGATGTCCATCACAAAAGCTCCACTTTGCTGTGGATTCCCCCTAATATTCTGAAAGCTACAAAATGACTACCTTTACCTTACATTCGGCTTGGGTCATTGGGGTAAATTTCCAGTCTGACGGAATCTATGCCCAGCATAGAAATCTGCCACTGACCCCTGTTGATGATCATAGGGTCACTGGAATATTATCGGGGAGTTCTCCTTCCTCCATAAAGTATCTGCCGATTTGAGAGAAAAAATGTGCTGCTTCTGCAGTGTAGCACTACCAGCAGCCTTAAAGCTGTGGATAAAATGGGGGAAACATGTTTGACTTTAATTTTTAACATAAGTTCCAGTAGGCTTGGAAAGTATGAAAATGTAAAGAATTATTCTGCTGCAAGGATCTCTGGCGTCAGGCATTGCAAGAATTCAAATGGCGTGAAATGAACCAGAGGGAATATTTTCTTCATTCGCATCGTCTTTCAATATGCTTTGAAGGAAAGAAGGCTTGACTCCATTGGACCACAGACCCAACTATAGCAGCTCTAAAGATGGGATGCTGTGAGTAATAGTGCCACAGCACCACCAATCTTTGAGGCTTTGCAGCTTGAAGTCTGAGATAAGCACACAACAGTGTCAACCACTCATCCTGGTCTCCAGCAGAGGCAAGTAAAGTTAATAGATAGGTGCAATCATGACAGAGAAGCATGACCAGACTGGTAAGGTGGAAATAGGCGTAAGAGAAAGTGTTGCAGGAAGTAGATGTGATGTTTACAGAAAATGCACTTTAAGCAAGACTTTTAATATATTATTAGTGAATCTGAAGTGACTTTGCTCACAAGAGGTCACAGTGCATGCTTTCTGTCTTATGGTCTGTGTCATTTTCATGCTGCTTTCTCTCTCTCCCTCTCTGTTCCTGTCCCTCTTTTTATCTTTTTCTGCTTCTCTTTCTATCCTGTTTTGTTTCTTCCCTCTTACTTTCTGGGAGTTTATGTCCTATTATTGGGCCCAATTTTGGCCATAACTTGCTCCAATTTTTTTGGAGTAAGTTGGTTTTTCTGGCGTAAGTTTAAAAAACACAATTTTTTCCCCAATAAACTTGCGCCAGAGTAACTCAGTTAGGTACGATTTTTTTTTAGTTGAGTTTTTTTTCCAAAAGGGGACGTTCCCAGACACTTATGCCAGTTTTGGCCATTTATGCCACTTTGGCCAGCTAAAACTTACTCCAAATTGACTTAGGTCAGCGTATGTGGCCAGCTCTGAAAAACCTTGCGGGCAGTTAAGAATTTGGCGCAGGTTAGTACATTTAAAGCACCAAGACTTAGAAAGCATTAAACAAAGCACAAAAATAAACATTCAATAATAAAAAATACAAGGAAGCTGAGAGGATCTGCACCAAGACTTACAAAGCACTAAACAAAGGCCAAAAAGTAATCAGCAATCAATCAATAACAAATAAAAAATAGAAGTCCTACCTTTATGCCAGAAACAAGTTATTTTTTAAAGTTTCCACCCCCATCAAAACACTCTCCCCTCTGCAAACCCCCCACCCCCATCAAAACTCTCCTCCTCCCCCCACCCATGCAATCAAAACTCTCCTCACTAAACAAAGCACAACCAGCAATAAATAAAAAATAAAACTCAAGTTCTACCTCGGCCCAGGAAGTCAGCGGACCGGCAGGCCGGTGCTCGCAGCCCACAGGACACGCTGGGAGGGCAAGGAGCATGCGCGCAGACTCTACTGCGCATGCGCATAGCTGCCGGCAGTGTTTTCTGCGCTGGGCTGTTGTTCCGCCCCCCACCGCCACGTTGGGACACTGGAAACTCGGCAGAGCGGGCAGGATGAGGCCACTTTTTTTCGGCATAGTTTCCAGCACGCAAAGTCGCCACATTTAGGGTAAGTGTGCCGAAAAAAGGAATTGGGGAAAATTGGGCCCTAAATCTCTTTTTTTTTGCATTTTGTTCTTCTCTCCTTCTTTTGCCTTTTCTTTCTATTTTGTTTTCTCTCTCTCTCCCCATGTCTCTGCATTAGTTCCCAACTTATCTCTAACTGCCCGCAGCTTTTCACCACTGTCCGGAGAACTCTCTTCTTCATCTCTCTCTATTTCTCTTCCATCTCTCTTATTCAAATGATCTTTCGCTCCATTTACACTCATCATCATCATAGGCAGTCCCTCGAACAAGGATGACTTGCTTCCATGAGTTGACAGGTGTTTCGATGAAGCACCCGATGTTCCAGTCCTGAACTCCAATTGAGAGAGTGGAAGAAGCCTGTGTGCAGTTTTTTTTTTTAACATGTGGTGACCGTTGCACATCAGCCACCACACAGGCTTGACAGAGCTAGGCCTTTATTCAGTGGCAAGGGTTAACCAGGACGACAGGAGACCTGCTCTGCTGCACAGACCTAGTGCGCACACATATCGCAGTGTGGGCTAGCCCTTGGCTCGTCTGGGCCCCATACCCTCATCTGTCACACCTCCGCCACGATCTCCACCATAAACATTCACCGCATCTCGCCACAAACACTCGCCACTCACCCGCCCCGACCCTCCCACTCCTCTGTACCTGGGCTCTGCCGATGTTCCTGCCTATGTGCCAAAACGGCGACCAGGGTTTTGATGACGTCACCCAGTCGCCCATCTCAAAATCATCGCATACTTGGAGCAGCTCGAGCTGGAGGTTGGAGTAGTAAGCCGCTCTGGCTCTTTTATAGCCCAACCTGCGGAGCTGTTCTCTCGCAGGTCGCGGCGGGCCTGGGACATCCATTTACACTATACTGCTTCATACTAACACTAAGCTTGCAGTGTAAATGCAGCCTAAAATATTCATTACATTTCTGACACTAGTTTGCACACAGCTATACCAATGCCCATTGTGAATAATACTTCACATTAATGTCTCACAGAAATGACAATTTTCCAAACAGACATTAAAGGTAAAAGAAATGAAATGTTTGAAGTGAAACTGATTCCTTTAAAAAATATATATATGAACTGATTTTTTTTTTCTCCTATTCACACTGCAAACATTGCAACATAGAAACTAGAAACAAAATTAAAAACCTTAAAGAATTAGATTTAAGAACCTGGCTTCGTCATTGAGCAATAGGGATTAAGAGGTTGTGAACAAATCTTGGATTTTAGCCCATGAGGGACAGTTTCACCATAAAGTGAAGCCAAGTGCTAAAATGCACCCTAATTACTAAAAGCTAGCTCAATGGGCTGCCTTATAAGATAAAGTGTTTTGCAGACATTTAATCTTATTTATAAGCCGAGGAGGACATGATAGTGTGATTAGTGATGCAACAAGGTCATCACATAACTGTTTGTCCCTGCTGCAATTTTTTTATTTTTAAGTTTTGCAATCAGTAAAATAGTGGCACAGCACCAAGCAGAGGCCCGTGGTTGTTCTCGAGATGTGAGGCTACCCAAGCATTCTGCAAGCAAAATCGCTTTTAACTTCCCTTAAAAAAATGTGTATTTACATAGTGTCTTTCACATCGCGCGGATCCCGCAAAGCACTTCAGTGCCAATTAATTACTTTTTCCAAGTAGTTTGAAGTTGTTTTTGTTATATGTAAACTTGTATTTATTCTGTACAGCCACCAGAGGGCTCATCCCCTGGAGTCCCAAGAGATCCCATAATCCCTTGGGAGCACAGGTATTTAAGGAGGCTTCACAGGTTGGAGAGGCACTTTGGAGACCTGCAATAAAAGACTAAAGTCACACTTTACTTTGAGCTCACTGTTCAGTCTGACTCTCTCATACACTACAACTAGCGACGAGATACAGATAGTGAACCCAAAGATGCAGAGAACAGTGGGCATCCTGGAGAAATTCTCGGAGGGAGATGATTAGGAAACTTTTGTGGAGCGACTCGACCAATATTTCGTGGCCAACGACCTAAATGGGGAAGAGAGCGCTGCCAAACGAAGGGCGATCCTCCTCACCATCTGTGGGGCACCAACGTATGGCCTCATGAAGAATCTGCTCATTCCAGCGAAACCCACAGAGAAATCGTAAGACGATTTGTGCACACTAGTCTGAGAGCATTTAAACCCAAAGGAAAGCGTTCTGATGGCGAGGTACCAGTTCTACAGCTACAAAAGGTCTGAAGGCCAGGAAGTGGTGAGTTATGTTGCCGAGCTAAGATGCCTTGCAGAACATTGTGAATTTGAAGGACATTTGGAGCACATGCTCAGAGACTTTTTCGTACTTGGCATTGGCCACGAAACCATATTTTGCAAACTTTTGACTACAGAGACCCCAACCTTGAGTAAGGCCATAGCGATAGCCCAGGCATTCATTGCCACCAGTGACAATACGAAGCAAATCTCTCAACACACAAGTGCTGCTACAAGTACTGTGAACAAAGTGATGTTTTCGAATCGTAAGGTACAGGGCAGATCACACATACCTGCAGCTACACGTCCGCAGATGTCAGAGTCCACCATCAAGGGTGATGAATGTAAGGCCATTAACACCTTGTTGGCACTGCGGGGGTGATCATCGTTTCCATTCATGCCGATTCAAAGAGTACATTTGCAAGGGCTGTGGAACAATGGGACACCTCCAACTAATGTGCAGGTGAGCTGCTAGTCCTGTTAAACTGCAAACCACCATGTTGCAGAGGAGGACAGACCCACAGAGGATCACGACGAACCAGAGCCTCAGATCGAGGAGGCAGAGATAGATGGGATGGACACATTCACCACGAATTGTCCCCTGATAATGCTGAATGTTGAACTATATGGACTCCCGGTATCAATGGAGCTGGACACAGGTGCGAGCCAGTCCATCATGGGCAAAAAGACTTTCGAAAGGTTGTGGTGCAACAAGGCCTCAAGGCCAGTCTTAACTCCAGTTCGCATGAAACTAAGAACTTACACAAAAGAACTGATTCTTGTAATTGGCAGTGCTACTGTAAAGGTCTCCTACGATGGAGCGATGCACAAGCTACCACTCTGGGTGGTACCGGGCGATGGTCCCACGTTGCTTGGCAGGAGCTGGCTGAGAAAGATACGCTGGAACTGGGACGACGTCCGAGCGCTCTCGCCCGCTGATGCCACTTTGTGTGCCCAGGTCTTAAACAAATTTCCTTTGCTGTTCGAACCAGGCATTGGGAAATTCCAAGGAGCATAAGTGCCTTCTAATTCCGGGGGCGCGACCCAGCCATCACAAGGCGAGAGCAATACCGTACATGATGAGAGAAAGGGTAGAGATCGAGCTAGACCGGCTGCAAAGAGAAGGCCTAATTTCCCCGATCAAGTTCAACGAGTGTGCCAGTCCTAACGTCACAGTCCTCAAGGCACCATCAGAATCTGTGGCAATTACAAAGTAACTATCAATCGTTTCTCCCTGCAGGACCAATACCCACTAACAAAGGCCAATGGCCTCTTTGCAACGCTGGCGGGAGGAAAGACGTTCACGAAGCTGGATCTGACTTCAGCCTACATGATGCAGGAACTGGAGGAATCATCGAAGGCCCTCACCTGCATCAACACACACAAAGATCTTTTTGTTTATAACAGATGCCCGTTTGGAATCCGATCGGCGGCAGTGATATTCCAGAGAAACATGGAAAGTTTACTGAAGTCGGTCCCGCACACCGTGGTCTTCCAAGACAACATCTTGGTCACAGGTCGGATTACAGTGGAGCACCTACAGAACCTGGAGGAGGTTCTTAGTCGACTCAAGTGTGTGGGGCTCAGGTTAAAATGCTCGAAGTGCATTTTCCTGGTACCTGAAGTGGAGTTCCTGGGAAAGAGGATTACCGCAGACGGCATCAGGCCCACCAACGGGAAGACGGAGGCAATCGAGAACGCACCGAGGCCACAGAACGTGACGGAGCTGCGGTCGTTTCTGGGACTCCTGAACTACTTTGGTAACTTCTTACCGGGTCTCAGCACATTGCTAGAACCACTGCATGTCTTACTATGAAAAGGGGACAAATGGGTTTGAGGCAAAAACCAAGAAAATGCCTGTGTAAAAGCGAGAAAATTGTTATGCTCAAACAAATTGTTTGTGTTGTATGATCCATGTAAGCGTTTGGTACTAGCATGTGATGCGTCGTCATATGGCGTCGGGTGTGTATTGCAACAAGCTAATGATTTCGGGAAACTGCAACCGATTGCTTATACATCCAGGAATCTGTCTAAGGCCGAGAGAGCCTACAGCATGATTGAGAAAGAAGCATTAGCGAGTGTCTGTGAGGTAAAGAAAATGCATCAATACCTGTTTGGGCTAAAATTTGAATTGTAAACTGACCCTAAGCCACTTATATCCCTGTTCTCCGAGAGTAAAGGGATAAATACCAACACATCGGCCCGCATCCAGAGATGGGCGTTCATGTTGTTCGCATACAACTACGCCATCCGCCACAGGCCAGGCACAGAAAACTGCGCCGATGCTCTCAGTAGGTTGCCATTGCCCACCATGGGGGTGGAAATGGTGCAGCCCGCAGATCTAGCCATGGTTATGGAAGCATTTGAGAGTGAGCAATCACCCATCACTGCCCGGCAGATCAAAACCTGGACAAGCCAGGACCCATTATTATCTCTAGTCAAAAGCTGTGTGCTTCACGGGAGCTGGTCCAGTGTCCCAGTGGAAAACCAGGAAGAGATAAAGCCATTCCAGCGACGCAAAGATCAAATGTCTATACAGGCAGACTGCCTTCTGTGGGGCAATTGAGTAGTGGTCCCCAAGAAGGGCAGAGATTGCCACTCACGGCTTACCCGATGTCCTGGTGAGCGACAAAGGGCCATGTTTTACCTGTGCTGAGTTCAAAGAATTCATGACCTGTACCGGGATCAAACATGTCACATCTGCCCCGTTTAAACCAGCGTCCAATGGTCAGGCAGAGAGAGCAGTGCAAATCATCAAGCAAGGCTTGAAGAAGGTAACTGAAGGCTCACTGCAGACTCGCCTATCCCGAGTTCTGCTTATCTACCGCACGAGACCCCACTCACTCACTGGGATCCCACCTGCTGAACTGATCATGAAAAGAACACTTAAGACAAGGCTGTCGTTAGTTCACCCTGATCTACATGAACAGGTAGAGAGCAGGCGGCTTCAACAAAGTACCTACCATGATAGCGCAAATGTGTCACACGAGATTGAAATCAATTATCTTGTATTTGTATTAAATTATGGACAAAGTCCCAAGTGGCTTCCCGGCACTGACGTGGCCAAAGACGGGAGCAGGGTGTTTCCGATTAAACTTTCAAATGGACTCATTCACCGGAAACACTTGGACCAAATCAAACTCAGATTTACGGACTACCCTGAGCAACCCACCTTGGACCCTATCTTTCTTGATCCCCCAACACACACACACCAGTGGCACCCGACACCATGGTTGACCACGAAGCAGAACCCATCATCCACAGCAGCCCAGCAGGGCCCAACACCCCAGGCAGCCCAGCAAGGCCAGCTGCACAGCAGCCCAGCGAGGGCCCAACAAATGATCCAACAACACCAGCTTTCACACCGAGACAATCAACCAGGGCAAGAAGGGCCCCAGATCACATTGTAAATAGTTACACTATTGACTTGGGGGGGGGGGGGGGGGAAGTGTTGTTATATATGTAAACTTATATTTACTCTGTACAGCCACCAGAGGGCTCATCCCCTGGAGTCCCAAGGGATCCCATATTCCCTTGGGAGCACAGGTATTTAAGGAGGCTTCACAGATTGGAGAGGCATCCTGGAGACCTGCAATAAAAGACTAAGGTCACACTTTACTTTGAGCTCACAGTGTTCAGTATGACTCTTTCTCCATACACTACAGTTTTGTAGGTAAGCGTGCCAGCCAATTTGCATACAGCAAAATCCCACAAACAGCAAATGAGATGTGACCAGGTTTAATGGTTTTGGTTGAGAAATAAATGTTGGCAGGACAGCGGGAGAACTCCCTACTCTTGTTCGATTAAATGCTGTGAGATCTTTTACATTAACCTGAACAGGCATTCAAGGCCTCAGTTTAACTCCTCTGAAAGATATTAGATTACAAGTATATGCTGGTTGTCAATCTTTTGACTGCAGGTAACAAATATTACTGGTGAACACTCATGTTGCTGGTGAGATGTGGGCTTCCTGATACAAAACCACTATTTTGTGGCAAGCATATAACTCAGCCACACAATGGCCATGGTTATCCTCTGTCCGCTCACCAGCCTGCGATTATCCTCCTGATATGCAAAGGTATTTGGGTGACCTTGTACACAAATGACAGAAAGTTAACATGCAGGTACAGCAAGCAATTAGGAAGGCAAATGGTACATTGGCCTTTATTACCAGGGGTTGGACTATAAGAGTAAGGAAGTCTTGCTGCAATTGTATAGGGCTTTGGTGAGACCTCGCCTGGAGTATTGTGCACAGTTTTAGTCTCCTTACCTAAGGAAGGATATACTTGTCTTAGAGGGGATACAACAAAGTTTCACTAGATTGATTCCTGGGATGAGAGGACTGTCCTATGAGGAGAGCATGAGTAGAATATATCTATATTCTCTGGAGTTTAGAAGAATGGGAGGTGATCTCATTGAAACATAAAATTCTTAGAGGGCTTGGCAGGGTAGATGCTGAGAGGTTGTTTCCCTTGGCTAGAGAGTCTAAAATTAGGGGTCATAGCCTCAGGATAAGGGGCTGGACAGGTCAGACTGAGATGAGGAGAAATTCTTCACTCAGAGGGTAGTGAATCTTTGGAATTCTCTACCCAGAGGGCTGTGGAAGCTCAAGTCATTGAGTATATTCAAGATGGAGATCGATAGATTTTTAGACATTAAGGGAATCAAGGGATAGGGTGGGAAAGTGGAGTTGTGGTATATGATCACATTGTAGAAGGTAGAAGGTCCTATTGTATGGTGGAGCAGGCTCAAGAGGCCGTATGGCCTATTCCTGCTCCTATTTCTTAAGTTCTTATGTTCTTCGTTAAAAAGAATGAGGAACAAGCACAGCTAATAAACATGCAGGTGGACAACTCCAGCCAATTTGCCTACACTGAGATTCCAGTGAAACGGAGATACAAAACAGATGTAAAACTGACACTTTTTGGCACACTCAACCCATCACCATCCTGACAAAAACAAATGTTACTGTACTTCCCATTCATTTTAATGGCATGTTTGAAATTTCAGAAGCTAAATTGGAATGGCACAATCCTCATCTAAACTATGGCCCCTGGCTCTAAAAAAAATCTATGTCTACTCCTGCAGTGAATTAGGAAAGAGGTTGAAACTTCCTAAATGTTTCAAATAATGATATTGGACACCAAGTTTTAAGTTATTTACTTTAATATAAACAATTGATTTGATTTTCTGCAATAGTGAGAATAGTTATGGGACACTGACATCCTCTTACCAAATCTCTAGTTTTTGGTTATACTAGAAAGGAAGTGTTAGATATTCTGTGCTGCTCTGAGAATGTCCTATGATGTGTGCTTTGATATTATAATTAGCTTAGGCAAGAATACACTTTCTGAAAAACTAACTACAAGTGCATCACGTAACAGGAGAATACTCGGTATTACCAGTGTACAAGCAGGATTGACTCCACCTGAAGTCTGACTGTGGGAACTGGTACTGATGAGGGAGGTGGTACTCCCATTGCACGACCATCCAGGTCCTTGAATAAAGTCTTTCTCCAACGATTGCATCCTGCCTGCAGCCACTGTAATCCTTTTCCAGCCTCATGCACACTGTAAAGTTCAAACGTTAAGAACAACTTAGAGAGAAACAATTCAAGTTCTTACTTTACATCAGTGTGCCGGCAGGTTTGTGACCTCCACTATCTGATATTTAAAAACGCCAGCCAAATGTGCTAAATGTTGTATTGTGATACAGTGCACCATTGCTCTACCAATAAACAAAACTAGTTGATAACAATCAAAGAAAATTTCAGGCCCAATCAACCTTGTCATACTGACCGATGGAAGATTTGTGACTATAACTGTCCTCCATTATGACCAATTCTCTACCTTCCCTCCAATACTGTTTATTCCTTGCTGTCATTCCATGGCCACATTTTGATGACTCAACTCAGTGGCTTTTATTCACAAGTGAAAAGAATTTGGGGCTGAAATTGTCCCATTGGCGGTAACGGGTTGAGGCAGAGGTGCCGACATTTGAGAAATTGCCCTCGTGCTTTATTGTGGCAGTGTACGCTACTGCCCCACCCATGTTTCCACCCCATCAGCCATGCGCTGACCCCTTACCAACTCGATTCCACCCCGCATGGGAAATAACCCGGCGGGAGCGGAGCGGCCGCCGATCGGTGCCCCCGACAGCTTTTCCCAGGCGGGAAGCTGCTAGTGGTTGGGCGGCACATCCGCCCTTAAATGGGAGGATGCACTGCCACGGCTGCCATTTTATTTTAATTGTCGGTTGACTCTGAAGTCGGCCTGACAATAGTGGTCACGCGTTCGGCCAGGTCGCCAACAGGCAACCTGCCACTCCCTCTTGGGTACTGGGCCGCTGACCCTGTCAAAACCTACTCTGGTGGCCAGTGGGCACCACTAAAGTTTATGCAGAGCTCGCAGCAACCCTCCCCTTTAACTGAAGGAGAGGGACGTTGCGATGCGTCAGTGCGATGCGGCATTTCCGTGTCGCGCTGACGTCATAAGCATCGCGCTGAAATGGTCAGCGGGCGCTCATGAATCCGCCCACAGTCCGTCCCGTTCCCCACCAACCTCCGCCCTGCCACAGCCCGACTTCACCGCCCCACCAGAAGAAACATTTTAAAAAGGGAAAAATCACTCCAGACAATTGGAAAATGTGAGTGCGCCCCATTTTGCTCGGAGGGTAATTTCAGCCCCTTTAAATTGAGAAAATAGAAAAACAAGCTTAGAATCAAGTGCTAGATAAAGAGAAAAAGTTCAAAAAAAGTTGCCAAGAAGAAAACTAAAGCAAACAACGTGCAATTGTGCAGATGTTGCTTGTGGATGGCTTTGCTTTACCAACAGTAAACAATCAGCACCTGATTTTATGGTGGCTGTAATGACACCTCCTAGGCAAGGTCATTTAATCATTGGCACCCATACATTTACAGAATTATCAGGGGCAGGACACGAGGTTATTAACCCATCAATAATTTGTACAGTAGTGTCATAAAACTTTATCAAGAAACTGACTGTAACATTGTGTCATCAAGAAAACATTTCCCTGCATTAAATTTCATCTGGCGCCCATCTGTCCAATCTACCAACCTAACAATATCCTCCTGACATCATTCACAGTCCTCTTCAAAGTTAATCATGCCTCGTAGATTTGCGTCAAATGCATATTTTGATATTGTGCTCCCTATACCCGGATCCAGATCATTTAGATATATGAATCAGAGCATTGTCCTAACACTGACGCTTGGGCAATATTACTTGTTACATTCTTCCAGTCTGAAACATATCCATCAATCACTGCAATCTGTTTTTGTACTCAGCTCATCTGCTGCTGAAACCCTCATCCATGTATTTGTTACCTCCAGACTTGACTATACCAACTCACCCTTGGCTGGCCTCCCCCGCTCTACCTTCCATAAACTTGAGGTCATCCAAAACTCTGCTGCCTGTATCCTAACTCGCACCAAGTCCCGTTCACCCATCACACTTGTGCTCCCTGATCTACATTGGCTCCCAGTTAAGCAATGCCTCAATTTTAAAATTCTCATCTTTGTTTCCAAATCCCTTCATGGGCTCGCCCCTCCCTATCTCTGTAACCTCCTACAGCGGCACAACTCTCCGAGATATCTGCACTCCTCGAATCCTGGTCTCTTGAACATTCCCGATTGTAATCGCTCCACCATTTGGTGGTCGTGCTATCAACTGACAAGGCCCTACGCTCCGGAATTCCCTCCCTAAACTTCTCTATCTCGCTTTCCTCCTTTAAAATGCTCCTTAAAACCAACCTCATCTGCCCAATATCTTCTTACGTGGCTTGGTGTCAAATTTTGTTTCATACCGCTCCAATGGAGCGCCTTGGGATGTTTTACTATGTTTAAGATGCTATATAAATACAAGTTATTGTTGTTGTTTTCCTATGCATGCTGCCATACTCCCTTTAAGAGAGTGCACCTTAATCTTAACAACAAGCCTCTTGTGTGGCACCTTATCAAACACCCTTTGAAAATCCATGTATATAATATCCACTATATTTCCTTTATAAATACAACCTGTTATTCCCTCAAAGAACTCTTAAAATTGTCAGACATAATTTGCCTTTTACAAATCCATGCCTTTAATTAGCCTATGTATTTCTAAGTGAGTATTAATTTTATCCCCTATGGTGGCCTGTAGAACCTTACCCACCAGCAATATTCGGCTGCCTGGTCTATAATTGTTTCTTTTATCACTTTCTGCCTTCTTTAGCAGAAGTAACTTTGGCACACCATCCATAGAGACAGTTATTTCCTCCCTGAATTCTCTCAGCATTGTAAGATACACATCATCAGGGCCCAGTGTCGATTACACTTTGAGTTCCACCAACTACTACTTCCTTACCCATAGTTACCCTATTTCATTTCTCTATTCCACTTCTACACTTTCATTTCCAGCATTATTTTATAAAATCACGGCAAAGTACTCTTTTAGTAGATCAGCAATGCCATCATTCTCCATGGGGTTTTCTTTCAGCTCTCTGATCGGCCCAAATTTTTCTTGCGCTATTCTTTCCTTTTTAATCTGTTTAAAGAATTATTTACTGTTTTCCTCGAAGTTCTCTGTGAATCTTTCTTCGGATGCTTTCTTAGCATTTCTAATCACTTTTTATACTCCACATGATTTTCTTTTGTCCTATTCGTCCTATATTTGCCATATGCTTCTTTTTAAATTTAATTTTATTTTCTCTAATTATTCATGGAACTGCAGCATTTGCTCTACCCTCTATAATGGAGCAGAACACTGCTGAGGACCAACACCAAGTTATCTAATTTTAGAAACACCAACTAAAATTAAAAAGTAAAAGATTTACATTTGTATATTGCTTTATCACATTTTGACATTCATTGTGTACAATGATTTCCCTTGAATTACTGTATAGGCAAACAAGGCAAACACTTTGGACAGAGCAGGAACCCATAAACAGCAATGAGATGAATCACCAGTATTGAGGAATGAATGTTGGCCAGGACAGAAATACACCTGATCTTCGTTTAAAAGTACCATGGGATCTAACATCCACTCAAATCAAAAAGAACAGGTAGATGGAGTTTGGTTTAATGTCTTATCCATAGGCCAACCCCTCCAACATTGAAGCAATTTCACAGTACTCCACAGGAATGGCGTATGAATCCAGTTTCAGAGGTGAGGGGATTACCAACTGAACTCAACTGACAAAAGGCTACTAAATAAGTTCACAACAATAGAAATTCAAGTTGAACTTGAAAATGGGTAAATAAAACACTGGCTGAAGGAAAGTCTATTGCTATGGCAGTAATACTAAAGTGGAGGCAGGGCAGTACTGAGCAAGTTACCTCACGGATCAATTGTAGGATTCCTACTGTTTCTAATTTACCATCAATCATTTAGATTAAGTTCACAACTGATATGGAGAGGGGGTGGTGGGGAGAGGCAGTTGGGTCAGAGGAAGCAGCCAGAGCATTATATAAGGAATCAGATTGAATCTGTAAATGGGCAGAACAGTGACAGATTAAATTTAATACAGATAAGATGCTGCATATTGGAAGAAAAATGGATAAGATACATATTCTACAAATGTTATAGGAATAGATAAACTTGAGGTTGAAAGTGATCGGGGATGTTAATCACGTCAAATAATGTTAAAGCAGCAAACATAGCAAATGTAATAATACTGCCCCCTCCACCCTCACCTCCAACAAGCACAAGGAGCTCATGGACTTCTTTCTTACTAAAATTGAGACCATCAGTTCAGCTGTCTCTGCTGCTTGCCTCCATTCCCCTAGCCCACCAAGTCAAGCTCCCCCCCATTCCCCTAGCCCACCAAGCCAAGCTCCCCCTACCCTAACCCTGAACTCGTATCTTTCTCTAGTTTCTCTCCTATCTCCCCTCATGCCCTCTCCGAACTTATCTTGTCCTTGAGATCCCATCTCCTGCTCCCTTGACCCTATTCTCACCAAACTGCTGACCACCCAACTTCAGTTCCTGGTTCCCATGCAAGCTAATAATGTTAACAGTTCCCTGTCCTCAGGAACTGTTACCTCTCTTTCAAATCTGCAGTCATCACTTCCCTTAAAAACCCACCCCCATCTCCAACCTCCCTTTTCTCTCCAAAGTCCTTGAACCTGTTGTTGCCTCCCAAATCCAATCACAGCACAGCACTGAAAAGACCCTTATCAAAGTCACAAATGACATCCTATGTGACTGTGGTAAACTATCGCATCCTCCTCCAACACCTCTGCTCCGTCATCCAGCTGGGTGGGACTGTCCTCGCCTGATTCCATTCTTACCTATCCTGTCGTAGTCAGAGAATCACCTGCAATGGTTTCTCTTCCTGATCCCACACCTTTACCTCTGGAGTCCCCCGGAAGCATCTATCCTTGGAACCCGCTCCAGTTTCTCATCTACATGCTACCCCTCGACACCAACAAAAACACGTCATCAGTTTCTACATGTACGCTGATGACACCCAGCTCTACCTCATCGCCACCACTTTCAACCCCTCCACTGCTTGATTTGTCAAGCTGCTTGTCCAACATCCAGGCCAAGATTAGCAGAAATTTCCTCCAGCTAAATATTGGGAAGACCAAAACCATTGTCTTCAGTCCCCGCCACAAACTCCGTTTCCTAGCCACTGATTCCTGACCACTTTCTAAGGCTAAACAAGACTGTTTCATAACCTTGGCATCCTATTTGACTCTGAGGTGCGCTTCCGACTACATATCCACACCATCACTAAGATCGCCTACTTCCATCTCTGTAACATCACTCATCTCTGCCCTTGCCTAAGCTCATCTGCTGCCAAAACCATCATCTAAGGCTTTTATTTCCTCTCGAGTTGACTATTCCAATGCTCTACTGGTCAGCCTCCCACCTTCCACCTGCTGTAAACTTCCATTCACCTATCACCCCTATGCTCGCTGAAACCCGGTCTGGCAACGTCTCGAATTTAAAATTCTCATCCTAGTTTTCAAATCCCTCCATGTCCTCACCCGCTCTACCTTTGTAATCTCCTCCAGCCTTACAACCCTCCCAAGATCTCCAATTCTGGCCTTTTGGGCATCACCAATTTTCATCGCTCCACCATTGGTGACCGTGCCTTCAGACATCTAGGCCCTAAGCTCTGGAATTCCCTCCCTAAACCTCTCCGCGTCTCTAGCTCTCTCTCCTCCTTTAGATGCTCCTTAAAACCTACCATTTTTGACCATGTTTTTGGTCACCTCTCCTAATATCTCTTTATGTGGCTCATTGTCAAGTTTTGCACAATATCGCTCCTGTGAAGTGCCTTGGGACATTTTTCTACTTTAAATGCAAGTTGTTGTTGTTGAACGATATCATCAGACCAATAGAATATGTGCAGATTTCCTGCGCCTGGGCGTAATGGCTCATCTGAGCACATCATATGGAAGAAAATCAAGGGGCAGCTGGTGCATGACTGTAAGAGAGTCCGTTCAATTTTCAATCCATACTTGATTATGACACTGAGGTACTCAAAGAGAAAAGGTGTTCCATTCATTTCCCAGCCCTTTCATCACCTTGAAATAGAAACATAGATAAATTGTACCTGGCTTCAGAGGAGTGAAAATAAAACTTGTTCTGTTCTTTGATGTGCAACATCCGTGTGCCTTTAGCTACAATTGGATGCATAATGCCATAATTCTGAGGGTTGGACATAAAGCAAGCATCACTGTCCTCACTGTAGCAGTTCTTCATGAACCCAGAAAATGTGACATCTAAAAAAAAATGAAACGTAATCTTAAAAAATTTAAAATGAAAGATTCTTACTCATTAATAGCTAAAAAATTCTAATATATTCATATTTTTTGATGTGTACAACTCACAGTATGAATCTCTCACCATTTTCACCATAGTTTCTGAATTTAGGTTGAATGACAAACCTTATTTTTCATATTGGACTGTAAGCTGGTTGGGGCATCTTAATTATTGGACTGGGCACATTAAATAGATCAGGCTGAAGAACAGCACATATGTGGCTCAGTTGCAGATGAAACCCATAGAACGTTCTACATCTACATTAAATCAAAAATCTTCAGTATAGTGTACGCTTCCTGGAGCCAAAAAGCCTTTGACCTTTCAATGCACTTCCACTGGAACTCCAGCAGGAGTATGGTGGAAGAGTAAGGACCCAGATACGCTTGGTTACAGTCAACCAAATAACATTAGTGGAACCACCTGGAAATCCAGGCCAAGGCTCATCGCTTGGACCCAAAGGTACAGGTAGTAATTCTTTTCAATGAATTGGAGGGGGCTATGTATATCTTCTTTCCAGGGGGACTCCAGCACTTTTACAGTGAACTGCAACCACTTCCCTCAATTTGGAAACATAAAGAACTCCCCGTGACCCATCAAACTTGGCAGGGTCAGCAACAGAGGTCGCAGACAGGCACAGCCCACAGATATTCAGCTTTTCAATTTTAAAAAGTTATTGAAGTGAAATTTAAACTGAACATTTTTAGTTACATTAAAAAAATTATAAGCTGTGTATATGAGTGAGAGAAAATATGACAGTTGGTAATTATTACACACATTGTTGATACTGGTTTCAAATTATAAATACTCTATAAACTTCAGAAAGCCGATTGTGCCGAGAAAGACAAAAGCACAACAGTGGGGCTAATTTTAACTTTTATCGTCAGGTGAAAAACAGGTGATGGCGAATTGGCAGCCCATTTTACACCTCACCCAATTTTCAGTGCCTAGATTTTGATCCTTCATTTGCAACAATACCTCTGCAACTGTTGATATGCTCAATCATTCCCCCACTTTTGTGGCCTTTGTCCCCAGCAATACCTCCACTGTCTCCCATCCAAATCATTCCCCATGGCATGGCACCCATCTTCACTCGCTCAAGTCCAAGGAGCATAGATTTCAGCATATCTAGTGCACAAGTGGTATAGCCATCAATCGGCAGATCTATCATGACCATATTACAAACAATTCCCTGTTTGCATGCCTCCAATCAAGTTTTCACCCCTCCAACAGCATCTCAACTAGCCTAACCAAAGTCATGAATGGCTCTCTGTGATTATGACCATGATCCATCCCTCCTCATTTTTCTTGACCTCTCTGCAGTTTTTGATACCATACCATCCTCCTCCAATGCCTCAATATGTTGTCCAGCTCACTAGGACTGTCCTCACTTGATTCACTCTCACCTATCCAGTCGTAGCCTAAGTATCTCAACTAATGGCTTCTCTACCCACACTGTCATGTCAGTATTTCGCAAATATCCACCTTTAGCCCCTCCTCTTCCTTATCTATATATTGGCCCCCGACTACATCATCCACAGATATGAGATGAACTGGCACATGAAAGCTGATGACACCCACCTCTACCTCTCACAACCCCTCCACCAATGCTTCATCCAATTGTGAGTAGGCCACAATTTACTTTTAAAATATCAAAGCCGTTGTCTTTGGTCCCCACCAGAAACTCTATCCTATTCCCAACCACTGTCTTAGGCAGAACCAGACTGTTTGTAACCTCAGTATCCTATATCCTCTGCATCACAATCATGAACTACTTTCAACTTTATACCATTGCCCGTCACTGCACCTGCTTCAGTTTATCTGTTAATTTGCAGGAATGGCTCTTGCACCATTATAGCAGGTGTCCTCAAAGGATCTATCCTTGACCCCCCCCCCATTTCTCAGCTACGTGCTGCCCCTCGGCGACATCATCTGAAAACACAGCATCAGTTTTCACATGTACGCTGACGACACCCAGCTCCACCTTACCACCACCTTTCTCGACCCCTCCACAGTCCCTAAATAGTCACGTGATGAGTAGAAATTTCCTCCAACTAAATATTAGGAAGATCGAAGCTGTTGTCTTCGGTCCCTGCCACAAACTCCGGTCCCTAGTCACCGACCCCATCCCTCTCTCTGGCAACTGCCTGAGGCTGAACCAGACCGTTTACAACCTTGGTGTTGTATTTGACCCCAAGATGAGCTTCTGAACACATATCCGCGCCATCACTAAGAAAGCCTATTTTCACCTTCGGAACATTTCCTGATTGCACTCCTGCCTCAGGTCATCTGCTGCTGAAACCCTCATCCATGACTTTGTTACCTCTAGACTTGACTATTCCAATGCATTCCTGGCCCGTCTCCCATATTCCATCCTCCCTAAACTTGAGGTCATCCAAAACTCTGCTACCCCTGTCCTAACTCGCACCAAGTCCCATTCACCCATCACCCCTGTGCTCACTGACCTACATTGACTCCCGATTAAGCAACGCCTCAATTTAAAAATTCTCATCCTTGCTTTCAAATCCCTCCATGGCCTCGTCCCATGGCCCTGTGTCTCAATGCGAGGAGTATTCATAATAAGGTGGATGAATTAACTGCGCAGATAGCTTTTAACAGATATGATGTAATTGGGATTACGGAGACATGGCTCCAGGGTGACCAAGGCTGGGAACACACCATCCAGAGTTATTCAATATTCAGGAAGGATAGACAGAAAGGAAAAGGAGGTGGGGTAGCAAAGCTGGTTAAAGAGGAGATTAAGGAATAGTATGGAAGGACATTAGCTTGGTTGATGTGGAATCCGTATGGGTACAACTGCGGAATACCAAAGGGCAGAAAACGCTAGTGGGAGTTGTGTACAGATCACCAAACAGTAGTAGTGAGGTTAGGGATGGCATTAAACAGGAAATTAGGGATGCGTGCAATAAAGGTACAGCAGTTATCATGGGTGACTTTAATCTACATATAGATTGGGCTAACCAAACTGGTAGCAATACGGCGGAGGAGGATTTCCTGGAGTGTATAAGGGATGGTTTTCTAGACCAATCTGTCGAGGAACCAATTAGAGAGCTGGCCATCCTAGACTGGGTGATGTGTAACGAGAAAGGAATAATTAGCAATCTTGTTGTGCGAGGCCTCTTGGGGAAGAGTGACCATAATATGGTAGAATTCTTCATTAAGATGGAAAGTGACACAGTTAATTCAGAGACGAGGGTCCTGAACTTAAAGAAAGGTAACTTCGATGATATGAGACGTGAATTGGCTAGGATAGACTGGCAAATGATACTTAAAGGGCTGACAGTGGATAGGCAATGGCAGACATTTAAAAATCACATGGATGAACTTCAACAATTGTACATCCCTGTCTGGCATAAAAATAAAACAGGGAAGGTGGCTCAACCGTAGCTAACAAAGGAAATTAAATCCAAGGAAGAGGCATATAAAATGGCCAGAAAAAGCAACAAACCAAAGGACTGGGAGAAATTTAGAATTCAGCAGAGGAGGACAAAGAGTTTAATTAGGAGGGGGAAAATAGAGTATGAGAGTAAGTTTGCAAGGAACATAAAAACTGACTGCAAATTCTTCTAGAGATATGTGAAGAGAAAAAGATTAGTGAAGACAAATGTAGGTCCCTTGCAGTCAGAATCAGGTGAATTTATAATGGGAACAAAGAAATGGTAGACCAATTGAACAAATACTTTGGTTCTGTCTTCACGAAGGAAGACACAAATAAACTTCGGGAAATACTAGGGGACCGAGGGTCTAGTGAGAAGGAGGAACTGAAGGAAATCCTTATTAGTCAACAAATTGTTTTCGGGAAATTGATGAGATTGAAGGCCGATAAATCCCCAGGGCCCGATAGTCTGCATCCCAGAGTACTTAAGGAAGTGGTCCTAGAAATAGTGGATGCATTGGTGGGCATTTTCCAACATTCTATAGACTCTAGAGCAGTTCCTATGGATTGGAAGGTAGCTAATGTAAGCCCACTCTTTTAAAAAAGGAGGGAGAGAGAAAACAGGGAATTATCGACCGGTTAGCCTGAAATCAGTGGCGGAAAATGTTGGAATCAATTATTAAAGATGTAATAGCAGTGCATTTGGAAAGCAGTGACAGGATCGGTCCAAGTCAGCATAGATTTATGAAAGGGAAATCATACTTGACAAATCTTCTAGAATTTTTTGAGGGTGTAACTAGTAGAGTGGACAAGGGAGAACCAGTGGATGTGGTGCATTTGGACTTTCTAAGGTATTTCACAAGGTCCGACACAAGAGATTAGTGTGCAAAACTAAAGCACATGGTATTGGGAGTAATGTATTGACGTGGATAGAGAACTGGTTGGCAAAGGAAGCAAAGAGTCGGAATAAACAGGTCCTTTTCAGAATGGCAGGCAGTGACTAGTCGGGTGCCGCAAGGTTCAGTGCTGGGACCCCAGCTATTTACAATATACATTAATGATTTAGATGAAGGAATTGAACGTAATATCTCCAAGTTTGCAGGTGACACTAAGCTGGGTGGCAGTGTGAGCTGTGAGGAGGGTGCTAAGAGGCTGCAGGGTGACTTGAATAGGTTGGGTGAGTGGGCAAATGCATGGCAGATGCAGTATAATGTGAATAAATATGAGGTTATCCACTTTGGTGGCAAAAACAGGAAGGCAGAATATTATCTGAATGGTGACAGATTAAGAAAAGGGGAGGTGCAACGAGACCTGGGTGTTATGGTACATCAGTCATTGAAAGTTGGCATGCAGGTACAGCAGGCGGTGAAGAAGGCAAATGGCACGTTGGCCTTCATAGCGAGAGGGTTTGAGTATAGGATTAGGGAGGTCTTACTGCAGTTGTACAGGGCATTGGTGAGGCCACACCTTGAATATTGTGTACAGTTTTGGTCTCCTAATCTGAGGAAGGACATTCTTGCTATTGAGGGAGTGCAGCGAAGTTTCGCCAGACTGATTCCGGGATGGTATGACTGACATATGAAGAAAGACTGGATCGACTCGGCTTATATTCACTGGAATTTAGAAGTATGAGAGGGGACCTCATAGAAACATATAAAATTCTGATGCGATTGGACAGGTTAGATGCAGGAAGAATGTTCCCGATGTTGGGGAAGTCCAGAACCAGGGGTCACAGTCTAAAGATAAGGGGTAAGCCATTTAGGACCGAGATGAGGGGAAACTTCTTCACTCAGTAAATTGTGAACCTGTGGATTTCTCTGCCACAGGAAGTTGTTGAGGTCAGTTCATTAGATATATTCAAAAGGGAGTTAGATGTGGCCCTTATGGCTAAAGGGATCAAGGGGTATGGAGAGAAAGCAGGAATGGGGAACTGAAGTTGTATGTTCAGCCATGATCATATTGAATGGTAGTGCAGCGCGAAGGACCGAATGGCCTAATCCTGCACTTATTTTCCATGTTCCTATGTTTCTATCTCTGCAACGTCCTCCAGCCCCACAATCCTCTAAGATATCTGCTCTCCTCTAATTCTGGCCTCCTATGCATCTCCGATTTTAATCGCTCCCCACTGGCAGCTGCACCTTCAGCTGCCAAGGCCCTAAGCTCTGGAATTCCCTCCATTAATCTCTCCACCTCAACACCTCTCTTTCCTCCTTTAAGATGCTCCTTATAACCTACCTCTTCCAATAAGCTTTTGGTCTTCTACCCTAATATCTCATGTGGTTCGGTGTCAAATTTTGTTTGATAATGCTACTGTGAAGCGCCTTGGGACGTTTTACTACATTAAAGGCGCTATAGAAGTACAAGTTGTTACTGTTGTTGAAGGTTTCAGATTAAGTCCTCCTGGCATAGAGTTTCGCGCACATGGAATGCATATCAGGAATTCAAGCACCGTACCCAGACCCGCAACCCACTCCCACAAATATGCATCCCTTGAAAGCCATGAGGATGCACGCCCAAATTACTGATCCGCACTTAATCTGGTGTCAGAGAGCTCAAGATCCAAATTTACCTCGGTGATTCTACAGCTAACATTATAACAACAACAGTGGGGATCTGAACCGCACAACTGATAGATAGCTCTGAAAGATTGGCTCTCACCAAAAGAATAATTGAAAGTGCCCACCTTCCAGTTTTGTGATGCCATGAACTGCTGAATAGCTTGCTATTTGATGCCATGGCCTATTTGGACCTTCACCTGATTTTGAAGTGAATGCTGGCCACAAAATCCCAATACGACCTTGAGATGGAGTCCTGGGAGCATGGACATTATAAGCAAGGTCACTCGTCAAAGTAGGTTTGATACGGTCTTTAAAGCAATCAAAGATTGAGCTGGTGCCAATGATCACAGACTTCTGTATCTCTATATACTTCTTCACACACTTATATTTCTGAGCTGATGCTTCATAAACCATTGGGAGGAGTCCAACCCCATTATCAACAAGTGTCACATTGCTAACGAGGACACTACTTTGAATATGAAGAAAAATACCATAATCAAAGTTCTTATAAGCCAGGAAGCCACTGATTTTAGTGCAGCATTGAAATCCATCACCCGTTTTTAGATGAACGCCATGGAGGTTTGAATGGGCCATATTACCAGACCAGGGTGGTTCTTGTTGAAAACATTGTTGACCATTAATATAGTAACCTAAACTTTTAGACCCAACCACTGCATTATTTAGAAGTTTAACATTGTCCGCCAGGTTCACTTTGATGCCAGCAACCCATTCTGCTCCATTGTCTGGCTGTCTGGTCAGCGCAATGAGGTTCCTTAGTAGAGTGTGGTTCTGACCTTCCAGATCCAGGCCATGGCCCTCGGTGTCATATATCACATTGTCACATAACAGAATACCACTGTTCGCTGCTGAGTGAACACCACAACCACAAATGTGATGAATGCTGCAGGATATCATTTCTGATCCAGGGCTGATGTTACTGAACTCTACTGCTGAATGTCCTCATTTCCCAATCCGTACAAAGTCCACATTTGAAACTTGGAGAATGCCTGTTAGACAAAACACATAGCCGGTAATTGGTGATATGGAAGAAAAAGTGCAGAAATAGGTTCACGGTAGAAAAATAAATTACAAAGAAAATGAATGAAATTTAAAATTAAGAAAAAATATTAGCCTGAAAATTGCGGCCTCTCCGGAGCTACCATTTCTATGAATGAGAATACTACATTGTGATTGGTGGTCCAGACCCACATGATCCCAGGATAAGCATACGATCCTGGAAGACATATCATTACTATCAATGGGAATACCTCTAAAATCAAATAAAACACAAACATATATGAAAAAAACATTTCACTTTTTAACAATTAATAGAAATTGCATTAAATTAAATGTTTTAGAGAAAATAATTATTTCTGTGAATTAAAAAAAAATGCTTTAATAGTGTTCAAAATAAATGTACCTTCATAGACAGGCAGTTTTTAATATAAATATATGTAATAACATTTATTTTTTCTATGTTTTAAAACTCTTATGCTGGTAAAAGTATGCTGGACTGTGCAACTAGGTCTCGGAGCGCAAGTCTACATTCCTCCGGGATCACCGGCTCTTTTCGTTAAAAAGACTTGGGTCAGAGGTGGTCAACACCATAGCAAGTAGAGATCAGCAACTTACCTCAGCAAAGCAAAGAAAATCAGAGGAGGGGGCTTAATTGAACTACCTTTGCATACCTCCTCGCAGCACATGGCTGTTGGGACATGCAGCCCAGGAGGGATTCGTAAGAGGGAAAAAGCAGCAGCAAAGCAAAATTAGCATATTAGCTAAAAAAAATCAACATGAAAAGTAGCATAAAGAAGGACTTTTAAACATGCACTGTACCATGGAATGGAAGACTGCATGTGGCATTCCCAGAAGTTGAGATCTTGATATCAGCTGATTTTCAGAAAATGCCATGTAGGAGCCAACCAATCCCCTCCCCTGCCCTGAAGATAACAACATGTGAGGAAGGGTCTTTCTACATTGCTTTTGGGTAGCTAAAGAATGGTATTGTATACTGAAAATGGTAGACTTCAATAGAGAAAAAAGTCCATGAGTGGAAAACCTAACAAATTAATGATTAGAAAGAGAAAGGGCCCGAAATTCAGTACCGCTGGAAAGTTGGTGCTCCCCCCACCTTTTTGGGCCATTAGCGCCAAAACATTTTATGGTTGGGCCACCCCAAATTCAGCTGCAAAAGTGAAAAAATGGGTTCCAGTGCTAATGAACCCTGCCAAAGTGGATTTTTCAGCGGTGTGGCTGTCTTAATTTGAGCATTATGACCACTGAAGAATTCAGCATGCAGGTAAGGGATTCCAATGAGCCAGCTGCTCCATGACCTGGTTAAAGGCCAGGGTTTGCAGCAAGGCCCTGAGGGGGGAAGGAGTTTGGAAGGAGGGCTGGTGTAAGAGGCAAGGAGAGCCAACAGGTTCTCTGATATGGAGCTGGAAACACTGATGGACAGGGTGGAGGACAGAAGGAAAATACTGTTTCCTGACGTGGGAGACCTGGCAGACCGCCAGTACATAATGCATGGAGCGAGATTGCAGGGGAGGTGTCAGGCACCTCCATATATGTGAGATCACACCCTCTCAGGAGGGTGCTGGCCAGTCTGCACCCGGCCCTTCCAGGCCCAGAGGTGTTCCAGGGAATCCTAGAAGGACAGCTGGAGGTCCAAGACAACAACCACAGCAGCCTTCCCGGACCCATGATGCAGCCACAGGGATGACAGTTAGGCATAGTGTTAGGGTAGTCACGCATAACAGGTGTTATACTGAAATCACAGGGGTGAAAAATGATTACAGTATTATTATATTGTTCTTTATGTTCTGTTTTTGCAGTGATTTGGATAATTGGATGAATCTTTATTTTCGGCATATATATCTGGCCAGGTGTTTCATTTGGGAGTGGGCAATTCTGCGTTAAGGCACTCATTGCAATGGCCATTGAACGAGGGAGCTGAAGGGTCATTTGTGGATGGGATTATCTGAAGCGAGTAGCTATGAGACGCAGTTGCACCTCCCTTGCAAGGTTGCAATGGAGACGATGCCTCCGAGCTCTGGGGCAACGGGGATCCACCTCCTCCTCTTCCTGTGCTTCCTCCTCCTCCTCAGATGGTAATGCTGGCTCGACCTCCAGCGGCTGTTCACTCATGATGGCCAGATTGTGCAGCATGCAGCAGATTATGGAGACCTGTTGAGGAGAGTACTGCAAAGTGCCACCAGAGCGGTCCAGGAACCGGAACCTCTGCTTAAGGATGCCTATGCACTGCTCGATGATGCACCTGGTAGCACAATGAACGTCATTGTATGTATGCTCTGGCGTTGTCCTGGGGTTCCGCAGTGGAATGAGCAGCCAAGTGTACAGGGGATATCCCTTGTCCCCAAGCAGCCAACCACAATCCTGATTTGGGCCTATGAAGAGGGCGGGCACACTGGTCGAGTGCAGAATGAACAAATCATGACTGCTACCTGGGTACCTCACATCAACTGCCAGGATCCAACGCTGGTGGTCACACACGAGCTGCACATTCAGCGAGTGGAAGCATTTGTGATCCCGGGGTGATAAGGTGGTGCCCTCAGCCCAACGTGTGTGCAGTCAATGGCACCCTGCACCCTCGGGAAGCCTGCTATTCGGGCAAATCTGGCCTGCTGCTCCACCTGTTTGTCCCTTGTCATCGGAAAGGAGATGTACTACACCCTTCTCCTGTAGAGTGCATCGGTCACCTGCCGGATTCATCCATGTGCTGAGAATTGTGAGATGTTGCCAATGTCTGCAGTGGCAGATTAGAAAGACCCCGTGGCATAAAAATTCATGGTGGTGACCTTGGTCTCCATGGTGAGGGCGGTTCTGAGCCTTGTTTGAGACTGCAGATCTTCTCGCAGGACAGTGCAGAGCTCCCTCAGTACTTCTGCCTGAAATCGTAGATTTCGCAGGCATTGCTCATCACTGAACTGGAGGAAGGAGAACGGAGGTCTGTAGACCCTTTGAGGGTAGGGCCTCCTTCCCCCACGTCTGCGTTGGCCACCCCCGCTGACAGCTGCCTGCTGGCCATTTCCCTGGTCCTCTATTGGTCACCTCCCCCGCAAAGTCTTATTGGGATCACAGGTTAAGTCTCTCTGGTGATTTACGCTCCCTTGTAGAGCGCCTGAGTTGGGGCTCCGGTTGTTGGGCACTGGCCTGAGTGTCTGCTGTTTGCGCTGCCTCAGGCCTGTCCGGACTACCCACAGTGACTGGGCTCTCCTCCACTTGGTTCCGGTGTTCGGTCACCTGTGGTGGAGTAAACTCTACATCGTGTTCTTCCTCTGCTTCTTCTATGGGGTTGCTGAACCTCCTTTTTGTTTGATCCACGTGTTTGCGGCAGATTTGTCCATTGGTAAGTTTAACTACCAAAACCCTATTCCCCTCTTTGGCAATCACAGTGCCCGCAAGTCATTTGGGCCCTGCAGTGGAATTAAGGAAAAAAACAGGGTCATTGACATCAATACATCGCGCCCTCGCATTCCTGTCATGGTAGTCATATTGCGACTGACGCCTGCTCTCAAAAATTTCTTTCATAGTAGGGTGCATAAGGGATAACCTGGTTTTGAACGTCCTTTTCATTAGTAGCTCTGCGGGTGGAACCCCTGAGAGCGAGTGTGGTCGAGATCTATTGGCCAACAGGAGCCATGATAAGTGGCTTTGTCGGGAACCCCCTTAGATTCTGAGCATCCTCTGTTTGATTATCTGCACTGCTCATTCTGCCTGGCCGTTTGAGGCCGACTTGAACGGTGCCTTTCTGACATGGTTGATTCCATTGCCTGCCATGAAGTCCTGGAATTCAGTGCTTGTGAAGCACGGGCCATTGTCGCTGACCAAGACATCCGGTAGACCATGGGCGGCGAACATTGCCCGTAGACTTTCTACCATGGCAGAGAATGTGCTTGAATTTAAAATGGCACACTCAATCCATTTAGAGTAGGCGTCTACTACAACCAAAAACATTTTTCCCATGAAAGGACTTGCGTAGTCCACATGGATGCGTGACCATGGCTTGACGGGCCAGGACCAGGGGTTAAGGGGGGCTTCTTTGGGTGCATTGCCCAGCTGAGCACACGTGTTGCACCTGCGAACACAAAGTTCCAGGTCTGCATCTATCCCTGACCACCAAACGTGTGACCTGGCAATTGCCTTCATCATGACAATGCCCAGGTGCTCATTGTGAAGTTCTCTGATAAACACCTCTCTGCCCATCTGGGGCATGACTACTCAGTTTCCCCACAGTAGGCAATCGGCCTGAATCGAGAGTTCATCCTTGCGCCTATGGTTTAAATTCCTCAGGGCATGCCCCATATGTGGCTGCCCAGTCCCCATTCAGGACACATTTCTTAACTAAAGACAGTAGTGGGTCCTTATTTATCCAGACTTTAATCTGACGGGCTGTCACAGGTGAGCCTTCGCTTTCGAAAGCTTCAACAGCCATGACCATCTCAGCATCATGCTCAGTTGCCCCCTCAGTGGTGCCTAGTGGGAGCCTGCTGAGTGTATCGGCGCAGTTTTCAGTGCCCGGTTTGTGCCGAATTGTGTAGTCATAGGCAGCTAACGTGAGTGCCCACCTCTGTGTGCGGGCCGATGCATTCGCATTTATGGCCTTGTTGTCAGCCAAAAGGGACGTTAGGGGTTTGTGATCTGTCTCCCGCTCAAATTTCCTGCCAAACAGGTACTGGTACATTTTTTTTTTACTGCATATACACATGCTAGCGCTTCCTTTTCTACCATCCCATAGCCCCTTTCTGCCTGGGACAGACTTCTGGAGGCATAAGCTACCGGCTGTAACTGACCATTGGCATTCACATGCTGCAACACATACCACGTAGGAGCACGTGTAGCGGCTCTAACAACGTGCTCAATTTGGGAAGAAAGTTACCAAAATAGTTCAGGAGCCCCAGGAATGAACGCAGCTCCGTCGTGTTACAGGGTCTGGGTGCTCTCTGGATCACTTCCGATTTGGACATAGTAGGTCTGATCCCATCTGCTGTTACCCTCCTCCCCAGGAATTCTACCTCTGGAGCTAAGAAGATGCACTTCGCCTTTTTCAGTCGCAGCCCTGCCCAGTCCAGTCTGCGTAGCACCTCTTCCAGGTTGTGGAGGTGTTCTTCAGTATTGCAACCCGTGATGAGGATGTCGTCTTGAAAAACCACCGTCCTTGGAATCGACTTGAGGAGGCTTTCCATATTTCGCTGAATGATCGCGGTGGCCGAACGAATCCCGAACAGACATCTGTTATACTCAAACAACCCCTTATGTGTCGTGATGGTGGTCAGCTTCTTCGACTCACTCGCCAGCTCCTGGGTCATGTAAGCTGAGGTCAGGTCCAATTTTGAAAAAAGTTTGCCACCGGACAGTGTTGCAAAGAGGTCCTCCGCTCTCGGTAGCGGGTATTGGTCTTAGAGTGACACCCGATTGATGGTGATCTTGTAATCGGCACATATCCTGACCGACCCAGCCGCCTTGAGCACCGGCACGATCGGGTTCGCTCAGTCACTGAATTCGACTGGCGAGATGATGCCTTCCCTCAGCAGGCGGTCCAATTCGCCTTCTATCTTTTCCCGCATCACATACGGCACCGCTCTGGCCTTGTGGTGTACCGACCTGGCGTCCGGGTTTATGTGGATCACTACCTTGGCCTCCATGAAGGTGCCGATGCCGGGTTAAAATAATGAGTCAAATTTGTCCAGGACCTGTGAGCATGATACTCGCTCCACAGAAGAAATTGCATTGACATCGCCCCATTTTCAGTTCATGACAGCAAGCCAACTCCTCCCCGGTAGTGCGGGACTGTCCCCCGGGACAATCCAGAGTGGCAACTCCAAAGTCCGAATCTTTTTGGGTCACGACTACTGTGGCGCTGCCTAGCACCAGAATCATCGCCTTTGAATATGTCCGTAGCTGTACGTCAATCGGCAATGGACACCCACAACCTTTCGAACTGTTTGATACTCATCAGGGACCGGCTGACCCCCATGTCTAGCTCCATTAAAACTGGGATGCCATTGAGGAGCACTTTCATCATTATCGGTGGCGTCCTGGTATATGAACTGTACATGTGCTCCACATGAACTCGCTGAACTTCAGCTTCCAGCGATTTCCCCCAGTATTCATTTGGCCTGGTAGGGCTTACATCGGGCCCGTCCTCCTCATACATCAACCTGGCTGCAGGCTTCCTGCACATATGCACCAAGTGACCGCTGACGTTGCAGTTTCTGCAGGTATATTGCTGATACCTACAAGCTCTGGCTGGGTGTTTGCCTCCACACCTCCAGCAGGAGCTGGAGGCCCCATTGTTGGAAACAAAAGATCCATTACCAGTCGATCATCTCTGACTGTCTCTGTGACTGTCCTTAAGCGCACCATTAACAGGTGTTGATGGCCCCAATACTGGCCGCATTGTCCATTGCGATGGCATGAATCGCCGTTCAGCTAGCCACTGTCTCTGTTGAATTCCCCCTTTGGGTTCGACTACATGCTGGAGCATGTCCGATTGCCCTTTTCTGCCTAGAGAACTGTGTGCCGCATTAACAATGTTGACTCCCTGGTCGTTTGCCGCATTTGAGCCAAGATTTTTGTCATACATCATTCTGGTCTCTTCCTCCCCTGAGATAAATGTCTGGGCTATCAGAGCCGCCGCTTCCAAGGTCAAGTCTTTGGTCTCAATCAGTTTCATGAAAAGCCCAGCGTGCCCAATGCCCTCAATAAAAAAGTCTCGCAGCATCTCCGCTCTGCACACATCTGGGAACTTAGATAGGCTCGCCAGTCGCCGGAGATCTGCCACGAAGTCTAGAACGCTTTGCCCTTCTCGCCACCGGTGCGTGTAAAACTGATGTCTCGCCATGTGCATCCTGCTCGCTGGTTTACGGTGTTCCTCGATCAATTTACTGAGCTCTTTGAACGTCTTCTCCGCCGGCTTCTCTGGCGCTAGAAGGTCCTTCATCAGGAAGTACGTTCTGGATTCACAAACCGTCAGGAGATGAGCCCTACGTTTGTCGGCTGAATCCTGTCCCAACCATTTCTTAGTGACAAAACTTTGCTGTAGTCTCTCAATAGTCGTCCCAATCATCACCAACACAGTACTTCTCTTCTGTGCTGCTAGTGGCCATGCTCGCGTGGTTTAAATCCCAGTTTCTCGTCGCCAATGATATGTCCTTACTATACAGTATAAATGCACACAAGGCCCATACTTGAGAGAATGTCACTCTGTGACCAGTTACCTTTATTACCAAGACCTCAAGTGATGAAGGTGGGTGGAGCTTCCCCTTTTCTACCTGAAAGTCCAGGTTAGGAGTGTCTGCCACAAGTTCTTGTGGTCAATGTGGTCAATGTTCTCAAGGTGTATAACTTAGGTCAGCTTATACATGGGTTACAATGATAGTTGAATACATGACATCTTTCTCATTCTCGGGCTCCTGTGGAGGTTCGTGCTGGAAAGCTCCTCTCCCAGTATTTGCAGGAGGTGGTGCGGGGACAGTGTCTCTCACCCTACTCCTGATGCCATCTCCCTCCTGGCCACTCTCTCTACCTGCAGGTCTGTGTACATCTGCATGCCCTTTTCTCTGTTGTGCAGCCATGGCTGCTGTCTCCCTTACCCGCAGCTTTTCTGCACAATGCTGATGGTGACGCCTTCTTCTGCATGCCGCCCGACTTCTGACCAGGTGTACCAGGTGTCACCCTCCCAACACTCCTCCCATCCTCAGGGTGATCCCTGCCAAGAAGGTCTTTGCAGCCCACAATGAGGCCTATAGGCCACCACTAACACTCAGACCTGAAAGTTGCACAAAAGTCTGTGAAAACTTCTGAGCAGCACTCAGCAGGTTTAATGGAGCCAAAACAATTACAAACTATTTAGCACAAGAACCGGACCTGATCGTAGCAAACCTCCAGCGATGACACGTTTGTGCACCGACTGGAAAACCTCGTGGGGGCACTGCCGGGAAAAATCCTATCTTTTTAATCGCTGAATTTTGTTGTAGTAGCCGTTTTTCAGCAGCCCGCATGCTGCTGAGGTCACCGCGCCGTTTCCGGCAGGAAATGCACACCACTCAAATCCCGCCACCCTCCCACCCTCCCACCCTCCCACCCCCCGCCCCCCTGCCACGAGCTGAATATGGCTCAGGGAGGGAAAAACACCCGACCGTCGCAGCCAATCGATTTGTCGATCGGCCACCAAACGGCCCTTCGGGGAAGGTGAATTTCGGCCCCAAAAACTATAAAAGGAAGCCCATGAAAAAGTCTGAAGGAAAGGAAAGTTCATACAAATTTTGACTCGACTACGACTGACTGGATGAAATACAAACAGGAACAATTGAATTGGTGGGGCAGGGAGGGTGAAGACACATGGCACCAATAGCTTCCTTCTCTGAAATCCACTAGCTCCATTAGAATGACCTTATTCCACTGCAATTTTAAATGATTTTTCCTTCATAAGTAGGCTGCCACATACTATCGCAGGATAGCGCAGATGAATATGTGGCTTGAGCAGTGGTGCAGCAGGGAGGGATTCAAATTCCTGGGGCATTGGAACCGGTTCTGGGGGAGGTGGGACCAGTACAAACGACGGTCTGCACCTGGGCAGGACCGGAACCAATGTCCTAGGGGGAGTGTTTGCTAGTGCTGTTGGGGAGGAGTTAAACTAATATGGCAGGGGGATGGGAACCAATGCAGGGAGACAGAGGGAAACAAAAAGGAGGCAAAAGCAAAAAACAGAAAGGAGATGAGGAAAAGTGGAGGGAAGAGAAACCCAAGGCAAAGAACAAAAAGGGCCACTGTACAGCAAAATTCTAAAAGGACAAAGGGTGTTAAAAAAACAAGCCTGAAGACTTTGTGTCTTAATGCAAGGAGTATCCGCAATAAGGTGGATGAATTAACTGTGCAAATAGATGTTAACAAATATGATGTGATTGGGATTACGGAGACGTGGCTCCAGGATGGTCAGGGCTGGGAACTCAACATCCAGGGGTATTCAACATTCAGGAAAGATAGAATAAAAGGAAAAGGAGGTGGGGTAGCATTGCTGGTTAAGGAGGAAATTAAGGCAATAGTTCGGAAGGACATTAGCTTGGATGATGTGGAATCTATATGGGTAGAGCTGCAGAATACCAAAGGGCAAAAAACGTTAGTGGGAGTTGTGTACAGACCTCCAAACAGTAGTAGTGATGTTGGGGAGGGCATCAAACATGAAATTAGGGGTGCGTGCAGTAAAGGTGCAGCAGTTATAATGGGTGACTTTAATATGCACATAGATTGGGCTAACCAAACTGGAAGCAATACGCTGGAGGAGGATTTCCTGGAGTGCATAAGGGATGTTTTTTTAGACCAATATGTCGAGGAACCAACTAGGGGGGAGGCCATCTTAGACTGGGTGTTATGTAATGAGAGAGGATTAATTAGCAATCTCGTTGTGCAAAGCCCCTTGGGGAAGAGTGACCATAATATGGTGGAATTCTGCATTAGGATGGAGAATGAAACAGTTAATTCAGAGACCATGGTCCAGAACTTAAAGAAGGGTAACTTTGAAGGTATGAGGCGTGAATTGGCTATGATAGATTGGCGAATGATACTGAAGGGGTTGACTGTGGATGGGCAATGGCAGACATTTAGAGACCGCATAGATGAACTACAACAATTGTACATTCCTGTCTGGCGTAAAAATAAAAAAGGGAAGGTGGCTCAACCATGGCTATCAAGGGAAATCAGGGATAGTATTAAAGCCAAGGAAGTGGCATACAAATTGGCCAGAAATAGCAGCGAACCCGGGGACTGGGAGAAATTTAGAACTCAGCAGAGGAGGACAAAGGGTTTGATTAGGGCAAGGAAAATGGAGTACGAGAAGAAGCTTGCAGGGAACATTAAGACGGATTGCAAAAGTTTCTATAGATATGTAAAGAGAAAAAGGTTAGTAAAGACAAACGTAGATCCCCTGCAGTCAGAATCAGGGGAAGCCATAACGGGGAATAAAGAAATGCAGACCAATTGAACAAGTACTTTGGTTCGGTATTCACTAAGGAGGACACAAACAACCTTCCGGATATAAAAGGGGTCGGAGGGTCTAGTAAGGAGGAGGAACTGAGGGAAATCCTTATTAGTCGGGAAATTGTGTTGGGGAAATTGATGGGATTGAAGGCCGATAAATCCCCAGGGCCTGATGGACTGCATCCAAGAGTACTTAAGAAGGTGGCCTTGGAAATAGTGGATGCATTGACAGTCATTTTCCAACATTCCATTGACGCTGGATCAGTTCCTATGGAGTGGAGGGTAGCCAATGTAACCTCACTTTTAAAAAAAAGGAGGGAGAGAGATAACAGGGAATTATAGACTGGTCAGCCTGACATCGGTAGTGGGTAAAATGATGAAATCAATTATTAAGGATGTCATAGCAGTGCATTTGGAAAGAGGTGATATGATAGGTCCAAGTCAGCATGGATTTGTGAAAGGGAAATCATGCTTGACAAATCTTCTGGAATTTTTTGAGGATGTTTCCAGTAGAGTGGACAAGGGAGAACCAGTTGATGTGGTATATTTGGACTTTCAGAAGGCTTTCGACAAGGTCCCACACAAGAGATTAATGTGCAAAGTTAAAGCACATGGGATTGGGGGTAGTGTGCTGACATGGATTGAGAACTGGTTGTCAGACAGGAAGCAAAGAGTAGGAGTAAATGGGTACTTTTCAGAATGGCAGGCAGTGACTAGTGGGGTACCGCAAGGTTCTGTGCTGGGGCCCCAGCTGTTTACACTGTACATTAATGATTTAGATGAGGGGATTAAATGTAGTATCTCCAAATTTGCGGATGACACTAAGTTGGGTGGCAGTGTGAGCTGCGAGGAGGATGCTATGAGGCTGCAGAGCGACTTGTATAGGTTAGGTGAGTGGGCAAATGCATGGCAGATGAAGTATAATGTGGATAAATGTGAGGTTATCCACTTTGGTGGTAAAAACAGAGAGACAGACTATTATCTGAATGGTGACAGATTAGGAAAAGGGGAGGTGCAAAGAGACCTGGGTGTCATGTTACATCAGTCATTGAAGGTTGGCATGCAGGTACAGCAGGCGGTTAAGAAAGCAAATGGCATGTTGGCCTTCATAGCGAGGGAATTTGAGTACAGGGGCAGGGAGGTGTTGCTACAGTTGTACAGGGCCTTGGTGAGGCCATACCTGGAGTATTGTGTACAGTTTTGGTCTCGTAACCTGAGGAAGGACATTCTTGCTATTGAGGGAGTGCAGCAGAGGTTCACCAGACTGACTCCCGGGATGGTGGGACTGACCTATCAAGAAAGACTGGATCAACTGGGCTTGTATTCACTGGAGTTCAGAAGAATGAGAGGGGACCTCATAGAAACATTTAAAATTCTGACGGGGTTAGACAGGTTAGATACAGGAAGAATGTTCCCAATGTTGGGGAAGTCCAGAACCAGGGGCACAGTCTAAGGATAAGGGGTAAGCCATTTAGGACCGAGATGAGGAGGAATTTCTTCACCTGGAGAGTGGTGAACCTGTGGAATTCTCTACCACGGAAAGTTGTTGAGGCCAATTCACTAAATATATTCAAAAAGGAGTTAGATGAAGTCCTTACTACTAGGGGGATCAAGGGGTATGGTGAGAAAGCAGGAATGAGGTACTGAAGTTGCA
This sequence comes from Pristiophorus japonicus, assembly GCF_044704955.1. NCBI lineage: Eukaryota > Metazoa > Chordata > Chondrichthyes > Pristiophoridae > Pristiophorus > Pristiophorus japonicus. The sequence continues at coordinate 157,735,363 of NC_091983.1, forward strand.
TGTTCAGCCATGAACTCATTGAATGGCGGTGCAGGCTAGAAGGGCCGAATGGCCTACTCCTGCACCTATTTTCTATGTTTCTATCACAATATCACAAGGAGGTTTTATAACTAAGTTGCTCACGTTACCTGGTTCTATATTGTGACCTGTTTGTTAACATGAAGTAGTCTAACTGGCAATATGGCTATAATGCATTGTATGCAACAAGCAGTTGAATGCAATTGTGAAGAAATTAATAAAACCCATACCTGAGAACAGTTCCCCACTTGTCGCGTTTCTCTTTTGCCCAACAATGATCCAGGCGATACAATCCCCATCGGCTGTGATTTTAACATTTCTAGTCAGCAGGCCAACTTCTGCAGCCAGACTAATGTGGTGACCCTCATCAAGCACATGCGAACTGCCTGTGGAAGAGAACCACGAAATTATGGATTTAGTACTATGGCTTAGATACTGGCAGCAATCTTAAGCTGCCTATAATGTTTTCAATCTAACAAAAATGAGCAGAAATTCTAATGTGTGTCATATCTGCTTTATTATAGGTGGAATTTCCTCATTTTTGGCTTAGGTTTGAATGCGAGAAGCAAGTTAACAAACATCGCATAAAACGGCCCAATAAACTTGTTAATTAGGGTTGTGGGATGTTTCAATTAAAGTGAGCTATACTAGAGTTTCTGATCACTTAAATGGCCTGTACACATTTAAGTTTTACTAAATCCTTTGGCATGATGCAACTTCTTGTCCATAAACTTGTCCACAAACAAATTCCTGGGACATTGGAACCAGTTCTGGGGGAGGTGGGACCTGTACAAAAGGGACGGTCTGCAGTTGGGCAGGACTGGAACTGATATCCTGGGGGTAACATTTGCTAATGTAGTTCGGGAGTGTTTAAACTAATATGGCAGGGAGGTGGGAACCTGTGCAGCGAGATAGGGTGAAGTAATATGGAGTCAGAAACAGATGGTAGAAAGGTAAAAAGCAATAGTGGAAGGCCGAGTAAACAAAGGCAAGAAACAAAAAGGGCCACACTACATCATAATTCTAAAAGGACAAAGGGTGTTAAAAAAACAAGCCTGAAGGCTTTGTGTCTTAATGCAAGGAGTATCCGTAATAAGGTGGATGAATTAACTGTGCAAATAGATGTTAACAGATATGATGTGATTGGGATTACAGAGATGTGGCTCCAGGATGACCAGGGCTGGGAACTCAACATCCAAGGGTATTCAACATTCAGGAAGGATAGAATAAAAGGAAAAGGAGGTGGGGTAGCATTGCTGGTCAAAGAGGAGATTAATGCAATAGTTAGGAAGGACATTAGCTTGGATGATGTGGAATCTATATGGGTAGAGCTGCAGAACACCAAAGGGCAAAAAACGTTAGTGGGAGTTGTGTATAGACCTCCAAACAGTAGTAGTGATGTTGGGGAGCGCATCAAACAGGAAATTAGGGGTGCATGCAATAAAGGTGCAGCAGTTATCATGGGTGACTTCAATATGCATATAGATTGGGCTAACCAAACTGGAAGCAATACGGTGGAGGAAGATTTCCTGGAGTGCATAAGGGATGTTTTTTTAGTCCAATAGGTCGAGGAACCAACTAGGGGGGAGGCCATCTTAGACTGGGTGTTGTGTAATGAGAGAGGATTAATTAGCAATCTCGTTGTGCGAGGCCCCTTGGGGAAGAGTGATCATAATATGGTGGAATTCTACATTAGGATGAAGAATGAAACAGTTAATTCAGAGACTATGGTCCAGAACTTAAAGAAGGGTAACTTTGAAGGCATGAGGCGTGAATTGGCTAGGATAGATTGGCGAATGATACTTAAGGGGTTGACAGTGGATAGGCAATGGCAGACATTTAAAGACCACATGGATGAACTACAACAATTGTACATCCCTGTCTGGCGTAAAAATAAAAAAGGGAAGGTGGCTCAACCATGGCTATCAAGGGAAATCAGGGATAGTATTAAAGCCAAGGAAGTGGCATACAAATTGGCCAGAAATAGCAATGAACCCGGGGACTGGGAGAAATTTAGAACTCAGCAGAGGAGGACAAAAGGTTTGATTCGGGCAGGGTAAATAGAGTACGAGAGGAAGCTTGCAGGGAACATTAAAATGGACTGCAAAAGCTTCTATAGATATGTAAAGAGAAAAAGGTTAGCAAAGACAAACGTAGTTCCCCTGCAGTCAGAATCAGGGGAAGCCATAACGGGGAATAAAGAAATGGCAGACCAATTGAACAAGTACTTTGGTTCGGTATTCACTAAGAAGGACACAAACAACCTTCCGGATATAAAAGGGGTCAGAGGGTCTAGTAAGAAGGAGGAATTGAGGGAAATCCTTATTAGTCGGGAAATTGTGTTGGGGAAATTGATGGGATTGAAGGCCGATAAATCCCCAAGGCCTGATGGTCTGCATCCCGGAGTACTTTAGGAGCTGGCCTTGGAAATAGCGGATGCATTGACAGTAATTTTCCAACATTCCATTGACTCTGGATCAGTTCCTAAGGAGTGGAGGGTAGCCAATATAACCACACTTTTTAAAAAAGGAGGGAGAGAGAAAACAGGGAATTATAGACCGGTCAGCCTGACATCGGTAATGGGTAAAATGATGGAATCAATTATTAGGGATGTCATAGCAGCGCAGTTGGAAAGAGGTAACATGATAGGTCCAAGTCAGCATGGATTTGTGAAAGGGAAATCATGCTTGATAAATCTTCTGGAATTTTTTGAGGATGTTTCCAGTAGAGTGGACAAGGGAGAACCAGTTGATGTGGTGTATTTGGACTTTCAGAAGGCTTTCGACAAGGTTCCACACAAGAGATTAATGTGCAAAGTTAAAGCACATGGGATTGGGGGTAGTGTGCTGACATGGATTGAGAACTGGTTGTCAGACAGGAAGCAAAGAGTAGGAGTAAATGGGTACTTTTCAGAATGGCCAGCAGTGACTAGTGGGGTCCCGCAAGGTTCTGTGCGGGGGCCCCAGCTGTTTACATTGTACATTAATGATTTAGACGAGGGGATTAAATGTAGTATCACTAAATTTGCGGATGACACTAAGTTGGGTGGCAGTGTGAGCTGCGAGGAGGATGCTATGAGGCTGCAGAGTGACTTGGATAGGTTAGGTGAGTGGTCGTCATACATGATTGAGCGATCTGGATGGCCCTTTTTAAATCCAACTCCTCCACCACCAGAAGTTTGCACAGGATCACCTCGCGTCTGCCTGAGAGTGGGGCATCTCCAGTGCAAGTGACCGATAACAAAGAAGTCCCCCAGCATGTCTGCCAACACCGTCCCGAACTTGCACGGTCCCGCTAGACGTCTCAGGTTGGCAACGAATTCCGCCGCACTCTGGCCCTCTGATCGAACGTGTGTATATCACCTGTATCTCGAGATGATGTTGCCGTCATCTGGTTTGAGGTGCTCCCGTACCAATGTACACAACTCCTCGTACGTTTTCCCTGTTGGATCACTAGGATGAGTAGATTTTTTATCAGATCGTAGATCTTTGAACCGCACACAGTGAGGAACACGGCCCAGCATCGATCTGCATCATCGACCCCCTTCATTTTGTTGGCCATGAAGTACTGGTTCAAACAGCTCACAAAGTCTGCCCAATCTTCTCCCTCCACAAATCGATCTAAAAATCCAATCGTGCTCATTTTGCAAACAAAGGTTCTTGTATTCTCGTCGCCAAATGTTCTGTATGCAATAAAGGTTCAAACTGAGTGCTGTTTAACTCAGCAAGGTACAACCTTGCTTTTGCTTTATTTCGGCTCAAAGTGTCTCACTCACAAAATGGCTGGCCTTTTATACCGGAGTAGCACCATGTGCGTGCTGCTCAGTGGCCTCCAACAATGACGCCATCTGGTGGCTACAAACAGAATGTGCATAGATGACAGTAATATTGGAGTTGAAAGGTGTGTCCCTTCATCCTGTGAGGATTTGACTGTTTCTTTGTTTTTCTCAAAAGATTTTGAAAGAAACTGGAGATTGAATTTAAGAGCTTTATTTTAGACAAGTAACAAATAAAAGTCAATTTTCTATTATGAACTGCTCAAACAGATGAGATTTGTGATCAGCTGCACTTTGGGATTAGCAGCACCTGCAATTGTGATTTCCTTATTGATGGTTGGAAAACAAAATAAACAGATTTGGAGCAATTTTGACCCAACCTGCCTGTGGAAACTGGGCGGTGAGCAGTTAAAATTGCCCAGGTCACTTACCTGCCCTGGAGCCACAGACTGCTGACCTTCTGCACTTTTCACCTGCTCAACCAAGCAGGCAGCAGGAACACCCACCCAGAGCCACAGGGGTCCTTTTTAACATTTGCATATTGTGTCTGGATGACATCATCGGGACCCAACTGCAATTCTTCGTCAGCAGGCTGAGCGGGAAGCAGCAATGAGTTTTCCGTCAGTGCAACCCAGTGAGAAAGTGGATCGGGGCCACTTCTCTTGTGGGGCCAGGGGGAGCAGGACCCCACTGTGGGCCAGGGGGAGCAGGACCCCACTGTGGGCCAGGGGGAGCAGGGCCCCACTGTGGGCCAGGGGGAGCAGGACCCCACTGTGGGCCAGGGGGAGCAGGGCCCCACTGTGGGGTGAGGGGGAGCAGGACCGCACTGTGGGGCCAGGGGGAGCAGGACCCCACTGTGGGGTGAGGGGGAGCAGGACCGCACTGTGGGGCCAGGGGGAGCAGGACCCCACTGTGGGCCAGGGGGAGCAGGGTCCCACTGTGGGCCAGGGGGAGCAGGACACCACTGTGGGCCAGGGGGAGCAGGGTCCCACTGTGGGCCAGGGGGAGCAGGACCCCACTGTGGGGCCAGGGGGAGCAGGACCCCACTGTGGGCCAGGGGGAGCAGGACCCCACTGTGGGCCAGGGGGAGCAGGGCCCCACTGTGGGCCAGGGGGAGCAGGACCCCACTGTGGGCCAGGGGGAGCAGGGCCCCACTGTGGGGTGAGGGGGAGCAGGACCGCACTGTGGGGCCAGGGGGAGCAGGACCCCACTGTGGGCCAGGGGGAGCAGGGTCCCACTGTGGGCCAGGGGGAGCAGGACACCACTGTGGGCCAGGGGGAGCAGGGTCCCACTGTGGGCCAGGGGGAGCAGGACCCCACTGTGGGGCCAGGGGGAGCAAGACCCCACTGTGGGCCAGGGGGAGCAAAGTCCCACTGTGGGCCAGGGGGAGCAGGGTCCCACTGTGGAGCTCGGGGAGCAGGAACCCACTGTGGGCCAGGGGGAGCAGGACCCCATTGTGGGCCAGGGGGAGCAGGACCCCACTGTGGGCCAGGGGGAGCAAGACCCCACTGTGGGGCCAGGGGGAGCAGGAACCCACTGTGGGGCCAGGGGGAGCAGGGCCCCACTGTGGGCCAGGGGAAGCAGGGTCCCACTGTGGGCCAGGGGGAGCAGGACCCCACTGTGGGGCCAGGGGGAGCAGGGTCCCACTGTGGGCCAGGGGGAGCAGGACCCCATTGTGGGCCAGGGGGAGCAGGACCCCACTGTGGGCCAGGGGGAGCAGGACACCACTGTGGGGCCAGGGGGAGCAGGGTCCCACTGTGGGCCAGGGGGAGCAGGACCCCACTGTGGGGCCAGGGGGAGCAGGACCCCACTGTGGGGCCAGGGGGAGCAGGACACCACTGTGGGGCCAGGGGGAGCAGGACCCCACTGTGGGGCCAGGGGGAGCAGGACCCCACTGTGGGGCCAGGGGGAGCAGGACACCACTGTGGGGCCAGGGGGAGCAGGACCCCACTGTGGGGCCAGGGGGAGCAGGACCCTACAGGGAAAGCTTAGATCTCCCCATACTGCGATCTTGTCCTCGGCCCCAATCACAGGAACTCCTGTGGGACGGTCTGGCATTCGATCCTGCCACTTCCCTGCTGTCAGAGGGCGAACTCGAGGCTGTGCAATTTTCCCCATTTCACGCCCAGAACATGTGAGAAGTAAATATATTATTGCAGGCTGTATAAATCAGTAAACTTAGTAATTGTACACTAAAAGCTGCCCGTGATTTTCAATACATTCATTTTAAGGAGGAGTAAATGACCCATAAATAATTAAAAAGATGGAACGTAAAGACAGGGGGGTAGTAATTAACTGCTGCTCGAAACGGGTTGCACCTACCGCTTCTGATGTGGTTTCACCGCCGCTGTGGATGAGGTGGCCTCCTGCATGAAATTCAGCTCTTTAGCAATTTTTTTTGGAGCGGGCCGTATATTCAGGGCAGAAGTGCGGCGGTGAGCTCTCTAAAGGGGCAGATGTGGAGGCGGCACTTAAAGGGGAGAGCCTTCACCATTTTAAAATTTTGTTCCATTGGGCCACCAGGGAGGGTTTCAGCCGGGCCAGCAGCCTGGCACACAAGAGGGGTGCCAGACTGCCTGTTGGCGGCCCAGCCAAACCTGGGGGCATAATTGTCAACCTGACCTGGCAGTCAGCCGACAAAAAAAAAACATGTGACGTCCCCGGCACTGTGCCCTCCCCTTGCATGAACGCCGCACAGCCATGTCGCACACGCTGCAAACACAGTGCACTACCAGAAAAAGCTATCGGGGGCACCGCGCAGCGGGACGAAGATTTTTTCAGGTGAATTTAGATGGAGGTGCGGGAGATCGGCAGTGCGCACTTTGATTACGCACTTAGGCGAGGTTGGCAGCAGCGGGGCGGAAGTGGAGACCGGCAGATAAACTACCGAGGAAAGTTTCGTGAGCACCGTCCATTCGACGCCAAATCGGCAGCCATTCGGCTCCGCCTCTTGGCCACCACTTTCCGATAGTAAGAGGCCTTTGCGGGAGGCTGAATTTCGGCCCCAGGAACTGATGATGATGGGGAAAGTATTCGAGGATGCAAAAAGTGCTGTAAAATGGGTCATGGAGGTGACTGATGCGCAGGAATGCAGTGGGACGGCAGCACTGTTTGAATCCCATTCTCCTGAGCCCCTGTCTCCCACAAGGTTACTAGACTCTACTCCCCCTCCAATAATGCCAGATCCCCCACCGCCACCCCCAATAATGCTACACTCTGCTGCAATGCTCTGAGATACTATCAACAGTCCTACTGTACCCAAGGACCTTCCTGCCACTCATAGATCCTGGAACTACCACAGTGCTCAAATGCCCCTAGGTCACATGCCCAGTAGTTCTTGTCCTCATGATCATTCACAATTCTTCCTTATTCTGAGACTCCCTCCGCAGTTCTCTCAGATTCCAGGAGACCCTCTCCCAGTAGTTTCAACCTGCATTATTGCCTCTCCAATGTTTCTGGAATCTACCTCCCATTGTTCTCAGATGATGTGATGCCCACCAAATATTGTTGAATCAAATACCCATTCCAAGACCATGTCCCCAATTCTGATAAGTCAGTGTGCCTAGTAATACTACTTGGCATAACATGCATGTTCTTATAAGGCTTCCCACTAACTGTGGGGCAACCTACAAGACTAATTCTGAGCATAAACAAGAGAAACCTAAAGATGCCATGCTGCCTGCATAACATAGAAACATAGAAAATAGGTGCAGGAGCAGGCCATTTGTGCCTTTGAACCTGCACAACCATTCAATATGATCATGGCTGATCATGCAACTTCAGTACCCCACTCCTGCCTTCTCTCCTTACCCCCTGATCCCCTTAGCCATAAGGGCCACATCTAACTCCCTTTTGAATATATCCAACAAACTGGACTCAACAACTTTCTGTGGTAGAGAAATCCATAGGTTAACAATTCTCTGGATGAAGAAGTTTCTCTTCATCTTGGTCCTATATGGCTTACCCATTATCCTTAGACTGTGACCCCTGGTTCTGGACTTCCCCAACATCGGGAACATTCTTCCTGCATCAAACCTCTCCAATCCCATCAGAATTTTATATGTTTCCATGAGATCCCCTCTCATTCTTCTAAATTCCAGTGAATATAAGCCTAGTTGATCCAGTCTTTCTTCATATGTTCGTCCTGCTATCCCGGGAATCAGTCTGGTGAACCTTCGCTGCACTCCCTCATAGCAAGAACGTCTCTTTTTTTACTTATTTTCATTTCCTTATCAATAGGGAACCTTTGACATTGTTGCCAAATTAAGCTAAGTCATGGCAGGAGAGCCCAGAACCATGTCATCCTCCTCCTGTGCTATGTGGGAGGTCAGGGACGCTCCCAGTGTCCCTGACAACTACATGTGGGGGAAGTGCATCCAGCTGCAGCTCCTGACAGACCGCATTGTGGCACTGGAGCTGCACATGGATTCACTCTGGAGCATCTGTGAAGCTGAGGATGTTGTGAATAGCACATTTAATGAGTTGGTCACACCGCAGGTAAAGGTTACTCAGGCAGGTAGGGAACGGGTGACCATCAGGCAGAGCCATGGAAGGAAGGTAGTGCAGGGGTCCCCTGCAGTCATCCTCCTCCAAAACAGATACACCACCTTGGGTGCTGTTGGGAGGGATGACTCATCAGGGGAGGGCAGCAGCAGCCAAGTTCATGGCATCATGGGTGGTTCTGCTGCACAGGAGGGCAGGAAAAAGAGTGGGAGAGCTATAGTGGTAGGGGATTCTCTTGTAAGGGGAATAGATAGACATTTCTGCAGCCACAAACAAGACTCCAGGATGGTCTGTTGTCTCCTTGGTGCAAGGGTCAAGATGTCTCGGAGCGGCTGCAGTGCATTCTGGAGGGGGAGGGTGAACAGCCAGTTGTCGTGGTGCATATAGGTTCCAACGATATAGGTAAAAAATGGGATGAGGTCCTACAAGTTGAATTTAGGAAGCTAGGAGTTAAATGAAAAAGCACAACCTCAAAGGTAGTAATCTTAGGATTGCTACCAGTGCCACATGCTAGTCAGAGTAGAAATAGCAGGATAGCTAAAATGAATACGTGGCTTGAGGAGTGGTGCAGGAGGGAGGGATTCAAATTCCTGGGACATTGGAATCGGTTCTGGGGGAGTTGGGACCAGTACAAACTGAAAGGTCTGCACCTGTGCAGGACCAGAACCAATGTCCTAGGGGGAGTGTTTGCTAGTGCTGTTGGGGAGGGTTAAACTAATATGGCAGGGGGTTGGGAACCTATGCAGGTAGACAGAGGGAAGTAAAATGGGAGCAGAAGCAAAAGATAGAAAGGAGAAAAGTAAAAGTGGAGGGCAGAGAAACCCAAGGCCAAAATCAAAATGGGGAACATTACAGCAAAATTCTAAAGGGACAAAGTGTGTTGAAAAAAAAGCCTGAAGGCTCTGTGCCTCAATGCGAGGAGTATTCGTAATAAGGTGGAGGAATTAACTGTGCAGGCGGCTATTAATGAATGATATAATTGGTATTACAGAGACATGGCTCCAGGGTGACCAAGGCTGGGAACTCAACATCCAGAGGTATTCACCATTCAGGAAGGATAGACAGAAAGGAAAAGGAGGTGGAGCAACATTGCTGGTTAAAGAGGAAATTAACGTAATAGTAAGGAAGGACATTAGCTTGGATGATGTGGAATCTGTGTGGGTAGAGCTGCGGAATACCAAAGGGCAGAAAACGCTAGTGGGAGCTGTGTACAGACCACCAAACAGTAGTAGTGTGGTTGGGGACAGCATCAAACAAGAAATTAGGGATGCGTGCAATAAAGTTATCATGGGTGACTTTAATCTACATATAGACTGGGCTAACCAAACTGGTAGCAATACGGTGGAGGAAGATTTCCTTGTGTGTATAAGGGATGGTTTTCTAGACCAATATGTCGAGGAACCAACTGGATAGCTGGCCATCCTAGACTGGGTGTTGTGTAATGAGGGAGGATTAATTAGCATTCGTGTTGTGCGAGGCCCCTTGGGGAAGAGTGACCATAATATGGTAGAATTCTTCATTAAGATGGAGAGTGACACAGTTAATTCAGAGACTAGGGTCCTGAACTTAAAGAAAGGTAACTTCAATGGTATGAGACATGAATTGACTCGGATAGACATAAATAAGCCAGAAAAAGCAGCAAACCTGAGGTCTGGGAGAAATTTAGAATTCAGCAGAGGAGGCCAAAGGGTTTAATTAGGAGGGGGAAAATAGAGTATGAAAGGAAGCTTGCTGGGTACATGAAAAATGACTGTAAAACCTTCTATAGATATGTGAAGAGAAAAAGATTAGTGAAGACAAACGTAGGTCCTTTGCAGTCAGAATCAGGTGAATTTATAATGTGGAACAAAGAAATGGCGGACCAATTGAACAAATATTTTGGTTCTGTCTTCACGAAGGAAGACATAAATAACCTTCCAGAAATACTAGGGGACTGAGGGTCTAGTGAGAAGGAGGAACTGAAGGAAATCCTTATTAGTCAGGAAATTGTGTTCGGGAAATTGATGGGTTTGAATTAAGCCCCCAGGTCCTGATGGTCTGCATCCCAGGGTACTTAAGGAAGTGGCCCTAGAAATAGTGGATGCATTGGTGATCATTTTTCAGCAGTCTATCGACTCTATGGACTGGATGGTAGCTAATGTAACACCACTTTTTAAGAAAGGAGGGAGACAGAAAAGGAGGAATTATAGATCGGTTAGTCTGACATCAGTAGTGGGGAAAATGTTGGAATCATGAAATGTTGGTATTAAAGATGGAATAACAGATCATTTGGAAAGCAGTGACAGGATCGGTCCAAGTCGGCATGGATTTATGAAATGGAAATCATGCTTGACAAATCTTCTGGAATTTTTTAAGGATGTAACTGGTAGAGTGGACAAGGGAGAACCAGTGGATGTGGTGTATTTGGACTTTCAAAAGGCTTTTGAAAAGGTCCCACACAAGAGATTGGTGTGAAAAGTTAAAGCACATTGTACTGGGGGTAAAGTATTGATGTGGATAGAGAACTGGTTGGCAGACAGGAAGCAGAGAGTCCGGATAAATGGGTCCTTTTCAGAATGGCAGGCAGTGGATAGTGGGGTGCCGCAGGGCTCAGTGCTGGCACCCCAGCTATTTACAATATATATCAATGATATAGATGAAGGAATTGAGTGTAATATCTCCAGGTTTGCAGAGGACACTAAGCTGGGTGGCGGTGTAAGCTGTTAAGAGGATGCTAAGAGGCTGGAGGGTGACTTGGACAAGTTAGGTGAGTGGGCAAATGCATAGCAGATGCAGTATAATGTGACGTTATCCATTTTGGTGTCAAAAACACAAAAGCTGAATATTATCTGAATGGCGGCAGATTAGGAAAAGGGAAGGTGCAACGAGACCTGGGTGTCATGGTACATCAGGCATTGAAAGTTGACATGCAGGTACAGCAGGCGGTGAAGAAGGCAAATGGCATGTTGGCCTTCATAGCTAGGGGATTTGAGTATAGGAGCAGGGAGGTCTTATTGCAGTTGTACAGGGCCTTGGTGAGGCCTCACCTGGAATACTGTGTTCAGTTTTGGTCTCCTAATCTGAGGAAGGACGTTCTTGCTATTGAGGGAGTGCAGCGAAGGTTCACCAGACAGATTCCCGGGATGGCAGGAGTTTAGAAGGATGAGAAGGGATCTCATAGAAACATATAAAATTCTGACGGGACTGGACAGGTTAGATGCAGGAAGAATGTTCCCGATGTTAGGGAAGTCCAGAACCAAGGGACACAGTCTAAGGATAAGATTTAGGACCGAGATGAGGAGAAACTTCTTCACTCAGAGAGTTGTTAACCTGTGGAATTCTCTACCTCAGAGAGTTGTTCATGCCAGTTCATCAGATATATTCAAGAGGGAGTTAGATATGGCCCTTACGGCTAAAGGGATCAAGGGATATGGAGAGAAAGCAGGAAAGGGGTACTGAGGTGAATGATCAGCCATAATCTTATTGAATGGTGGTGCAGGCTCGAAGGGCCGAATGGCCTACTCCTGCACCTATTTTTTTTGTTTCTATGAATCCTTCCTCAGATTAGGAGACCAAAACTGTACACAATACTCAAGGTGTGGTCTCAACAAAGCCCTGTACAACTGCAGCAAGACCTCCCTGCTCCTATGTTCAAATCCCCTCACAATGAAGGCCAACGTGCCATTTGCTTTCTCAACTGCCTGCTGTACCTGCATGCCTACTTTCAATGACTGATGTACCATGACATCCAGGTCTCGTTGCACCTCCCCTTTTACCAATCTGTCACCATTCAGATAATAATGTCTTCCTGTTTTTGCCATCAAAGTGGATAACCTCACACTTATCCACATTATACTGCATCTGCCATGCATTTGCCCACTCACCTAACCTGTCCAAGTCACCCTGCAGCCTCTTAGCTTCCTCCTCACAGCTCAGACTGCCACCCAGCTTAGTGTCATTTGTAAACTTGGAGATATTACATTCAATTCCTTCATCTAAATCATTAATATATATTGTAAATAGCTGGGATCCCAACACTGGACCTTGCGGTACCCCACTAGTCACTGTCTGCCATTCTGAAAAGGACCTGTTTATTCGCACTCTTTACTTCCTGTTTGCCAACCAGTTCTCTATCCACGTCAATACATTACCCCCAATCCCATGTGCCTTAATTTTGCACACTAATCTCTTGTGTGGGACCTTGTCAAAGGCCTTTTGAAAGTCCAAATACATCACATCCACTGGTTCTCCCTTATCCACTCTACTAGTTACATCCTCAAAAAATTCCAGAAGATTTGTCAAGCATGAATTCCCTTTCATAAATCCATGCTGACTTGGATCGATTCTGTCACTGCTTTCTAAATGCGCTGCTATTACATCTTTAATAATTGATTCCAGCATTTTCCCCACTACCGATGTCAGGCTAACCGGTCTATAATTACCCATTTTCTCTCTCCCTCTCTTTTTTTTAAAGTGGTGTTACATTAGCTACCCTCCAATCCATAGGAACCGATCCAGAGTCCATGGAATGTTGGAAAATGACCACTAATGCATCTACTATTTCTAGGGCCACCTCCTTAAGTACTCCAGGATGCAGACTATCAGGCCCTGGGGATTTATCGGCCTTCAATCCCATCAATTTCCCTTACACCATTTCCTGACTAATAAGGATTTCCCTCAGTTCCCTCAGTTCTTCCTTCTCGCTCAACCCTCGGTCCCCTAGTATTTTCGGGAGCGCGGAGTAATCACACATCACGATCCCCGTGCCCAATTTCAGTGGCTATCAAATTTAACCCCCATTGTCTTGTTTAAAAGTTCTTGTGATGGATGAAGCCCACGATGTTAAGTTACATCCTTACAAAAATGGCAAGATTTCACAATTCTATTTATCCTTGTAGCATAACTGCAAGTGGATATTTTAACAAATCTTCCTACATTAATCCCTTAAGCAGTAAATAACCTTTGTAACAATCATAAAGTGCTCTTGTTTTCTATTAAGTCGCATCTGTAAATGTTTTTTTTAAATTAAATCCATTTTATTTCTAAAGCGTAATTGTTTTCAGTTATCCTGCTAATTGACATCAGCAGGCTACAGCCTGATTTGAGTGGCATGAGCAAGCAACACAACAAACATCATTGTCCACGAGCAGAGATTTTTGCTTGCCAAGCAGATGAAGGCCTCCCTTGGTTCTTTAGTTAATTTATACCAAATGGATAATGAAACAAATATTTACTTCAATTTTCAGACTTTAATTGGTAAATTATTATCCCTGAGGTTATAGACATGATTTTCATCTTACAGTCAAGAATAAGCAATTCATTCAGATTTCAATTTACTCTGTGGAGAAAATTGACAATCAATAATTTGTTCATTGTTCAGTGACTGTTGATTTGCCTTTACCCATTAGAAACAGAATTGTATTTGTCCCAATTTTCTTTGTCAAATAGGACCTTAATGCAGGAGAGAGAGGAGACTCTCATTCCATCTGTCTGGGCTGGATTCCAACCCAGTTCTTTGAGGTGAAAGGACAAATGTTAACCTTTGTCCTTTGTGCGTCACAATTGTCAAAGTCGCTCTCTTTTACTTTGTGAGCTCCGTTTTGATTTTGCTAGATTAAGGTGAAGCATGTCACGAATATTTCAGGTCAGGGGTTAAATAATTCTGCTGATATGGGGCTCATCCATGCAGACCAGGAAGGTACCACATTTTACACCCAATTTTTAAAAAATACTAATAAAAAGATGATTGCATACCTTTTTTAAAAATATTCCACTGCAGGGGAGAGGATGCAGTAAACATTGCAGAGAGAAAAAAAACAAAGGATAAAAAGAGAAAGGAGAAACAATAAAACAGAGAGGGAATCACTAAAGGGGGAATTTTAACTGGCAGCGGATTTCGGGGAAGGTAGCATGACTCATCATTCTGAGGTCCGGTGGATTTTAACTACCAGGCCTCAGTGACATATGATTGATGGGCTGACCGCCGTGATCGCTTCAGTGACGGGAAAGATTGGTGGGCAGCCCTCCCACTTGCGGGGCTAGTTAATGTATAAATGTACCTCTTAAAGGGAGGCTGCATTCACATCATTGACATTGGTATCTGCATTTGCTGGAAATATCTCAATCAAGAAGCATCTGATATGCTTACGGACGTCCTACATCAGATGGAAAAAATGCTAAAGCAGAACATTAAACAAGCTTGGAAGTGCCAAAGGCAGTCAATGCTCGGAGGATCACCTTCAGGACCTGGACACAATGCAGGGAAAGGTTCAATGGCCTGACCAGAGCGGCAAAGGAGAGTACGTCTTTAAATCACCATTTCTCTGCATTTCACCTAGTGACCCACCAGTTTTCCCCAGCACTCTGCTCACCTCTCTCTCTGCACCCATCCTTCTCCACCAATCGCAAGGGGATACTTCCTCCTCATTCCAATCACACACTGACCTGTTTTTTGCTGCCTTCACAGCAGGCACTAACAGTGCAAAACAATGAATTCCACTGGTGACTCATTTCTAGCTTCACAGTCCACCCATTCTCTTTCCACTGAACACCTCCCTATCTTGGTTGCACTTTGCTTCTTCTCCCTCTCTGCATACACGCTATATAAAGAAGCCCCATACATATGCACATCCTTTTGCAATAGCTACTCACTAAAAGATGTCTCACAACACAAAGAGAAGCAGGAGACCAGCTAACATCCAAGCCCCTAGCGAGATGGAGCAGCTATGGAGCTGATCGGCCCATCAAGAGAAAGGAAAGCCCTGCTGAACCACAGCCCCATGGGAGTGGCAGTGGTGCAACGGGAGTGGCACAGGTTGCCCACTCTCAGGATGTGAGCACATCTGCTCCCTCACCACCTCCGTAACCAACGCCCAATATGAAGTCATAAAATTACCTTGGACAGACTGCCCCGGCAGCAGCAGTCTGCAATTGGGCCCTTACCCGCTCAAGCACCCAGAAATTCTCAATTGAATAAACAGCAGCCTTCCACCAGCCATGGTGATGCCAATGGGGGAGCATTTCATAGTAGTAGTAGGATTGGTTAAAAAAAACATTGAAGAAAGTCACTTTAAGTTGACACTTCGGTGAGAAATTATGTCAAGTATGTTATAGACATTAAAGATTTCATCTTTTCACATTTGGAGCTCTTGTCTGAAGTTTGGTTTCATAACATGTTATTAGTTTGCTTTGAATTGATGCCATATATGACAGTTGGCTCAATTGATTCAAAGTTCTTTATTGAAGGGTTGAAAGAGTTGCAAGGTTCATCATGCACTGCTCCCCAGTCAGATCAGGAAACTCACTCTGGGCCTGTGCACCCTACTGACTGGGTGTTGTGTATGCAATAACTCAATAGATTGAATGCTGTAAACTAACGCAGGGTACAAACCTGGCTCTACTTTATTAGGGCCCAAAGTGAATACATTACAAGATGGCTGACCTTTTATACCTGGGCTGCACACACGTGCGTATAGCCCAATGACCTCCGACAGTGGTGCCACCTGGTGGCTAGTAAACCCAAGCGTGACAATATCCCCCTTTAAGATATTAGTAACAGCTTTTTTACAAATTGAGACGGTCCGGGGCTTTTCCGCTCCCGAGTTGATCATCTCAGTTCAACTCCAGCCTTGGGCGAGCGTTCTGAGTCTGTTATGACTGGGGGCTGGGTAGCCGATCTGATGGGAGTGGCAATGACCATGTCAGGGATTGAAAGTCCAGATTCACTGATGACAGCGGAGTCCTCGAATGACTGAGGGTAGGTTGGTTGGTCACTGATTGTGTCTTCCTCAGACTGTTTCGGTTAATCCATGTGCCGCAGCTTTATCTGATCAACATGTTTCCTGCATGTTTGCACATTCTTGAGTTTAACGATAAACAATCTGTTACCCTCCTTGGCCATAACAGTACCGGCGATCCACTTGGGACCTTGACCATTATTCAGTACATACACAGGATCATTGATAGAAATGTCACGTGACATAGTAGCGCGATCATGATACCCTTGCAGTCTTTGACGTCTGTATTCGACACGATTAATTAAATCAGGGTGGACAAGAGAGAGCCTGGTCTTGAGACCTCTCTTCATCAATAGTTCAGCAGGGGAGACCCCGGTAAGTGTATAGGGTCTTGTCCTGTAACTAAGCAATATGCGTGACAAGTGAGTTTTCAGTAAACCTTGAGTTACACATTTCATACACTGCTTGATGGTTTGGACATCACGCTCTGCTTGTCCATTGGATGCGGGTTTGAATGGTGCTGACCTCACATGTTTGATACCATTGAGTTTCATGAACTCTTGAAACTCCATACTGGTGAAGCAAGATCTGTTGTCGCTTACAACGATGTCAGGCAGACCATGCATAGCAAACATGACACGAAGGCTCTCAATGGTAGCTGTGGATGTGCTGGATGACATGATTGTACACTCTATCCATTTGGAATAAGCATCCACCACAACGAAGAACATCTTTCCCAGGAAGGGACCTGCAAAGTCGACGTGGATCCTGGACCATGGTTTAGATGGCGACGACCACAGAATCAGCGGCGATTCTGCTGGTGCTTTACTAAGCTGCATACAAGTGTTACATTGATGCACACATGATTCCAGATCAAGATCAGAGTCAATTCCAGGTCACCATTCATGAGACCTGGCAATAGCTTTCATCATGACAATACCGGGATGCGTGCTATGTAGATCATGCAAGATTTCTCCCTGCCTTTCTTGGGCATAACAATACGATTACCCCACAGTATACAATCTGATTAAATGGATAGTTCGTCTTTGCGACAGATATAAGGTTTGGTCTCCTCACACATTTGCTTGGGTATGGCAGACCTGTTGTATATCTGTAAAGCATGCACTCCCATGTTCCGCCACCAGGGAGCTCATCCCCGGAAGTCCCAAGGGATCCCAGCATCCCTTGGGAGCACTTTATATAAGCCGGCTCCTAAGACCTGTTCCTCACTCTGGAGTGTCTTATTAAAGACTGAGGTCACTGTTACTTTAACCTCCCTGTGTGCAGCCTCATCTGTGTTAGGAACACAAAAACTGGTGATGAGAACACGAATCCAACGCAAAGATGCAGCAAACTGTGGGCATCCTGGTGAAGTTCTCGGAGGGTGAGGACTGGGAAGCCTATGTCGAACGGCTTGACCAGTACTTTGTAGCCAACGAGCTGGACGGAGAAGGAAGCGGTGCAAAAAGGAGAGCGGTCCTCCTCACAGTCTGCGGGGCACCGACCTACAGCCTCATGAAGAATCTTATGGCTCCGGTGAAACCCACAGATAAGTCATATGAGGAGCTATGTACACTGGTTCGGGAGCATCTTAACCCGAGGGAGAGTGTGCTGATGGCGAGGTATCGGTTCTACACGTGCCAGCGATCTGAAGGTTAGGAAGTGGCGAGCTACGTCGCCGAGCTAAGGCGACTTGCAGGACAATGTGAGTTTGATGGCTACCTGGAGCAAATGCTCAGAGACTTTTTTGTACTGGGCACTGGCCACGAGACCATCCTACAAGAATTTTTGACTGGAGAGACACTGACCCTCAGTAAGGTCATTGCAATAGCATAGGCGTTTATGTCCACCAGTGATAACACCAAACAAATCTCTCAGCACACAAGTGCTAGCAATGTTCATAAATTAACTGGAACTGTGCTTGCAAGCAGAAATGTACAGGGCAGAACTCATGAGTCTGCAACTGCCAGCAGGCCTCAGGTGACCCAGATGACTCAGAGTCCCCAACAAAGGATGAATGCAAGGCAATTCACACCTTGTTGGCGTTGTGGAGGCTTCCATTCAGCCTATTCATGCCGCTTCAAAGGGTATATTTGCAAGAGCTGTGGAACAATGGGGCACCTCCAACAAGCTTGCAAACGAGCTGCAGGCTCTGCTAACTACCACGTGGCAGAGGAAGATCGGTCCATGGTGGATCAAAGCAATTTTGAGCCTCAGAGGTAGATGCTGAAGTACACGGCATGCACACATTTTTGACGAAATGTCCACCTATAATGCTAAACGTAAAATTGAATGGCTTATCCGTAGCCATGAAACTAGACACTGGTGCTAGCCAATCCATCATGAGTAAAAAGATGTTTGAGAGACTGTGGTGCAATAGGGCATTCAGACCAGCCCTGAGCCCCATCCACATGAAACTGAGAACATAACCGAAGAGCTTATCACTGTCCTGGACAGCGCCATGGTCAAGGTCACCTACGAGGGCACGGTGCACGAAATGCCACTCTGATTGTCCCGGGCGATGGCCCCACACTGCTTGGAAGGAGCTGGCTGGGCAAAATCCGCTGGAACTGGGATGACATCCGAGCGCTATCACATGTCGATGAGGCCTCATGTACCCAGGTTCTTAACAAATTTCCTTCCCTTTTTGAGCCAGGCATTCGAAACTTTTCCGGGGTGAAGGTGCGGATCCACTTGGTCCCAGAGGCACGACCCATTCACCACAAGGCGCGAGCGGTACCTCACATGATGAGGGAGAGCGTGGAAATCGAGCTGGACAGGCTGCAATGCGAGGGCATCGTCTCCCCAGTGGAAATCAGTGAGTGGGCCAGCCCGATTGTTCCAGTACTCAAAAGTGATGGCACGGTCAGGATTTGCGGCGATTATAAAATAACTATTAATTGTTCTCGCTATAGGACCAATACCTGCTACCTAAGACAGACGACCTATTTCCGATGCTGGCAGGAGGCAAGACGTTCGCCAAGCTCGACCTGACTTCGGTCTACATGACGCAGGAGCAGGAGCAGTCTTCCAAGGGCCTCACCTGAATCAGCACGCACAAGGGACTGTTCAACTACAACAGATGCCCATTTGGAATTCGGTCGGCTGCAGCGATCTTCCAGAGAAACATGGAAAGCCTGCTCAAGTCGCTACCACGCACGGTGATCTTTCAGGACGACATATTGGTCACGGGTTGGGACACTGCCGAGCACCTACAAAACTTGGAGGAAGTCCTCCAACGACTGGATCGTGTAGGGCTGCGGCTGAAGAGGTCGAAATGCGTCCTCATGGCAACAGAAGTGGAGAGAAAGATCGTGGCGGACGGCATTTGGCCACAGACACCAAGGCAGAGGCTATCAGGATTGTGCCCAGGCCACAGAACGTCACGGAGCTGCAGTCATTCCTGGGACTCCTCAACTATTTTGGTAACTTCCTACTGGGGTTAAGCACCCTTTTAGAGCCCCTACATGTGTTCTTGCGCAAAGGTGAGAACTGGGTATGGGGAAAAAAACAAGTAATTGCTTTTGAGAAAGCCAGAAACATTTTATGCTCCAACAAGCTGCTTGTATTATATAACCCGTGTAAAAGACGTGTGCTAGCATGTGACGCGTCGTCGTACGGAGTCGGTTGTGTATTACAACAAGCTAACGTTGCGGGGAAGTTGCAACCTGTCGCCTATGCTTCCAGGAGCTTGTCTAACGCCGAGTGGGCCTATAGCATGATTGAGAAAGAGGCATTAGCGTGTGTGTTTGGGGTAAAGAAAATGCATCAGTACCTGTTTGGCCTCAAATTTGAGCTGGAAACCGATCACAAGTTCCACACATCCCTGTTCGCTGAAAACAAGGGGATAAATACTAATGCCTCAGCCCACATACAAAGGTGGGCACTCGCGCTATCAGCGTATAACTATACCATCCGCCACAGGCCAGGCACCGAGAACTGTGTGGATGCTCTCAGTCGGCTACCATTGCCCACCACGGGGGTGGAAATGGTGCAGCCTGCAAACTTGTTGATGGTGGCGCAGCCCGCAGACTTGGTGATGGTCATGGAAGTGTTTGCAAATGCTAAATCACCTGTCACGGCCCACCAGATTAGGACTTGGACCAGCCAAGATCCTCTGCTGTCCCGAGTAAACAACTGTGTACTGCATGGGAGCTGGGCCAGCATCCCCGTTGAAATGCAAGAGCCAATCATGCCTTTCCAGCGGCGAAAGGACGAGCTGTCCATTCAGGCAGACTGCCTGTTGTGGGGTAACCTCGTAGTGCTATCAAGAAAGGGCAATTGATGTTCATCTCGGATCTCCACAGCACACACCCGGGTATAGTAATGATGAAAGCGATAGCCAGATCCCACGTGTGGTGGCCCGTATCGACTCTGACTTAGAGTCCTGTGTATGGCAATGCAGCGTATGTGCTCAGTTGAGCAACGCGCCCAGAGAGGCACCGCTAAGTTTGTAGTCCTGGCCCTCCAGACCATGGTCAAGGATCCATGTCGACTATGCGGGCCCGTTTCTCAGTAAAATGTTCTTGGTGGTGGTAGATGCTTTTTCAAAATGGATTGAATGTGAAATAATGTCGGGAAGCATCACCACCTCACCATTAAAAGCCTGAGGGCTATGTTTGACACCCACGGCTTGCCTGACATACTGGTCAGTGACAACGGGCCATGTTTCACCAGTGCTGAATTTAAAGAATTCATGAACTGAAATGTGATCAAACATGTCACCTCGGCCCCGTTTAATCCAACCTCCAATGGGCAGGCAGAGCGAGCAGTACAACAATCAAACAGAGCCTTAAACGAGTCACAGAAGGCCCACTCCAAACCCGCCTGTCCCGAGTATTGCTCAGCTACCGCACGGGACCCCACTCACTCACAAGGGTGCCCCCGGCTGAGCTACTCATGAAAAGGACACTTAAAACCAGACTCTCGCTGGTTTACCCCAACCTGCATGATCAGGTAGAGAGCAAGCGGCAGCAACAAAATGTAAACGATGGTCGCGCCACTGTGTCACGGGAAATTGATCTGAATGACCCTGTGTATGTGCTAAACTATGGACACGGCCCAAGTGGATCGCGGGCACGGTGATAGCTAAAGAAGGGAATAGGGTATTTGTAGTCAAACTAGACAATGGACAAATTTGCAGAAAGTACCTGGACCAAACGAGGCTGCAGTTCACAGACTGCCCTGAACAACCCACAGCAGACACCACCTTTTTCGAGCCCACAACACACACCCAAAGGATCAACGACATCACGTCGGACCAGGAAATCGAACCCATCACGCCCAACAGCCCAGCAAGGCCAGGCTCACCTAGCAGCCCTGCAGGGCTAAAAACTCGCAAGCCCAGCGAGGGCACAGCCAACACACAAGAACAGACATTTGTACCGAGGCGGTCCACCAGGGAAAGAAAGGCTCCCGACCACCTCATCTAGTAAATAGTTTTCACTTTGACTTTGTGGGGCGGAGTGATGTTGTGTATCTGTAAAGCATGCACTCCTATGTTCCGCCACCAGGGAGCACATCCCCTGAAGTCCCAAGGGATCCCAGCATCCCTTGGGAGCACTGTATATAAGCCGGCCCCTAAGGCCTGTTCCTCACTCTGGAGTGTCTTATTAAAGACTGAGGTCACTGTTACTTTAACCTCCCTGTGTGCAGCCTCATCGGTATTAGGAACACAATAAGACCAATCATCTCTAAGGACACAACGTTTCACAACCGATAATATCGGGTCCTGGCTGATCCAGGTCTTAACTTGTTGGGCTGTGACAGGGGTTCCTTCATTTTCAAAAGCGTCGATGTCTAACAGTAGATCTGCCGGTTGTGGCATTTCCAACTCCGGTGTAGGCTACGGCAGAGGGCTCAATGCATCGGCACAATTCTCAGTGCCAGGTATACGGCGAATTACATAATCATAGGCAGATAATGTCAGCGCCCACCACAGGATGCGGGACGATGCATTGGTATTAATAATTTTGTTTTCCGAAAACAATGAAATGAGTGGCTTGTGATCTGTTTCCAGTTCAAACCGAAGACCAAACAGGTACTGATGCATCTTTTTAACCCCATACACACAGGCTAATGCTTCTTTCTCTATAATGCTGTTGGCTCTTTCCGCTTTTGACAAACTTTTTGAAGCATAACAGGTTGTAATTTGCCCGACTCATTAGTTTGTTGGAGCACGCCATCAACTCCATATGACGAAGCATCACAGGCCAATACTTACACAGATCATAATGTATCAGCAGCTTGTTAGAGCAAAGCAGATTAGTAGCTTTCTCAAAAGCTCCATCTTGAGACGCACCCCAAACCCAGTTGTTGCCTTTTCTTAGCAGCATGTGCAGTGGCTCTAATAAGGTGCTCAATCTAGGTAAGAAATTACTGAAGTAGTTGAGTAGACCAAGGAACGAAAGCAGCTCCGTCACATTCTGAGGCTTGGGTGCATTTTCGATGGTCTTGGTTTTTGAATCCGTTGTCCTGATACCGTCAGCAGCAATTTTCCTCCCCAGGAATTCGACTTCCGGTGCCATGAAGACACACTTCAAGCATTTCAGTCTGAGTCCCACTTTGTCTAGATGATGTAGAATCTCTTCCAGGTTGTTCAGATATTTGGCGGAATCACGACCTGTGACCTGGATGTCATCATGGAACACGATGGTTCTGGGGACGGACTTCAGTAGACTCTCCATGTTCCTCTGAAATATGGCTGCAGCCGAGCGAATTCCAAAAGGGCACCTGTTGTAGATAAACAGTCCTTTAATGAGTGTTGATGCACATAAGTTTCTTCGACGTATCGACCAGCTCCTGTGTCATGTAGGCCGACGTCAGATCCAGTTTTGTGAACGACTTCCTCCCGGCTAGCGTTGCAAACAGGTCATCAGCCTTCGGTAACGGGTATTGATCCTGTTTTGAAACTCTTGATCGTAACCTTGTTGTCTCCACAAATCCTGACAGTGCCATCACTCTTCAACATGGGAACAATGGGGCAAGCCCATTTATTAAATTCGACCGTTGATAAGATCCCTTCATGCTGGAGTCTGTCCAGTTCAATTTTGACCTTCTCCATCATGTACGGAACTGCCCGAGCTTTATGATGGATGGGTCTTGCATCCGAGTCCACGTGGATCTGCACCTTGGCTCCCGTGAAATTGCCGATGCCTGGTTCAAACAGTGAGGGGAGCTTGCTCAGCACTTGAGCACATGGAGTATCCTCCGATGACAACAACGCTTTGATCTCGTTCCAGTTCCATTTGATTTTGTTTCTAACCAGTTCCTGCCGAACAGCATTGGACCATTGCCTGGAAAAATCCATAACGGTAAATCGTGAACCACACCATCATACGACACCTTGATTACTGCACTGCCAATCACCGTTATGAGATCTTTCATGTACGTACGCAATTTGGCATTGACTGGATTCAGCTTATGCCTCACAGTCTTAGTATCCCACAGCCTGTCGAATGTCCTCTGGCTCACTATTGATTGACTCGCACCCATGTCCAATTCCATCGATACCGGCACACCATTAAGTTTTACATTAATCATTATCGGTTGGCTCTTTGTTAGGAATGAATACAGTCCATACACTTCCTCCTCTCATATTTTGGATTGCATATCCGGATCCGCGCTAGACTGATCATCATCATCCACATGGTGTGTCGCAACACGCTTGCTCAGTTGCGGACACATGCGCTGGAGATGCCCCACTCTCGAACAGCCATTACAAATATACTGTTTAAACTGACACTGATGATGCCGATGATTTCCCCCACAATGCCAACACGGTGATATCGGATTCATTCCCGTTGGCGGACTTTGAGTAGCCACAGGTTTCTCGTACGCAGTTGGGTAGGCCCTGCCATATGCAGCTCTGCCAAACGACGATACTATCTTGTTTATAGTACTTGCCGAGTTCCGATTTTTCAGTGATATCTGCTTTAAGTTTTTGTCCGTCGTCATGCATGATTGGGCAATCGTGATGGCCTTGCTCAAATCCAGCATCTCCGCCACCAGTAGCTTATGCAGGATCACCTCTTGGCTGATGCCGATTACAACGAAGTCCCGCAGCATGTCTGCCAATGCAGTTTCGAACTGACACGGTCCAGCTAGACATCTTAGGTCGGCAACAAATTCCGATACATCCTGGTCCTCAGAACGAACGTGCATATAGAATCGATATACACAATGTATCATAGTCCTTGTCTGTTGGACTTAAGGGCGAGAGGAGATTCTTTATGAGTCCATAGATTTTCGGACTGCAAACCGTGAGGAGGACCGCCCAGCACCGAACTGCGTCTGCCTCTTTCTCTATTTTGCTGGCCACGAAGTACTGGTTCAAGCGGGCTACCATGTCTGCCCAATCTTCTCCCTCCACGAGTCGCTCCAGAATTCCAATTGTGCTCATTTTTGCATGCGAAGGTTTTGTTACCTCGTCGCCAAATGTTGTGTACGCAATAACTGAATAGACTGAATGCTGTAAACTCTGAACAGGTAAAAACCTGGCTCTGCTTTATTCGGGCCCAAAGTGATTACATTACAAGATGGCTGGCTTTTTATACCTGGGCCGCACACAGGTGCGCACAGCCCAATAGCCTCCGACAGTGGCGCCACTTGGTGGCTAGTAAACCCAAACATACATACATGACACTGGGTAAGGTTTTTTTCGAGCAGACCCCCGCCACCGCCTCGCCTGTTTTCTCTTCAAAGGCCCAACTGTTGCTCTTTGTGGCAGGGCAGCCTGCTGTGGCTCCAGCTCCTATTGCTCTTCATCCTCTTCATGCAATCAAGTAGCAAGAATGAACCCCATAATAATCTGAGTGTGTGCAAGCAGAATAAATGTCGAAGAAATGCAATCTCCAAGATAAACTTCGCTGTGTAAATCCGAACACAATAACAGATACTTGTGATCTGACTGCTTTTAGCGGAGTACCCCTTTAAATGCAGCTTCCAAAGGCCCTTTCAATACCAATCCTTCGAGCTTTTACTCAACGGGTACAGTGCTGTGCAGAACTTTCACTTTTACATGTTAAAATTGCATCGGGTTTCTAATGAGATCATAGGATTCTGATCTGCATGAACTGACAAGGCTCCTGCCCACTTCCGGCAGGTATTTTGGACACATAACAACATTGTGCAGTTAAAATGGAGGCAGGCAGAAATCAAGCGGAAACAGGGTGGTAAGTCTCCTGATACTCCACCAGCGCCCCATTCCCCTGGGGAAGGGTAGTTAACATTTCCCCTTAAATATACTGATACAAATACCAAGAGCACACAAAGAAAGTTGTAGGAGTGGAAACATACATGTTGGAAAAGGAAAATATTAACACAGATCCGTAATTCACAGACCTGATCAAACCAGGATATTGATTGAAAAATTCGAATACTGGGGAGAGAGCCTACAGAAGGGACAGGCATAACAAAGCCTGTTAGCAGTGGCAGTATGGCTGAGAGTGAACACAGTATCTTTGGAAATAATAATGATGGATGGTAAAGGTAAGAAATTAATAATTATTGTTATAGACTTGCTGAATATGAGCAGGGGAAGGGAATTTCTTTTTCAGACCAAGCCGGTCTATAAAAAGGCCAGGATATTATTGATTGGGGAGTTCCAATTACCTAGATAGTGATCAGGAAATGAACAATGGACAAACCAGAGAGAAATGCATGTTTCTAGGAATGGTGCAGGAATACTTCCTGTTAAAATAGCCAAAACAATCAGAAGCTATTCTGGATCTGATCTTTAATAATGATCGAGGTATGGTAGATAATGTGGAAATAAGGGAGCATCTAGAATTAAATGATCAAAATAACATTAGACTGAAATGCTCATGAGTATGCAAAAAAAAGGAACATAAAAATATCAGATTTTGAAGAGCAGACTATGGGCCCAAGTTTGCCCAGGGGTTGCTCCATTTTTTTGGAGCAACTAGATTTTTTTGGAGTATTTTAAAAATCGCAATTCTGCCCATTTAATTTGCTCCAGTGTAAGTGAGTTAGTTAGGTTCTTTTTCAGTTTTGTTTTTTTTTCAAAAGGGGACGTTACTAGCCACTTACGCCTGTTTTGGCCATTTAAGCAAGTTTAGACAGCTAAAAGTTACTCCAAACTAACTTAGGGCAGCGTATGTGGCCACTTTTGGCCGCACAGAAAAACCTTGCAGTGAGCTAAAAAATCAGCGCGAGTACATCTAAAGCACCAAAAACAAATAAAAATACAAGGAAGCCTTGTACAATCAGAGGACCTGCACCTAGCACCAAGACTTATAAAGCACAAAACAACTACATTAAAAATGGTTGGTAAACTTGCAAATACATTATCGCAACTACTGTAAATAAGAGTTCCAGCCAAACTATTTTACAGAATTCATTTTGAAGGCAGATGAAGAGTAAACTTGAATGTAAATCAAACAAGAATTTAGGACTACATAATCAATCAATCAATAAATAAATAAACAAATAAAAAATAGAAACATTAGAAACATAGAAACATAGAAAATAGGTGCAGGAGTAGGCCATTCGGCCCTTCGAGCCTGCACCACCATTCAATAAGATCATGGCTGATCATTCACCTCAGTACCCCTTTCCTGCTTTCTCTCCATACCACTTGATCCCTTTAGCCGTCAGGGTCATATCTAACTCCCTCTTGAATATATCGAACAAACTGGCATCAACAACTCTCTGCGGTAGAGAATTCCAGAGGTTAACAACTCTCTGAGTGAAGAAGTTTCTCCTCATCTCAGTCCTAAATGGCTTACCCCTTATCCTTAGACTGTGACCCCTGGTTCTGCACTTCCCCAACATTGGGAACATTCTTCCTGTATCTAACCTGTCCAGTCCCGTCAGAATTTTATATGTTTCTATGAGATCCCCTCTCATTCTTCTAAACTCCAGTGAATACAGGCCCAGTCGATCCAGTCTCTCCTCATATGTCAGTCCTGTCATCCCGGGAATCAGTCTGGTGAACCTTCGCTGCACTCCCTCAATAGCAAGAACGTCATTCCTCAGATTAGGAGACCAAAACTGAACACAATATTCCAGGTCCTATCTTCCTACCTTCAGCAAAGCTTTACTACAGAAAAACATCAGCAGCTGGGTGCCGATGAGGGAGCCCATTCGGCCAGGGCTAGAGGCGGTAAGACGCATACCGGGACGCTAGGGTCAACACGGCATCGGTAAGTGGAGGGGGGAGTGGGGTGGAGGCTGAACGCGGCATATGGGGGGTGGGTGACAAAGGACCAGCTCAGGTGGGCTGGTCATCTGGTCCCAATGCCTGGTACAAGACAACCCAAGAAGGTATTCTACAATGATTCGAATCTCGGTTACTGCTCTCATTGTGGTCAGTTCAAAAGATATATGGTTTGTCAAAAGACCGATCATAAAAATGTGGCATCCCAGCTGACACATGGGAGTAAGCTGCTAATGACCGGAACATTGATAAAAGATGATTCACAAAGGCACAACAAAGCTTTAAGCAAGTCGTATCTGTTATGTATGCAACACATTGTAACCAGCATTCTACCACTACCATCTGTTGGAGTCCCAAGGGATCCCAGCATCCCTTGGGAGCACTGCATATAAGCAGGTCTCCCATGCTGTGCCAGCACTCTGGAGTCAGAATAAAGAGACTAAGGTCACACATATTCAAGTCTACAGTACTCAGTCATATTGCTTTATTTGAGACATAACAACTTGCGACAAGTAATAGATAATGAACCATCACACGAAATGCAGAGAACTGTTGGTATCCTGGAGAAATTCTAAGAAGGGGACGATTGGGAAGCCTTTGTGGAGCGACTTGATCAATACTTCGTGGCCAACGAGCTGGAAGGGAATGAGAACGCTGCCAAATGAAGGGCGATCCTCCTCACCGTCTGCGGGGCAACAACCTATGGCCTCATGAAGAATCTTCTTGCTCCGGTGAAACCAATAACCAAATCGTATGACGAACTGTGTACGCTGGTCCGGGAGCACCTTAACCCGAAGGATAGCGTTCTGATGGCAAAGTATCGATTTTATCGATGTCAACGGCCTGAAGGCCAGGAAGTAGCAAGCTACATCGCTGAACTAAGGCGCCTTGTAGGACATTGCGAATTCGATGGATTCCTGGAGCAAATGCTAAGAGACTTTTTTGTGCTTGGCATTGGCCATGAGGTTATCCTTCGCAAACTATTAACTGTTGAAATACTGAACCTGAACAAAACCATAACAATAGCCCAGGCATTTACGTCCACCAGCGATAACACCAAACAAATTTCACAGCATAAAGATGCATCGGCAAGTACTGTACACAAAGTAACGTCATTTTCAGGCAGGAATGCATATGGCAGAACATACACGCCTGCAGTTGCACGACCTCAGATGATTCAGAGTCTGCAAACAAGTGTGAATGCGAGGCAATTAACACCTTGTTGGCACTGCAGAGGTGATCATCGAGCCCATCAATGCCGCTTCAAACACTACGGGCCCAAGTTTCAGGACGCGCCTAAAATAGCGCAGCCCAGACCTGGATGCCCGTTTTTCACGCCAGAAAGTGCTCCAAAAAAAACTTACCTATTCTCCGGCTCCCTGCAGGTCTTCTGCAGCCGGGCGGGGTGCAGCACGAGCTGTTGGGGGCGGAGCCAGGTCCCTGCGCTGAAAACAGTGCCGGGACCTCTGCACATGCGCGCTACAGTGGGCGCGCATGTGCAGTAGCTCCAGGCGCCCAAAACTGTGGGAGGGGCCCAAAGCACGCAGCCCCTAGCCCTGGCCGAATGGCCTCACTGGGGACTGGGGCTGCGTGAATAAGGCTCCCCCCCCCCCCCCCGGTGACCCGACCTCCGCGACCCTCTCCTCCCACCTCCCTCCCCCCCCGGACCTCCGCGACACTCTCTCTCCCCTCACCACCCCGGACCTCCGCGACTCTCTCCCCACCCACCCCCCGGACCTCTGCAACTCTCCCCCACCACCCCCAACCTCCGTGACTCTCTCTCACCCCCCCCCGACCTCCGCGACCCCCCCCCGAGACCCGACGCCACCTACCTGTAAATCTAGCCCGAGGTCTTGGGCCCGGCCGTTCAGCCTCCTTCTCTCTCTCCCCCCCCACTCTCCTTCCCTCCCTCCCTCCTCTCTCCTTCCCTCCCTCCCTCCTCTCTCCTTCACTACCTCCCTCCTCTCTCCTCCCCTCCCTCTCCTCTCCTTCCCTCCTTCCCTCCTCTCTCCTTCCCTCCCTCCCTCCTCTCTCCTTCCCTCCCTCCCTCCTCTCTCCTTCCCTCCCTCCCTCCTTCCTCCCTCCCTCCTCTCTCCTTCCCTCCCTCTCCTCTCCTTCCCTCCCTCCTCTCTCCTTCCCTCCCTCCCTCCTC
Organism: Pristiophorus japonicus; assembly: GCF_044704955.1. Classification (NCBI taxonomy): domain Eukaryota; kingdom Metazoa; phylum Chordata; class Chondrichthyes; family Pristiophoridae; genus Pristiophorus; species Pristiophorus japonicus. Next base: position 157,764,705 of record NC_091983.1, read on the forward strand.
TCTCCTTCCCTCCCTCCCTACATTCTCTCTCCTTCTCTCCCTCTCCCCCCCTACATCCTCTCTCCTTCTCTCCCTCTCCCCCCCTACATCCTCTCTCCTTCTCCCCCTCTCCCCCCCTTCTCCCCATCCAAAAAAGCAGTAGCAACTCAGGCCGAAACTTGGGCCCAATGCGTGCAAAGGCTGTGGAACAACGGGACACCTCCAACAAATGTGCAGACGAGCTGCAAACTCTGCAAACCACCACGTTGCAGAGGAAGACCGATCCATGGCAGATCAAACTGAACTAGAGACTCGAACTGAGGAGACAGAAGTGTATGGGGTACACACCTTGACCACAAAATATTCACCGATCATGTTAAATGTTGAACCGAACGAAATGCCAGTATCCATGAAATTGGAAACAGGTGCGAGTCAGTCTATCATGAGCAAAAAGGTCTTCGAGAGGCTGTGGTGCAACAAGGCACAAAGGCCCAAGCTGAGCCCTATTCATACCAAGCTGAGAACTTACACTTAAGAGCTGATCCCTGTAATTGACAGCGCAGCAGTAAAAGTCTCCTATGATGGAGCGGTGCACGAACTACCACTATGGATTGTACCAGGAGATGGCCCCACACTGTTCGGCAGAAGCTGGCTGGGAAAAATCTGCTGGAACAGGGATGACATCCGAGCACTTTCGTCCGTCGACGACACTTCATGTGCCCAGGTTTTGAGCAAGTTCCCATCATTGTTTGAGCCACGCATCGGAAATTTCTCTGGGGCGAAGGTGCAGATCCACTTGGTACCCGGTACACGACCCGTCCATCACAAGGCACATGCGGTGCCATACATGATGCGAGAGAAAGTGGAGATCGAGCTGAATAGGCTACAACGAGAGGGCATCATCATGCCAGTTGAGTTCAATGAGTGGGCCAGTCCAATTGTTCCAGTTCTCAAGGGCGATGGCACGGTCAGAATTTGTGGGGACTATAAAGTAATGATTAACCGTTTTTTGTTGCAGGACCAGTACCTGCTACCCAAGGCAGACGACCTATTCGCAATGCTGGCAGGAGGAAAGACGTTCATCAAGTTGAACCTGACCTCGGCCTACATGACGCAGGAGCTGGCGGAATCTTCGAACGGCCTCACCTGCATCAACACGCACAAAGGTCTGTTCATCTACAATAGATGCTCGTTTGGGATTCCATTGGCCGCAGCTATTTTTCAAAGGAACATGGAGAGTCTGCTAAAGTCGTTTCGCGCGCCGTGGTTTTCCAGGACGACATATTGATCACAGGTCGGGACACCATCGAACACTTGCAGAACCTGGAAGAGGTTCTAAGTCGGCTATATTGTGTGGGACTCAGGTTGAAACGCTCGAAGCGTGTTTTCCTGGCGCCAGAGGTCGAGTTCTTAGGGAGAAGAATCGCGGCAGATGGCATCAGACCCACCGAAGCCAAGATGGAGGCCATTAAGAACGCGCTGAGACCACAGATCATGACGGGGCAACAATCGTTCCTGGGACTCCTCAGTTATTTTGTTAATTTCCTACCCAGGTTAAACACCTTGTTAGAACCTCTATATATATTGCTACGCAAGGGAGATGACTGGGTATGGGGGAAGTCACAAGAGACTGCTTTTCAGAAAGTCAGAAATCTGTTATGTTCCAACAAACTGCTTGTTCTGTATGAAAATCAGGCGTAGGTTACAAATTAGGCGTAGGGAATGGGGGGGGGGGGTTTAAAGGGAAGTTTACAAACATTAAACACTTCAGTTTTACAAATAAAGAGCCATCATCAATAATAAATGATAAATACATCAATAAATCAACCAATAAATCAATCAAAAAAAATTAATAAAAAATAAAAAAATGTTAGTGCTAGCTTGTGATGCGTCTTCGTATGGGGTCGGGTGTGTGTTACAACAAGCAAACGAATCGGGAACATTGCGACCAGTGGCTTATGCATCCAGGAGTTTGCCCAAGACTGAAAGGGCTTACAGCATGATTGAAAAAGAAGCTCTGGCATGCATTTATGGGGTGAAAGAAATGCACCAGTATCTGTTTGGGCTTAAGTTTGAGGTAGAAACTGACCATGTGTGGTGGCCCGGCATCCACTCAGATTTGGAGTCTTGTGTGCGCCAATGCAACACTTGCTCTCAACTGAACAATGCACCCAGGGAGGCACTGCGAAATTTGTGGTCATGGCCCTCCAAACCGTGGTCTAGGATCCACGTTGACTTCACTAGCCCGTTTCTAGGCAAAATGTTTTTGGTTGTTGTGGATGCTTATTCAAAATGGATTGATGTGTGTAATAATGTCTGTAAGCACGTCCACTGCCACCATCGAAAGCCTACGAGCCATGTTTGCCACGCACGGCCTGCCTGATGTCCTTGTCAGCGCCAATGGGCCGTGCTTCACCAGCGCTGAATTCAAGGAATTCATGACCCACAATGGGATCAAACACGTCACATCTGCCCCGTTCAAGTCCGCATCCAATGGCCAGGCAGAACGGGCAGTCCAAACCATCAAGCAAAGCTTGAAACGTGTGTCGGAAGGCTCCCTGCAGACCCGCCTATCCCGAGTCCTGCTCACCTCACCGGGGTTCCCCCTGCCAAGCTGCTTATGAAAAGGGCTCTCAAAACAAGGCACTCTCTAGTCCACCTTGATCTCCATGATCATGTTGAGGACAGGCGGCATCAATAAAGCATGTACCATGATCGCGCAAATTTGTCACACGATATTGAAGTCAATGACCCTGTTTTTGTACTCAACTATGAACATGGTCCCAAATGGCTTGCTGGCACTGTCATAGCCAAAGAAGGGAGTAGGGTGTTTGAGGTCAAACTTGCAAATGGACTAACTTGCAGAAAGCATTTGGACCAAATCAAACTGCGATTCACAGACAGCCACGAGCAACCTGAAGAGGACACCACCAACTTCGACCCTCCGATACACACACAAGTGGCAACCGACATCACGGTTGAACACGAAGCTGAACCCATCATCCCCAGCAGTCCAGCAAGGCCAGCTACATAGCAGCCCAGCGAAGGCCCAACCAACTCACATGCACCTATGTTTGTACCGAGATGATCGACTAGGGAGCGGAAAGCCCCAGATCGTCTCACCCTGTAAATAAGTGTATTTTGAATTTGTGGGGGGAGTGATGTTATGTATGCACACCTTGTAACCAGCATTCTACTACCACCAGAGGGTGCATCTGTTGGAGTCCCAAGGGATCCCAGTATTCCTTGGGAGCACTGCATATAAGCAGGCCTCCCATGCTGTACCGGCACTCTGGAGTCAGAATAAAGAGACTAAGGTCACACTTACTCAAGTCTACAGTACTCAGTCACATTGCTTTATTTGAGACATAACAGTATCCAGCTAGCTGAAGAAAAGAAAAATCAAATCAAAAGAATAAGATTAGCCATCGGGGGGCGGGGTGGAGGCTGAACACGGCAGGGAAAGCCGATGAGGGAGCCCATTCGGCCAGGGCTAGGGCGGCGTGCTTCGGGCTCCTCCCACACAGCCTGCAGAGATTATGGGGGCGAGGAGCTACTGCACATGTGTTTGGTCCCCCACTGCTTGTGCTGCACGACGCCAAGGGCCTGCAACATTCCAGCAGCAGCGAGATTACCGAGGTAAGTTTTAGGCGCAGTTTTTCTTCTACAAAGTCGACGCAACTCATGGAGGTGTGCCATTCTAAGCGGGGAGGCAAACTTGGGCCTTTGAAAGGACAATTTTCAAAATGTGTTCGCCTTCTATGGGCCTCCAGCGGGAGATGGTGTGTGCGATTCCAGTGATTATTTGTTTAGTAAAACTAATGAATGGAAATAGGTGGAGAGAGCACATATGATTTTCCAAGAAGAATTTGGAAAATTGGTCCATGACAGAATGCAAAATGAGTTGAAAATGTAAGCTAAAACAGAATAATAGTTGAGAGATCTATAACAAAAAAGTGAGAGGTATTTAAAGAAATGCTGGTGTGGCTCTAATCATAATTCATTCTGGTCAAAGGAAAACAGTTTAAAAGGACAACAGAGGCGAATGTCATTAAATATAGATATCAAAGTGTATTTTTTTCTGTTTGCTATTGTTGGCAAAAAAATTAGGCATACTTTATACTTATATTTAAAAAGATCCCTCATCTTGATAAGCACAGATCCCATCTCTTCATCAGCTATACTTTCATCCACTTGTTTCATTAAATTGTTTTAAAATCATATGCCAAAAACAGAATATTTTAATGTTCACCCCATTAACAGTGGTGCACTGTGTTCACACTTCTGTGAAAAGGGCAGGAAGATGGTAAAATAATTCCTCATAAATGTTGCAATCACCATTCTTCAAATGAAGCTGTACTCCATGAGTCCCATGTACAAGGCAAGATAAACACTCAGAAGAATCAAATACGTCTGTCCCTTTAAGATACTTTTTGGATGAATACCATTTGACCTTCCCTTGCTGTGTGTCTGATTTGCCCAGTAGGATCTTTCTCCTTACTCATCTTAAGTAGAGTATAACTGAATGAAAAAGAATCATTGTTGTGCCTCAAGTGCTGTCAACTGAAATTTGAAAGACTTTTCAGTGACATGGGGATTACATGCCTTTGTGCTGCCTCTCACAACTTAACAAAGATGTCTCTGTGCACTTCCAGGGAATTGCTCCTTTAACACTGATACTGGGTGTCAGTATTTCCACTCTGCAATTCCAGTTAAAGTGCAGCAACAGCACGATAAAAGCACGCTGGAAGTTTTAATTAAATCACCGCTGTTATACTCACATGGCACCTCTAGCATGTAATTCACATTAGTATAAAATTCAATGTTCATAATTACCCTCAGTACTGGCATCAGTGTTGATGCAAATTCTGGAAATGAATCGAATCCTTCTTTTCCCAATCTCAGGGGAACAGTGGCACAACAACAATTCTTCTCCATTCAGTTATACTCCTCATACATTAGGTACAGCGATGCTACTGGGCAATACAGAGATGTAACAAGGGAAGATCACATGACTTGCAGCTGCCAAGTTCCCTTAAAGGAGCAACTGGCCCTGAGATGATGGGCTCAATTTTCCCCAATGCCTTTTTTTGGTGTATTGCCAGAGTTATGTTATTTTGGCCCTGACTACTCCAAAAAAGTAACTTGCAAGTTTCCCAGTTATTTTTTGACATTGGCACCATGCAGCCTGTCCTTCAACTTCAGTAGGTGGAGCCTAATGTTCACCCTTCTGCGCATGCGCAAAAAAAAATATGTTTTTGACGTGTCTACTAAGGGCACGCATGTCAAGTACATCTCCCGGTTTGCATTGACCATTTTTAAAGAGCCAGTTGTGTGTGAGAACTTTCATTCTCAGTGGAAAAATTGGAGCTGCAATACAATATGCAACGCGGTTCAAGGACCAAGAATTTCTTACAGGATGGAGGCACTAGTTACTGTCATTAAGGCCAGATGGCACGAGCTGGACACCAGCAGAGGTCACATAAAAGTTTCATCAAAAGAAATGAAGAAACGCTGGAACCAACTTGCAGAAGATTACTGTGCAATGGTGACCACCCCGAGGTCTGTAGGTCAGTGCAAAAAGAAGTGGCAGGACCTTGGTCAAGTAGTTAGTGTAAGTAATATTTTCATTTATTGCAATTGTAAATGTGATCATCTGTATATGTCTCACCCAGCAGAAAGACACCCTCTCTAAAAAGTTATATTTTCACCTTTGCAGAGGAAGGTGGCATACAACAAAAGGGAAAGAACTCGAACAGGAGGAGGCCCGGCAAATCTGCACCCACTGACACCCTTGGAAGACAGGATCAGTGCTTTGAGAAAAGCAACCACCACTGCACAAGCTGGGCCCACACTCGACTCCTACAAATTCAACAGTCTGGCTTTGCTAAATGTTAAGTACTGCGCGGGCTAGCAATGCTTCGGTTCATGGGGATATCTCCGTCAGCTACGCTTCAGTTGATGCAATGTGCTATCATTCATCGTGGTCCTTGAAATGAGCCTGCTGCCTGCACTGTGTGAACCTACTCATGTCACCCACCCTGCCCCCTCCTCTGCTGCTAACCATTTGTCTGTTCTGTTATATTTTGCAGAACTTGAGGCCAACCCTGACGAGGCTGAAGCTGATGCAGAAGAAGATTCAGACACAGACGAGCCTAAAGAGGAGAACATCTTCCAATCCCACCTTCCAGAGCAAGAGCATGAGGGTGAGGGGGAGGAGGAGGGGATGAATGAAGCCCCCACTCTTGTACTCACTCTGGAGGAGGTGCAGGTGCCGCCCATTGAGGTGCCAGGCCCTTTCCTGAGTGGTACGAGTGTTGGGACATTCCATGGCTTCACACAGTCCGAGGCTGCGATCCCAGTGGGTGGCAGTGAGGCACACCCAGGGCCCCACCATCCAAGGCTGCGGGTCCCAGTGGGATGCAGCGAGCCACACCCAGGGTGAGGAGGGGAAGAAGAGTTTGAAAGCGCTCTCCTGAGGTGCAGGATGTAACAGATGTGATTCAGATGATGGCAGTGAGTGCGGAGAGCATTGACCTTACGCGATCACTCCTGGACACCATCAGTGGGGTGGGTGATAAGGTATCGGGACTGTCGGGAGAATTAACAACACTCTCATGAGAAATGGGAACACTGTCCAGTCACATGAGGGAGGGAATGTCGCAGGCAGTTGCTACACCATCGGCGAACATGAGGGAGGGAATGTTGGAAGTAGTTGAGACACTGTCAGGGCACATGAGGGAGGGAATGTCAGATTTAGCTGCTGCAATAAGGGAACATACCCAGACCCCGCGCCCATTAACAGAATCAACTGCCACTCCCACTCCAATCCCCAGACCAACCTCTGAAGAGGCCCAAGCCGGGCCTTCCACATTAGCGTTTGCCCATCAAGAAGTGCGCATTACCCAAGATGCTCAAAAGAATAAGCTTGGTAACAACCCGAGAAACACTGCGCCACCGCCTGCGGGCAAGGGTGGAGTCAATAAGATCAAGAGCAGCAGGCGGTCTTGGAATAAGGTGGAGGAGAGATGGGTGAAGCTTTTCTTTGCTGCTGTTGTTGTTGTTATCATTATTGTTGTTACTGTACTAACTGTTCTTAAATTAAAAGTTTTTTATAAGTTATGTAAATTTACAAATTTTAAAGTTTATAAGTGATCTTAAAGTTTGTAAGTGATCTTAGAGTTTGTAAGCATTCTTAACTGAAAACTTTAAAGTTTGATACAAGAATATTTTTATCAAAGTTAAGTAAAGTACAAACAAGCATTAAACTTTTGAATAAAATATATTTTAAATTATAACTGAATCATTTCCATTATTTGTTCCATTTTTAATACAACTTTTTGAACGAAAGAAGAATCATTTCCATAATTTGTTCCATTAATACAACACAACATTACGGAACAGTTCCAAACAGTAAACATGGTCCATTTGGAATCGTTGCCGCTGAGCATTCAGGCAGCAAAGCATTCACTGATGAACTGCTGATGCGAGGCCCGAGCAATTATTAAAGGGGCACGACAGCCCGCCCTCCTCCGCCATCGTGCTCCGGGTTCAGGTAGTTGCATGGCTTCCTCCTACTCCTCCTCCTCCTCATTATCATCTGCATCTTCCTCCTCAACATCAGCCATTCTCACCTCAGATGGGTCTGCTGCCTCATGATAGCTAAGTTAAGCAGCATGCAGCACACAACAGTGAACTGACCGACAATCTCAGGGAAGTATTGCAAGTAGCCTTCAGAATGGTCCAGGCATCGGAAACGCTGTTTCAAGATGTCAATGGTACTCTCTATTATGCTGCGCGTCGCAATGTGTGTCATGTTGTATTCCCGTTTAGCTTCCGAAGGGGCGTCATGAGCCAGGTGGCGAAGCCGTACCCTTTGTCTCCCAGCAGCCAGCTCTGTCCTTCTGGCTGCTGCTGAAACATGGCAGATATAATGCTCTCGCATAGGATGAACACATCATGGGTGCTCCCAGGGTATCTCGCATCAACTGACAAGATGCGATACATGCCGTCATAAACGAACTGCAAATTCATGGAGTGGAAGCCTTTTCTGTTCCTACACATCTCGGAATCCTCCACAGGTGCTCGCAAGGGGATGTGGGTACAATCAATGCAGCCCTGTACCTTTGGGAAGCCAGCAATCCTGGAGAAGCCCACAGCCCTCTCATGCATTGTCTGGGTAGTCATGGGGAACTTTATGTAGTCATTCCACCGGGCATCTAGAGCAGCAGTCACCTGCCGAATGCAGATATGTGTGACAGGTTGAGAAATGGCGAACACATCCCCAGTTGTGGCCTGGAATGATAAGATGCATAAAATGAAAGTTCAGCTGGGCAGTTCAGCTGGACCTCATGGCCAATGCCACCACAAAAAAGTCTCTTAGCATTTGTTCAAGGAATCTATCGAATTCGCAATGTCCTGCAAGGCGCCTTAGTTTGGCAACGTAGCTCGCCACTTCCTGGTCTTCAGACCGTTGACACGTGTAGAACCGATACCTTGCCATCAGAGCGCTTTCCTTTGGATTTAGGTGCTCCCGGACCAGCGTACACAGTTCTTCATAGGATTTGGTTGTTGGTTTCACCGTAGCTAGAAGATTCTTCATGAGGCCATAGGTTGTTGCCCCACACTCGTCCTCTTTCAGCTCGTTGGCCACGAAGTATTGGTCGAGTCGCTCCACGAAGGCCTCCCAATTGTCCCCTTCTGAGAATTTCTCCAGGATACCAACAGTTCTTTGCATTTTTGTGTGGTTGTTCGTTATCTCGTCGCCAATTTTTACGCTCATAATAAAGTGATGCAACTGAGTACTGTATGCAATGAGTAACTGTGACCTTAGCTCCTTTAATTAAACTCCAGAGTGCTGGTACAGCATGGGAGGCCTGCTTATATACCGTACTCCTAAGAGATGCTGGGATCCCTTGGGACTCCAACAGGTAGGCCCACTGGTGGTGGTATGATACAGGTTGCCAAGGGTTACATGCATAACACTACCCTTTCCTTAGTTACTCTCTTACATCTTAGGGTTTTCCTTAATTTTACTGGCCAAGAATTTCTCGTGCTCTCTCTTAGCATTCCTAATATCCTTTTTAATTTTGCTTTTAACTTTCTATATTTCTCTATAGATTCTAAAGTATTTAGCCGCTGGTATATGACATAAGAGTCCCTTTTTTTCTTAATCCTCCCCTGTAAGTCCCTAGACATCCAGAGGGCTCTAGAATTATTTTTCCCAGCCTTTTTCTTTTAGGGCACATGTTTGGCCTGAGCCTTCCGGATCTCCTCCTTGAATGCCTCCCACTGTTCCGACACTGATTTACCCACAAGTAGCTGTTTCCAGTCCACTATGGCCAAATCACTCCTTAACTTAGCAAAATTAGCTTTTCCCCAATTCAGATCTTTTATTCCAGACCTATTCTTGTCCTTATCCATAACTAACTTGAATCTGACTGAATTATGGTCACTTGCACCCAAGTGCTCTCCCACTAATACCCCTTCAACCTGCCCAACTTCATTCCCCAAAACTAAATCCAAGACCGCCCCCTCTCCTGTTGGGCTTGCTACATCCCGACTAAAAAAGTTCTCTTGAATGCATTTCAAGAATTCCGCACCCTCTATACCCTTCGCACAAAATTTGTCCCAATCAATATTTGGATAGTTAAAATCCATTACTATTACTACCTTATGGTTTTATGGGCCCTTACTTTAAATGGGTTTGTACCTGAGTGAAAATAGTGGGAGAAAGAAAATGGATATGAATGCATTAATCACTCATATGATATCACATTGTAATTTCAAGCCTATTTACAATCTTTTACCACAACTAATATTCCACTAATGCTTTTTCTATCTGTACTTGCAATCTCCTGCTCCAAAATGGAGTTGCTCATTTTATGTGAGTACTTACCATGTGACTTCATCAATGGTGAGGTCACTGAATTAAGTCAAAGAAAAATATGTCTCTTCTTCCCCCACCCCCTGCCCTCCCTCACAATATCATCAACCTGCTAAACATATTGGTTAAAAGAAATGTGAAAATCTATTTTGCGTCACTAATAGCAAACAGGGCAATGAAGTACTGAAGTTTCTCTTCAAGCTTTACTTGGTGGCATACCAGCAGGTGCAGTTGGAGAGAACTATAACAAGATTAAATGTCTCACAAATTGGATTCTGCGGGCACAGAAAGAATGACTGGTAGAATCTGCTTCGTTAGATCTAGGCTCAATACTTCAGACCTGAATTCATACCAATGTGTCGGTGTGATAGACACTCTCGCAGTTGAATGTTTTGACCTTGGACATCTCTCATTGTGACAGACTCCGTTTCATGAGGGTCATATGAAGAGGGAGTTATGACAATATTGTCCCCAAGATGCCAACCAACATCATCCTCCAAAACAATCCTGTTCAGTGAAAGAAAGAAGAATAGCCTTACTGTCATGGATTGTAAAGAGATTTCCTTTATAGTTGCAGCATATCTCAGTCAGAACCAGGTCATGCCAGGTACAATTTTATTTTGAGTCCTTTTCAAACAAACACACTACAGTTATCACCAAAGGAACATTGGTTGTGGGGGTCAGAGCTCGAAACAAGCAGCTGAACATTCATAAAATTAAATTAAATTAGAGCATTAGGGGGCATCATCCTGGATACTTCGTGATTTGAGTCCAAAAATATTTTGTGTTGTTTGTGTAGCACTTTCAGCCTTTGGCATAGTCAAATTGATTCCTTTGAGTAATGAAAGACCTTGATCGTTTTCAAAATACATACCTCTTTTCTATAAAAAATAATCAGTAGATTTGTAATGATGCTGCTTATAAAGTAAAACCGCTGAGCTACAGAAACCTAATTACAGGTTTAATAATTCAAAGCATTATTGAAATAAATTAACAGTTATCAAAGCTCATTGATTCTACACTATTGATTTAAAATGTATTTTTTGGCAAATACTTATGTCCAGTGAGGCAGTGGTATCAGTGCTTGGACTGAGAAGGCCAACAACATCACAGCAAAACATCGGTTAACGTAGCAAAGGGGAGCAAAGGGCATCAAGCAGGTGTAATCCGACTTGGGGAGATGGCCAGAAGCATGGTCAAAGATATTACAAGTTGCTAGAGTTTAGAAAGAGAATCGCAGAGTGCAGGGACACGATGACTGATAGCTCTGAGGGGGGACGATTCACGGTCAGAAGACTGAAACCTGAAAGCTTGGATATAGGGCTTGAAGTGATTGAAAAAGCTTAGGAGGGGCGTCACCATGGATTTGTTAAGGAAGACGAGCACTTAAAAATCAATACATTAGGATACAGGGAGCCAGTGGCAGTCAATAAAATCAGGGTTAAATGTGAACAAGACATTATGTAGAATAGGATGAAGCAGAGTTTTGGACAAGTTGGAATTTATGCAGGGTGGAACTCAGGGAAGGACAGCATAGCTAGTTCTAGTCAGAGAGACTAGAACTAGGGGGCACAGCCTCAAAATATGGGGGAGCCAATTTAAAACCGAGTTGAGAAGGAATTTCTTCTCCCAGAGGGTTGTGAATCTGTGGAATTCTCTGCCCAAGGAAGCAGTTAAGGCTAGCTCATTGAATGTATTCAAATCACAGATAGATAGATTTTTAACCAATAAGGGAATTAAGGGTTATGGGGAGTGGGTGGGTAAGTGGAGCTGAGTCCACGGCCAGATCAGCCGTGATCTTGTTGGGTGGCGGAGCAGGCTCGAGGGGCTAGATGGCCTACTCCTGTTCCTAATTCTTATGTTCTTATGTTCTTATTAATGTTGAGGAAGTCCAGAACCAGGGGTCACAGTCTAAGGATAAGGGGTAAGCCATTTAGGACCGAGATGAGGAGAAACTTCTTCACCCAGAGAGTGGTGAACCTATGGAATTCTCTACCACAGAAAGTTGTTGAGGCCAATTCACTAAATATATTCAAAAAGGAGTTAGATGTAGTCCTTACTACTAGGGGGATCAAGGTGTATGGCGAGAAAGCAGGAATGGGGTACTGAAGTTGCATGTTCAGCCATGAACTCATTGAATGGTGGTGCAGGCTTGAAGGGCCGAATGGCCTACTCCTGCACCTATTTTCTATGTTTCTATGTTTCTATGTTTCTATTAGAAGATCGAGTCTGGAAGTGGAAAATGGTTCAAGAGATGATAGCGTGAGGCATGGATGGAGAGAGACAATCGGCTCTATTTTCGCCACCATTAGGCACCATTCTTTTGCAGTCTGCTGATTTCAATGGAGCAATGATTTTGCAATTTTGCTCGAAGTTTCTATACTGGTGGCGACGGTCAGCGCCAGTTTGTTGTAGGCAAGAATTTTGGCGCAGGTCTGGTTGAAAACTGATATTTGGCTCTTTAACCGATTTTGGCCGACCATGATTTATTTCAGCACAGCGCACACTGGCCAAAAACACCACAAAAAAAAACATCTGTTAAGTTAAGGAACGAGGCAATAAGCATACAAAATAAAATACTTTTTTTTTCATAGGGAACTCTTTTTGGAGCAAGGAAACAAGATTTCCGGACCGAAAGGACTGCTGCCCCCAATTTCCTCCCCCACCCCCTCGCTGGACCTGCTGCAATCCCGGGCCGAAACGGCTGCTCCCCCCGCTGCTCCCCCTGCGAGCAGGAAGGCCATTCGGCCTGAGATTGTAGCGGGTCCAGCCCGGGGATGGGGGGGGGGGGGGTGGAGCAAATGCCGCGGATCCAGCCGGGGGGGAGCGGTGGCAGCGGGTCCAGCGGGGGGAAAGGTCCTTTGTGGCCCTTTCGGCAGCAGTGGGGTACCAACCTTTCGGGGGAGCAGGCTTCAGCTTGCTTCAGCGTCTCTAGTTGCCCTGGCAACTTCAGCTTTTCGCGCATGCCCAGAGAGGGGCCGATAGTGGTTGGGAAACCTGGAAGCAAGTTCAGCACGTCTGTCAGTGGCTTCTTAAACTCAGCCACCTCATTATCATTTTACTTCCAGGTTTCCCATCCAATTAGTGTCAACGGGCGTGATGTGGTCCCGCATGACGCGGATGCCATGGGTAAATAGAGCTGAGAATGAAATGAAATCGAAAGAAAAAAGCATTCGCGAAGTATATAAACAATAAAGCAGAGGATGACAAAAAGAAATATGACAAGCTTAAGGAAAGACAATTAGGAAGGCAAAAAAAAATGAAATGAAAATATGTAAAGAACATATAAAGAAATAGTAAAATATTCTATACGCACATAAGTAACAAGAAGAGAATTAAGGTAGGGACAGGACCACCAAGGGATGAGCAATGTATTGAAATCGCACTCATTTTAAAGAAGCTAAAGAAGCTTGTGATTAAATTGCATGAGGTTTTGCAATAATACCGTATCCCATTCCCACCCCTCTCCACTACCTCTCATTTCCAGGTGACACATCAGATCCAAGATGAGTCCAGGATTGTGTGGGATAAGAGCTGTTGATCTGTAACTTCCCATAAACATCTGGGCAAAAAAAAAGTACGGAACGTATCATAATACTTTCCAATTCAGAACATAAAAATTAGATTTAACTGCTCTATAATGAGGACAAAAAAGCTCCTAACTGAAATAAGTTGGGCATTCTTCTGTCTCAGCTATAGTTAAAACAATAATCAAAATATCTAAATAAGCATGCTGACGTGATTCTTGGTTAATGTTGCAAATTTAGTAAAATTGGAATAAATGAAACCACCTTTTTGATGAGTTCTATTCATTCTGCTTTTACAAAATGGTCATCATACTAAAAATGTTGTCATATGTCAACGGCAAAATACCGCAGGCCCAAAAACATTCAAGCCTCCTGCCAATTTTCTTACTCCTCCCTGGCAATTTTACTATCACTCATTCTAGTTGTCACTTCTTCCAATCAAACATAAAGCAGCATACTTCAAAACAATGTCCTGTTGTGCATAGGCTCCAGCATGTTACACGTACATACCAAATGTGTGCGCATGTGTGTGCATGCACACACACATGGCATCCCAATACAGGGCAAAAATTATTAAGAGTACCACCTGAAATTAAAATTTATAAGGGAGGAGCAAAAGAAACAGTCATCATGAAAATAGCAAAACCACTGTGAAGGACAATCAATCAGTCATAACAGTACAAGATGCAGATGAATTGGCAGCAGCCATGCTCATATCCATCCTACTCACTAAAGAGGATTAACTTCATGGAAATGTATTTGGCAAACAAATCCACATTTACAATCTGATTTGCATAACTGCAACATCGGGGCTAAAATTCAAGCCTCGCCGGGTGCGTACGAAATGCGCACGGACCCGACGAGGCCTCGCAAAAGCTGGTTTTCGGGGTGCAATGCGCATGCGCCGAAAACCGGCTTTTCCAATCTGTCAAGATTTCTCTTGATAGATCCTCCGCATCCCTGGGAGAAGGACATCTGCGCTGGAGAGATTAGGCTATTTGCGAATGTCTTTCAAACTCTTACGCCTGGTAAAAGCAGGCACATAGCCTACTTTTGCAGCATAAGAGTTTTAAAACATATAAAAATTACATTTAAATACACAGTTTTATAGTAAAAACCCTGACCATTAAGGTAAGTTTATTTTAAACCCTATTAAGACACATTTTTTTTTTAATTCCAAAAAATATTTTTTTTCTAAAACATTTAATTAAGTTTAATTTCAATTAATTTTAAATATGTGAGGTGTTTTTTAAAATTTATTATGTAGTGTTTCTTGTTTTAGGGGTTTATTCTCATTGATAACAATGGAAACTCCTAAAATCAGTGTTCCCATTATTATCAATGAGAATACTGCAGAGTGATTGGTTGTCCAGGCCTACGTGACTCCAGCATTTTCACTCATACGGGAAGTCCTGGCCCTGTACGCTGCACATGGAATGAAGGCCTCTGACCGGAATCCAAGGCGCCTCCGCAACCATCAGGTTTTTTCGTTAAAAAATGTTGGGTCGGAGGCGTTCATCGGAAGGAAGCCTCCGACTGGGATTTTAGGCCCATCATTTGTGTTGCACTGCCACTATAGTCTCAGCCACTTTGACTCAATGATCCCTGCTGATTTTTCCAGCAACAGTTGTGATGACCCCACAGATTTCTCTGCACAGAACTCTAGTCAGCCAAGTTGTGACCAAAGAGTTTTTACCCAACATAATTAGTGAATCAGTTGTGCTGTCATCGTTGTTCCGAGGAGTGGCAGTAAGAGTTATGGACAGGGGGAAAGTGGGAAGGAATGCCTTCAGCCCTGCCTTGCCCTTCCCCTCCACTCCACTCCACTCCCCTCCACTGCCCTGCCCTGCTGGCCTTTAGATGTGGTGGGCGGGGAAGCTGCAGCTGCCAGCAGGTTCAGGGAAAGAGAAATAGAACTTGAGCAGGAAGCCAGCAGGAGACCTCATTGCCTCATTTTGCTCAATTTTCTGGCAAGATAAATAAAATATTGAGTGGGTCACGAATACATTTCCTGTTAATGCTGTGAGTATAAAGAGGCAATGATTCAAAAAGAACTGAAAACAAAAGTTGATCTGATTCATTGTAGATGAAGATGATGTGGCACATAGGACAGCACAATATCAAAATGGTCAACAGGCAAAAAACCATCATGGTCAATTAATTATTCTTTTCCAGCGAGTCATGAGGAGAATTATCGAGGTATTTACTTCAATTTCTTATTTTTAATTTCCCCAGCAAAGACATTAAAAGCATAAAGCATTTTTTACAAAGAACATAAGAATTAGGAACAGGAGTAGGCCATCTAGCCCCTCGAGCCTGCTCCACCATTCAACAAGATCATGGCTGATCTGGCCGTGGACTCAGCTCCACTTACCCGCCCGTTCCCCGTAACCCTTAATTCCCTTATTGGTTAAAAATCTATCTATCAGTGATTTGAATACATTCAATGAGCTAGCCTCAACTGCTTCCTTGGGCAGAGAATTCCACAGATTCACAACCCTCTGGGAGAAGAAATTCCTTCTCAACTCGGTTTAATTCAAGATTCTCCCTTTTACATTTCAGAGCAGAATTTCTACTGTGCCAGTCTTAATTACATTCTCATTCCCATTTCTTCATTATTTTGTATCTTTTTGAATAGAGATTTGCAAGGTGAACCCATTTTCCAACTTAATAGAGGAGATCTTCTTTCATTGTGTTTGAACGAGAATCAAATCAAAGCTAAATGTTGAGACAAAAATGCGATACGTCAGCCCCCATTCTTCAGAAAACATCTAATTAAGAATGACTGCAGACATAAAAATGTACACTCAAGCAAATGTACTATTTTTTCAGTAAGTACAAAGTACCTATAGTTCCAGCCTCTACATTAATTCCATTCAGGCGATCACAGCCACCAGCTGCAGAGGTCTTGAGTTTAATCTGCATCTTCTGATTACTTTGCGGTGCATTCTGAGAGTTCCCTGTATTTTAAATAACATTTCGGAATAAATTATAACACTTTCAAAATAAAATAAAGCTGTCGAAAAATAAAGTATTTCCGCTTTGGAGGCAATTGACAATCCGGACACAAATTGCATTCGTTTTCTGAATTGAACTTTTTGCTCAAGTTCCCGCTCAAACTCATTTGCATATTGCCAAATGCAAAATCTTCCATGAACTAGCGCAATCGGGCAGCGTTTTAGAACATAATTGTTTATTTCTGTTTTCTTGCATTAAAAAATATTTCTTAATTTATGTAAGAGTGACAACCTGGTGCCATTTTATTACTACAGCTGATAATGGGTTTATCACAAAAAATAAGCACTTTTAATCAGTGACTAGTCTACCACCTGTGAGTAACCTGACTTTAAATAACTGAAAATGATTTTTAAAAACTATACAAAACCATTTGCTAGCCATATTGGTGTGCCGTAGTTGGTTTCTTAGTAAATAAATATGTGTTAATATTTAAAAGATTTTAAAAGGTGACTAGTAGCGTCATTGCACCTAAAAAATAACTTAATTTTTTAAGCCTACTCGAAGGCCTACAAATGGATGCAATGAGCGGAAACTTGCCATGGTGATTCATTGGATCTGGAGGCCTGGCCAGTTTTGTGAGTGGGGCTGGCTTCCAGCACGATGTTTTTTGAACCAACGCAAAAGATCGCGGAATTTCGATTTGCGCTGAACTTAATCTGCACTTGAAATTCCGCAATCATTTGCACCGGTTTTGCTGATTTGGGGTGAATGACACTGGAAAAACCAGAGCAACCGAGCAGGAATTCTACCCCTATGAATAAATCTATCTACTGAAAGACTATTTTGATCCTTCAAGTTAGAATTTTGCTGATTGAAATAGGATTGCAACTTTTTGATGTAACCGTTCATACTAAAGGCAGGAGAAGCGGACGAGAGGGTCATGAGACGGAAAGCCAGGCCCTGCCTCTCCTCTCCCCAGCCAGCATTTATATTGGTGGGTGGGGATGGTGCAGCCAGCAGCCGTTCCAGTGGGTTCAGGGAAAGAGAAATAGACCTTGGGTCAAGGAGGCCACAGGAGGCCTCACCGCCTGAATATGTCCCATTTTCTGCCACCATCCCACTAAATTTCAGGCAAGATCACATCCAAGGATTTATCCAGCCCACAGAGTTAAATACAAAAGCAAAATACTGCAGATGCTAGAAATCTGAAATAATAACTGAATGTGCTGGAAATACTCAACAGATCAGGCAGCATCTGTGGTGAGAAACAGAGTTAGCATTTCAGGTCGATGACCTTTCGTCAGAACAGACTTATATATTCTCTGAAGAATTAAAGGACTAGTAAAATCTTTTTTACAATGTTGATGAATAGTTATATTGGGCCCAAATTTGCCCAGGAGTTGCTCCGTTTTTTTTTGGAGCAACTTGATTTTTCTGGAGTATCTTAAAATCCCGATTCTGCACATTCAATTTGCGCCAGTGTAAATGAGATAGGATTTTTTTTCAGTTTAGTTTTTTTTTCAAAAGGGGGCGTTACCAGCCACCTATGCCCGTTTTGGCCATTTAAGCCAGTTTGGACAGCTAGTAGTTGCTCCAAACTAACTTAGGTCAGCGTATGTGGCCACTTGTGGCTGCACAGAAAACCCTTGTGGAGAGTTAAGAAATCAGCGCAGGTAGGTACTTAATGACTTGACTAAAGAATGTGAATAGGATCAAACAGCTATACAGAATTGACAAACTTCGCAAAGGTAATTTACTATACAACATATGCATAAGGACAAAATAGGCCTGGAATAAAAGTTCCGAATTGGGAAAAAGCTAATTTTGCTAAGTTAAGGAGTGATTTGGCCTTGGTGGACTGGAAACAGCTACTTGTGGGTAAATCAGTGTCGGAACAGTGGGAGGCATTTAAGGAGGTGATCTGGAAGGCTCAGGCCAAGGATATGCTCTTAAAGAAAAAGGCTGGGAAAATAATTCTAGAGCCCCCTGGATATCTAGGGACTTACAGGGGAGGATTAAGAATAAAGGGATGCTTATGTCATATATCAACGGCTAAATACTACAGAATCTTTAGAGGATATAGAAAGTTAAGAGGCAAAATTAAAAAGGATATTAGGAATGCTAAGAGAGAGCATGAGAAATTCTTGGCCAGTAAAATTAAGGGAAATCCTAAGATGCTCTTTAAATATATAAAGAATAAGAGGGTAACTAAAGAAAGGGTAGGGCCTATTAGAGACCATGAGGGTAACCTTTGTGTGGAGACGGAAGATGTTCGGAGAGTTCTTAATGAATACTTTGCATCTGTTTTCACAAAGGAAAGGAGCGATGCAGATACTGCTATCGAGGAGGAATGTGATATTCTGGATGAAATAAATATAGTGAGAGAGGAAGTATTAAGGGGTTTAGCAGCTTTGAAAGTAGATAAGTACCCAGGCCCGGATGAAATGCATCCCAGGCTGTTGAGAGAAGTAAAAGAGGAAATAGCAGGGGCCTTGACCATCAATTTCCAGTCCTCTTTGGATCTGGGCATGGTGCCGGAGGATTGGAGGACTGCTAATGTAGTAGCCTTGTTTACGAAGGCCGAGTAATTACAAAACTATCAGCCTAACTTCTGTGGTGGGATAATGATTGGAAAAAATCCAGAAAGACAGGATAAATCTGCATTTGGAAAGGCAAGGATTAATTAGGCACAGTCAGTACGGATTTGTCAAGGGAAGATCGTGTTTGACTAACCTGATTGAATTTTTTGAGGAGGTAACCAAGGGGGTCGGTGAAGGCAGTTCATACGATGTAGTATATATGGACTTTAGCAAGGCTTTTGATAAGGTCCCACATGGTAGACTGGTCATGAAGGTTAAAGCCCATGGGCAAAGTGGCAAGTTGGATCCAAAATTGGCTCGGAGGTAGGAAGCAAAGGATAATGATTGATGGATGTTTTTGTGACTGGAAGGATGTTTCCAGTGGGGTTCCGCAGGGCTCATAACTGGATCCCTTGCTTTTTGTGATACATATCAATGATTTAGATTTGAATATAGGGAGTATGATTAAGAAGTTTGCAGACAACACTAAAATTGGCTGTGTGGTTGATAATGAAGAGGAAAGTCATGGGCTGCAAAGGATATCGATCTACTGGTCAGTTGGGCAGAGCAGTGGTAAATGGAATTTAATTCAGAGAAGTGTGAGGTGATGCACTTTGGGAGGGCAAGTAAGGAAAGGGCATACACATTAAGCGGTAAGCCACTTAATAGTGTACATGAACAAAGGGACCTTGGAGTATTTGTCTACAGATCCCTGAAAGTGGCAGGCCAGGTGGATCAGGTGGTTAAGAAGGCATACGGAATGCTTGCCTTTATTGGCCGAGGTATAGAAATAAGAGCAGGGAGGTTATGCTTAAATTATATAATACTTTGGTTAGGCCACAGCTGGAGCACTGCGTGCAGCTCTGGTCACTGTATTATCGGAAGGACATGATTGCACTAGAGAGGGTGCAGAGGAGATTTACTAGGATGCTGTCTGGAATTGAGAATCTTAGTTATGAGGACAGATTGGCTAGGCTGGGTTTGTTCTCATTGGAACAGAGGAGGTCGAGAGGAGACCTCATCAAGGTGTACAAAATATTGAGGGGCCTGGACATAGTGGATAGTAAGGGTCTATTTCCATTGGTGGAGGGGTCTATTACGAGGGGGCATAGTTTTAAGGTGGTTGATGGAAGGTTTAGAGGGGATTTGAGGGGGGGCTTCTTTACGCAGAGGGTTGTGGGCATCTGGAACTCGCTGCCTGGAAGAGTGGTGGATGCAAAAACCCTCAGCACTTTTAAGAGATGGTTGGATGGGCACTTAAAGTGCAGTAACCTGCAGGGTTACAGACCTAGAGCTGGTAATTGGGATTAGACTGGATGACCTTTTGTTGGACGGTGCAGATATACGGCCAGGGTGATCTCCTGGACTAGTTTCGATCGGCTGGATGGGTCAGAGAGGAATTTTCCCAGATTTTTTTCTCCCTAAATTGGCCTGGATTTTTATCTGATTTTTGCCTCTCCCAGGAGATCACATGGCTCCGGTTGGGGTGGAGTGTAGAACGTTTCAGTATAAGGGGTGTCACAGTTGTGTGAGGCAGACTGGTTGGGCTGGGTGCTCTTTGCCTTTCCATCATAGGTTTATATGTAACCTTTAGGGCTGCTGACCAAGGGTTGTGTGGCTCTTTGTCAGCCGACGCATACACAATGGGCCGAAATGGCCTCCTTCTGCGCTGTAAATTTCTATGTTTCTATGTTAGCAGAAGCATTCATGCAAGCTTAAACTACAAAAATAAAAGAAGTAAACAGACAAAACATATTTGCATAATTTTTTCAATATATCCAAATAAAAAATAGAAGTACCTCCTGCTCGTAGGAAAGTATTTTCATCAACAGGGTTAAGGAAAGTCTTGAGTAAGCTCATTAAAATTACTGGCTACACAGTTATCATACCCTCCCCCCACCCCGCACCCTACCATCAAAACTCTCCTCTCTCCTCCCCCCCCATCAAAACTCTCCTCTCTTCTCCCTGCCCAATCAAAACTCTCCTCCTTCCGCCCTCCCCCCATCAAAATTCCTCTCTCCTCCCCCCAGATCAAAACTCTCCTCCTCCCCCCGCCCCGATCAAAACTCTTCC
Source organism: Pristiophorus japonicus (assembly GCF_044704955.1). Classification (NCBI taxonomy): domain Eukaryota; kingdom Metazoa; phylum Chordata; class Chondrichthyes; family Pristiophoridae; genus Pristiophorus; species Pristiophorus japonicus. Next base: position 157,785,707 of record NC_091983.1, read on the forward strand.
CGGCCACCCCCGGATCAAAGTCTTCCCGCACCAACCTGTTTCTTGTAGCACTCGGCGTGGGAAGGCAGCGGCCGGCCTGTGCGGCAGGCCACTCGGCCCGGGATAGGGGCGGGACGCGTTGGGTCCCACGCTGCAGGCACGCATCATCACAATCATGGGATGAGCTACTGCGCATGCGCAAACGCTCTACTGCGCATGCGGACAGCTGCCGGCATTCTTTTAGGTGCAGGGCCCTAGCTCCACCCCCCAATGGACTCGCCACGCCGCGCCAAGCCCCGGGAGAGTCGGCAGAGGAGCCAGAATCTGGGGACATCTTTTTGGCACCGTTTGATCGTAGGAAGCCAGCGCATCTCACGTGAGTGTGCCGAAAAAAACGGATGGGCCACATTTGGGCCCATTATATTAGTATTGAAATAGCCTTCCATTCTGCTTTTATGAGCCATCTATATCCAAAGTGTACTTTCCCTACTTACCGATAATTAGCTCGCCTCCCAACAGTACAATGCATTGGACGTAGAGGGCATTGCTCCTATTGATAGGGAATTCCAGTTTTCCCAGGATATAGAGACCTCTGAGAGGTGGGAGATCCACATCCACCAGGATTGTTCTACCTGAGGAAGTGAAGGTAGTTACATATTGACTTAGTTATCAAATTGTCTAATCAAATGTCACTACTGGGATACTGGAAGCCTTATTGCACCATGGTGTACAGTGTCAGGGGTCTAAATTCCTCAGTTTTCCAACCCTCATGCCATTCCGACAGCGTTCAGCAACAACACACATGAGTGAGAGGCATGAGGACTAAAGTACAGTTGCCCTCGGGCCTCATAAGAATAAATGGTACTGTGAGCACCAATAAGGCATCCTGACGCACTTGCCTGTCAGGGCCTTACGTATTTCTTCCCCCCACCCCTGCCAATTATTATTCAGTTCTTCTTCTATTATCCCGCTGGAGTGCACATATGAAGATGTTGGACAAGGACAGGATTGGACTTGGCTATATCCTCCCAGTCAAATAGCCTACTGACCCCCACTGTTTCGGCTGATGATTTGGACAGATACTGGAGGCTACTGCTTCCTATAGGGCCAGATGACATCGTGAGTCAGTGCCTTCAGTAAACAGGAATCAAACCTCAAACACTGCATCAGTGTATTTGTGGAATTTCACACACAGGGATAAATTTCCTTGGGGTTTTCCAGCTCGTCTAGAGTAACTTCAGCAAAAGAATTGTGGAAATCTCAGGAAAATGGCATGAAAGTCATTTTCACCATTCTTCCGGAGTTTCGCAGATCTTCCACCAACGCTGCGGCAGTTGATTGGGAGAATCCCCGTGAAAATTCACGCCCATGCCAGTTTAAAAGAATACCGAATGTTCTTAAATCTAAAAGTTATGATCAGGAGAATGGCTCAACTGCTAAAGCAGCAAATAGCTGAGCCATTAAGACCAACAAAGTCCCAAGTTCAATCTCTTGTCAGCATTGCTTTCTGATCAAACTGGGGCAACATTGTAATATTACAATCAGGTTAAACAGCTTCGGAAAATGCATCAGGGCACCCACTCCTGGTTATTATCCAGTAATCTCTGTTGGACACAGAGTGTGAGACAGAATCAAGTATGGCTGCGATTCCCCCTCGAGGTTAAATAACCTAACTACACTCACTGCTGTGCCTCGCACATGAATAATGACCACGTGAGAGAGATACCTATGGGCAACCAGCCTTCCGGCTGGAGTTAAGTCATACCCAGCAAGGAATCAGCCTTCTCAGTGATGGAGAAGGAAAGGGGGTGAAACTGGCAGAAAGAAGAAAAATATCTGAATAGAACGAACTGTGCAGTGGCAAATTTCAAAGCTCAGTGAATATCTATTTTTATTGTGGAAGAACCTAAAAACTTTACGAGGATGAATCAACTCGTTCAGTTCAAGTTTTCTTTGTTTGTGGGGGGGCGGCGGCCGGGGGGGGGGAGAATGTTGAAATTAGTAGAATATCTGAATCTTGGGTTCATTCCTACCCATCACTGAACATATATCAACAGGTTTTATGTCCAAGTTTTGACTTAAGACAAGACACCCCCACCTAGTGGTCCAAATGATAATGGATACATTTCATGAATAGTCTTAAGTTTCATTTAGTGCTAGTTTTTGAAACTTTAAGTATGAACTGAGAAGCTTGACTGCTATCAGTCAACTGCTATGCAACATTAAACCCGTGTCTTATTGAACTTTTCCCTAGTAGCAGGACTTTCAGTCTTCAATATGTGAGTTAGATTTGATAAACTGGATGTATCTTACCTTTTCATTGCTCTTGTAAAATTTTCCTGTTCCGATTCTATTTCCAAGTAAATGCAGTTGAGTGATGAGAGAGTGGGTAATTGAGCTGTTTCAGATATATCGGGGTGACGGTAGATAAGAACAGATTCAGAGAGAGAATGTAAAAGTCTGCCATTTGTAATCAGCTTCTAAATGTAATGTTATAAATGTTACAAGGCACAGAGGATAGTGAATGGGGTAATTGTGCAGGGAGCAGAGAGGGAATCGGGGCTAATCTTTTGTTGCCCCATCTCCAAGCCATGGAGTGTATGACTGAGGAATTGCCAATTATTTCCTGGTGTTTGCAAAGATCATTTGGATCAATTCAGAATAAAAGAAGGATCTCCATCTAAGAAGTTAATCTATTTATTTTTTTTGTCATCAGTTGCTGGTGGCCCTCTTGTGTATTTTCAATTTTTATTTCAGGTTTTCAGCATTTGCATTTTTAGTCAGGAATCAGATCCATTACCACTCCCACCGGAGACCACTTAAGAGTCAGATTCACCAGACCTGAATAGATGGAAACTATTAAACCACCACTGGGAAGAAAAACAAAGCGCAATTAAAATATACCTAGTTTTGCATCACAGTAGCAACATATGCCAGTATGGCAGTAACCACTACTGCCAATGAATCAAATGGCTCCTCAAGGTTTTCATGCCACCATTTTGATAGAGTGCATCTGAATCTGCACTGGTCTGAACTTGCTACTTTCACAGGAATCCAAATCAATATTAGCCCAATAGCACAGTGTAAAGAAAACTGTATAACTACTGAGTCAAATGCAGCTATTTCAGCCTCAAGACTCGCAATAACTCTCACTGCTGCTGTTCCCATGGACACGTGCATCCGTGACAGCTAGATTGGTGAGGACAAGGTCAAGAAGCTTATTCCCACTAAGCTAACTGAAATAGAGATAAAAATAAAGATTCTGACTGCTGTAAATCTGAAATAAAACAAGAAGATGCTGGAAACACACAGCAGGCCTATCAACATTTGAAAGTGAAAGGTGGAAAAAAATGTTGCTTTTTGGGTGGGGAATTTTCATCGGTTGTGAAGGATCTGCTGTATATTTTTCAGCATTTCTTCTTTATATGAGTCTTTATAAAGTCTGGAGGGTTGGGACTGTTATGTATGCAACCCTATGTAACCTGTATCTTACCGCCACCAGAGGGCGTACCTGTTGGAGTCCCAAGGGATCCCAGCATCCCTTGGGAGCACTGTATATAAGCAGGTCTCCCATGCTGTACCAACAACTCTGGAGTTAGAATAAAGGAACTAAGGTCACACTTACTCACGTCTACAGTACTCAGTTACATTACTTTATTATGAACATAACAGGGACTTCCTAACATTTAATTATAGGTACAAATGAAAGTATCACACAAAAGGTTACACTCAGAGCATACTTCAATTGATTGATTTTGAATTTGCATAGAACATTCTGCATTTGATACAAGAATAGTGATTAATATTTCCCCCAAACTGTTTTAAAATTCTGTATGATACGTTTCATTAAAACATGCATATATTTCAGTAGATTTTGGGAGAAGAAACCCACAGCAAACTTGCTTGACTTTCAAAATTTGAACCACACATAAATTCCCCTATCGGGCTCCCGTACCTGTTTTTATTTGCTGATTCGGTTCAGTAGAATTTTGGAAGCTGAATGAAAACTGCTAAATTAAATAAACGTTTTTTTTTCCCAGTTTGGGAGAAATAGTAATCACATCTCTTATGTTTTTTTAAAATTTGTGATTTCCTTCACTTAAACGATGTTGCAATCAACATTGATTTGGAATTTTAATAATCCTGCTAAGTGACTTAATGTAATCACTTATGTGATACATTTTAAAGAAGGGCCCGAAATTCATTGACATACCGTCCACTACTGCTCATTTACTGCCGAGAAATACAAGTTTAATCAAAAAACAGGTGCCTACCGCTGACATAGCACTCGGAGGTAGATTCATAATTGACATAATGCCGGGCGGTGTGCACAGCGTCCGCCCATGTAGTACCACCCACATACCTCCCAAAGGTGCAAGTTTCATGACATACCTCTGGCATACCGCCGGAACTACATACTGTCCTAGAGAAGATGCTGTAAGTGGATCTTAAGTGGGCACTATGTACACAGAGCTGACAGGTATAATTGTTTCACACAAGTGTGGCATGTTTGATATTACACAGATCTTTATAGTTCTCCACAGTTTGATGTATTTTTTAATGGATTGGTTTTCTGATATGTTCTCGTGTTAGCCAATTTGAACAGCAATATAACCACTGAGTCTGGAAATTGTGTGTGTGTTCACTCGAGTGATCTTATTTTATAAATGGTCTAATAAAGCGTTAGTCACTCCTTTATTACTCTCTCACCCCCAGTCTCCCCCCACCCCCTCCCCCACAGCAATCTCTCTCTCACCCCCCCCCCCACCCAACCCACACAGCAATCTCTCTCTCACCCCCCACCCACCCCACACAGCAATCTCAGGTCTGCAGTCTCTGGCCTCTCGTCAGTGCTTCTCAGGGGGGCAGAGCTTGACAGCTGCGCGCCTGCGCACAACTCGGGAGTCGGAAGGTCTCCTCCACCCGTCATCGCCCACTGCACTTCGAGGAAAGCGGGGTGAATCTCCCACCCACTCGGCCCCAGAGGTACCGGGCGGTAAACAAACAAGCACCACCAAAAAATGGACAGAACTTAGCTTTCATCAATTTCGGCCCCAAAATGTTTTCACTTAAATTTCAGTATGAAAAAAATAATATCTGCTTCAATTAAAGTATTTTAATTGTGAGTAACTTTTTTTCTGGGTACAATTATACTTGATATATAATATTCTAGAACATACCTGGCAATACAATGACATCATCTTCAGGTGCAGGCACAGTGTGGTTGTATCCGCCCCAACCTTCTGCGACTCCCTCCCAGGACAAGGATGAGGACCACGTGGAAATGCTCACAGAGGGATTAGATGGACCTGTTAAGTAAATATACCATTACAAGTAGAATGTATCTGTTTTTGAGTAACTCTCATAATCTATGCAAACCAGAAAAGAATAAGGATTCCTATGCTACTGAGACCAAGGAAATGCTGCCTGTGTAAAATAATGTGGAGATGGGGAGGCAAATAAATGATCTGGAGTTTTCTTCAGTGCCAATTGGAGCCAGAAAGAAATTGTATAAAAACTTGCCCTCAGGGGAATAAATAAATAGTTAATTTTATTAATGTTAGGGAAGCCTTGCTTGGTCAGTGCAGAAACAGGGTGGATAAACCAAATAGTCTTTTTCATTCTATACTTCCTTATGTTTTTTTAGGTACAATGATCCAGAAGCAACAGGCACAGTGAATCTTGCCAACAGACTAGAAAGACTGGTGCCCCATAGAACCATAGATGTTTCAACATAATTTGGCTCTTTGCTAGAGCAATCTATAACTAATCCCACTGCCCTACTGTCTCTCATTGCCATGTATCTTCCTTTGCTTCAAACGTTTATCTATTCTTCCTTTAACAGATATAATGATGTCCACCTCAACTATTGCCTTTGGCAAAGCATTCCATGCTCTTGACAATTCTCTCCATATAGGTATTACTCCTAACCTTTCTACTTGTTGTCTTGATGACAATTGTCAATTGGATCCCAAATCATGAATTTTAAAAGTTTGCCCACAACTGCTGTTTGATTAACTGGATTATACTTATCTGGTTTGTCCTCCTCACTCTCTTGAGCAGAGGTGTCTACCATGGCTACCCTATCATCTGTCCTTGCAATTTGCATATCTAAAGAATATTTGCATATCTAATGAACCCAAACACCATTAGCACCCTGCAGCTATTATCACTAGACTAGAAATCTGATCAGAGTATGCCATAGGTCAGATATACTGCAGAGCTCCCTTTGCATTAAGCGCCTTTGGGACGTTTTACTACAAAGAAGGCGCTATTTAAATGCATGTTGCTGTTGTTGTACATTTCTCTGGCAATTAAGATAAAGATCTTCCTTTGCTTCAAACGTTTATCTGTTCTTCCTTTAACAGATATAATGATGTCCACCTCAACTAAAAGATCATTTAAAAAGTATATTTGTTCTCGGGATGTGAGTGACCCTGGCAAGGCCACATTTATTGCCCTCCTAGCCCCAAAGGTGGCATTGGGACTTCTCCTAGTGGTGATAATGCTCCCATAATGTTAAGCCTTTGCTAAATGTAATAGTTTTGATCTCTTTCACTGAGGTTACTGAATTAGTACCAATGAGCCTCCAGTACTAAAGCACATGTTACATACCCGGCTCAGTTGAAGCAGAAGATGGTGTCGGTGTGATCGGTTTCACAATTTTTTCTGCTTTAAAAGCCACATTGATTCTCCCTACCCCAGCAACTGAAAAAAAAAACCAAGGTACTTTCAGTCCAGAAATAGATAAAAACACAAGAGCAGTTTTCAGATTTTGGAAGGGTACATAGCAACAAGATGAGTCCAATCCAGGATTTGTGAAAACAGACATAATGGTAGAAGAATTCATTTCTCGACAGTTCCAATTCCGTTTCAACAAGTTAAATCTGATTCTGTGCTTGGTTTGAGGAGGTGGAGCATAAAGATGTCGGGAGGTACAGGGGATAGTAAAATACATTCAAAAACAATAGCGCACAGCGGACATTGCATAGTAAAGGACACCTCGCGTGTGCAGTCACCTAGGATCACAATTACAGTATGAGAATGGACATCTCATACTACAACCACCACCAGTACTACATGTAATTTCATACGCCATCCTCTTTGGTGAGCTCCTGACTTAGGTGCAGGCTAGGCTTGGAGCTTTTCTAAATGACTGAAATTGTCTGACCTCATTTTAAAAAAAAAAGCACAAGTTCAGACTGTGCAGAATTCAGCGAGTGCTGCGCTCCCCTCCTGGATCCTCTGCTGTCTAGATTGAAAAGTCTACACTTCTGCTTTCTTTAAGAAATTGTACAGTCACATCGGAACTGCTTCCATAGTAGAACAAGACTGAGGCATTGGATGGAATAAATAATTATAAATAAAAGGATTTAAAAAAAATGTTTTAAACTGCTCATCACAAAGGTGGAATAGTAATCACTGCTCCCGAAGATATTTTCAGTAGTCAAAGAAAACTGGCCCACTACTGAGCAGAAATTTAAAATATCAGATATTAACATGTCATAAGAATAAGTATTTGATTGATAATTATATTTTTATCTGGCAGTAAATCCTTATTAAATACACAGGGTAAAACTGCACTTATTGTGTATTGGCCAGTATATCGTCACAATACAGCTTTGCTAAATAATTCATAGAAAGTCAAGGCAACCTTATAACAGAGCAGGACGCTTTTCCAGAAAGCAGTAACTAATATGAATTTATTGCGATTAATTAAGAATCAATGCCTTTCTATTGACTTCCTTCCACACACCACAGTTGTCCTCAAATCTTCTGTAATCATAAAGTGAAAGGTCAAAAGTAAAATGACCTCCGACAGAATGTACAATCTGAACATCCTCTGAGCACAAGCAGCTGCTGGACCCCTACCGCCAGCTGAAAGTGTTAAAAATCTGCTTATGAATAAAAAAAAACGGAATCTGTCAGTGTGGGGAGCCCAGGCCCATTCCCCATACAGAATTATTGCTCTCAGTGCAGCTGCAATTTTGTGTTTCCATTGTAAGTGGGTTCCTCCCCTTAGCCAGCCCCCTACAAGTGTTCTTTGTTACGATGGAGTCAAGCGATTATACGGTTTCCCGCTAGAGTAACGTACCCAGCTGCCTAACTCCTGACACACGAACAACAGGGCCTGCGTCTGCAAGACGGGAGTTTAACATGCCAAACCTTTTGCATAAGTCAAGTGGGAACAAATGATGCTTTATCAGCCTGCTGACAAGGCAGTCCACCCTCTCTTTGATGTGGCGACTACTCGCTGTCTTTAACAGCTTTTCTTTTCAGCCTTAATACTCATCCCTTTTTTGATATGCTCCATGCTCATTATCTTTGCCCCATTTCAGGTCTTTTGATTGAAAGCTGGCTCAACAGTTACCAGGAGGCCAATAAGAAGAAGTGGCTCCATGTCGTCAGGCCTACAAGAAAGGCCTTTCTTGTGTGGTGGCCTAAATCTGGACCAAAGTCAACAGAGATGCCTTGTTCTTTGAGGCAGATAGGGGCCTAAGCGTGAAATTATTAATTTGGCTCTAACTACAGACTGTGAAGTCAGCAGATGAAGGCCGAATCCACAGCAATAATCACATGGTTCTCCAAAACCTCAATGGTACTTCTGTGAGAAACATTATTTAAAGAAAAATGACTAGTTTATTTTTAAAACCTTATTCAAAATGAAATGATCTAACCCTAATGTCATGTGGAAGTACGTTCCTTGTTTAAATAAGTACGGCATAGTGTAAAAGTTATGACATGCACAGGGGTGTATGCATCTGAGCGAGAACATGTTGTCTTAATTTTCTCCCTGTCAATAGCCTGCTTAATTGTTAGCCAGTATAATATATGTAAGTTTGATATATATTTTTCTGCTTCATTTATTCTCTTATGCGATACCTGCATCCAAATTACATATAAATGCTGAGGAGGTTAAACTAATTGTCCATTAACCTCTTTAATCATTCATTCTGTAATTATTTTCAAATGAGAGTTGCCTGTTAGTTCCTATAGCAAATAAAGGAAGAAAACTATTGTATCTGAGAGGCTAAACTTTAGGTACATGTTACACATTAGTAAACTCTGAAAAACAAATTTGTAAATAATCTGGGGGAAAAAAAATCATAGCACTGATTTTATAACTGAGATTTGTTCCAATCATGTCGCTTTATTGCAATGTTTATTTACTTTGGATCAGTTGAATTATTCCAATGGCTTGTGCATGATGAGAAAAGTGCAAAGCACAGTGATTGCTAGTTTCCTAGATAATTCACCTTTGGAATTTTTTAAAAACTATTTAGAACAGTGTATCCGGGGCATTTTTAATTTTTATAATCTTTGGGACTGATGGTCTCCCAATTTATTTTTCTATTCCTGCATCCACTTGTATAATCATTGATTTGTCAATGACTGAAAACGACCCTTTCTTGTCGTGGTGCAGGATGTTGGTCTTTTCATGTACTGCGCCACAGCTTCGTCGGTTGCCAGTTTGAGATTGACAGTTCCAACAATGCGAGTCCCTGAAATGTACCAAGATGTCTGGGAGACGAAGACAAAGAGCAGGAGCAGGCCACCAGAGGTCATCATACCTCTTTTTTTGCCAGAAAATGTTATCTCACACAGGGGAACTTAAAAAGGAGGAAAATAATTAAAAGTACTATCTTGGCAGCTGCGGCCTTTCAGCAGCAGTTTGATAGTGTCATAATACTGCTTGTAAAATGTGAGAACAAAACACTGTGAAGGAAACTGAAAGCAGAAGACAGTAAAGCTTTGTTCAAAGAGGCATTTTTCTAAACAGCTATGGGATAAATTCTATTGTTTTCGGTTTGAGACAAAAATGCATTTGCTGTACTTTGGACAACATAAAAGTATTGTTCCAAATGTAAATAAACAGCTCACTTTCTCTCCAATTGTACTGCTGCTTGACCCAAGCAAGGCAAGCAACGGACAAAGGAAAAATATAGAGGGACTTTACAAAACAAATTTTTAAATGTGAAATGCCACAAGAGCTGTTCTGAATCCCTGCCCCAATATATCATTGGAAAATTCTAGGTTTATGTTTCAAAGATTTTTTGATCTATCCCAGGAGGGACACAGATCTGGCCATGTACCGAATAAATCTGTTTAATTATTTATTCTGGACCTGTATCTATGTTAAAAGAGAGTTATTGTCATTCTCTGCACCTGTATTTACATTCAAAGAGTTATTGTCGTCATCTCTGGGGAGATATTCTGTATGGTAGGAATTAAAACAGTCTCCATATACATGCCCATTGCAGTTGCAAACTAACTGTAATGAGAATGTCTTAAAGATAGTGCCATGCTGTGCAAGGCTACAGCTGTTTAGCAACACTATCAAAATAATCCCTAATCTGTATCTCCAAAAATGTGGCGGGACTTGTTTGCCACAGAGCTGTGGAACACCAGGGTCAGAAAACATGTTTATTCCTGTGCATCAAACACCACTCAATGACCAATGTGTATTGTTTGCCATGCTGCGTAGTCCTGTTGCTGTGACATTTAAAAGACCACTTGGATAATGTGCAGGTGCTACATCACTGCTTTTATGTTGTATGTAAAAAGAATCGAGCCCTGACTCGGAAAATTAGAGTACTGAATAGCGCTGTTCTAGTTTATATTTTCTTAGTTTATTAATTTCATAAGACTGTGGCAGAAGGTAGGAAAAGAAAATAAAATGCTTCCTTTAACTCCCTTTTAACACATGCAGCTATTTCTCCTGGGGTACCAGAATAGTACCAATTAGGTGTAAACGTACACCAAAAGTATTTTTAAATGCCTATTTCAATATGTACCTAAAGACACATAAATCTGCATTCTAGCTCTGATTAACATACATCATTAGTGACCTGGGGCAAAGACTAGCTAACAGTGTACGGTTCACTCCTACACAGTGAAAGTTGTAAGGGAAAAGTATTTATTAACTAAATGATAAACTCGCAAAAGAGTGCAATTATTCTAATTCATGATTATGGGGCAGATTGTAACTCCTGGGAAAGAGTTTCCTGCAACATACGTTTGGTGGGTTACACTCCTTGCATGATTTTCTATCCATGGAGCCCTAGTTCATAACATTCAACCCATGATCGTCTCTTCCATACAATAAAGGCAACTTGCATATTGCAGAAACTATGCTTTAAATGTAGCATTAATAAAATATGCAAATTTTAGGTTATCACGATAATCACATAATTAGCATATCCAGTATCCCATTCAAATATAACACAATTAGATGCAATATCCATTCTTAGTCAGTGGAAAAAAAATCGAGCCTAATGATTTTTAAACTATTTGTAAAAATGGGCAATAGTTTACTTTGAAACATTTTTATTCTTTCTCCTGAAATGTTGATTTGCTGTGCAGGCAAAACACAACCATAGATAATAGAGACCTGCCAGGTGCCTACTGTGTCATTGCCATTTTTGCAATAGTGACATTTTTGGAGCAGTTAATACAAAACTTTGTGAAAAGATTGTTTACAGAATTCTGTGAATGGTGTCACACTGTATTGCATTTCCAAAGCGATGAGACTATAGGATACAGCAAGTAATCAGGAAGGCAAATGGAATGTTGGCCTTTATTGCAAGGGGGATAGAGTATAAAAGCAGAGAAGTCCTGCTACAACTGTACAGGGTATTGGTGAGGCTACACCTGGAGTACTGCATACAGTTTTGGTCTCTGTATTTAAGGAAGGATATACTTGCATTGGAGGCTGTTCAGAGAAGGTTCACTAGGTTGATTTCGGAGATGAGAGGATTGACTTATGAAGATAGTTTGAGTAGGTTGGGTCTATACTCATTGAAGTTCAGAAGAATGAGAGATGATCTTATCGAAACATATAAGACAATGAGGGGGCTCGACAAGGTGGATGCAGAGAGGATATTTCCACTCATAGGGGAAACTAAAACTAGAGGACATAGTCTCAGAATAAGAGGCCGTCCATTTAAAACTGAGATGAGGAGGAATTTCTTCTCTCAGAGGGTTTTAAATCTGTGGAATTCTCTGCCCCAGAGAGCTGTGGAGGCTGGGTCATTGAATATATTTAAGGCGGAGATAGACAGATTTTTGAGCAATAAGGGATTAAAGTGTTATTGTGAGCAGGCAGGAAAGTGGAACTGAGTCCATGATCAGATCAGCCATGATCTTATTAAATGGCGGAGCAGGTTCGAGGTTCCAGGTGGCCTATTCCTGCTCCTATTTCTTATGTTCTTATCAGATTTATTTTACGTATACTGAGTTACTAATCTTAATTTCCTGTTAGAAAGAGGGATGAGCAAAACCTAGGTACTTCCTAACAGGGAGGGAGAATTGTAGGGAGAAGACACCTCCTACAGGTCTTTATCAAGAGCAGAATTGGCAATGGTCTGATGGCAGGTCAATTGCCTGCCCTCTAAACTGAAGTGTAATATGGTATCACAGAGATAACTAGAAAAGGAAAATGTGGAAAATAATTTACAAAAAATTTTTTTTAATAAAAATGTTAGCAATAAAGGATTAGATATTTGACTTCAATGGTCACAATATGAAATGTCTTTTTTCAACCAGAATGCGGGGACAGATTACAAAAGAACATTAGAACATAAGAAATAGGAGCAGGAGTAGGCCATTTGACCCTTCGACCCTGTTCCGCCATTCAATAAGATTATGGCTAATCTGGTCTTGGCCTCAACTCCACTTTCCTGCCTGCTCCCCCTAACCCTTGACTCCCTTATCATTCAAAAATCTGTCTACCTCCACCTTAAATATATTAAACGACCCAGTCTCCACAGCTCCCTGGGGTAGAGAATTCCAAAGATTGATGCCTCTCTGAGCGAAGAAATTCCTCCTCATGTCCGTTTTAAATGGGGGACCCCTTATTCTGAAACTATGCCCCCTAGTTCTAGTTTCCCCTACGAGGAGATATATTCTCTCTTCATCTACCCTGTCAAGACCCCTCAGAATCTTATATGTTTCAATAAGGTCACCACTCATTCTTCTAAACTCCAACGAATTTAGGCCCAACCTGCTCAACCTTTCTTCATAAGACAACCCAGCCACAGAATGCTTCATGTTTGAGGTCAATACTAATAGGAAGTGAAATTTTATATAGTTCCTTTCTCTCCCAGTCTCCAGTTCTCTCTCGTATGACCTTGATTTTTCTCATCCACCCAAAATAAAACACGTCCTGCTACTAATATGGGGGAACAGCTCGCAAAACATGTTCAGAGAAGAAAAAGACTGTTATAGTTGAAGTTTTAATCCAATCCTTTGAATTTTACTTTAAGGTTCTGCTGCTGAAACTACAAATTACCCACAATTTTATGACTTTATGACTATTCAGAGCATCCACTATTTTTGATAGCATTATGTTTAACACACAATAAAAAACAGGAAATCATAATATTTTAGATAATGTATTAAAAACTCATACTTCACTCACCCAGGTATGTGATTGTCTTTCCACTGCTGTTAAAGAACCAATCACAAGCACTGTTATTGGCTGGTGAAGGCAGAGACTGAAGTGATTGTCCTCTAATTTTTCCACAACTTACTGTCACACTGAGGGAAGGGGGAAGACTTTGATGTTGTATAAGGAGATAGTTTCCAGGACCGAAGTTGTCAAAGGTTGCTGAATACTGAAATGTGTTTAAAAAAAGTACAGAATATATGTAAATAAACACATGCATGTAATGCAATATTAATTTTAAAACCTAACAAATATTGTTATACTGTTTACTAAAGAATCTTTAGATTAGTGAGTAATAAAGGTTTTCTCTCTTTGAAAAGTAAAGCTTCCTGTATTATGTATTCTGCAACCCAACTCTGGGACCCCCAGTCAATATCATTTTCCTCGGTAAAGATTAGCAGTCCAATTTATGCTACTGTTTAGAGCTCCACTGCTATCATTTGCTACAAGTATCATATGTCATAACTTCAATTTCCTTCAGGTACATACTAGGGTCATCAAGCAAACCTCAGCTTTTTTAGTTGGAACAAGGGATCTATTTTGATTATCAGGCACGCTGGTCAGTTAACCGCACCAGTGGCGAAGAGGCCCTCATGATTTAGAGGCCCTAGCCTCATTATAATCAGGCAGCGAGCTGTGTTGCACCAAACTGGCGTCACGGTACAGCTCACCAGATTTAAGCCTCAAAATCAGGCTGGGGCGGCAGCTAGCAAGATAAGTTGCGGGGGTGGGGGAGTCGCCGTCACTGAGGGTGGTGGTCCCAGGACGCCAACAACCTAGATTGTTTTTGCGGGCCTCGGAGGAGCAGTGCTGCACTGCTGGGACCCACTTTTGGCGGGCTTCTTCGGTTCCATCGCCCGTGGAACTGGTCAGAACCTGTGCACACCCTGACCAGGTTCCACCAAAAAATGGCAATTGGGGTCCTATTTATGTCACAGGACCCAGGTGCACTGATGCTATTGATGGTAGAAAACAGTCCAATAAAAAGCCTATCTGGTACCATTGGTGAGAAAAATCCACTGCTATGCAAACACACAAAACAAATCTAGCCCAACATATCCCTGACATTGTGTCTGCCGATTAGCACTAAAATGTTAAGTGTCTGGTTTACAATATTAGCTAGGGCTGGATTTTCGGTCCTGCGCATTTCGGGGTGGTAATGGTGGCTGGGCGGTTAAGTTTTGCGCCAGGAACAGTTTGCGCCTCAGTCAGAAACATTCATCAGTTGGGCCCTGAGTGTGGGGTAGAGCATTAAGGGAGGCATTACACACCACTCTTAGGGCGCTAGGCCGGCTGAGCAACTGAAAATCCAAAGCTAAACATTCAGCCTCAGAGCAATGTAAGAGAAGCCTGAGGGGAAAAAGAAATCTGAAAAAAAAGCACCAAAAATATTCCCAATAAATAACTCACGCCACCACAACATAAATCGCAAAGAAAAAAAGCAATCACACTTACCTGAGGTTGACAATACTTACCTCACTGCAGCCGCTACAGCTCGGATCGCACGCTTTCCTAACAAAATGCTCTGTGTCCCATTGAAACCAGCACCGAAAGTCCCAGCAGGATGCTGGAAGCTGGCTGCCCATCCGGAAGTGCTTACCGCCACCATTGCCGCCCCTATGGGGCGCTAACAGGGGTGGCAGAAGACTGAAAATCCAGCCCTAGTTGTACATTTAAATATTTCTCTTTATTTTAGTGGCCACAGAAAAAAAATTGCAGTCAAAGATTTTCCTCTAAAACTATTGCTGATAAAAACTCTGTGAGACCTACTTTAAAGATCAACATTTAACAAAAGTAGGATCAATGCATCAAGACAAAAAATTGGGCAGATTATAATTCACTCCAGTTAGCTGGACTGTCGTGGGACTAAACAAAGCAACTTTCTCTTGAGTAGCTAACCTCTTTCGTTCTGCATCCAGCAAGAATATTGCTTCTTTTAGACAATGTTCAGTTCTCATAGTTCCTAAAATTGTGGGGTTTTCTTTAAAGCCAACATTTTAAACTGATCATCAAGTTGAGTGTCCCATCTGCACATAACTCATAACATTCTCAAACAAACATTGGTATGCTTTTATTCGGGACTAAACAACTCCAAGCTTATTTCAGCCTCTGCAGCCTGAAGACTTTAAAAACAATGAATATCTGTGAAATACTAACAGTATGTTTTTATTCTGGGCAACTTAGTCCTTTGAGGACAAAAGCTCGAATTTCTCAACTTGACTCATTTCTCAGATCTACCTGGGATTCAACTGAAAAGTAGGATCTGTGGGACATTGGTCTATGAGATGGGCCATTCTGCCCCTTGATTAGAAGAAAGTGACGGAAGTCCAACGATACAGATGACACTAAGCTGGGTGGCAGTGTGAGTTGTGAGGAGGATGCTAAGAGGCTACAGGGTGACTTGGACAGGTTAGGTGAGTAGGCAAATGCATGGCAGATGCAGTATAATGTAGATAAATGTGAGGTTATCCACTTTGGTGGCAAAAACAGGAAGGCAGATTATTAGCTGAATGGTGACAGATTAGTAAAAGGGGAGGTGCAATGAGACCTGGATGTCATGGTACATCAGTCACTGAAGGTAAGCATGCAGGTACAGCAGGCAGTAAAGAAAGCAAATGGCAGGTTGGCCTTCATAGCGAGAGGATTTGAGTATAGGAGCAGGGAGGTCTTACTGCAGTTGTGGGCTTTGGTGAGACCACACCTTGAGCATTGTGTGCAGTTTTGGTCTCCTAATCTGAGGAAGGACATGCTTGCTATTGAGGGAGTGCAGCAAAGGTTCACCAGACTTATTCTCAGGATGGCAGGACTGACATATGAAAAAAGACTGGATCGACTAGGCTTATATTCACTGGAAGTTAGAAGAATGAGAGAGGATTTCATAGAAGCATATAAAATTCTGACGGGATTGGACAGGTTAGATGCAGGAAGAATGTTCCCGATGTTGGGGAAGTCCAGAACCAGGGGTCACAGTCTAAGGATAATGGGTAAGACATCTAGGACCGGGATGAGGAGAAACTTTTTCACCCAGAGAATTGTGAACCTGTGGAATTCTCTACCACAGAAAGTTGTTGAGTCCAGTTCGTTGGATATGTTCAAAAGGGAGTTAGATGTGGCCCTTATGGCTAAAGGGATCTGGGGGTATGGAGAGAAAGCAGGAGTGGGGTACTGAAGTTGCATGATCAGCCATGATCATATTGAATGGTGGTGCAGGCTCGAAGGGCCGAATGGCATGCTCCTGCACCTATTTTCTATGTTTCTATGATACATTCTTTCCCACTCATGTTTATTATCAGCTCAGTGAAACATTTAATCAATAGAGCAATAGCAGGCACTTGAGAAAAAAACAATGGACTTTGCCCATCACATCCCACAACCAGCAAGCCTATGTCGGTTGTCTGTGGGATGGAAGCATGAGGAAATCCTCACCTCTACTTGCTCCATATTCCTCATCGATTGCAATTGTGTAAAGCTAAAGTACAATGTAGGAAAATTATCGTGTTTGATTAAAATGAACAAAAGAAAAGAACCATTAATCTGAACCATACCAGAACCCTACTCGGCAGTTTTTCACTAAATGTCTGCCTTTGTATAAGGTTATGTCAACCTCCACAGAATGTACTGTAAGGTATGAAAATCATTCACATGATTCTGCCTCACACATAGCATTGAAAGAAAGCAGAGTAAGTTGATCAAGAGCAAATCAAGAAGCATTTGGAATAAGAGTTTCTTTTTATCAAGAAGCAGCAAAGAGCTGATTGTTTCAGTGAACAACAATAGCAAAATGAGGAGCCCAGGAGCTGTAGAAGCCTTGAACTGAGACCTCACATCATCATCATAGGCAGTCGCTCAAAATCGAAGAAGACTTGCTTCCACTCCAAAGGTGAGTTCTCAGGTGACTGAACAGTTCAATATGGGAATTACAGTCTCTGTCACAGGTGGGACAGTGGTTGAAGGAAAGGGTGGGTAGGGAGTCTGGTTTGCCGCACGCTCCTTCCGCTGCCTGCGCTTGTTTTCTGCAGGCACTCGATGATGAGACTCGAGGTGCTCAGCACCCTCCCGAATGCTCTTCCTCCACCTAGGCCGATCATCAGCCAGGGATTCCCAGGTGTCGGTGGGATTGTTGCACTTCATCAAGGAGGCTTTGAGGGTGTCCTTGAAGTGTTTCCTCTGCCTACCTGGGGCTTGCTTGCCGTGTGGTATTCCAAGTAGAGCACTTGTTTTGGGAGTCTTGTGTCAGGCATGTGAACAATGTGGCCCGCCAAACGGAGCTGGTCGAGTGTGGTCAGTGCTTCGAAGCAGGGGATGTTGGCCTGATCGAGAACACTGACGTTGGTGCGTCTGTCCTCCCAGGGGATTTGCAGGATCTTGCGGCGATATCGCTAGTGGTATTTTACCAGCGATTTGAGGTGTCTACTGTATATGTCCATGTCTCTGAGCCATACAGGAGGGCAGGTATCACTACAGCCCTGTAGACCATAAGTTTGGTGCCAGATTTGAGGGCTTGATCTTCGAACACTCTCTTCCTCAGGCGGCCGAAGGCTGCGCTGGCGCACTGGAGGGGGTGTTCAACCTTGTCGTTGATGTCTGCCCTTGCTGATAGTAGGCTCGCGAGGTATGGTCCACGTTGTCCAGGGCTGCGCCATGGATCTTGATGACTGGGGGGCAGTGCTGTGTGGTGGGGTCAGGTTGGTGGAGGACCTTTGTCTTACGAATGTTTAGTGTAAGGCCCATGCTTTCGTACGTTTCAGTGAAGATGTGTCACCCTGTTGGTGTCAGGCTCCTAGATCCTAAAACAGCATGGGCTCAAATTTCCCCAACCCCTTTTTCTGGCGCCCTCACCCGAGGTGAGCCGCTTTTGTCCGTCTCTAAGCGCGCTGAAAATCTTCCTCCCGATTCTGGCTGTCCCCCGGCCTCTCCTTGGTGGTGGCGTAGCAGTGGATTGGGGGCGGAGCCAGGTCCCACGCTGAAAACAGTGCCGGGACCTCTGCACATGCGCACTAGAGTCTGCACGCATGTGCAATAGCTCCTGACAAGCTGAATCTGTGAGTACGCGCTGCACCCTGCATGAGAGGGGCCCGAAGCACGCCGTCCCTAGCCCTGGCCGAATGGACTCCCTCATCGGTGGCCCGCTGCGTTCCCTAAGGTAGGACTTCTATTTTTTATTTGTTATTTATTGATTGATTGATTGCTTATTACTTTGTCTTGATTCTTTAGGTGCAGGGTTCCTTCTATTTTGTATTCGTTAATTAATTGCTTATTACTTTTTGTGCTTGGTGCAAATGTACTGCTTTGTTTTGCGACCGCTCCCGTTCCCTTCCCTCCCCTATCACCAGTGGATGTGGTGTATTTGGACTTTAAAAAAGGCTTTTGACAAGGTCCCACACAAGAGATTGGTGTGCAAAATTAAAGCACATGGTATTGGGGGAAATGTACTGACGTGTTTAGAGAACTGGTTGGCAGACAGGAAGTAGAGAGTCGGGATAAACGGGTCATTTTCAGAATGGCAGGCAGTGACTAGTGGGGTGCCACAGGGCTCAGTGCTGGGACTCCAGCTACTTACAATATACATTAATGATTTAGATGAAGGAATTGAGTGTATAGATGAAGGAATTGAGTGTAATATCTCCAAGTTTGCAGATGACACTAAGCTAGTTGGCGGTGTGAGCTGTGAGGGGGACGCTAAGAGGCTGCAGGGTGACCTGGACAGG
The DNA here is from genome assembly GCF_044704955.1 of Pristiophorus japonicus. Taxonomy (NCBI): domain Eukaryota; kingdom Metazoa; phylum Chordata; class Chondrichthyes; family Pristiophoridae; genus Pristiophorus; species Pristiophorus japonicus. Next base: position 157,804,841 of record NC_091983.1, read on the forward strand.
TTAGGTGAGTGGGCAAATTCATGACAGATGCAGTATAATGTGAATAAATGTGAAGTTATCCACTTTGGGGGCAAAAACACGAAGGCAGAATATTATCCGAATGGCAGCAGATTAGGAAAAGGGGAGGTGCAACGAGAACTGGGTGTCATGGTACATCAGTCATTTAAAGTTGGCATGCAGGTACAGCAGGCGGTGAAGAAGGCAAATGGTATATTGGCCTTCATAGCTAGGGAATTTGAGTATAGGAGCAGGGAGGTCTTACTGCAGTTGTACAGGGCCTTGGTGAGGCCTCACCTGGAATACTGTGTTCAGTTTTGGTCTCCTAATCTGAGGAAGGACGTTCTTGCTATTGAGGGAGTGCAGCGAAGATTCACCAGACTGATTCCCGGGATGGTAGGACTGACACATGAGGAGAGACAGGATTGACTGGGCCTGTATTCACTGGAGTTTAGAAGAATGAGAGGGGATCTCATAGAAATATATAAAATTCTGACGGGACTGGACAGGTTAGATGCAGGAAGAATGTTCCAGATGTTGGGGAAGTCCAAAACCAGGGGACACAGTCTAAGGATAAGGGGTAAGCCATTTAGGACTGAGATGAGGAGAAACTTCTTCACTCAGAGAGTTGTTAACCTGTGGAATTCCCTACCGCAGAGGGATGACGATGCCAGTTCATTGGATATATTCAAGAGGGAGTTAGATATGGCCCTTACGGCTAAAGCGATCAAGGGGTATGGAGAGAAAGCAGGAAAGGTGAATGATCAGCCATGATCTTATTGAATGGTGGTGCAGGCTCGAAGGGCCGAATGGCCTACTCCTGCACCTATTTTCTATGTTTCTATGTTTCTATCCCTGCCCTACTATCCGCCGATATACTAATGTGCGCTGCGTTCTTCACTGCCCGCAATGTTTTTCAGAGCTGCCCACATACGCTGACCTAAGTCGATTTGGAGTAAGTTTTAGCTGGCCAAAGTGGCATACATGGCCAAAACTGGCGTAAGTGACTGGGAACGCCCCCTGTTGAAAAAAAGCTGAACTAAAAAAAAATCATACTCTAAGTTACTCTGGAGCAAGTTTATTGGGGAAATGGCATTTTTCAACTTGCGGTAGAAAAACCAACTTACTCCACAAAAATTGGAGCAAGAGAACAGAACATCAAATTTGAAGGACAATAGTAGGTGGATTTTCAACTTATGCCCAAAACAGGAGTTCAGTCAGTGTAGCGGCCGTGTAATGCAACCAGGACCAGCATTAGGTAGCCCAAACCAGTTTTGGGCATTGTTTGACTACAACCAGTGAGTTGTAGGTGCCAAATGTGAATTCTGCTGCAGCTCACCGATTGTGGTAAAGTGGGAAATCGTGCAGCTCCTATAATGAGCTGGCCCACTGGCCCCACAAAAATAAAAGATAAAGAGGCTTGGGGCCCTTTTGTGGAGGGGACACTCGAAGTCCCTTTAAGGACCAATGGTTAGGCCGCCCACCGCCTGGTACAAACAATCGGAGTGTGCATTGTCAAATGAAGTCCTATGTTGGCAAAGAGCTCAGATTTTGCCATTTAAATTAAAATTGCTTCTAGCAGATCTCGGAATTCCAAGCAGTGGGCAAGGTTCCCCCTCAATTTTCCACTGCTAGCCGCCTATTTTCCAGGTGAAGAACAGGAAGGCAACAGTTTCAATTCACCCTCATAGTCACACAAATTTGGATTCAATTCGAATCACTTTGACTTTTGTAGAACTTGTTTCATAAAATGTCCCTTTTAAAATATATCAAGTCATTTTCAGTATTTTTCCATCCCTTAGGGCAACTGCTAGCTTTCATCTCTAGATGGTACCTCAATACTAAACAGTCAGATATATGTATAATATATATATATAAAATGATCTATTCTTGTAAGATCCCTAGTTAATATTAAATCAGTGCTCTGGTATTCTAGCATAAAAAAAAGAATTGATATTTAACGACTCCAGGATGTCCAAAACTGCTGCACAGCCATTACACTGGTAGGCTCCAATTAACTGCGGTAATCCCGCTGGGAACCCACAATGCATATGCAATGAGCCAGGAAAATGGATTGGGGCTGGGATTGATGGGATTGGGGCAGGGATTGAGGGGTGGGCAGAAATGCCGCCTCACTGGAACTCCGCCCTTAAATGGAGAATCTCCTCTTCCATGATTCACAATTAACTCATTGTGAGAGATACCTGGGAACATCCAATAACGTGGTAGTGAACTAACGCGCTGAGCACCTCGAGTCTCGTCGCTGAGAGCATGCAGGAAACAAGCACAGGCAGCGGAAGGAGTGTGCGATAAACCAGGCTCCCCACCCACCCTTTCCTTCAACCACTGTCTGTCCCACCTGCGACAGAGACTGTAATTCCCATATTTGACTGTGCAGTCATCTGAGAATTCACTTTTAGAGTGGAAGCAAGTCTTCCTCAATTTCGAGGGACTGCCTATGATGATGATGAATCCCTAGAGAAGGTGAATTGCCTGTATTTGCTTATTTTAGCAAAAAAAAAGACCAAAGTAAAAATGTATAATATATTGCTATTTAGTCACGTTTAACATTTGGCTAGAATGAACAAGAATATAAATTTCACCTTTTGCAGTCTCGAATAAGAATACATCCATTCGAGGCCCCATTGCTTAATAGTAGTGTGACTTCATCATTGCATCCCTGAAGGAGCAGCTTTTGGACCTGTTAAAATCCAGTGGAGCCTGAAGCTATCAGAGTCTTAACATTGAACAGAAGGTCTGTTGCCTGCATTTGTTAGTGGGTGGGGAACAGTAACCACTTATCGCCTTATTTCTGTAGTAGCGTTCAAGTTAGTGATGTTAGGTTTGGAATGCACTAAGAAAAAATCAGGTAAAAGCCTAGATTTGGTTTCAAGTTCAAACTCTTTCTTAAGCAACAGCATGGGATAGATTTGCACCTTTGTCACCTGATCAGTTATTTAGCAGAGCGAATCAAGGGCCTCAGAATCATCCAGGGTATATAAATGGTGGAAGATTACTGCCCAGGCGGTGAAGAGGAAAACCAACTCCACCTCGTTCACTGTCCCATAAATGTAGTTAAGGATCTTTGTTGAGGAAAGAAACTGGTAATAAAATCATATTTTTATACTGTAACTTACCTGCAGTTTATTGCTGAACACAAAATTGCTGAATACTACTGTGTAGGTCTCCATATCTAACAAGAGTGCCATCCAACCATACCAATTGGATAATGTATCATCAACATAATTCACAGTAGTTGACTGGTTCTTGCTGTTGGTTAATGTCATCTTATATTGTTGTTTGGGTGCCTTTCCTCTGTTTTTAAATGTTAAAAAAAAGTAATTTTCTCAGATTCCTCATCCACACAAATAATTATTTTCCATTATATATCATTTCCAAAGCTTTTTAAAATAATTTTAAAATGCAATTAAGATTTTTTTTCCTGTGCTTTTGGCATCTCACCATCCATTTTGGAGCTGGTCCCACATCATCAAATATTAGAATCTGACTGTCTAACATAAAGGAGTTATATATCAAGCTAATCAAAACATAGAACAATTTGTTTTAACCTCATCACATCACTGAAGCAACCAGGTCAAACCTATGTTTTTTTAAAAATACACCAGCCCCTCTAATCGTTTGATGAATTATTTTTCTGCCAGTGCACCATCTCCGCACTGAGTGTGGACCTCCTTAAAGGGGAGGGCCCAATACCGTGCCAGCAATGGAAACATTTTTGCTGGCCGACTTGCCAATCGGCTGGCAAAATACTGCCCCAGGGTTCGGCCGGGTCGCCAACAGGGTGCCAGGCCACTGGCCCAGCCAAAACCCTCCTTGATGGTCAAAGATAAAAAATGATAGAACCTCTCCCCTTTAACGGAGGGGAGAGAGCATGATGACGCACACAGGCTGTGACGTCACCACGATTCCACCACTGATTGACAGCAGCGGAGGCCCCATCTGACCCATTTTCAGCCAGTCAGCCTGGCTTTCATTCTAAGGCCTGTCTCCATTACGAGTCATTTCCTGTGGGACTTTGAATGGCTCTACCTACCGTACCAAGGATTCCAGCAGTAAGTATCACTCTAAAAAGCATAGGTGCACCAGCTTTACCCCATGAACTCACACTCTCTTGATTATTCATCGAGGCCTCTGGATTACTAATCCAGTAACATAACCACTACACTACTGTACTATGCTGTGGAATTTGGTAAAACTGCATGAGCTCACATAGCTTTTGAATATTTTTATTAAAACAAATAAGAATAGTTCCTGTATTTACTAAACACAGCTGCACACTTCATTTAGATTCCCTGCAAGGCATTCTCCAAAATCTACCTAAAATAATAGATGGCCTAACTGTTTCAAAAGTGACATTATTAACCTGTTGTAATTTTTAACTAGTGCATGGAGCATAAAACAGAGGAACCTCAAGTAGGGGAGGAAAATAAAAAGGACCATTCTCAGATTCAGCTGCAAGAAAGAGAATGGGAATCTGATTTGATGGTGTGATGTGTGCTTGCCATTAGCTGAAAAGGACAATGTTGGATTTGAGGGTCAATCTAGATAAAGCACTTGAATCAATCAACTATTAATACTTGAATGGGCCAGTCAAACTTTCTCACATTCTATAATGTTTCAAATCTGCTGGCATTTTATAAACAACATGATCAAAAAACAATTGCCTCTCACCAGAGACTAACACCAATCATGACAAATCATCCTATATCTCACTTCAAATCATCATTTTGCTGCTAACTATTGACAGTAGAAAATCTTGCAAGCAAGTTACATATAATTAAAACTTCAGCTACAATCACCATGTTGGTCCATATAACTTGGGACTAACTATAAGCTGTACGCAGAAGCAGCCAAATGAGCACATTAACTGCAAGGTTTCCATGACTCATCTTACATGAACATTGCATGACAATATTCCATCAGTATGCTGTTATGAAATAAAAAGTTGTTGCATAGTTCTCAAATTGGTGCATTTCAATAATTAAATTTTTTTTTTTAATTGTGTAACTATTATATTGCTTGTCAAAAGGATAAACATGTAGATTTATTGCAACTGTTCATTTCTTTAACTTTTTCCATCGCTGATTTATGTTGTGCAGATTACAGACTTGGATGAGAATGGTATGAATGAAATCTTAGCTCCTCATATATCCGCTGGGTGTCACGGTGCTAACTATAACAAACATAAAGGCTTGAACCAAAACTTAACAGCAACCAGATTAAGAGAAGACATCAAAGATTTCCAACAGTCTCTAAAAAAGTCATTTGTTTTAATAATTTGAAACTGCTGGAAAGTTTTTTTTTAATCGCGTCCCTGGACAGTTGTTCCAAATGTGTACTCCTGGCATTGAGCCTCACTGATCAGGAATGCATGGCAGGAAATCACAGGCATGCTTCCATGATTTTCTGTCCATTAAATTGAATGGGCAGAAAATCATACCCGTGATTTTTCGCTATGTGCTTCAGGTGGATGAGGCTGCACACCAGCAGCACATATTGGGAAAATCAGTCCTCATGTGCTCTTTATTTTGTCCACCATTCATGTAACTTAAGATTGAAATAAGTAATAGGACAGCAATTTATTTTGAACCTGATATTACAATCATATAATACATTAATACTCCAGGTAAATTTTTCATCCACTACTTTTCACATGTATAGCAGCAGTTTAGGCTTCAAGGCTTTTTTTGGAGACATGAATGCCAGTTACTGATACAGCTTGGATATGGCAATAAATGCTTCACGGCAATGGACTAAATTGAAACAATTACTGGCACCAAACCGTGTTTACCATAGTTGTGCTCTAAGTGGGAGTCTTAGCTTCCAAATGGCAATTACGCCTGTGTAACTGTCTAAAGTGTCTTAACATCCAAAAGTCCTGAAAATAACTTCCAGACATGTCCTTCTTTTTCTTGTATTACATAAATGATATGCAAATACTGTATTTCATAAAACAGTAAAAATTGTGAGTTTCTTAAGATCTTAAAATGAATGTTAGCTTGCCTCCACTATGACAGCTGCCTGATTTAACAGGTCTAATCTTACAATATTCCTGTTAACACAATCAGATCTTTGTGCTTGGTACTCCTCCCCATCTCCCATACTTACAGGCCAATGGACATTCGATGAACTGAGAAGCTCATTTTACAGACACTGCCACCAACTGCTGGCTGACTGAAGTTTGCATGTTCCTGGCAGGATGCAGGGAGTGTACCCATGGTAGGAAGAATCCAGTTTCCTTCAGTTTCAGACAGCGATCCATCCAGATCCCTGAGTATGGCAGCATGTGGGAATGGGAAAGCAACTCGATTGGGTGAATTCATGAAAAAGAGCCGTTGAACTTTGATGGTGAACCCACCTGAAAAAAAGAGGTCGAAGTTCAAACATAACCAAAATTGCATTACTATTACTGTATAGTGAAGCTAATAAATATAAAGGGTTATGTTGCAATCCCTCACTATTAGCAAAGGTAGCCATACTTGAAGGGAGCACAGGTCAGAGACAGAGATACAACATTGTAGCCCCGATTCTCCAGCCTGCACTTCTTGCAATCGCATGATTACCCCTTTCTCCTGTATTTATTTTTTATATCACATTATCAGTGACAAGTCCTCAAAGAGAAAAGACCTAAAATAGCCAAAGACTTAGTTATGGTCTGGCCCCGGGGAGGGAACGGGTGCGTGTGTTTGTGATGGGGGGGTGGACCCCAGAAATACCAGGAACGTGGAGATTATTTTTTAATCCATTCCCCGCTCGGCAGCCAGTCAAATTGACAACCGGGATACATTGCATGTTGGTGGGGGCGTCAGACTGGCAGTCAGGAGGGAGATACCTGCTGGATCTGGCTGCTCCCTCCTCCCTTTAGCTGCTGGGAAACCCAGCCAGCCGGTGTAAAATTTAACTGGCTGCCAACATATCAGGAATGGAGTCTCTTTTACATATTATAATCACGGAGTCACCTCTCCGGAATGGTTATTCGGACACCCCCAAGCCCACTGCGGTTAAATCAGAAGTGCGTGCGTTCGTGGCGGGTTGGAATCAGGTTTTGCAAATTTGCCGATTTAACCCCCTCCAACCATCTTCCCCCTGCCACCCCCCCAACTCTCCCATCATAGGGGGGCTAAAATTCCCCCCCGATATCAGACATTAGAGATAGATTAAGGTCCACAAGGATATTACAAAATTAAAATATAATCAAAAACACAGTTACTTTGAAAAAAGAATAGAAATCTTGAGAAAGCAATATTATTTATAATAATTAACTCCACTATTGGTATTTCAATATTTATGTATAAATCTAATCCTTTCTTTCCAAATTGGTAATATTTGCATTATACAAATGATCGTATAAGATAATAAAAGTTTCCCTTAAACGTGGGGATCGGGCTTCAAATGCAGCTCAGGATTATGAAATAAATCTCTCTTTTTCTATTGCTATAAAAGTGGAAAAGTCACCTGATCCAATGAGATGCATCCCAGGTTGCTGAGGGAAGCAAGGGTGGAAATTGCGGAGGTTCTAACCACAGTTTTCCAATCCTCCTTGGATAGGGGAGTGGTGCCAGAGGATTCTATTCAAAAAAGGGAAGAGGGATAAACCTGATAACTACAGGTCACTCAGTCTAACATTGCTGATGGGGATACATTTAGAAACTGTAGTCTGGGACTAAATGAATTGTCACTTGCACAGACATGGGTTAATAAATGACAGCCAGCATGGATTTGTTAAAGGCAAATCATGTCTGATAAACTTCCTGAGTTCTTTAATGAAGTAACAGAGAGGGTTGATGAGGGTATTGTGTATATGGACTTTCAAAAGCTGTGTGAAAAAAGAATCACATAATACATTTGTAAGCAAAATTGAAGCCCATTTGTTTGAAGGGACAGTGGCAGTGTGGATACAAAATTGGCTGAGACAGAAGACAGGGAGGTGTGATGAATGGTTGTTTTTCAGATTGTTGGGAAGTACACCGTGGTGTCCCCCAGGGGTCAATATTAGGACCACTGCTTTTTTGATATATATTAATGAGCTAAACTAGGCTATACAGGATATAATTTCAAAATTTGCAGATAACATGAAACTCAGAAATGTAGTACACAGTGAGGAGGAGAGTAGAAGATTTCAGGAGGACATTGACAGACTGATGAAATGGCCAGACACATGGCAGATGAGATTTAATGCAAAGAAGTGTGAAGTGATGCATTTTGGAAGGAAGAATGAGGAGTGGCAAAATAAACCAAGTAGTAAACAGAGAGACCTGGGGACTCACATATACAAATCTTTGAAGGTTGCAGGACAATTGAGACAGCTGTTTAAAAAAGGCATATGTGATCCTTGGATTTATAAATAGAGGCTACAAAAGCAAGGAAGTTATGGGGTTAAACCTTTATAAAACTCTGGCTAGGCTTCAGCAAGAGTATTGTGTCCAATTCTGGGAACCACACTCGAGGAAGGATGTCAATGCCTTGGAGTGGATGCAGAGGAGATTTACTCGAACGGTGTAAAGTCCTTACACAACACCACAAATCCACACGAGGCACATTCTATGGACAAGGTCACTCTGTGACCTGAACCTTTATTCACAGAAGTGATGGCCCTGCGTAGGACCTCCCTTTATATACCTGGATGACCAGGTGAGGAGTGTCTCCCTCAAGTTCACCCCCTTTGGTCAATGTGTGCATTTCTCAAGTATATACAGTATTGCAGTGTTGTTACATGAAGGTTGCATACATGACATCACCTCCCCCAATGTCTTATTGGGATCACAAGTTAAGTTGTTCAGGTGGTCTGCGCTCCCTCGTGGAGCGCCGCAGTTGGGGCTCTGGCTGTGGAGCCTTGGCCTGCGTGTCTGTCACCTGTGGTGATTCCGGCCTGTCCGGGCTGACCGCAGGGACTGTGCATGCTGCTGAATGTTCTTGTTGCTCGTTCAACTGGCGGTGGTATGAATACCATCTCATGATCTTTCTCAGGTTCCTCAGAGTCAATGCTGAACCTTTTTTTTTTTACTTGGTCCAGATGCTTGCGGCATATCTAGCTATTGTTAAGTTTAACCACGATAACCTTATTCCCCTCTTTGTCTATTACAGTACCCTCAAGCCATTTGGGCCCCAAAGCGCGATGAAGAACAAATACGGGGTCACCAATTTCTATACATCTCCCCCTTGAATTACGGTCATGGTACTCATTTTGGGACTGGCGCTTGCCTTCAACAATGTCAGACAAGACAGGATGAATGAGGGACAGCCGAGTTTTGTGTGTACGTTTCATAAGGAGCTCCGTGGGCGGGACCCCCGTGAGCGAGTGCGGTCGGGACCTATAGGCCAGCAGGAGGCGCGATAGGCGGCATTGAAGGGAGGGTCCTTGAATCCGGAGCATGCCTTGTTTTATGATTTGGACCACAAGTTCCGCCTGGCCATTGGAGGCCGGCTTGAACAGTGCTGTCCTGACATGGTTGATGCCATTACCCGACATGAACTCCCAGAATTCGTAGCTAGTAAAACATGGGCCATTATTGCTAACAAGGATGTCCGGCAAACAGTGGGTCGAAAAGACCGCACATGGACTCTCCACAGTGGTGGAAGTCGTGCACGAATTCAAAATGATGCACTCGATCCATTTCGAGTACGCATCAACCACAATGAGAAACATTTTCCCCATGAACGGACCCGCGTAGTCGACGTGAATGTGTGACCATGGCCTGGTGGGCCAGGGCCATGGGCTGAGCGGGGCCTCCCTGGGGTCATTTCCCAGCTGAGCACACGTCGTGCACCTGCGAACGCAGTGTTCCAGGTCTGAATCAATTCCCAGCCACCAAACGTGTGACCGGGCAATGGCCTTCATCAGCACGATGCCTGGGTGCTCGCTGTGGAGTTCTCTGATGAAAGCTTCTCTGTCCCTCTGGGGCACGACTACCCGGCTGCCCCATAGTAGGCAGTCGGCTTGGATGGAGATCTCATCCATCCGCCTGTGAAACGGTCTGACCTCCTCAGGGCATGCTCCGTGTGCGGGCGCCCAATCCCCAGTCAGGACACATTTCTCAATCAAGGATAGGAGGGGATCTCTGTTGGTCCAGATTTTGATCTGGCGGGCTGTGATGGGGGAGCCTGCACTGTCAAAGGCACCAACGGCCATGACCATCTCAGTGCTTTGCTCCACTGCCCCCTCAGTGGTGGCTAGTGGAAGCCTGCTGAGTGCGTCAGCGCAATTTTCAGTGCACGGCTGGTGACGGATGGTGTAGTCATATGCAGCCAGCGTGAGAGCCCATCACTGTATGTGAGCTGACGCATTGGCATTGACAGCCTTGCTGTCTGACAACAGGGATGTTAACGGCTTGAGGTCCGTTTCTAATTTGAACCTCCTTCCAAAAAGGTACTGGTGCATCTTTTTCACCCCATAGACACATGCGAGTGCTTCCTTCTCAACCATCCCATATCCACGTTCTGCTTGAGAGCGCGACCTGGAGGCATAAGCCACAGGTTGGAGTTGCCCCTCAGCATTGTACTGCTGCAACACACACCCAACCCCATAGGACGATGCATCAAATGTCAGAACCAATTTCTTACAGGGGTTGTACAGGGTCAATAACTTATTTGAACAGAGTAGGTTACGCGCCCGATTGAAAGCCCGTTCTTGACAGTCCCCCGAAAATCAATCGCAACTCTTGCGCAGGAACACGTGTAGCAGCTCAAAAATGTGCTTAAGTTCGGCAGAAAGTTCCCAAAATAGTTCAAGAGCCTCAGAAATGAACACAACTCCGATGTGTTGCAGGGCCTGGGCACTCGTCGAATCACCTCCGTTTTGGATTCGGTAGGCCGAATCCCGTCTGCAGCAACCCTCCTGCCCAGAAACTGACTTCGGGAGCCAAAAACACACACTTAGGTTTCTTGAGTCGCAAGCCTACCCGGTCCAGTCGGCGTAGCACCTCCTCCAGGTTGTGGAGGTGTTCCTCGGTGTCCCGACCCATGATGAGGACATCGTCCTGGAATACGATCGTTCCAGGAATGGATTTGAGCAGGCTTTCCATGTTTCTTTGAAATGCCAAACGGGCACCTGTTGTAAACAAACAGTCCCTTGTGCGTGGTGATTGTGGTCAGTAGTTTGGATTAATCGGCCAGTTCTTGGGTCATGTAGGCTGAAGTGAGGTCCAACTTGGTGAACAGCTTGCCAACCGGCAGTGTGGCAAAAAGATCCTCCGCTCTCGGAAGCGGGTATTGGTCTTGTAGGGAGGGACACCCGGTTAATAGTGGCCTTGTAGTCGCCACAGATCCTGACCGAGCCATCCACTTTTAGGATGGGAACAATGGGGCTCGCCCAGTCGCTGAATTCAATGGGCGAGATGATGCCCTCTCTCAGCAAACGGTCCAATTCGCTTTCAATTTTCTCCCGCATCACATACGGCACAGCTCTGGCTTTGTGGTGCACTGGTCTGGCATCCAGCGTGATGCGAATCACTAATTTGGTACCTTTGAACATCCCGACGCCGGGTTGGAATAGCGACTCAAATTGCTGTAGGACCTGTGAGCATGAACTTCGCTCCACAGATGACACTGCGTGCACATCCCCCCATTTCCAGTTCATCTCAGCTAACCAGCTCCTCCCCAACAGTGCGGGGCCATTGCCCGGGACAATCCAGAGTGGCAGCCAGTTCACTGATCCATTGTGTGTGACAGCTAACGTTGCACTGCCTAGCACTGGAATGATTTCTTTGGTGTACGTCCATAATTGAGTCTCAATGCGTTCTAGTTTGGGTCTGCTGGCTTTGAGTGGCCATAGCTTTTCGAATTGTTGAACGCTCATGAGTGACTGGCTGGCCCCCGTGTCCAGCTCCATGCATACCGGGATGCCGTTTAATAGGACCTTCATCATCATAGGTGGCGTTTTGGTATATGAGCTGTGAATGTTTGCCACATGAACCCGCTGAACCTCAGCATCCATTGATTTGCCCCAAGCGTCATCCTGCCTCGCAGACCCCTCTTCTGGTCCATCCGCCTTGTAAATTAGCCTGGTCGCAGGCTTCCTGCACATTCTCGCTAAATGGCCACTGAGGTTACAATTTCTGCAGGCGAACTGTTGAAACCTGCAATTCCTGGCAGCATGTCTGCCCCCACACCTCCAGCATGAACTGAGAGTCCCATTGTTGTGAACAAAAGAGCTGTTACCAGGCATTCCTCGCTGATTGTCCCTTTGACTGCTCTTGAGCACCCTGTTAGTGGGTGTCAATGGCTCCATCCCAGAATGCATTGTCCACTGGGATGGCGTAAATGTCCGTTCAGCCTGCCATTGTCTGTGTTGAAAACCTGTTCTGGGGTCTATTGCTGCCTGGGGTGTGTCGAACTGCCCTTGCCTGCCTGCTGGGCTCTGAGTCGCGTTTATGATATTGACCCCCTGATCCATCGCCACGTTGGAGTCAGGGTTACGTGCGTATATTATCTTGGTTTCCTCCTCCCCTGCCATAAAAGTTTGAGCCAGCAACGCCGCCGCTTCCAAGGTCAAGTCCTTGGTCTTGATTAACTTTCTGAAAATCCCGGCATGAGCGACGCCCTCAATAAAGAAATCCCTTAGCATTTCCCCCCAGCAGACGAATGTGAACTTACAGAGGCTGGCCAAGCGCCGGAGGTCCACAACGAAGTCCGGTATGCTCTATCCTTCCCAACGTCAATGGGTATAAAATCTGTGTCGGGCCATTTGTATGCTACTCGCCGGTTTGAGGTGCTCACTGATTAGCTTGCTGAGCTCTTCAAAGGTTTTGTCCGCCAGTTTCTCGCGTGTTAGCAGGTCTTTCATGAGCGCGTAAGTCTCAGATCCACAGCTGGTAGTAGATGAGCCCTTCGCTTGTCGGCCACTGCATCTCACAGCCAGTCCTTCATGACAAAGCTCTGCTGAAGCCTCTCAATGAAATCGTCCCAGTCCTCACCAACACAGTACTGTTCCTCTGTGCTACCGGTGGCTATTCCCGTAGGTCGTTGATTCTCGTTTCTCGTCGCCACTGTAAAGTCCTTACACAATACCACAAATCCGCACGAGGCACATTCTATGGACAAGGTCACTCTGTGACCTGCACCTTTATTCACAGGACCAAGAAGAGATTACCCTGTGTGGGACCTCCCTTTATATACCTGGATGACCAGGTGAGGAGTGTCTCCTACAAGTTCACCCCCTGTGGTCAATGTGTGCATTTCTCAAGTATATACAGTATTGCAGTGTTGTTACATGAAGGTTACATACATGACAAATGGTATCAGGGATGAGCGACTTCAGCTTTTGTGGAGAGAATAGAGAAGCTAGGATTGTTCTCTTTAGAGCAGAGAAGGATAAGAGGAGCTTTAATGGAGGTGTCCAAAATTTTCAGGGGTTTTGATAGTGTGCTTAGGGAGAAACTGTTTCCAGTTTCAGAAGGGTCGGTAACCAAAGCACACAGATTTAAGGTAATTGCCAAGCGAACCAGAGGCAGGAGGAGGAGAATCTTATTTACTCAGCGAGTTACGCTCTGGAATGCCCTGCCTGAAAGTGTGGTGGAAGCAGAGTCAATCGTAACTTTCAAAAGGGAACAGGATAAATATTCAAAAAGGAAAAATTTGCAGGTTTAAGGGGAATACATGTGATGGTGGGATAGCACTTTCAAAGAGCTGGCACAGGCACAATTGGCTGAATGGCATCCTTTGGTGCTGTATGATTCTATGATAAAGGCCAATATGAAACCAGTTTGGGCCAATTCCACTCCAAGTCATTGTAGATGAGAATTCACCGCATAAAACTGCCCAGCTATAGCATTGGGTTTCTATGTAAATATGGATGTGTCACAGATCAAGCCAGATAGATTTATTCCTCTTCTCTGACCAGCTACTTCCCAGTCGCCTTCTTCCAGAGTGACTGAGTGAGTGGGGATTAGTACAAGACAAGATATGGGCAAAGTATTGGACAAGTTAGAGTTTGTTGAGGGTAGAGGTTAGAAGCCTGTCGAGTTAGAGATAATGAAAGCTGACTTCCACCTCAACCTGACCCCAATCATCCTTAAAGAATGAATGTGGACTGCCAGCAGCATATCACATGGCCCAATATAAACATCTCCACCTTGAATGTATCGAAGTGCTCCAGTAGTCCAGCTTAAAATGAATTTCAGAAATTAAATATAAACTCTCAACATTATTTTTTTTTAAATGATTGTGTTTTATATACACAATACTGTATGTCTGGCCATTTGGTGGTATTTATTCCACTCGTGAGACTGAACTGTTTAATTTACTAGTGAATTTATTGCTTCTGAAGTCAGCCACACTTTTAATAAGGACCATATCAAATTGCTTTGACATTTATTTCTAAATGATTTAAGCCACGTTGTCACAAAATATTGGAACTGGTGAAATAAATCTAAAATTATTGGAATCATTTGAACAAGTTTAACATCACTGGTAATCTTACTCATTTTGTTTGTAATAGTTTCTATAGCCTTTTTAAAAAAGCATAACAAGCAAAGCTAGAAATTTGCAACAACAACTTAAAGCCATTTAGTGCCTTTAATGTAACGAGATGTCCCAAGGCAGTTCACAGTTCAATGTCAGACCCAAAGAGGATTAGAAATTAGTGGTGGCGGCTGAGCCTTTTAAAAATGGAGCTTGGTCATTCAGGAGTGAAATCAGGAAGCACTTTTCACACAAAGGGTAGTGGAAATCTAGAACCCTGTCCCACAACTGGCTGAGGATGCTAGGCCAAGTGAAATGTTCAGACCGAAATTGATAGATTTTTGTTAAGTAAGGGTATAAAGGGAGATGGAACAAAGGTGCGAAAATGGAGCTGAGGTACATGTCAGCCATGATCTGAATGAATGGAGGAACAGGTTCAAGGGGATAAATAGTCTATGTCTGTTCCTATGTTCCTTTTCAAGGTGGAGATGTATGTAGCAAGAGAGAGGAATACAGCGAGACAATTCCAGAGGGTAGGGATGACCTGACTGATGCTCTGCTACCACAGTAGGGTGGAGGCAATGGGAATGCTCCTCAGAGCCAAGTTGGAGAAGTGGAGGGTATGAGATGAAATGTAGGACGGAAGGAGATTGGAGAGAGAGGGGAGAGTAAGACCATGGGTGGATTTGAAGATAAGGCTGAGAACTTTGAACAATAGAGGAGATTTTAACAGGAGGGTGGGATTGGTGTTTAGGAGGCCCAAAGTGGCTGGCACACCCAGAATTTCAAAAGGAAGTGAGGTCCGACTGATATTAATTGCCAAGCCTCATTTTAATATTTGAAATTGTGTCTGCCACCCTCAAAGAATCCGACCAAAGAATAAAAAACATTACTTACCTTGGCCTCTTCTGGACTCTGCTGAAACCTGCCAGGTTTCTCTGGCGGCTTTGACACTCTGCACCCCCTAGTCATCGTAAAAATCAATTCACCCCCAATGAGTTTACGAAGTGTGAGCCTTGGGTGGCTGTGAGGAAAAATCAAGTCTGAAGGAGAGGGAAGAAAATTCACAGAGAAAAGGGGGCAGAAAAAATGGATCATTCTTTTAAAGAAATGTGGAGATGCAGTGTCCTGGAAAACAAAAGGAGTCAAGTTGCAAAAATGCCAGGTGGAGGAAGGTTGAATGCTGAGGTCATTTATATTGAAACTCTTTGTTTGGCAATTCACATACGCTTAGATAACAAAATAGTGCAGCACTATGGAGCATTACTAAGGCAGAGGAGTGGTAGGACATGGGTTTATTCCCATACGACGTGAAGAAATTCCTCCTCATCTCTATCTTAAATGGCCTATCCCTTATCCTGAGATTGTGCCCCCTAGTTCTAGACACTCCAGCCAGGGGAACAACCTCTCAGTATCTACCCTGTCAATCCCCTTCAGAATCTTGTATGTTTCAATGAGATCACCTCTCATTCTTCTAAACTCCAGAGAGTACAGGCCCATTCTACACTCCGACACAATCTCTCATCATCTGGCCTAAACTGCACCTAACAGGAATATGCAGTAAGAAGCCTGGGAGTAGGAAGACAGCCCGCCCGCTTGACCCATTGTAGTAAAACATGTTGCATGAAAAGACTTACGGATGCCAAGGAGGAGAAACCATTAAAATAAGAAAAACATCTTCAGTATGAAATTACCTGCATTACCACTGTGGTTTAATATAACTATACATTAAAAATCTAGCACACAGCAGTTTAACTTTAACAGTCACACATTGGCATATTATCTGACTATCCAAAAGCAATGCCACACAAGATCATAGAATCAAAGAAATTTATGGCACAGACGGAGGCCATTTGATCCATCGTGTCTATGCCAAGATTATCTTGGCTATCATTAAATAAGTTTATAAAAACTTCAAATGATCAAGCTGAGATTACTGAAGTCTCTGAGTTTGGTAACCAATGATTTTATTTTTATAGAAACAATTTAGCAGACTTTTATTAAATGTAGTGACATATCTTTGGATTATTCCGACCCCTGTCCCCTCTTGCTGCAGGAGATGGTACAGTTTTATTGTATTCTTTGTGCTCCTATATGAACAGGATCACTGCAAATGAGTTGGTAAAATTCAAAACCAATGAAACTCTCCAGATTCCTTACCTTGTCTGGTACTGCACCCAGAACATGTGACTATCGCCCTGTAGCTTCCACGGTCAAAGTTAGCATATGTTGTATTGGAAATCAAAAGCCCACTGCATCGCTTAGGAGTTTTTATGCCTGCTGACATACACCCGGTGTCCTGTTCAATAGGAACAGACGATTCCTTTGAGCTTAGAAGCAAATGTGTCCCACACATAAATGTGTGCTGCAGTATTGTGTCCGGATTATATTAGTGTCAATATAATTGAGCTAATATCACTACAGAATTATGATAATGACTCAATTCCTCCCTCCCAGTTTGTCCACGAGCACTGATGTTGAGTATATGGTATTTAATAATATTCAAAATGAAGGATGTGACAACTGATTTCTTTGTCTATACAGTAGTTCATTTCCAATGTCCTCATTGCTGGCTTGCCATCCTCCACCCTCAACAAAAGGCAGCTGGTCTAAAACTCCTCCACAGTATTCAGGTGCACACTATGTGCCACGTGGCCATCACCCCCAACCTCACAAACCTACAATGGCTCCATAGTCCCCAATGCAGTGAATTTAAACTCCTCGGGCCCGAGTTTGATGAATCTTAAGTTCCGCCCAAGTACAGTCGAAAGGATCGCTGATCGAAAGGATGGGTGGAAGTTTGGTGAAAAACCGCCCAGTGGAAAAAATGGGCCTTACATGCTGATTCTGGGTGGCAGCAGGTGGTAGGTCACGTTCTGTGTAGCAAATGCGATCCTCGACAAAGTAACGCCGAGGATAGAGTCGGGCCCAGGGAGGGGGGAGTGGCAAAAATAACAAATTTGCAAAACATTAAAAAAAAACTACTAGAAATACTTCAGAGGACCCCATCAACCAAAATCCCTGCAAAAGAAATAAAGAATACAAGTTTAGGTAAGACCTGCTGCCATGCGGCGATCTCTTGTGCTGCTGGAGCGGAGGACTGCCCGGACCAATCTCGGGAGGGAGCGGGCGAGAGGACTTTAGTGAGCATTACACGCCAGCAGACACTCCCCAGTGGTCTTCTCTCCCCGCCTGACCAAGCTCGCTCGGAGGGGAGAGCGCCCAGAAAACATCGAGACCGCCGAGAAAACTCAGTGGCAGCCGGCGTTATGTCGACCAAACTTAGGCCCGAGCATCTTCAAATCTTTCCACACCTCATTTCTGCAATATTTCCAGATTATGGGCTGGATTTTCCGGTCCCTTGCGCTCTGGGTTTCGCCCCGGAGCAGCACGAAAGGCGGGATTGAGGTCTCAGGTGCCCGCCGCGTGCCTCCAGTCAGGTTTTGTGGTGGCGCTGAGCAGCACTGCCAGGAAGAGCTGTGCCGGGTGTGCAACGCCCCTGATTGTGACACCGGCGTGAGTTTTGATTCTTACCTGATCCATCCGCACTGAAGTATGCCTGCAGCGACCGCCTGGGAAATCAGAGTGGTCCAGCCATGCCGGCGGTGGAGAGGACGGTAAAGTATTACAAAAGTAAGTGCGAGTGTTTTTTGTTTTACATTTTTGTGCAATTTGTATTGCAGTGGTGTGGGCAATGTTTTAGGGGTTTGTTTAGTTTTCCCTGCCCCCTGCCATCCAGGCCTTTCTTAGAACATAACATAAGAACATAAGAATTAGGAACAGGAGTAGGCCATCTAGCCCCTCGAGCCTGCTCCGCCATTCAACAAGATCATGGCTGATCTGGCCGTGGACTCAGCTCCACTTACCCGCCCGCTCCCCATAACCCTTAATTCCCTTATTGGTTAAAAATCTATCTATCTATGATTTGAATACATTCAATGAGCTAGCCTCAACTGCTTCCTTGGTCAGAGAATTCCACAGATTCACAACCCTCTGGGAGAAGAAATTCCTTCTCAACTCGGTTTTAAATTGGCTCCTCCGTATTTTGAGGCTGTGCCCCCGAGTTCTAGTCTCCCCGACCAGTGGAAACAACCTCTCTGCCTCTATCTTGTCTATCCCTTTCATTATTTTAAATGTTTCTATAAGATCACCCCTCATCCTTCTGAACTCCAACGAGTAAAGACCCAGTCTACTCAATCTATCATCATAAGGTACCCTCTCATCTCCGGAATCAGCCTTTCTTGCACCAAGGAAGGTGTACAACGCCTCCCTTAGTGCTGCACCCCCTGACGCAGGGCCCAGATGCCCAAACTTAAATACTAAAGAGCAAACTATTCCCGGCCGCTAACTGTCCTGCCCTGCCCTGCCGCCACTATCACCCTGAAAACAGAAAAGACGAAACTCCTGCGCCCTTTGGTCCTCCAATTCAAATCCTTTGTGCATCATTGCTCCTCTTCACTCCAGCAGTGCCTTCAGTTCCCTCAGTCCCACTCCAGAACTTCTTCTCCTCTCTACCTCTTTCTGCACCTTTGAAAACCTTCAACCACCATGCCTTGATGTCTGATTCTTCTATTTTTTTCTGAAGCTTCGTGAAATTTGACAGAGATTGAGGTGATTCAAAGGCATATAAACATAAGTTTGGGTCAGATCATACATGTTTGTTTCTTTTTCTGAAGATATAATCAAACAAATTCTAGAGTCTTTCTGTTATACTCACTTTGGACCTGGTTTACACGGAGCTGTACATTTAGTTGATGATTGTGTGCATTTCTTTTTCTGAATGCTTTTGGATCTACATTTTTATTCCAAATGGTTGTTTTTGCAACAGCTCTGACAGGCTGCATCCTTGGCAATGTAAACAGCAGAGTCTGGATATTACAGCATTAGATTTGCTTCTATTTTTATTCTATGATTTATTTTTTGTTTGGGTTATCATCACTGAAGCACTGTTAACAAAGTGGTTCTGTTTTCACTATTCTTTACTGCACGTTTGTTGGTAACATCATTATAGATCTGTGATAACTTACGAAAATATAGAAGCATAAAAGGCCATTTGGTCATGAAGCCCATTCCCTCAACAGGCCATTTACAATTTGGCCTATTGTGGACTTTATTGAACAAGCTTACTCCAAACAGAGCTGACTAATTCACAAGTAAAACCTCAAGATAATATAGCTTCATGAAACGTCATCCTGTGCCCTGAAGGTAACTAGTAAAACCCCAGAAAATGAAGCAAATATTGGAACTGACATCAGTCAACCAGAAACAATACGCAAATAGCATTCCTTTGATTCAATTAACACTGGGTTCTATACAGCATTTGATCAACCATGTTTATATTTATGCTTGTAATTTTCAACGGATTTAATCAGCACTGCATCAACAGTTTTCACCAAATACTTGTTTCACAGTTCCCAAGTCAGAATTCTCAAACAAATAAATTGGTTATGAAGTGTTCTTGTTGTTTTCAAAAAATAAACTTAAATATAATTAATACGGAACATTAATCTCACCTGGTTGCTGAGATGTCCTGCCACTAAACTGTCAGAGATAAAGCTGTTACTTCGAATTTCCACCAAATCAATCCCAAATTCCTTGCAGGAATATACGCAGAATCTTCTTAGTTCAATATTACCGCTGTTGAACACCTATAAAATCGAATGTGAAAAACAAACGTGTAAAAAGAACGGTTTGGCTTCCAAGAACTACATCAACTAGAAACCCATAGCGGGGAGAAATTCTGCAGCATCCCATTCGGGGCACGAACTTTTAAAAGTAGAAAAAAATGAGCCATAGGCACTAGCCTTTTTCTACTAAAAAAAATTTGGGGTTAGCGCTCCAGGAAAGAAGTGGAGTGCTAAATCAGGCACACCACTTTGTTCCTGGAGCGCAAGAGGCAGCAGGCTGGGCGGAAGGTGTGGAGCGTTGCACACTGGGGCGTGCAGCACTGTCGCGTTTGAAAGGCTCCTTCCCTCCCTTCAGGGAAGGGCCATCGTTATAGGCTCTGCAAAAGAAAAAAACTTACCTGGACGCGAACAACAGCCGCAATCTGGCCGGATCAGCTGATGCACTGCAGCAGAGTGCCAGGCTGATCGATCGCGGGCACGAACCAGCAATAAAGCCTGAAAGACAGGGTTTTAAATTTTCCTCACTGACCTTGGCCACCTCGCCTTTAAGCATCGCCCCCGAAGCACCCGGCCTCCTGATGAACCCCTCCTGCAGCTGCCTGTGTTTTTGCTCGGCGATGCTGCAGGGAGCAGACCTCAAATTTAGGTCTGTGGTACTACCGGGCCGATGCGCACGGCGATGATATCATGATCTCCAGGCGAAGGAGATCGGGGTACAACGCCGAACCGCTGCCGCAAACCTCCCACCAAATATGGCGGAAGCTGATGTTATCGCCATGCCCGGTTTGGTACCAGGTTACCTGCACGTTATTCCTCCCCCCCCGACCTCCCCACCCCCGAAGGCGATAACAGGAGGTACTAAGAAGGCCAATTTCTAGGCCATAATGTTCAACTGTATCAGTTAATAATGGGGAAAAACAATTTACATAGCTCCATATATAAGAACATATTAGAATTATACAGCAAGTTGTTCAGCGTCTATAAAGAGGAAATAAGGTTATGACATTTTGGCTGTGTTAGAGTTCTGAACTCTTCATCATGAATGATAGATTCATCAAACATCTTTTCTTTCAACAGATGTTGATTGACCTGCTGCTTATTTCCAGCATTTTCTGTTTTTATTTCAGATTTCCAGCATTTGCATTTGTTTTTTTTTTCCTTTTTATTCTACATAGCTTTGCAAGTTCATTGTAGTTCAGTTTTAAAAATGTAGTTCATTTGTGAGTTGAAGAAAACATTCTTAAAACAAACAGAAGTAAAATGGAAGGAAAATATTCAATGTAACAGTTTCGCCCTTCCCCACCCCCAACCAAATGGAGCGTACGACACCGCTAGCCTTGTGGTATGATAAAGGTCCCCATAAATGAGGCTTAAGTTATACCCAGCCTTGTGACTGGACATGTTATTGTATCACATGGCTGACTGACAACTTCTAACATTTGTAATGTTTCCAATGGAAAAAAAATCTGTTTATTTTTGTACTTTTCACAGCCTGAGAAAATTGATTCAGACGCTCTTGAACTCGTGATGTTATACCTGTGAATCTATGATTTTTATTTCTGCAGCTATTCGCTCATACAAATGTTACTGGTTCAGGTTTTAACAAATCTAATTGAGTTTAGGAAGGCAATATTGACATAAGCTGTAGAAATCAAATATTTCTGCGAAACCCTGTCTGGATACATATCCCACTGTGAGGAGGAAACAGAAATATATTTCCAAGTAAAGAACTTTGGATGTTATCTAATTTCCTCACAAACAATATTTTTCATTGTGGGTAGAAATGATGACTTATAAATGACTCTTATTGCTTCAACTGATCGTTCCACAATCTGGTTGGAAATCTGACGTAGGTTTTGCACACGTTGACACTCGGCATCAAAGAACATCATCAGAGATGGCCATTGAATATGGAAAAAGTACAGTTAAATTTAAAAATTTTAATCTCATCAAAGCCATATTGTTGGACCACAGTGGGAAAATAAACAGCGTCAAAAAAAATTTTTGGGGTGATTGGGGAAAATGACAGAACTAACAATTTCCAACAAACATAAAAGAGAACCAACAGTGCAGCCTAGGAAACAGCATTTGAATTATGTGGGATCATGTCTTGATGTTCTGAAATTCTTAAAAGAACAGAGGTCTTGTTTATTCCACTCTGTTTATGTTTGTTTGTTACCTATTTTAAAATGGACTAGTTACTAATGACAAGGCAGTGCATACGGCGCAACGTCCCTATTGCGAAGGGTAGCATTGAGGACAACAGAGAATGACACAAAATCAACACTAAATAATGGTGCTGGTAACTTTGATGATGGCTTCATATTCCACTCACCCCCTCTCCTTATGAATGCGACACAAGCAGTATAAACTACTGCAAATGGGTGGGGGATATGAAGTGAAAGCAGAGAAGGGTGTGGAGCATAAACACCAGCATGGATCTGTCGGGCTGAATGGCCAGTTTCCGTGCTGTAAATACTTTGTAAAAATAATTCTGCAGCAACATGCAGACATCAAAAGTTCAATCCCCAGTGTTATGTTGGGCAGCCCCTCTTGGTGACAAAGTTGGCCTCCATCCTTACCTGAGCTCCTCCTTGGTTCTTCCAAGCAATAAAAGTTTGGAATATTGCTGGAGAGGGAGAGCTGCCAGCCTGAGGATTGTACTCTGGATACACCCACAGACCATACCTGAGAAAATAAATCATCATGTTTTTAATACACAAGGTGGCTCACCACCACCTTCTCAAGAGCAACTAGGGATGGGAAACAAATGCTGGCCTTGCTAGCGACATTCCTATCCCAAGCATGAATAATTTTTTTTTTACTTCCTGGATTGGAAGAGATTATTCCAGTCCACTTGCTGTGACACAAAAATAGAAATATTGATCAAACCATGCTCTGGACTAGATTTTCCGCCACAATCCCACCTGAAACCCGGACAGGATCGTGACAGGACAAAACGTGTTGCGAGGCCTAACATTGCCTCTCTGCCTGCATCTAAATTTCCATCTACCTAGCACTGCCGAAACTGCCCCTGATCATCCCTTCCCCATCTGTTGCATGCAAATAATGACAGGGTGGCTGATACGTCGTTACTATACAGTATAAATGCACACGAGGCCCATGCTTGAGAGGTCAGTCTGTGACCTGTCCTTTATTTCTTAGCACTCAAGTGATGAAGGTGGGTGGAGCTTCCCCTTTTATACCTGAAGGTCCAGGTTAGGAGTGTCTCCCACCTAGTGGTCATTGTTCTCACAGTGTACAACTTAGGTCAGATTATACATGGGTTACAATGCTGGTTGAATACATGACAGGGTGGCAAAATCCAGATTCCCGGTAGAACCTCTTGCTGGCCAACCCTGTTAGCTCTGCACGCCAGAACTGCCAGGAGAAGCTTGGATAGCAGCGGGAAGCCGCCAAAATATCGAGATGGAGGAAGAGGGCCTAGAAATGGGCCTAGAAGCTTCTTAATCAAATTTGGCTCCAAAGACTAACCTCTGTAGGCCTCGGTCTTGGCCGAGACCCAGAATAATTCAACTGGATTCTACTTTGGGACTCTTTTGCCCCTTTGAATCTTCTTCCATCTTATTTTGCTTAAATCAGCTGAATATCAATGAGCATTTAG
Organism: Pristiophorus japonicus; assembly: GCF_044704955.1. NCBI lineage: Eukaryota > Metazoa > Chordata > Chondrichthyes > Pristiophoridae > Pristiophorus > Pristiophorus japonicus. Next base: position 157,828,508 of record NC_091983.1, read on the forward strand.
AATTGATTTTTCACAGATTCTGATGGAGTAATTTTAGGAAGCCCGTGCCCTAACACAGAGGTTCACCCTCAAGGAGCACCTATCAGGGATTTGAGCACCTTCTCCCCACAATCTCCCACGCATTAAAAACTGGAAAATCATTGGGGTCACATGCTCAAATTTGTAAAGTGCACCAAATTCAGGTAAATTTAAGAGCCAGGGGTGTCAATTTATAAAAACACCCCCTCATAAGTTGTTATTATCTGTATGTCCACTTCCTGCAGAATTTACTATTTAGCTTTGGTTTGGGAGACCAAAGAATCAGGATTTCGTGTCTGGAACCAATTTTAAAATGAAAAAATGTGTGACTTATCTGCATCTAACTAGATCAACCAGAAGCTAAAATCTTACTGTGTCAGAATAAGTAAAGGGAACTCTCAATTATCCAACAATTTCTATTATGCACCAGGAATTCCCCCTCCACAATGGTACATGGTAAATAATAGAATGATTGGATAAATAGCACCACTTGCATTGTTGAAAGCACTGTGGCTTTAGAAAATTGATTCCATTATTTGATGTGCACAAAATTTTAGTTTATCATTCCTACTGAGGGAGGAATAATGCAGTTATTTAGGACGGCACACTTGTTGACTGCCTGCCACCCCTGCACCACTCCCCCATCCAACAGACCAATTGTTCTGAGCCGTTAGCCCTATCCAGTCAATGTATTTTCTACCTTGTGGTTCCTCTGCAGTAGAAATAGCTGTCAGTTAGTTTGCTTTAGGAATTACCTGAGGCAAGAGTGAGCTGTGTTCCTGCTGAAGGAGTCCAGTGGAGCCTGGGAAGATCCCCCTGGGGGCAGGTGATAAAAAAATCCATAACCGCTGGTGCACACTTCGTTATTCTGTTTGAAAGAAAACTTAAAAATCTTCATTAAATAGGTACCGAGCAATAAAACTCTCGTATTGACAATAGCTCATTTACACGTTGTCCATTTGTTCTAAAAGGCATTTCAAAAGTTGTTTCCAGAGATGATAGTATTTAGATGATGCCATGTAAATTCAGCTCCCCTTCACTGTTATATTTAATACCCTTTTACCCAGTCAGATGGCTCAGTGCATCAGTTCCATATTAGCATTAGAGTTTATTTTATTGGATAGGAGAATAAACCATACCCTCAGTAATATATTTAAAAGAAACTCAGGCAATTAAAGTTGCATTATTGCATTCTAATTTGTCTTGTGAGACTTTGCCAGCTTTGGAGACGGATGTACATGCAGTAATTGAACTGGTGACACAATAACGTCATCAGAGCACCTATCATATCCAACCATGAAAATGTTTAAACAAAACCAAACCCTGGAAAATAAGCAACACAGGTATTATATAATGCCTTACTGCAGTACTACTATGCTTGCCACACACAGTGCAAACTTAATGCCAGCTGTTAATGAGACAAAGTTTCAGCTGTGTTTTGGGGCCAGGTTATTCCTAACACAGCCAGAGACACAGGCTGCCCAAAAGCAACCCAATGTAGCAGCAACAACTCCATAATTGGGTACAGTTTTGGAATCCAAAAGGACATCAGTCTACTGGAAAAGGTCAAGAGAAGAGCAATAAGGATAATTCTAGTACTGAAACAGGATTGCACAACTAAATGTGTTCCGATTGAAGAAAAAACAACTGAGAAAGATCATAATCCAAGTCTTTAAATGATGAAAGGTGCAAATAATGTAGATGTAACTAAATTATTTAACTTGAGCTGTAACAGCATACAGCATACAGCATACAAGTACAAAATGGACTAGCCCCAAGTGAAACACAAGTTTTTTTTGTTCTTCACCATATTAAAAGCGCAGGCTGAGTACATTTGTTTCTCATCAGTTGGAGTTAATGCTGTCAATTAATTCATTTAAAATAGAGCTGGGCAGGGGAGTTAGTGGCACAGTGATAAAAACATGCTACCTTCACCTCTGGAATCTGGATCCAAATCCAGCTAAGACTGATGGTAAATTTTCCTCCTTGCTATTGTATAATTCCTACATGAAATTAGCTTCAATAATCCCAATCAGGTTTAAGTGGGCATGAGTGTACAGTATAAGAGATTCATGCAAATATGCACTAAAATTGGCAGTTTCACTTTGGGCAATATCTGGTGTGAACTATCACTGAAGAACCTTTGAAGTGTTGTTATTGTTATAATGTAGGGAAACACAGCAGTCAAGGTCCCACAAACAGCAACAAGATAAGTGACAAGATAATCCATTTTAATGATGTTGGTTGAGGGATAAATAATGGTCAGGAGAGATTTAGAGAGAACTCCCCTGCTCTTCTTCGAATAGTGCCATGGAATATTTTATGTCTGGCTGAGAAAGCAGACATAGCTTTGGTTTAATGTCTCATCTGAAAGACAACATCTCTGGTAATGCAGCACTCCCTCAGTACTGCACTGAAGTGTCAGTCTGGATTATGTGTTCAAGTCTCTGGAGTGGGGCTTGAACCCCATAACTTTCAGACTCAGAGGCGAGAGTCTATCAATAGGCCCAGAATGACACAATGCACATCTGTGCATGGGCCTGTATGCTGTGTTGGAGGGAAAATTACATCTAAAATCATAAAACGATATAGCACAGAAGGAGGCCATTTTGCCCATTGTGCCTGTGCTGGCTCTTTGAAAGAGCTATCCAATTAGTCTGACTCCTCCCTCTCTTTCCCCACAGTTCTGCAAATGTTTCCTTTTTTTAAATATATATCCAATTCCCTTTCGAAAGTTATTATTGAATTTGCTTCCACCACCTTTTCCACATTATAATAACTCACTGCATATTTTTTTTCTCATGTCGCCTCTGGTTCTTTTACCAATTACCTTAAATCTATGTCTTCTGGTTACCGACCCTCTGCCACGGGAAATAGTTTCTCCTTATTTACTCTATCAAAACCCTTCAAGATTTTCAACACCTCTATCAAAATGGGAGGAAGGAAATAATAACTCGTGAGCCAAACATACCTCAATGAAATTGGTGGGTGCTTGAATATAGAAACCAGCTGGAGACACTGATTCGATATTGGAGAGTCCGTCAGTGCCACTGATCCCAATCACTGTGTTATTCACTATTTTGTTCCCTTTCTCCTCACTGACCTCTGGAACAACACAAATATAACACCACTGTACAATCAATTCCTGTTAGGGCAGAAACCAAGCTTTACTCATTTGAATTCTTTAAACAAACATGTGCCACTATTTTCATAGGCCTCGATATTAACACACTTCCACCACCCATGATGGGCGGGAGAGGTTCTGGGGGGGAGGGGGGGGTTAAAGAGTTAAATACGGGGAATGCACCTCCAAGGAATGCGCTCTATTTTACGGCAGCAGGTAGCAGGGCATTCGAGTGTCCTGCCGTGGAAAGGAGCGACACTTCATTAACATATTTAAATCAGACTCTCACAGTGCAATTGGGAGCCCAATTTAAATTTGACTCTTGCTGCACAGGTTTCCCAGGGGTCGGGAAACCCACCAATGAGCTGCCGGCTCCATAAGGTAAGTGCCTTTTTAGGAATCCTTGTGGGCCAGGAGGAACAGCAGTGCTCCCACCCCATGCCCCTCAAGGAAATCTTCAACCTCCCCCAGCCTCAGTCACCAGCCTCCCCGATGGCTGACCTCTCTCCACCATCCTAATCATGGCCTTTTTCCTCCTCTCCCGATTGTCAGAAACCATCCCCAAGAGCCCCCAGCTGTGGCCTCCTGCCGCTGGTGTTTCAGTCCAGCTGCCAGCCAGGCTGTCAATTTGGCCGGCTGCCAGGCGGGAAATGGAAGTAAAACATTTTAATGAGGTCTTGCCATTACATTTTGCAGGAGCCCCATGTCGCCGGCCTTGACAGGTTCTTTGGCCATTTTCACCAAGTGGAATAGAAAAAGTCAATACTGAGCACTATTTCAAGCTAAACCACAAATGAAGGGCAGACAGTAACTGGTAAATGGCAAGTTCAGGACCATTGGCAGGGCTGCCAACAAAGAGCGATTAATACTGAAATGCACTTCCATGATGGTTAATGGAGTCAGTTAGATGGTGTGATGGAGAATTATAGGTTTCTATGGTCGGATGAGCCTTGTCTGCCATCTTTGTGAACAGCAAATGCAATGAAAGCACCAGCGCGTGTACTGCATTACAAAACTTCAATTGTAAACAAAATTATTTTATTGTGCTTCTGAAGGCGTTAGGTTAATAATTGAGTAGTGCAGTGAAAGACAACACATTCACTATATTGTGTGTGATGTTCATCATCTTTTTTCCTCACGTGCTCCTAGTTCACACCTTCTCTAAACACTTTCAGTGAGTAGGGATAAACGGGTCAGTTTCTGGTTGGCAAACAGTGACTAGTGGGGTGCCGCAGGGATCGGTGCTGGGGCCTCAACTATTTACAATCCATATTAATGACTTGGATGAAGAGACCGAGTGTAATGTAACCAAGTTTGCTGATGATACAAAGATTGGTGGGAAAGCAAATTGTGAGGAGGACACAAAAAATCTGCAAAGGGATAAAGAGAGACTAGGTGAGTGGGCAAAAATTTGGCAGATGGAGTATAATGTGGGAAAATGTGAGGCTATCTACTTTGGCAGAAAAAATAGAAAAGCAAATGATAATTTAAATGAAGAAAAATTCCAAAGTGCTGCACTACAGAAGGACTTGGGAGTCCTTGTGCATGAAACACAAAACGTTAGTATGCAGGTACAGCAAGTAATCAGGAAGGCAAATGGAATATTGGCCTTTATTGCAAGTGGAATAGAGTATAAAAGCAGAGAAGTCCTGCTACAACTGTACAGGGTATTGGTGAGGCCACACCTATAGGCGTAAGGTGTGCAGTTTTGGTCTCCGTATTTAAGGAAGGATATACTTGCCTTTGAGGCTGTTCAGAGAAGGTTCACTAGGTTGATTCTGGAGATGAGGGGGTTGACTTATGAAGATAGGTTAAGCCTATACTCATTGGAGTTCAGAAGAATAAGAGGTGAACTTATCGAAACATATAAGATAATGAGGGGGCTCGACAAGATGGATGCAGAGAGGATAATTCCACTCATAGGGGAAACTAAAACTAGGGGCATAGTCTCATAATAAGGTGCCGCCCATTTAAAACTGAGATGAGAAGGAATTTCTTCTCTCAGAGGGTTGTAAATCTATGGAATTCTCTGCCCCAGAGAGCTGTGGAGGTTGGGTCATTGAATAGATTTAAGGCGAAGATAGACAGATTTTTGAGCGATAAGGGATTAAAGTGTTATGGGGAGCGGGCAGGGAAGTGGAACTGAGTTAATGATCAGAACAGCCATGATCTTATTGAATGGCAGAGCAGGCTCGAGGGGCCAAATGGCCTATTCCTGCTCCTTTTTCTTATGATCTGTTCTGATGTTTCTTCATAGAAACATAGAAACATAGAAAATAGGTGCAGGAGTAGGCCATTCGGCCCGTCGAGCCTGCACCACTATTCAATAAGATCATGGCTAATCATTCACCTCAGTAACCTTCTCCTCCATATCCCCTGATCCCTTTAGCCGTAAGGGCAATATCCAACTCCCTCTTGAATATATCTAACGAACTGGCATCAACAACTCTCTGCGGAAGAGAATTCCACAGGTTAACAACTCTGAGTGAAGAAGTTTCTCCTCATCTCAGTCCTAAATGGCTTACCCCTTAACCTTAGACTGTGACCCCTGGTTCTGGACTCCCCCAACATCGGGAACATTCTACCTGCATCTAACCTGTCCAGTCCCGTCAGAATTTTATATGTTTCTATGAGATCCCCTCTGATTCTTTTAAACTCCAGTGAATACAGGCCCAGTCAATCCAATATGTCAGCCCTGCCATCCCGGAATTCAGTCTGGTGAATCTTCGCTGCAGTCCCTCAATAGCAAGAACGTCCTTCCTCAGATTAGGAGACCAAAACTGAACACAATATTCCAGGTGAGGCCTCACCAAGGCCCTGTACAGCTGCAGCAAAACCTCCCTGCTCCAATACTCAAATCCCCTAGCTATGAAGGCCAACATGCCATTTGCCGCCTTCACCGACTGCTGTATCTGTATGCCAACCTTCAATGACTGATGAACCATGACACCCAGGTCTCAGTGCACCTCCCTTTTTCCCAATCTGCCGCCATTCAGATAATATTCTGCCTTCATGTTTTTGCCACCAAAGTGGATAACGTCACATTTATCTACATTATACTGCATCTGCCATGCATTTGCCCACTCACCTAACGTGCCCAAATCACCCTGCACCCTCTTAGCACCCTCCTCACAGCTCACACCGCCACCCAGCTTAGTGTCATGTGCAAACTTGGAGATATTACTCTCAATTCCTTCATCTAAATCATTGATGTATATTGTAAAGAGCTGGGGTCCCAGCACTGAGCCCTGCGGTACCCCACTAGTCACTGCCTGCCATTCTGAAAAGGACCCATTTATCCTGACTCTCTGCTTCCTGTCTGCCAACCAGTTCTCTATCCACATCAATACATTAGCCCCAATACCATGTGCTTTAATTTTGCACACTAATCTCTTATGTGGGACCTTGTCAAAAGCCTTTTGAAAGTCCAAATACACCACATCCACTGGTTCTCCCTTGTCCACTCTACTGGTTACATCCTCAAAAAATTCTAGAAGATTTGTCAAGCATGATTTCCCTTTCATAAATCTATGCTGACTTGGACCGATCCTGTCACTGCTTTCCAAATGCGCTGCTATTTCATCTTTAGTAATTGATTCCAACATTTTCCCCGCTACTGATGTCAGGCTAACCGGACTATAATTCCCTGTTTTCTCTCTCCCTCCAGTCCATAGGAACCGAACCAGAGTTGATAGACTGTTGGAAATGATCACCAATGCATCCATTATTTCTAGGGCCACTTGTTTAAGTACTCTGGGATGCAGACTATCAGGCCCTCGGGATTTATCGGCCTTCAATCCCATCAATTTCGCAAACACAATTTCCTGGTTCCAGGTGCGTGGAGAGGCCAGCCGGTGCAGCTGCAGCAGGGAGGCAAAAAAGAGTAGAAAGAAATCGAAAGCCAAGGGGGTAAATGATTGGCTGGTGATTGGTGAGTAGTTTTTCTTTTTTTTTTATCAGTAAATAACCTTTTAACATTGTTGTTGCTCCATTAAGTTAATCCAAGGGTTAAGTCATGGCAGGCGAGCTCAGACACGTGTTATGCTCCTCCGGTACTATGTGGGAACTCAGGGACGCTTCCGGTGTCCCTGACGACTACGTGTGCGGGAAGTGCATCTGCCTGCAGATCCTGACAGACCGCATTGCGGTACTGGAGCTGCGGGTGGATTCATTCTGGAGCATCCACGATGCTGGGAATGATGTGAATAGCACGTTTAGCAAGTTGGTCACACCGCAGCCAGATAGGGAATGGGTGACCAACAGGAAGAGCAGTGCAAGGAAGGTAGAGCAGGGGTCCCCTGCGGTCATCCCCCTGCAAAACTGATACACCGCTTTGGGTATTGTTGAGGGGGATGACTCATCAGGGGAAGGCAGCAGCAGCCAAGTTCATGGCACCATGGGTGGCTCTGCTGCACAGGAGGGCAGGAAAAAGAGTGGGAGAGCAATACTGATAGGGGATTCAATTGTAAGGGGAATAGATAGGTGTTTCTGCGGCCGCAATCGAGACTCCAGGATGGTATGTTGCCTCCCTGTTGCAAGGTTCAAGGATGTTTCGGAGCGGGTGCTGGACATTCTGAAAAGGGAGGATGAACAGCCAATTGTCGTGGTGCATATAGGTACCAAAGATATAGGTAAAAAATGGGATGAGGTCCTACGAGACGAATTTAGGGAGATAGGAGCTAAATTAAAAAGTAGGACCTCAAAAGTAGTAATCTCAGGATTGCTACCAGTGCCACGTACTAGTCAGAGTAGGAATCGTAGGATAGCTCAGATGAATACATGGCTTGAGGAGTGGTGCAGAAGGGAGGGATTCAAATTCCTCGGACGTTGGAACCGAACGGTCTGCACCTGGGCAGGACCGGAACCAATGTCCAAGGGGGAGTGTTTGCTAGTGCTGTTGGGGAGGAGTTAAACTAATATGGCAGGGGGTTGGGATCCTAAACAGGGAGGCAGAGGGAAAAGATAGAAAGGAGAATAGTAAAAGTGGAGGGCAGAGAAACCCAAGGCAAAAATAAAAAGGGCCACATTACAGCAAATTTCTAAAGGAGCAAAGTGTGTTAAAAAGACAAGCCTGAAGGCTCTGTGCCTCAATGCGAGGAGTATTCGGAAGAAAGGTGGACGAATTAACTGTGCAGATAGTAGTTAATGGATATGATGTCGTTTGCATCACGGAGGCATGACTCCAGGGTGACCAAGGCTGGGAACTCAACATCCAGGGGTATTCAACATTTAGAAAGGATAGACAGAAAGGAAAGGAGGCGGGGTGGTGTTACTGGTTAAAGAGGAAATTAATGCAATAATAAGGAAGGACATTGGTTTGGATGTGGAATCGGTATGGGTGGAGCTACGGAATACCAAAGGGCAGAAAACGCTAGTGTGAGTTGTGTACAGACCACCAAACAGTAGTAGTGAGGGTGGGGACAGCATCAAACAAGAGATAAGGGATGTGTGCAATAAAGGTACAGCAGTTATCGTGGGCGACTTTAATTTACATATAGATTGGGCGAACCAAACTAGTAGCAATGCGGTGGAGGAGGATTTCCTGGAGTGTATTAGGGATGGTTTTCTAGACCAGTATATCGAGGAACCAACTAGAGAGCTGGCCATCCCAGACTGGGTGATGAGTAAAGAGAAGGGACGAATTAGCAATCTTGTTGTGCAAAGCCCCTTGGGGAAGCGTGACCATAATATGGTAGAATTCTTTATTAAGATGGAGAGTGACACGGTTAAATCAGAAACTAGGGTCCTGAACTTAACGAAAGCTAACTTCGACGGCATGCGGCGTGAATTGGCTAGATTAGACTGGCAAATGATACTTAAAGGGTTGACGGTGGATAGGCAATGCCAAACATTTATAGATCACATGGATGAATTTTAACAATTGTACATCCCTGTCTGGAGTAAAAATAAAACAGGTAAGGTGGTTCAACCGTGGCTAACAAGGGAAATTAAGGATAGTGTTAGATCCAAGGAAGAGACATATAAATTGGCCAGAAAAAGCAGCAAACCAGAGGACTGGGAGAAATTTAGAATTCAGCAGAGGAGGGCAAAGGGGTTAATTAGGAGGGGGAAAATAGAGTACGAGAGGAAGCTTTCCGGGAACATAAAAATGACTGCAAAAGCTTCTATAGATATGTGAAGAGAAAAAGATTAGTGAAGACAAACATAGGTCCCTTGCAGTCGAACTCAGGTGAATTTATAATGGGGAACAAAGAAATGGCAGACCAATTGAACAAATACTTTGGTTCTGTCTTCACAAAGGAAGACACAAATAGCCTTCCGGATGTACTAGGGGACCGAGAGTCTAGTGAGAAGGAGGAATTGAAGGATATCCTAATTTGTGGGAAATTGTGTTCGGGAAATTGATGGGATTGAAGGCTGATAAAACCCCGGGGCCTGATTGTCTGCATCGCAGAGTACTTAAGAAAGTGGCCCTAGAAATAGTGGATGCATTGGTGATCATTTTCCAACAGTCTATCGACTCTGGAGCAGTTCCTATGGACTGGAGGGTAGCTAATGTAACACCACTTTTTAAAAAAGGAGGGAGAGAGAAAATGGGCAATTATAGACCAGCTAGCCTGACATCAGGAGTGGGGAAAATGTTGGAATCAATTATTAAGGATGAAATAGCAGCGCATTTGGAAAGCAGTGACAGGATCGGTCCAAGTCAGCATGGATTTATGAAAGGGAAATCATGCTTGACAAATCTTCTGGAATTTTTTGAGGATGTAACTAGTTGAGTGGACAAGGGAGAACCAGTGGATGTGGTGTGTTTGGACTTTCGAAAGGCCTTTGACAAGTTCCCACATAAGAGATTGGTGTGCAAAATCAAAGCACATGGTTTTGGGGGTAATGTACTGGTGTGGATACAGAATTGGTTGGCAGACAGGAAGCAGAGCATTGGGATAAACGGATCCTTTTTAAAATAGGAGGCAGTGATTAGTGGAGTGCCGCAGGGCTCAGTGCTGGGACCCCAGCTCTTTACAATATACATCAATGATTTGGATGAAGGAATTGAGAGTAATATCTCCAAGTGTGCAGATGACACTAAACTGGGTGGCAGTGTGAGCTGTGAGGAGGGTGCTAAGATGGTGCAGGGTGACTTGGATGGGTTAGGTGAGTGGGCAAATGTATGGCAGATGTAATATAATGTGGATAAATGTGAGGTTATCCACTTTGGTGGCAAAAACACGAAGGCAGAATATTATCTGAATGGCGGCAGATTGGGAAAAGGGGAGGTGCAACGAGACCTGGGTGTCATGGTTCATCAGTCATTGAAAGTTGGCATGCAGGTATAGCAGGCGGTGAAGAAGGCAAATGGCATGTTGGCCTTTATAGCTAGGGGATTTGAGTATAGGAGCAGGGAGGTCTTACTGCAGTTGTACAGGGCCTTGGTGAGGCCTCACCTAGAATATTGTGTTCAGTTTTGGTCTCCTAATCTGAGGAAGGACGTTCTTACTATTGAAGGAGTCCAGCAAAGCTTCACCAGACTGATTCTAGGGATGGTTGGACTGACATATGAGGAGAGATTGGATCAACTGGGCCTTTATACACTGGAGTTTAGAAGGATGAGAAGGGATCTCATAGAAACGTATAAGATTCTGACGGGATGGGACAGGTTAGATGCGGGAAGAATGTTCCCGATGTTGGGGAAGTCCAGAACCAGGGGACACAGTCTTAGGATAAGGGGTAGGCCATTTAGGACTGAGATGAGGAGAAACTTCTTCACTCAGAGAGTTGTTAACCTGTGGAATTCCCTGCCGCAGCGAGTTTTTGATGTCAATGCATTGGATGTATTCAAGAGGGAGTTGGATATGGCCATTACGGCTAAAGGGATCAAGGTGTATGGAGAGAAAGCGGGAAAGGGATACTGAGATGAATGATCAGCCATGATCTTATTGAATGGTGGTGCAGGCTCGAAGGGCCAAATGGCCTACTCCTGCACCTAGTTTCTATGTTTCTGACTAATAAGGATTTCCTTCAGTTCCTCCTTCTCGCTTGACCCTTGGTCCCCTAGTATCTCCGGAACGTTATTTGTGTCTTCCTTCGTGAAGACAGAACCAAAGTATTTGTTCAATTGGTCTGCCATTTCTTTGTTCCCCATTATACATTCACCTGATCCTGACTGCAAAAGACCTACATTTGTCTTCATTAATCCTTTTCTCTTCACATATCTATAGAAGCTTTTGCAGTCAGTTTTTATGTTCCCAGCAAACTTCCTCTCATCCTCTATTTTCCCCCTCCTAATTAAACCCTTTGTCCTCCTCTGCTGAATTCTAAATTTCTTCCAGTCCTCAGGTTTGCTGCTTTTTCTGGCCAATTTATATGCCTCTTCCTTGGATTTAACACTATCCCTAATTTCCCTTGTTAGCCACGGTTGAGCCATCTTCCATGTTTTATTTTTACTCCAGACAGGGATGCACAATTGTTGAAGTTCATCCATGTACTCTTTAAATGTTTGGCATTGCCTATCCACCGTCAACCCTTTAAGTATCATTCACCAGTCTATTCTAGCCAATTCACGTCTCATACCATCGAAATTACCTTTCCTTAAGTTCAGGAACCTAGTCCCTGAATTAATTCTGTCACTCTCCATCTTAATAAAGAATTCTACCATATTATGGTCACTCTTCCCCAAGAGGCCTCACACAACAAGATTGCTAATTATTCCTTTCTCGTTACACATCACCCAGTCTAGGATGGCCAGCCCTCTAGTTGGTTCCTCGACATATTGATCTAGAAAACCGTCCCTAATACACTACAGGAAATCCTCCTTCACCGCATTGCTACCAGTTTGGTTAGCCCAATCTATATGTAGATTGGTCATCTAACTGTTGAAATCTATTTCTAGTACTGGAGGATTAGTGGTTAAAGAAGGGATAGGCTGTAGCATTGAAGGACCTGTCAATCAGCACCCTGAAGTGTGTCAGGCTCACAACAGGCATGTATACCAAAGCCCCTCACAGTTTGTTTCTGGTCTCCAAATCGAGCCAATTGTTCTTATTTGGAAGGCACTGCCTGTATGAATGGTGGAAGCAGATGCAATAGCAACTTTCAAAAGGGAACTGGAGAAATGCTTGAAGGGGAAAAAAATAGCAGGGCTATGGGGAAGTGGGATTAATTCGAACGGAGTGACTGCTGCCAACAAAACGAAAGCTAACCAGAAGCTACGCAGAAGAATTCTGTGCATAAATGTTAAAAACCAATGTAACTTTTAATTTTTACTATCTTCAGTTCGGCAGTAGATTACTTTGCCCCGACGCATAAATGTTAATTTTCCCCCTCGGCTCAGTTCGGCCAGAGCAATCTCTTTTCCCCACCCCCTCAGCTCCATTTTCTCTTGCTCGGCAGCGCATTCAACTTTAAATTTTTATTTTCTTCTCTTGATGCAGCTCAGTTCAGCAGTCGTGATCAAACTATTAATTTTTATTTTCTTCCAGTGTGGCAGCAATGATCTCATTTCCCCACTCCTTCCCCTCCTTTCTGTTTCGCCAATCTGTGCGAAGTCCGATGGAAACAACCAAAGAACCAATGGAACTGCACATGTACAACTACTTTACTTCATTGGCAGCAGTCGCGTCCTGATTGGAAAGCTCTACCAAAGAGCTGGCAGGGACACGATGGGCCGAATGGCCTCCTTCTATGCTGAAAGATTATATAGCCGGGATTTTGCTCACCTTGGCGGGTCCATGGCCGGTCGTGGCTCCGCTGTCGGTTCCATCCGGCTGCCTAAAATGAGTTTACACTGATAGGACTTGTTAAACATGCACAGCACCTTTCCCAGCCCAATTAGAGGGAGCAGGTCTGGTGATGTCATTCATGATGTGTCATCAGCCAGTTTCCTTAAAAGGGGCCATGGCCAAACATTTGACATTTGTGCTGTCAGTGTTCTACAGCATTGAAGTGCTGCAAATATTGACAACCACTGCACAGTGGTGCAGGGCTGCAGTCAGGTTCTCCCATGCTTATGGAGGGAGTCAGAGCATGCAGGGAGGTTCTCCTCCCTTCCCATGTGCAGAAGAGACCTCCCCAGGAGACCAACACAGTCTGGGTGCACATTGCACAGGAGCTCACAAGCAAGAATGTCGTCAGGAGCACCTGGGTGCAGTGGCACAAACCTTTCAATTATCTCATTAGATCATAAAAGATTAGTACAAAGCCACACTCACCTTCATTCTGCTGTGCCTCTCATCACATCCCCATCACTCTGCCTTCTCTACCCTACTCCTGCATGTTCTTACTCACACCAACTTACCTTGCACCTCCACCTATCTACATTATTACATCCCCATCTCACTAAGCACCCCTGACACTCACCCTCATCCTAGTGCCCCCACCTAGGCATCCTAGGCATCCCCACTGACACCTGGGAGTCTCTGGTCAAAGACCGCCCTAAGTGGAGGAAGTGCATCCGGGAGGGCATTGAGTGCCTCGTGTCTCGTCACCGAGAGCATGCAGAAAACAAGCGCAGGCAGCGGAAAGAATGTGCGGCAAACCTGTCCCACCCACCCCTTCCCTCAACGACTATCTGTCCCACCTGTGGCAGGGACTGTGGCTCTCGTATTGGACTGTTCAGCCACCTAAGGACTCATTTTAGAGTTCCGAGGGATTGCCTATGATGATGATGAGTGCAATCATACCAACTAATGACACACAAATGTAGCCACTTGGGTGTTTTATCCAATGTTCATGTAAAGTTTCTGTTAATGTGCTGTCAAACATTGAAACCTTTATTTTCAACACTTTCCATTCTTGGACAGATTTGTATGCACCTTTGGAAGTGGCTTAGTGAGTTGTAGTGAATGATGAGACATAACGGTACCCTCCACAATGGTGGTGAGTTTGAAAGGAATGGCTTGGGCATTGTAGGAATGCTTTATGGTGTTGATGTGGGGTGGAGCCAACCTGGTATAACATGTGGTAGCCAGGGGGTACAGCATCAAGTGAAGTAAATCTGGCCATAGTGAGGCCATCCCTAGCCTCTCCGGCAGCAATGTGTTTGGGTGTTGATGCCTTCCATTCTGTGATTGCGGAGAAGGTTGGTGTTGTTGATGCTGCTAGTGTGCCTGGTGCTGCTGTTGTTGGGGATGATCGGGTTCGGATTCTGAGGACCAAGGTGAGACAGTATAAAGGTCATCCATGTTGATGGAATAGATGGCAGGTAAACTAGAGATGAGAGAAGCATTCTGTCAATGGTGAGAGCGTTCTTCCAATGAGGTGAGAGTGGATGAAGAGTGGCAAGCCGGCATAATCTGTGCTGGAAATGGACTGAGAAAGAGTTTGTGGATGAGGAAAGTGATGATCTGTCAGGTGGGAGCTTTTACTGTACATTTGAAGCTGTCAAGTAATCAGCTGGAGCAATGGCCACTGAACTCCCACCTCAGGTTGACAGACATGGTCCCTGAACAGCGCAGTTCCCGTGGTCATAAAGTTAAAATTAAAAAGTAAGTTAGTGAGATTATAATGAGTTTAATTGGGGCCCCCGCTGCTGCCCAACAGGTCTGCTCAGCACTGACAGACCTAACATTGGGAAAAGTGTGTGGCGACGTGTTCCCAACCCGCTGTCAAAAAAAAGCATTCCCACCTGACCCGCCACCAATCCCGCTCGCTAACACACCGGAAAATTCTGGCCATACTGTGGAATTTACACCCACCCATTAAATTTTGGTTTGCCTAATCTGTAATGTGCACTCTCTCCTACTAGGAGCACAGCCACCTACCCAAGTATGGTGTTCCTGGGGTCAAAGCCAAAGCATGCGCAGAAATATTCCTAGAGTTTAACTAACTAACACCACTCAGTTTACCAGAGCTTACCATTGCTTGTCCAATTTGGACGTACTTCTCATTGAGGAACTGGCTTGCCGGGTTCACTGGACAAGGTGTATAATAAGTTATTATAGAAGTAAAAATGAAACAAACAGAAAAAGATGATCTGAATATGCAAATTGAGTTTTCGCAATCTTTTGCACTTGTTTAAAAAAAATCATCACGCTAGAAGCCAACCCTGACCACAACAGTGGTCATGTCGCCAGGTGAATTAATCACCACAGGGAGTTTCCGCTAATTGCGCTCGTTTGCAAGCCTTCAAACAGACTCTACAAATTAAGCTGTATCTTTTGGGCGCAAGAACATCAATAGAAATGTTTTAAAAGCTTTTGAATATATATAGTTTTTAATTTACTAAGAAAGTGACTACTGTATCCCAATATAACCAGCAAATGGTTCTGTATAAAGTCACATTCAGTAATTTAAAATGGGTGGTGGATTGATACTGTGATTAAAATGCTTTTTTTTTGAGGTAAACATTTTTAGCTGTATTGATCAAACTGCACCAAGTTACCATTATTAAATTTATCAAGGAATATTTTAAATTTGTTTTTAAAAACTAAGTTATATAACATAGCCCAAATGCGCTGGTTCATGGCAGATTTTGTGTTTGGCGATATGAAAATGAGTTTGAGTGGAAATTTGACAATAAAAAAACACTTTTCAAAACGGGTGCAATTTTCGGAGTAATTTGCGCCGGAATCGCCATTGCACCCAAAGTGGAAACTCTACCCTTTATCAATAACATATGGGGCTGAAAATCTGGTGGATGAGAAGAGTATAGAGTGAACGGATTACACATTGGGATTCAGAAATTGGCCCAGATCCTGGACCCACAACATTTCTGCCCATTTAAGTTCTGTTTAAGGAACAGCCAAGTCTTCTTCCCACTCCACCGCCTCCCCCCACCCCCGCCCAATCTCACCCCACGGCAATGTATTTGGCACAAGTTTGATAGAGTGCCATTACACATTTGCAAGGCCCAATGAAACTTAAAGGGGGCCGAAATTGCCCCTTTTTTTAAGAGCAGTTACCAGTAATGGGGCGTGAAATGAGTTTGCATCCAGTCATGGCAGACTGTCCGACGATCGGGACATTGCCCTCTTGATATTTTGAAGTGCAGAACCTGACCGCCCCGCTCCTATGTGAACGACGGTAGTGACGTCATAACAGCGCCCGCCTGGTCCCTGCCCGGAAGCAATGTTGCCCTCAAAACATCTTTCCACAGCTTGACGGTGCCCCCGACAGCTTCGGGGAACCTGCAAGTGGCTGGGCAGTGCATCTGCCGTTAAAGAGGGCAGCCGCGGACGCCATTTGAATGTAGTTGTCGGCTGACTTTGTGATTGGCCCAACAATGGCGGCCACGGGTTCGGCCGAAGCCCTCACTGATGGCCCAGTGGGCGCCAAGTAGCCTCACAATGTCGCTCCCCTTTAAGTGAAGGGGAGGGACATAGCGAAATGTCAGCGCGAAATGACACGTCTGCATCAAGCGGATGTGCTCAGCGCAGAGCTGACGACACCGCCCGCCTGTCTTACCGCCACTGCAAACCTCCCACCAAAGTTAGCGGGAGTCGTTCATCTCGCCGCGCCCGGTCGGTAAGTGGTTAGCATCCAGTTATCACCCCCCCCACCCCCGGAGGTGATAACGGGAGGCACTAAGGAGGCCAATTTCTAGGCCCAAGTATTCGCACCAGAAAACTAAGGAGGAAGGGAGAAGGAAGATTTTTGGACTGTGGGATGCTTCAGCACAAGTGACTATAGAGGTAGAGAATAGAACATAATTTAAAAGGAAACATAATTTAATTATTTGAAAAAGAATTAAATAAAAAGATCTGGGGGAGGTGGGGGTGGAAATCGGGTACAGGAGAGGGCCTGAATGGCCTCCTCCAGTGCTGTAATTTATCTCTTTCTATGAAAGCTCTCCTTTATTGAGTCTGAGTCGAGAGAGTTTTTTAAAATTTATTCCTAGGATGCAGGCACCATTGGCAAGGCCAGCATTTATTGCCCATCCCTAATTGCCCTTGAGAAGGTGGTGGTGAGCCATCTTATTGAACTGCTGCAGTCCGTGATACATCTTTGTAGCAGTTTGGTACAACTGAGTGGCTTGTTCGGACATTTCAGAGTGCAGTTAAGAGTGGTTTAGAAATGTTGGTGCTGAGCTGAGTTTAGGATGATGTGAGAAATGCCCCAAACACTGGCCTTTGTGAAATCTCTCGTTTCCATGATGGCTAGTTTTGTGTGTAATGTCCAAGTACAGATCAGCTCTCACTGAGGCTCTCAGTTCATTGTCACTTTCACACAGAACCTGAGTCTAAACCAGGGTCCAGGGAGATAGGAGGAAGATGTGGCCTGTCAAAAGTGGCATACACTGTGGAGCCTGACTGCACCTTGTGTAGTGCAGGGGGATATTGGCTATAGTTACAGGGTGAATATCAGCAGGTTATAGGGTTACTACTAGTTAGAGATAGGATATCGGAGGTGGCGTTACATCTATTTCTACCAGTTACACATAGACTATCAGTGAATTATTGCATTATGGTTGGTTGTAAGAGAAATCAAAATATTAGCAGTATTATGTTATTGATGCAATTTCAGTGAGTTACTATTGGTTACTAGTGGAACCAAAATTCCTCCCACCAGTTTCTCCCCTGTGAATCCCATCCCCCACCTGCCATTTCCCCCTCTTCCCCACCCTCGGTTTCCCCTCTTCCCGGCCCTCGGATTCCCCTCTTCCCCACCCTCGGTTTCCCCTCTTCCCCACCCTCGGTTTCCCCTCTTCCCCACCCTCGGTTTCCCCTCTTCCCGGCCCTCGGTTTCCCCTCTTCCCGGCCCTCGGTTTCCCCTCTTCCCGGCCCTCGGTTTCCCCTCTTCCCGGCCCTCGGTTTCCCCTCTTCCCCACCCTCGGTTTCCCCTCTTCCCCACCCTCGGTTTCCCCTCTTCCCCACCCTCGGTTTCCCCTCTTCCCGGCCCTCGGTTTCCCCTCTTCCCGGCCCTCGGTTTCCCCTCTTCCCCACCCTCGGTTTCCCCTCTTCCCCGGCCCTCGGTTTCCCCTCTTCCCGGCCCTCGGATTCCCCTCTTCCCCGCCCTCGGTTTCCCCTCTTCCCCACCCTCGGTTTCCCCTCTTCCCCGGCCCTCGGTTTCCCCTCTGCCCGGCCCTCGGTTTCCCCCCTGCCCCGCCCTCGGTTTCCCCTCTTCCCCACCCTCGGATTCCCCTCTTCCCCGCCCTCGGATTCCCCTCTTCCCGGCCCTCGGTTTCCCCTCTTCCCGGCCCTCGGTTTCCCCTCTTCCCCACCCTCGGTTTCCCCTCTTCCCCGGCCCTCGGTTTCCCCTCTGCCCGGCCCTCGGTTTCCCCTCTTCCCCACCCTCGGTTTCCCCTATTCCCCGGCCCTCGGTTTCCCCTCTGCCCGGCCCTCGGTTTCCCCTCTGCCCGGCCCTCGGTTTCCCCTCTTCCCCACCCTCGGATTCCCCTCTTCCCCGCCCTCGGTTTCCCCTCTTCCCCGCCCTCGGTTTCCCCTCTTCCCCGCCCTCGGTTTCCCCTCTTCCCCACCCTCGGTTTCCCCTCTTCCCCGGCCCTCGGTTTCCCCTCTGCCCGGCCCTCGGTTTCCCCTCTTTGCCTGCTTGCACGTTTCCTGTTTCTCAGAACTTTTTACACAACAGCTGTTGGCGCGAACCCATGAGCAAAGATACATGATCAGCTGACACATGGCCAGACATCACATGATCAAACCTCCAGGAAGATCTCCAACTTGAGTTGGCAACACAACACATCACACATGCGCTGGCAGAGCAGGACTCCTGAAAATTCGGACCCTGTGTCTCAAAGATCACACACCATTTACATTGCTCTTATTAAAGAAGAAAACAATACTACAAATAAGTACCATCTCTGATAATGGTTTATCTCTGTTAATTGTTTGCCTATAGACTATCTCTTGAGATAATGAGACCTCATATAAAGCTTGTCCATCTCCCATCATTGGAATCAGATTTTACAGCTCTCGGATAAAAACTGGAAAATAAACCCTGGCCTCGGGCAGTTTCTAAAGAGATTGATAAATACTGATCTCAGTGCTGTAAGATAGACACATTGCAAATGGATCTTCTTCCTTCACTCAGCTGTGTCTGTTCCAGGTTATGCCTCTGCTAATAACTAGAAATACAGCTGTGTAAATGGGAGCAATTAAAAAATATAAAAACAAGTAATGAAATCCCTTCAGACCAGGGAGATACTCTATGAATATGTTCCCATCAGTAGCCGTCCCCTTTAATAATGACATTGGATTAAGTACCCACTCTGTAAGTCCATGTTGTGAGTTTTTTCGAATAGTTCCAAAGTGAAGTTAAAACAAGAAAGCTAGAAGCTGAAACAAATGGCTTATTAACTGTTTGGATGGTATCAAAGATAACGTGAGCAGAATAACTGACTGATGGTTGTGCATCAGTCATTCAGCACTGCAACATCAGCTACATGCTCCATTCATCAGACTGTACATCAAGCTCTGAATCTCCTGACTGTCCTGTATCACCATCTGACTGATACTCCCAATTATGTTTGAAGTGCATAATGTAACTAACTTACTGAGCAGGATGCCATGGCCTAAAATGTTAAACAGCACATTCTTCTCCACTCTCAGATCGGATATGCTGTTCAGACCAATCCCTCTGCCAAATGAATCCCATATGGAGCATCCACGGATATATGAATCTGTAGGAGAAAAGAGTGACGCTATTCATTGCTTAATAGTGGACCATTGCGGTGGGGTGGCGGGGAGTAACTACAGCTGTTGTCCGGAGTTTAAGCCCCAGTCAAGTCTCGTCAAATCTGCCAGTCACGGGCACATTGAGTTTTATTTAATCTCAGGTGGATCAGTTAGTCGTGTACTTCTCTTCAGGGAGGAGGGGCCCAGAAAAGGAACTCCCGACTCTTCTGTAAAATCCCAAACACATTGGCACAAAAGCATGACTGAAACACATTCAAATAAAGGCATTCATGTTAATTTAGCTGCGAAGAATTATTTTGTAAATAAGCAATTTACTACGCACACCGACACATAAAGAATTAAAACAAATTTCACTCAATGTAGGTATCAAGAGATAAAAGAGCATCAGGTAAAAGGAATGCATTAGAGAACTAACCTCAGCTTGAATTTTTATTTCAACTCAAACTGATCCCCAGTCTGTTGAACTTGAAGCCACTCCAATCACCAAAGTCACATGCATTTGTATTTAACTAATAAAAACTTTAAACCTGCAGTCCCAGAACTTGCAAACATTTTCTGTTCTGTTTTGTTATAAAATGTATATATCTATATATATATTCTTATGCCAATGATTGGAAAAACTGTTCTGAAGGCTGATTTCAAATCCACATGAACATTGTTGAACTTGTTGGGAACAGCATGGGACTGACACTAATTTCCCCTCCCACCTCGTGCAATCTAAATAATAATGTCGTCATGGGGATTGGCTGCACTGAAGGTTTCAAGGATCAGTGATAATGTTTGAGTGTGGTCCTTGTTTTAAAATGCACTGGGGTGCTGTACTGGCAGGTCCAGGAATGTTTCAACCAGCCGTGTGAAGGTCAAGATCAAATGCAGGTTTCTGGTACAACATCTCGTGCAAATAGAGGCACTGTTCACGTATCTAGGTCCCTGTACAATCGATATATGTTTGCACAGGAAGTGCGCACTTTTCACGCAAAATATTTGCAATGCCATTGTGCCACCCAGTCAGCTCTCCTTGTTGCAGCAAGATTATTTATAAACAGTTTCATGGAAGTAATTTAGTTTGCATTTAAGAGACCAGCACTGGCTATCATTTTGTATGCACTGTGCAACATGTGTACACACACTTCAGGATCACAAATGTGTGTGTATTTCACCCATACCATCGTTGTTCTAAACATAGTCTACACGAGACTATGTTACTGAAACACAGTGCATTATTTTTCAGTAAAGCCCTCGCTCTTTATTGGATGGCCCAATTTATAACCACCTCTGCTTTGTGTCATGATTAGCAGATATATGCAAATTAATACTTTCTACTCCATTCGGAGATCACCTTGTACAAAAAGTAGGTACTGTATAACATTCATTGGGGCCAGAGTGGTCTCCTGGACTAGTTTTGATCATCTAAAGCGGATCAGAGAGGAATTTTCCAGATACTTTGGGTTCCCACAGTGGCCTGGATTTTTTGCCTCTCTCAGGAGATCACATGGTTTTGACTGGAGGGGGCTCTATATATTGTGATACACAAGCCATCACAATGTGTGGAACAGGCTGAATAGAGGAGAGGGCCTTTTCTTGTCAGTCATTGTTCGTATTATCAGAAATAGCCTGACCTTCCATCCTGTATGTACAAATGAACAAATGACCACTTATCCAGTTTAAAGCCGATGCATTAACAGCGACTTGTATACAAGCTATACAATGCCAGATAGCTAGCGATACCCTGTCAACTGTATGTGTACAGGGATTGATACAACACCATAAATTAACTGATGCAGCTCAACGGCATGATAGGGGAATTCTGCATGGTCCGATTCCTGGCCCAGAGCCTTTCTTGACAGGAGCTTGGATCTGAGAATCGGGTGCGAAAATCAGAGTACCTGATTCACACCACATCCTACTAATTCAATTTAATGGCTGGAGAATCAGGAGCACTGCTGTGTGGTAGGTGTGCTGACCTTCCCATCCCATTCTCGGATCCGTGCTCCCAAAACGCTGCGCTCAACACCCAGAACACAAACTTGTGGGTGTGGAGCGCAGCATGTTGGGAGCACAGTACAGAGAATGGTTTACCCTCGTATCTCGATTATATATAAAATACCACATTTACTACAGTAACCCGTCAAATCTCTAGGGGCTTCGAGAGGGCAATAATAATGTGCTGTAGATTTTCTGTAACAAAAGAAAAATCTACACAGTTCGCCACAATTTACAATCCATCAGGCATTTGAATATACCTCAACTACACAGCATCTGGGACAGATAACCTGACAAAGATCTGGTGCACATGTGATTCTGCAGAACCTTTTTTGCCCCCACCTATTCATTATTGGATGCAGGCCTAGAACAACTGGTGAAATATGCATAGACAAATGACAGACAGCAGCAAAACTGCACAACTCTGATCAGCGTTGCTCCTTTATAATGCTGGCACCAGCGGTCATTTTCCCGGCTTCACTGCAGGATCAGTGCTTCACCATGTGATAAATATCTATGTGAAAGATGCTTTCCACCCGAATTGTTTCCCTCAGAACAGAAGTCACCGCCACGAATATTCAGTCCTGCTCGGGGATTACAGGAGAGCCCCTGTGACTGCATGACCTGCTCTTTAAGTTTTGACATCTGAGAAAGAAATGCTGGTTGCCACGGTGACATCACGCACAAACCGGGCAGGTTGCAGGGCGAGCAGCGATAGAATGGATCAAACTATCCATTGGAACAACTTCAAAACAAAATAGTTTGAGTCACTATTGTTGCTGGCACTGCTCGTATTAGTAGCGAGTGCCAGTTTCAACAAAAAAAAACATATGCAGGGACTTCTATTTTATTTGTAATTAAGATGGAAAAGAAAAGCATGAGTACTATTATGTGGCATAGGTCATTCAAATGGTACCAGTACGAACCCAACAGAATGCATGGTGACTCGGCAGAGAGGCATAGAATGGTTACAGCACAAAAGGCCATTCGGCTCGTTGAGCCTGTGCCAGCTCTCTGCAAGAACACCTCAGCTGGGCCAGTCAGACTGCTACATATCCAGGGAGCAGATTTGTGCCTGCGATACCCCATGTGGAGGGTTTGTGATCTGAATTCTGCTACTCTGGACACAATTTCTGACCTTTATTCACCCTTGCATAAAAAAATAGAGTTGCATGCCCGCACCATTTGCTCCAATCTAGAGAGGATGCATCTTTAAAAATATGCTACGGTTCTACCAAACATCACATGCCCAAAGTTTACAGGGAAGTATACAGTGGCCATAAGTGTTACTCACATTAAAGAATTCCAGGACTTGAACGGACAGAAATCTGATGCCTTCACATAAAAAAATACTTTTGCCTAAAATCACTTGAGGCTCAGCAGGTAAACAGTGTGCTAAATAGTGTCTCAATCCCCGTGGGCTGAGGGGTTGGGGTGGAGGGGGCTGGGGGAAGGAGGGAGAGGGGGGTGAGGGGAGGGGGTGTTGGGGAGGGGAGGGGAGAGGAGAGGGATATATAGAAATCCTGAGTTCCTACTCCTATTGATGATCACTGCTGAAAAGTGCACATGTTGACATGGAGTCGGGCCAGAACTGGGCTTGACTTTGATGTTGTTCACCATCCAAAACCCTGCTCATACTCACTGTCTAGGCTCACACATAAAGAACGACCACTTGAAAAGAGGTGCTGACAGTGCTGCAGGTGCCTCACAAATTGCACATCATCATACGAGCCACTTCTTTTAGGAAGAAAAAGGAGTTGTGAATACAGGAAAAGGAAAGAAATTAAAGAAAATACTTTTATCTGTTTTTAATCTTTGCACAGATAAAAAGAGTAATTTTTCAATTTGGTGATGCTGGCACGGAGTCACAGCCACTGGCAGCAAGAAATTGGAAAATTGCCCTCAATATCTTGGCATATATGGCTATTACCATGGGCATTCTGGGATAGGTAGGTAGAGTTAGATTACCACAGGGACTAGTTGAGGTGAATGGTATAAATGCATTTAAGGGGAGGCGAGATAAGCATATGAGAGAGAAGGGAATAGAGGGTTATGCTGATAAAGTTAGATGAGGAAGGATAGGAGTAGCATAAACGCCGGCATGGACTGGTTGGGCCGAATGGCCTGTTTCTGTGTTGTATATTTTATGTAAAAATTAATTTCCAATTTTCCAATTTTTAAATGAGAGTACATTTCAGGCTGACTAGATATTTGTGAAAGGAAGTCTCTAATTTATTTTATCATTCTGACACATGTTTAAAATGGCCGGGGTAGAGCTCCAGTCATGTGCTCAAATAGTGTCTAAATCGGGAGGAGTGGATTTGAAACACAAACAAGGAAGCTCCTTTGTTGTAATTTGGGCCTAAATTATCTGCTGGGCTGAAATTCCTGCCCTGGACTTACTACAGGTTTAACAATAGCAGAGCATTGCCAGCTTGTCTTTAGATTGTTTGATTCTGCCAGTTTATGGCAATTAAACCTGGCAGTAATAAATACAATCAGCAATTACTACCAGCAGTAACCACACCACCAGCTGAGAGAAAATAGCAGTGAGCTACTTGAGACACAATGCGCTTTCTGCCGGCCCATCAGCACACATGTCTAGTGTACAGGTACAAAAAGTAATCAAAAAGGCTAATGAATCGCAAAGAGGCTGGAATACAAAGGGTAGAAAATGGTGCTTCAGTTGTACAGAGTCTGGAGTACTGTGTTAAGTTTTGGGCACTGAACCTCAGGAACGATATAGTGGACTTGGAGAAGTACAGAGCAGTTTCACCAGAATGATACCAAGGCTAAAAGGGTTAAATTATGAGGACAGATTAATTAAACTTGGCTTGTATTCCCTTGAGTTTAGAAGTTTGAATTAGAATCAAGGTGTTTAAAATGTTATAAAGGATCCAATAGGTTAAATGCAGAGAAACTATTTCCTCTGGTGGGGGAATCTAGAACAAGGAGACAGATTAGTGTTAAGCTGTTCAGGAGTGAAATCTGTAAGCACTTTTTCACACAAAGGATAGTGGAAATCTGGAACTCTCACCCCAATAGGAACATAAGAACAAAAGAAATAGGAACGGGAGTAGGCCCCTCAGCCCCTCGAGCCTGCTCCGCCATTCAATAAGATCATGGCTGATCTGATCATGGACTCAGCTCCACTTCCCCGCCCGCTCCCCATAACCTCTTATCCCCTTATCATTTAAGAAACTGTCTATTACTGTCTTAAATTTATTCAATGTCCCAGCTTCCACAGCTCTCTCAGGCAGCGAATTCCACAGATTTACAACCCTCTGAGAGAAGAGATTTCTCCTGATCTCAGTTTTAAATGGGCGGCCCCTTATTCTAAGATCATGCCCTCTAGTTCTAGTCTCCCCCATCAGTGGAAACATTATCTCTGCATCCACCTTGTCAAGCCCCCTCATAATCTTATACATTTCGATAAGATCACCTCTCATTCTTCTGAATTCCAATGCGAAGAGGCCCAATCTACTCAACCTTTCCTCATAAGTCAACCCCCTCATCTCCAGAATCAACCGAGTGAACCTTCTCTGAACTGCCTCCAAAACAAGTATATCCTTTTATAAATATGGAAACCAAAACTGCAAGCAGTATTCCAGGTGTGGCCTCACCAATACCCTGTAAAACTGTAGCAAGACTTCCCTGCTTTTATACTCTATCCCCTTTGCAATAAAGGCCAAGATTCCATTGGCCTTCCTGATCATTTGCTGTACCTGCATACTAACCTTTTGTGTTTCATGCACAAGTACCCAGGTCCCGCTGTACTGCAGCACTTTGTAATCTTTCTCCATTTAAATAATAACTTGCTCTTTGATTTTTTTTCTGCCAAAGTGCATGATTTCACACTTTCCATACTCCATCTGCCAAATTTTTGCCCGCTCACTTAGCCTGTCTATGTCTTTTTGCAGATTTTTTGTGTCCTCCTCACACATTGCTTTTCCTCCCATCTTTGTATCGTCAGCAAACTTGGCTACGTTACACTCAGTCCCTTCTTCCAAGTCGTTAATATAGATTGTAAATAGTTGGGGTCCCAGCACTGATCTCTGCGGCACCCCACTAGTTGCTGGTTGCCAACCAGAGAATGAACCATTTATCCCGACTCTCTGTTTTCTGTTCATTTGCCAATCCTCTATCCATGCTGATATATTACCCCCAACCCCATGAACTTTTATCTTATGCAATAACCTTTTATGTGGCACCTTGTCAAATGCCTTCTGGAAGTCCAAATACACCACCATCCACTGGTTCCCCTTTATCCACCCTGTTTGTTACATCCTCAAAGAATTCCAGCAAATTTGTCAAACATGACTTCCCCTTCATAAATCCATGTTGACTCTGCCTGACTGAATTTAGCTTTTCCAAATGTCCTGCTACTGCTAAAGGCAGTGGACGCTGAGTCAATTGAAATTTCAAGACTGAGATTGATTGATTTTTGTTCAGTAAGGATATTAAGGGATATGGAGCAAAGGTGGGTAAATGGGGTTGAGGTACAAATCAAACATGATCTAATTGAATGGTGGAACAGACTTGAGGGGCTGAATGGCCCACTGCTGTTCCTATGCCTGCAGTGCATATTTGAGAGGAGGAATTAAGCTCTAGCATGGATGCCAGATTCAAATAGCCCACTTGTAGAGCAGTGTGATTGTAAAACATACTGCTGTAGAATAGAGGGACATCTCCAACTTGAACTACACTGTTGGCCTTGCACAACAGCTGTTTATATAACATGCACAAGAGAGTGAATGTCCACGTTATATATTGGAAAAAAAGACTGCCTTCACCTCTTTCTGTCACCTGGTGATGGCCACAGGAAATCCAAACCAGAATCACAAAACTTAGCAACAAAAATAAACAGAAAGAAGCTAAATGAAAGACAAAATATACAGCTGGTCTGTTCAGTGCTAATCAGTTGAGGGGTTCACAAGGCTTTATAAACACCCAAGATTTGATTTAGGTGTGAAGGCTAGGATAACCCCATCAACTGGGTTACAGACATATTAGCTATTCAACACCAGCTATCGTTTTGCATAGGGATTGTCCCAATCTCGCACTGCAACCACAGGAGATCGGGAGAAACCCCAGAGAAATGACATAAACAGCCTTTTTCATCCGTTTCTCCAAGAGTTTCACTGATCTCCCACTGGTCACGGCAGGGGATCGGGAGAACCCCTGTGGAAATCTGAGGTTAATATGTTTAACAGCATACCTTCAAAAGCATTAAGATTAAATTACAGATAACAACTGTTAAGGTAATGAGCTTTTCAAGTAGGTGGGCAATGGGTAGCAAACCAGAGCTGCCTGTCACCTCAATCTATCTGCCACTAAGGGACTGATTAACCAGACTTGGAAAAGGATCCTAATCTGAACAGGCTCGACAAAGGGGAAACATAGCTAAACTGTCCAGTTGTCCAGGACTACAACACCTCCTTTCAGCTATTTGGAAAGCAGCGCTTACACCAGACAAGTCAGGAGAGGTCTGTAGCATGGAACAGAGCCCCCTCTCGGCTCTTAGAAGGAGGACAGATTGAAATGACAGGCTTCATGTCTGGGAGATAAAGCAAGAATAATTAAATTGGGAGCAATAAGTTACGTGCAAGCCAAAAACATTAGTTTTGTGTTTGATGGCGTACATTTTTTCACTTTCTCCTCAGCCGATAGTCTCTGAGTGATTCATCACTGACAGCTAAGGTGTGACCCATTGCCACTGCCTCTCTAAGCCAGCTAACTAAGAGGTTCCAACCAGCAGCCAAGGAGACTCATCTTCCAATTTTCCTTCCTCCTGAGTGGAAAGGTGCTTGGCCTCTGCTTGACATTTCCCAATATTGGGATATTCATCAACCCACTGACACCAAGGTTCAGACATCTGGTGCAGCACCATGGCACCAAAGTACTCCAACAAGTTGAGTCAGAAATCATTTCAAGGAAAATATCATTGACGAGGAGAGTCAGGAAAAGTGTCACTGTAAATATAAAAAGAAAAAGACACAAAAAAGGCTAGCTAAGATTTATTGATATTGTGCCATACCATTCATACTGGCATCGCCAGCAAAGTTCAAAGCGTAGACGTGTCTGTGAAATGCTTGTCCAACATGTTGGAACTCTATGCCTTCCAGGCAAATTATTGTCTGCTCTAATTGAAAGGCTCGTACAATGATTGTAGCTCCCAGCTCCAAAGCACCCAAAACATGCTGACTCCTTCCGTACAGACACCCATTATCAACTGAAACAAAGAAATTTTTTAATATCAATTTTAATAGCTGCATTATCTTGAAAGCACAGAGTTGATCACTGTAATCAAGAAATTGAAGCAAGAGAAATAAAGTAATCAGAAGTCCCAATGCTGATTGTTACCCCTGGACCTTCTGCTCGAAGTGTGGATCTGTAGATGGCAGATACAAAGAGGATCAGGCTTAGCTGTAATGCCCCCATAGTCGAATAGCCTCCTGACACTAACACGGCAATTTTAACTCTTTCCAGATAGCATGAGAGGAGCTGGGGGAGGAACCGTTAAAATGGAGCGCCTTCATTTCACGCTCCCTTCCACCGAGCTGAGTTTTAATGCCGTTGGTTTGGGCAGCAGATGAGATGCCTGGTGGACTCCGGTGTGAGCTTCATTAATAAATGCAAATCGGATCTTAACCCAGTCCTGAGCGACTCACACACCACGGCCACCCCGCCAGCTAAAGCCAGCAAGGCCACTGAGGGTAAAGTAAAAACATATTTCATTTGTGGGGCCCAGAGGAATAGGAATGCCGCTGCAAGACTCGCAGGAAAATAGGGCCCTCTGATGTCCCAAGCTCCCCCCCAACCCCCTCTCCTCTCCTCAGCCACGAGACCCTTGCAATACCCCCACTTCACCGGACTGCCCTCGCTGCCACCAACCTCCTCCTGGTACCTGCCGGAACCGGCCTAAGTGGCCATTCTTAATGTGTCCGCCTGGCAGTCAAAGTTTGATTTTAACGGCCAGCCTCTGGGCTGTCTGATCTTCGGCCCCTCCCGCCGACCAGCCACCGGTAACAGCAGAGCAACTAACCAGCGGCACCAAATGAGACCCGGCCATTAAAATCGGCCTGGTCTCTGACTCAACCTCCCACATAGGATTGCCGTCCTCTCCAGCTGGCTTCCCGCCGGGAGTTAAAATCAGCCCTTGACCGTCAGGCTCACACAGTAAGATGGCGCCTGGCACCGTGGGACAGTACCCCAGGAAGGAGTTAATGTTTTCAGGAGAGGAGCAGAGGACAATGGCAGAAAAAAACTAAGGATATAAAATAAATCAAGAGCACAACAAGTTAACAATTGCAGCGCAAGCACACACCCTTCCCCCTGCTCCCGGGCACTGCAAACCCCCTCGGACCAGTAATAACGATCGATTAGGAGGATTAAAAATAGTACACTGAAGCCCTTTTAACCCTCAATTAACTCGTCAAAGCATTGGTGGTGACAACCCTGGCTGCAGTTTCTATTTATATAACAAGGTAAGGATTAAGGTCAGCTATTTGAAAGCAAAAATGTTGATTGAAGCTGGATATTATCTTTTTCTTCTTTTGTGGCTATAATAATCCAGGACACCTGACAGCACTAAAAGGTATGAAAGCAGCAATATAAGGCATCTGAGTTCTGATTAGAATCAGACCCAATTTCACTATGTATTGTGTACTGTGTCATCTGGGAACAACACAACTTGCAAACTGCTGGCAAGTAACGTAAATGCTGTACTGACATCTAGTGGTGGATATTAGGGGCTGCATAACACTGATCTGCCCTGGAACCTGTTAAGTCAGATAAAAGTCTTCTCGCCACATAGTTGCAATGCAGAACTCTCAGTACCACACTCCACCCTACCAAAACCTACCAATGGAGTAGTGGCAATGTCTAGTCCACAAGGTTCAACAAATCAAAGCCAGCAGCCATACTTGCATAACTTGTTTAAATATGAACAGGGCCTGCAGGACGCCAAGGCACAGGGGGCTGTAAGCCTTCATTAGATCCAGAGATTTGTTAGGCTGGAGATCGGACTTCCTACTATACGTATTTTCCTACTTATCTGCCAGATTTTCAACTCAAAATTTGTGCCAGTCTGGAATCCCCTTTTTCTCTACCAAATAATGATTGAAAAACACTGTACAAGATTAAGCAGACCACAGCACCGAACACAAAAAGCACAGCTACACAATAATTAAACATGCAGTTTAGAAAATTGACAGTGATGATTAAAATATTTGGCTCAGTTGCTTAAGTTGGTAAGCAACTAAACCATACAGAGCAGAAAGGTTTCACGTCCAATCCCCGTCCTGTACTGAATTAGCCGATAGCCAGGACAATGAATGGTGCATTCCTATTTGCCTCACTGTCCTGGTTTAGGCTGTGGAAAAATTGACCAGCATTCCCATTTCTGATCGCTAATCGGCAACCCATGCTGGAAGTGTAATGCTGTGGACTTAGGACAAGGACAGAAACTTGCTGGGCTTGATACACCCATGGTAAAATCACACTCACTGTCGGGGCTCCGACATGAAAACAATCACTTGGCGAACTACCAAAGGGCGACTGGTGCCCATGGAACAGGACCCGGCAACGAGTCAATACCTTCAGAAAAGCAACTGGGAAAAGGTTTTTTTAAATGAGCAAATAAAGCAGAAAGCAAGATGCCCTTTGAAGGGGTATTTATCTGGTGTCTAAGATCCAAATTTAACCATCTCCTTGAAAGGTAGTTATACAGTTTATAATAATGTAGTAAGTTTCTAACATTAGAAAGCAGCCTAGGGCCCTATCAGCTCTTTATATAATAGTTACGGAGTTTGATGCTGAAGTGCCACGACTCCTCCCCGATAAATGCAGAAACATTACCACTCGCTCTCTATGTGCCAGAAACTCCATCTGGGTCACAGATTTCGCCTCTTCCATTAAAAAGAGTGCAACTTTGTAAATGTTGGCACAGACTTTGCAATAAACCCAGTTTTCCTTTAGCCAATACTCAACTGTATTTTTCTGATTATAAGTGAGATGGATGTCGCTTAGCACTGTCACTTTAAGTGTAATATGGACACCAGCAGCAATATGCCACGGGAATGGGAATGTATTCATTGGGCAACATCTGTTCAGGGAGGCGGACTCTTGATGTCTTTGTGTCGCCAAAGAAAACGCAATCTAAGGAGGTTTGGTGCCACTATCTTTAGGACTACCTCCAGTATTCCATGGAAATAAAGGTCTAGGACTCCGTAAAATTTATTGGTGTCCCACTGATGAGCTTTCAGCATTTAACAGGGGATGCCTTAAGCCTTAATATTGCAGCGCAATGAACATCTGACTATGGAAACCACATACTGGAGAATCTGAAGTATCAGATGGGGCACCTTTGACAGTGGATTACCAATATATTTATTACACATTATAGTATCAACATCAGTATTTATCTCAAAGTCAAACAACTGGATTCACAACTTCACTAATTTAGCCATCACACATGCTGATGGTTTTAAAAAGCCATGGATTCTGACCAATGGAACATAAGATCTGGCAATCACATGTTTCTTACAAACTCAGTGTCTATTTAAAGAAACAAATTCCATTTAAAATAGAAAGAATGCATTTCAAATTGATGGAAAATGCAGTGGGTTACAAAAATGTTAAATAATGGCTTATTGATGGGACAAATCTTATGTTCAGTCAGCCTTTGATAACAATGCATAATTTGATTCATTGAGATCAATTTCATAAATCACGACATTGTGATGTCTAATCACTGTCGACCGATTACTGAAAGACAGACAAGTGACATTCAGTGGCTACAAAAGTCCGTGAGTACAAAAGAGGAAATTTCTCCTCATCTATTATTTTGCTAGAATTATCCACTCAGAATTACAACCACTCAGTCAAGAGTAAGATAGATCTTAGACTCTCATTCAACATCGAAAAGCTTTTAAAAGAAATAATTATTATAGCCAGATTTGATCGAGGTCTGAAACAAGTAAAACTAAAATAATAAAATGAGGCGGGGGAATAGAAAGAAAAGATTATCCGGAAGAAAGAAAAGATAAGGCAAGTTAAAGTGAAATGTTTAAACTGTGTTTTGGTTGTCTATGATGGTTACTAAAGGAATACTGCTCCTAATGTTGAAATAGTTTTATTATTGTAATATTACTGTTTATTGCATGGTCACAGTGCATGAACTGAAACCGTACAAAATTAGGGCCAGGGAGACAGAGATTTCTCTGGATCTGTCAGCAGCCAAAGATAATGGCCCAGAAATTCCTGCTTCCTGGGTCCATACGGAGTGTGTACGGACCCGGGAAGGCATTGTAAAAGTCGGTTTTCAGCGCACAATGAGCATGTGCTGAAAACCAGCTTTTCCGATCTGCCAAGCTGGAGCTGGAGCTTGACAGATCCAACGCATCTCCACATCCAAGATATTCGCATGGGCAAGATTGTGGGATTTACCCATATCGTGCCCAGCAGATGTCCTGAAAACTCTTGCGCCTGAGAAAAGCATGTGCATAGCCTACTTTTGCAGGCAGAAGAGTTTTAAAATACACAAAAACATTATAAAATAACATTTCAAAAACAAATTTTATTGTGAAAAACCCTCCTCACTATGGAAAGTTTATTTTAAACCATAATTAAAAACACGTTTTAAAATATCAGAAAAATATATATTTTTTATAATACATAAATAACTTTAATTTAAATTAATAAAAATATGTGGTGTACTTTTTCTATTTTTTATTAGAGTTTTGTGTGGTTGGGGGGGTTTCTCATTCATAATAATGGAAACTCCAACATACGGAGTTCCCATTATTATGAATGAGAACATACTTTACCGGATTGGCTGCCCAGAGCCATGTGACTCCAGCTCCAGCCCTGCGCACGTCCAGACATGCATGTGCTCCAATATGCAGTCAGTGGAGGCCTCACGACTGGGAACAGGTAGGTGCGCATTTTTAACTTTTTCCCTCGATCACCTGCGGGAAGCAGCCGACAGGGATTTCTGGGCCAATAAATGCCAAAGAGATTGGTAAAATGTTAAAAATAGAACAAAATATTAATACCAGGAATGAGAGGTTTATAGGTATGAAGAAACAAAAAAGGCTGCATGTGTTCCAAACAATTGTCATGATTATTTGGTATATCCTGGATATTTTTTTATTCCAACCAATCTCATTAGGTCTCATTGAAATGAGTGGGCAGCTTGACATGTATTGAATGGCTAACTCCTTTGTTGAATTTGTGATCAGGTGATGACTGTCCTGTTACTATTAATTGATTGTTTGATGATTGTGTCCACTTTAATCACTGCCAAAGGAATGCGGTGCATGATTTTTTAAACTCGGCCTCTGCTTACTGCTGAGTCCTGCCTCTCCGCACAGCTGCAGGTGCCTCGATCTTTCTGCTGTGAGATTGCCTCTGATGACGATGTTTCTGCTGAGTAAAGCCACAGTGGCGTGGACTGCAACTCTCTCCCCATTCAACCATCGCTCATTGTAGCTGTGTGAAAATCTGGAGAAGGAAAGGTACACAATAAAAACAAATTCATTACTTCAATACATTATGAAAGAAAATCACGGACTCACTCCAATCAGCATCTGTTATGAAATGTCCTTATTAATTAATTAGTGAATAAGTGATATCTGGTGTGATTAAGTAGATGTACATGATTGCTTTGGAGTATAGTTAAAAAAACACTTTAAGTAGGAACAGTGTAAAAATCACACTCACGACATTAATGCTGACTAGCTGGGAGAGAAAAGAATTGCCTGTACACATAATTTATACACTGGACTTTATGGTAGGTGATGGAGTGTAGGAAGTGTGAGACCAATTTTCATCCTTAATTCTTTCAGCTCCCTGGCATAACACCAGCAATTAGAGCAATACTAATATTTATGGATTTGTCTGCATTGTATGTGGTTTTAGTTCTCAGAATTAAAAACACAAAGTCAAAACAGAACAGAATTCTAGAAGTTACATCACAGAAAGAAGTGGGCCTGCCTGTCGTGCCTGTGCCAGTGGTGGCTTCTCAACTACAGCTATCTTCTCCAATCTTGTGTATTTTCTCCTTTTCCAATATCCTTTTGTATTCTTCCTTATCCAGTATTTAAATAATGTCTTAATGACCACTTTTGATAACCCATTCCATGTTCTAATGACCCTTTGTGTAAATAATGTCTCCAACTTCCGACTTCATCCTTCCAATGACAATCCTCAGATGCACTTCCTTGTTAACAATTCACCAACCAGTGCAAACAAGTTTTCTCCATTTAACCTTCTCAAAACCTTTTGTAATTTTGAAAACCTTTCCTTTGTTCCAGTAAAAAACTATGGGCCCAAATTTGATCGCCCTACCGCCGGCTGCCGCTGATCGCCACTCTCCCCTCCGTGCGAGATTGCTGAGGCCCTCACGCCAGCGGTTTGGAAGGACCGCTGGGGGAGCATCCGCTGGCATACGGCGCCGAAAATGTCCTCCCGCCCACTCCCACCCGAGATTCATCCGAGCGGTCCTCCGCTCCTGCAGGAGAAAAGACCGCCGCGTAGAAGCAGGTCTTACCTGGACGGTAGGTATGAAGACCTGCAAGAAAAGGTTAGTGAGATGTTTTTCTTTAATTCTTTTGCAGCGATTTTGTTTGAAAGCGTCCTCCGAAGGTTATGTCATGTTTTGTTTTTCATTCGTTGAATTTTTTGGGGGGGGGGTTTCCCGCTCCCTGGGCCCGACTCCAGCCTCGGCATACTTTGTCGAGGATTGCATTTGCCGCTCAGAATTCAACCTACTGCCTGCTACTGCCCACAATCGGCGTGTAATGCCCATTTTTTCCGCCGGGTGTTTTTTTTCCCATTTTTTTCACCAAGCTTCAGCCCAAAGTACCGTCAGGATCTTAGCGGTCTTTTTTACGGTAAATGGGCAGAACTTGGCTTTGATCAAATTCGGACCCCATGCTTGTTCTAGTTTTTCTTCATAACTATAAACATAATTCCTGGGATCATTTCATTCATTCTTCACTGTACCCTTGCCATGACTCTGAGCTCTGTCCTTAAGTGGGGGGCCCTCGACTGGTTTGCCAAACTCCAACTGTGGCCTAACATATATCTTGTACAAATTCAACATCACATCTTTACTTTTATATTCACTACCTCTACGTGTAAAAGGCAGAATCTCTCTTTTATAGCTTTTTCTACCAGGAGTCTCACCTTGAAATATCTACATACCTCCATCCGAGATCACTCAAATTCGTCCCCTCTATTAAGAATCTTACCATTTGGAGAATACTACCTTTCACTGCCCTTTTTCACAAAATGTCCTACTTCACATTTCTCTGCATTTGCCCACCTACTGACATATTTACATTCTCCTGCAACCTTCTACATTCCTCTTCACAGGTTGCCACGCCTTTCATTTGATATCATCAGCAAAGTTCAATTCAATGCCTTTTGTGCCCATCTCCATGATACGTCATTATCTAAACTTCACACATAACTGTGGCGAAAGCATCCATGACACACCATACTTCATTTTGAAATTATGATTGCAATGTTAAGCCAAAGTTTTGAAATTCAAAGTCCTCTGTGCCACATAAGAACATCAGAATATCTGGATCCCATCCCTCCTACACACATGCACAAAAATACATCTCACTGTTCACTGAGTTCCCTATGAATGACGTGAGATTACAATTCCATTGTATTATGAGTCTTGCCAACTACCACAATGGAATCATTATCTCAGGCCCTGGGTACAAGAACATAACAGTTCTTACTGACTGGGGAGAACAGAGAAACTCCAGTTCTATCCCTGTCACCATTTTACAGTGAAGAACATCCATTGAGCACAAAAACCAGAGGACATTTAACAGGAAACGATAAATCAATATCACAGAGTCAGTTTTAAAAGACTTACCTTACAAATCACAGGATATTGAATCAAAATGGTTTCCAACTAATTATTTCATAAAATTAATTTCAATTATATTGTACTATTCTCTCAACATTCCTCACAAATTAAGTTTTGTATGTATAATAAAACTCTTGTATTGATTACTGTCCACAGATTATCTAAGCAAAAGTATGGGTTGAAATGGCAATGGGAGATTTTGTTCATAATGGACTTTAACTGTGGCATCTGCAGGGTTATAGCAGCTGGTTATGTGGGCCATATGATACCATCCATACTGACCCTACACAAGATATCCTGCACCTGGCATTCATCTGCCTCTGGTAAGAAAATATTCATTACCTAGGCTGAATTCAAATACAGGACGGTAAAGTGTGCTTGGGAAGAGAAAGCATATCCCATCTTTTGAAATACAAAATGAAACTGTTGCTATTTCAATAAAATAAATTAAGATCTAAACATACTGAAGCTATTTACTTTAATGGCATCCATTGATCTTGTAGCTATTGACGTACACCTTGAATTAACGAATCTGACATAAGGATGGAAAACTTCATGTCTGATGCCCTTGTTGCATCATTGCAAAAAATTAGAAAAAAGTTTTTTTTTTAAACTGCGTATCGCAGAGAGCCCAGAGCCCTGTGGAGCTGCTGGCAATTGTTGAAGGTTTAGTCTATTTGTATCAGCAATAATGTATTGTAATTCACCTAAAGGTAAACACCTTGCTGAAGATAAATTAAGAATATTGTACCTGAGTGGAGGGTGGAAGATGATTCCAGTATCATTCACAGTCTCCACAGTTACAACCTCCTCCATCTCGCCAGAGTCTCTAAACTCAGTGCCGCTGATTACGATTCTGTCTCCATGATGCCAGTCCACAGGCCTTGCCAGCTGCACACTGGTATCATTTACCTCTGCAGATGTTTTAAGGTATGTGACACTCACCTCAGGGATTAAACCTGGGACACAAGAAAACAAATCATATATTTAATAAATGTGGAACTGTGTGCATACATTGATCATGTCCTTTTTCCCTCCAACATTCTCCCTCACAGACATCAATTCATGCTGTTGTACATTTGCATTGGCTCCAACAGCCCTCCAATACATTCCTTGAGGTACCATTCTTCACATATGAACCTAGACATTGAGTGCGAACAGGCTATACTACCTTGAGGATGTCACAGCCAAGCCTGATCATGTCTTCCCCCAAACTCCACACATACCCTTTCCAGCGGTCACTGGTTAGTTGGCAGCAGCAGGATCCTGACTGCTTCCGCCACTGATTCCCAGCTCAATGGCACTGAGGCTAATCTCAATACTACCTCCCTGACTGAGATGGTTGAATAGCCTTACTGTTGTAATACAGTGTCAGTATTTAAACCAGTGCCATAGTGCATGAGCTTAAAATATACTAAACCCATTGGCTCAGACTGACTAGAGCTTTATTGAACCCGCTGGAAGTGTAAGAATGTTTTTTCAATAACAATATTCCCTGGTTCGCAGTTGTGCCTTTGCTATTATATATATTTATACAAAATGTATTGCACTGCCGGGTGTGTTTCATAAGAATCTGAGTGGTCTCACAAGTGAAATAAGCCCAGTAATTTACTGTTATCACTATGATATTCTAGTTATTATACACTGTTGCTAGTTAAGCCTTTGATCTTTTATTTGTTAGATTTTATGGTTCAATTTTGCTGTTGTGACATTAAAGGTTGTAGTTCCCATGGTAACAGGACTTCAGGGTCTCTCTTAAGACCATAAGAAAGTCTACAATGAGAAAGGCCATTGAGCCAATCAAGCTTTCTCGACCAAGAATCGGTGTCTCAGGCACCTCCCCCCAGCAGCACCATCCTTCGATTCCCGACTTTAAGGATCATTACATTCCTTCTCCCATCTCCTCAGGACAAAACAAGAATCAGCCACTGCCCTGACAGAGATTGCTGTTTCCTGTTCTTATGACATCAAAGTGCAGTGATGGACAGCTTTCTGAATGGAGTGTGTTGTGTGAAACATTTATTAGTTGCCCAGCTAAATGCAGAGGTTGCAGTTTGGCTAGAGATGTGAGTATTTTCATATGAATTTTATTTGTATCTCCTACTAGAAAAACAATGAATGTATTTTAACATGGCATCTGGATATCAAGGATAAGGGGTATGGAGAGAAAGCAGGAAAGGGGTACTGAGGTTGAATGATCAGCCATGATCATATTGAATGGCGGTGCAGGCTCGAAGGGCTGAATGGCCTACTCCTGCACCTAATTTCTATGTTTCTATGTTAATATAAGTTCTGAGGAAAGGTGAAGAATTTTGACTCATTGTTAACAAAGAACAAATGGGAGAAAATGGAGATATACATATTTTTTCGCCGTCCTCTCTTTTTCTCTCTCTCTGCATCTCTTTTGTTCTCTGTCTCCCCATCCCTCTCACTCTTTCTCTCAACAACACCTTATATTTAATTACCACCTTTAATGTAGTAAAACATCCCAAGGCGCTTCACAGGAGTGTTACAAGTCACAAATTTGACACCGAGCCACATAAGCAGAAATTATGGCAGATGATCAAAAGCTTCGTCAAAGAGGTAGGTTTTAAGGAGCGTCTTAAAAGAGGAAAGAGAGGCAGTGAGGCGGAGAGGTTCATGGAGGGAATTCTAGAGCTGAAGGCATAGCCACTGATGGTTGAGCGATTATAATCAGATATGCTCAAGAGGACAGAATTTAAGTCGCACAGATATCTCGAGGAGTTGTGGGGCTGGAAGAGATTACAGAGATGGGGGGGGGGGGGGCGAGGCCATGGAGGAATTTGTAAACAAGAATGAGAATTTTGAAATCCAGGTGTTGTTTACCGGGAACCAACGAAGGTCAGCGAACACCAGGGGTGATGGGACGATGCAAGTTAGGACACAGGCAGCCAAGTTTTGGATGACCTCAAGTTTACGTAGGGTAGAATGTGGGAGGCCAGCCAGGAATGCATTGGAATAGTTAAGTCTCTCTCTCTTTCTCCATCCCGCTCTCTCCATTTCTTCTAGTTGAGCTCTAATGATCATCTGCCTGGTTTTGGATTGGGCTGGCTGGAAATGTCTCAAATCTAAATTGGAAAGCAAAAGTTTGGTTTTAAAATAGTAATACATTTTTCTCGACTTCTATGTCATGTGATGTGAAATGAATTTTCATAAGCAGCAAAGAAAATATCAGAATTCCACCCACTGTCCCTATCCCACCTTCACAGAAGTCAATGTCCAGGGCATTTAGAGAGTTAGCATGTTCTGAATGGTGGGAGAGCATCTCTCTAATTCAACAGTTACTCTTCACCCTGTTATTCATCTGACCAGAACATTTGAAAAAAAATCAATGCAATAACATAAGAAGAATTGGTGCCTGATATAAGTTTAGCAGTGCTGAGTTAATGTGGGACTAGGAGTGCACAGTGATGCTGTGTATCGTGATGATAAGGTACAGGTATTTATTTTTTATTTAGTTATTTTTTTTTAACGTGCATAAATAGGTAAACTGCATATATTTATGACTATCACTTCCACCTAATAGCCGAACCTCGACTCGGCTTGGCCCTGCTCCATCAGCCTCACTGCCTGAAGGATCATTGTGCTGTATTTTGTCCTTTTTGTTTTCAGTGCCTCATGCATCACCCGGGTGGAGAGCGCACTAGCAATCAGCATGCTCACTGACAGCTACTGCTCACAAAAGAATTAGATTCAAAACTGAATAAAACCACTTTACAAAATTAACAGTAGGTACATATATTAAAAAAAATAACCAATACCCTAGTGAACTGTGAAAATAACATTAATGGATGTATGACAAATTTTATTAAGACACCCCCCTCTGGGACTGAATCAAGGTATGTAGTTGTTACAGGAGCATTCCTTCAGAAACAGGCTGCCAGACATTCATATTGCTATTACAGCGATCCAGAGGCAAACCTCGGGCATAATTCAATGGAGTCACTCTTACTGTGGCGACTACTACATTTGTGTTATGTGAGGAAAAAGTCTGACAAATGCAGGGATCGTGAATTATTC
This sequence comes from Pristiophorus japonicus, assembly GCF_044704955.1. Classification (NCBI taxonomy): domain Eukaryota; kingdom Metazoa; phylum Chordata; class Chondrichthyes; family Pristiophoridae; genus Pristiophorus; species Pristiophorus japonicus. The sequence goes on from NC_091983.1 coordinate 157,868,112, forward strand.
ATGAGGGCATCACACTATGGATATCTAGCAGTGACTACAAAGCAGTAATCTAATGGAGAGATTCAGATTATATCATATAGCACAAGACAAAGCTCAAGCAATTTATAAACATCATTGGAATCCCCAAGATACCCTCCAGAGTATTTTTTTTATATATCGATACACTGTTCTGTAAATTTAGTGAGTGATTTGATCCAGTTTTGGGTTCAGTCTGCTCACCAAATGCAGCTGTTAGCGTAGTATAGATGCATTTAAGGGGAGGTTAGGCAAGCATATGAGGGAGAAGGAAATGGAGGGTTATGCTGATAGATTTAGATGAGGAAAGATGGGAGGAGGCTTGAGTGGAGCATAAACGCCGGCATGGACTGGTTGGGTTGAATGGCATGTTTCTGTGTCATATATCCTATGTAGTATGGACAATCGGAGTCGGTGAACTCATCATACCAGTGACTTGTGGGGCAGCGAACACAGAAAAGCCAAGATGTAACATGCTGAACGTCTAAGCAGCATGGGTCATGGGCAGCGAACAGATGAAGTCAGAAGTGTCTGTCACAAGCACAGGCAGAATATTTTTACATAAAAAATAGGAGCAGGAGTAGGCCATTTGGCCCCTCGAGCCTGCTCCACCAATCAATAAATTCATGGCTGATCTAATCCTGGCCTCAACTCCACTTCCCCGCCCACTCCCCATAACCCTTGACTCCTTTATCATTCAAAAATCTGTCTATCTCCGCCTTAAATATATTCAATGACCCAGCCTCCACAGCTCTCTGGGATAGAGAATTTCAAAGATTCACAACCCTCTGAGAGAAGAAATTCCTCCTCATTTCTGTTTTAAATGGGTGACTCCTTATTCTAAAACTATGCCCCCTAGTTCTAGTTTCCCCCATGAGGGGAAACATCCTCTCTGTATCGACCCTGTCAAGCCCCCTCAGAATCCTATGTGTTTCAATAAGATCACCTCTCATTCTTCTAAACTCCACGGAGTATAGGCCCAACCTGTTCAACCTTTCTTCATTTGACAACCGCTTCATCTAGGAATCAACCTCATGAACCTTCTCTGTACTGCCTCCAATGCAAGTATATCCTTCCTTAAATAAGGAGACGACAACTGTACGCAGTACTCCAGGTGTGGTCTTACCAAATCCCTGTACAGTTGGAGCAGGATTTCCCTTCTTTTATACTCCATCCCACTTGCAATAAAGGCCAGCATTCCATTTGTTTTTCTGATTACTTGCTGTGCCTGCATACTAACTTTAGGCTACGGTAAACTCGATCCTTTCATCCAAATCATTAATAAAGATTGTAAATAGTTGAGGCCCGAGCACTGATCCCTGTGGCACCCCACTAGTTACAGTTTGCCAACGTGAAAATGACCCATTTATCCCGACTCTCTGTTTTCTGTTATTTAGCCAATCCTCTATCCATGCTAACATATTACCGCCAACCCCATGAGCTCTTATCTTGTGCAGTAACCTTTTGTGTGGCACCTTATCGAATGCTTTCTGGAAATCCAAATATACGACATCAACTGGTTCTCCTTTATCCAGTCTGCTCATTACATCCTCAAAGAACTCCAGCAGGTTTGTCAAACATGATTTCCCTTTCATAAAACCATGCTGACTCTGCTTGACTGCATTATGATTTTTTAAATGTCCTGCTATTACTCCCAGTATTTTCCCAATGACAGATATTAGGCTAACTGGTCCATAGTTTCCTGCTTTTTGTCTTCCTCCTTTCTTAAAGGGATGTGTTACATTTGCGGTTTTCCAGTCTGCTGGGACCTCTTCAGAATTCAGGGAATTTTGATAGAGTATAACCAATGCATCCATTATCTCTGCAACCACTTCTTTTAAGCTCCCCTCCCACAATAGTTCCTTGATTATCAATTATTGGGATGTTTTTAGTGTCCTCTACCGTGAAGACTGATACAAAATATTGAATCAATGTCTCTGCCGTTTCCCTGTTTCCCATTATTAATTCTCCAATCCCATCCTCTAAGGGACCACTGTTTACTTTAGCAACTCGTTTCCTTTTTATATACCTGTAGAAGCTCTTACTGTCTGTTTTTATATTTCTTGCAAGTTTACTCTCATATGCTATCTTCTCTGTCATTATCATTTTTTTAGTCATCCTTTGCTGGTTTCTAACAATTTCCCAATCGTCTGGCCTTCCACTATCCTTCGCAACATTGTATGCCTTTGTTTTCAATTTGATACCATCCTTTACTTCCTTAGTTAGCCACGGATGGTTCATCCTTCTCTTAGCATCTTTATTTCTTTATTTACACATCAAAGCTTTCTTTCTTTGAATACCTTACAACAATCACAGAGCCCTGCACCTATTGTTCACCTCAACCCCACTCTAACCCAACATGGCCACACTTTAATCAGGCACAAAATCTTAATAAGCCCCTGCATTGAGTTTCTGCCTTTATTTCATGGTTATGTCGGCCTAGCAAACCTGTGGAACTGGTTTTATTGCCAGCAGAATTCCAGTCCTACCCTTACAACCCACAAAATCTCAATTTATAAATAGCTGCTTGATAAGTGTGGACTATTTTTAAATAATTTTTACCATCTCCACTAAATGGCCTCATGTTGTGCTCTGAGAGTCCTGTACCATTGAAGTCAAAACTGTAGCTATGTCGTGATGGGAGAGGCATTGTAAAAAAAAAACACTTCACAAAACAAGATCCAAACTCCAGATTCCAACCATCATTAAAACTACCGCAGAAAGCTGACAACACACCCACTCTCCATATTCTAATTGCTTGGTTCCCCTTTCCAAGCCACAGTGGTAACTATTTCACAGGATTAAAGAGAGGAAAAGAAGCAGAAACAAGGCACTACATTTGACATAGAGACATCATTGGTTGTGAAAATTGACCCACAATAGAACTCTTTTAAAATTAACTATTTGTATTTCTATTAACAGTTCTTCTAACATCTCTTTCATACTTCTGGACAGAATACAAGAACAACCTTGTTCGTTCATAGGTGCCAGGAAGGGTAAATGAGGCTGGGACTCATTTAAGAAAGAGTTATCTGCTGTGATGGGAAGATGGTAGGATTGGTAGCCTGGAAGGATGAAGTCTAATGAGCTGAAGAGCCGTCTCCATCCAGACTGATTTGTTGATCCTATGGGATCATCCTTCTGTAACCTCTAACCTCCAAGCTTTCTCCACTTTGCAATCATTTTGATTTATCTCTTTATTATTGCTACAATGATAGTCAGGGTAGGGGAGCCTGATGGCTATGTTACTGGACTAGTAATCCAGGGGACTGGACTAATGAGTCGGAGACATGAGTTCAAATCCCACCATGACAGCTGGGGAATTTAATTTCAGTTAATTAAATAAATCTGGAATTAGTAATGGTGACCATGAAACTACTGGATTGTCAGTAAAACCCATCTAGTTCACTAATGTCCTTCAGGGAAGGAAATCTGCTGTCGTTACCTGGTCTGGCCTATATGTGACTCGAGACCCACAGCAATGTGGTTGACTCTTAACTGCCCTCTGAAATGGCCTACTGATATGACAAAGTCACCACAAGGACTGCAGTGGTTCAAGCAGACGGCTCACCACCACCTTCTCGAGGACAATTTGGGATGGGCAATAAATGCTGGTCTTGCTGGCAACGCCCACAGTCCCGTGAACACATTTTTTTTTTTTAATTGTTCCTCATTACTTCCCTTTCTTGTTTCTCTTAAGCTCCAAAACTTCTTCCTTGTTGCATCGAAACCTAAGCTCATCATACTGTCTCCCAATCAAAATCATAATTAGCAAGACCTCAAAATTGTACATCCTCCAAATTTCTCCCATCCACCTGTCAGAACCCAAGCTTGCTGTCACCTGAGCTCTACTGCTTTATTTACCTCGTCTTCTCTCTTACTCACTTTTTAGTAATGTGGCCATGACGTTTCACCTTTGGTTTCTTGAATCAAAAACAGAAACTTTACTCAAACCATCAGTGGACACTGATGGTTAGAAAGAGCCAAAAACTTGTATTAAAGGGTAGATTTTGCAATATTGTGCTCTCGGAGCAGAGCTCTGCACACTGGGAGTTCATATCAAGAAATCAGGCATGAACATCATCAGGCCCAAAGGATCATTTTTAATGGATGGAAACATCCTGCGAGGACCACCGACCTCAGCACCCAACCGTGCTCAACTCACGAGACACACAGCTCCACATCAGCACCGCAAATCTGGCCCAAATGTCTCCGAGTTGGATAATTATGGCAAGGCTAAATTTTTCACAGATGCAAGTTTAGAAACAGTCATAAAAACAGAAAGAATATCACTCTCACCAAAAGAAGAAATGACATTTAGAAATGGATACAGATTGTATTTTCTAATATTGCTAACGTCTAAGTTTTTCAGAAGCTGTGGGTGTATTAACAGGCAATTACTTAATCCAGAAGCTTGTTTTGAGGTAAACTGGCTGCTTGAAGCAGGTGGCTGCCTAACAACAGTGACCATGAGGCCAAGGTTTCAGTATGTTTAATAAAACACAAAGTTTGTGAAGATCAGAAGTTAGCTGAGAAAGTGCTCAATTTACAGTTTCCTTGACTCAAAACAATTCTCAATAAGCAGTCACATGAAAAAATTCTTGTTAGCCTGTCTCACGTTACAAAAGCCACTGATGTGCGTTGACATAAATCATTACTTTCTTCACAATTTCTTTTTCATTTAAAAGGGTAAAATGGATGTTTCGACAGAACTATCAACTTGGATTTTCCACAGAACTGGTCAACGTCCTTCTGAGAGAGCCCTTCTGCATCCAGACCACGACATTGATAAATTTCCTCCTCTAAACAAATCAATAAAACTCTCTCTATCTACTCTAAGCTGCACTGCTCCAGCAGGGCTGGTAATTACATTGTCAAACTACTGTTTCACCCTGATTGACTGTAACCCTCTTTCCTAGCTGGCATTTGATTGGCAGCTAGTTTATGCTGCTTCTCGCTGATTGGCAGCTGTTTTAACTAATGCCAAAGGCAACAGTTAAATTCCCCAATCTGTAACGGCCATCCGAGCCAGCTCTGTCACTCACAAAGAATTCTGGGAACCTCTGTCATATTAACATATCAAAGTGATTGTCTGACAAGCTGGCCATGGGTCTTTGTAATCAACTTTAACTCAGGCACTGCTGTGGAATGTTCCGGGACTTTTCCACAAAAACATATTCAAGTGAAGTTTGAAATACAGCTGAAATGTTTTAACATTATTTACTTAATGATTTTCTTTTGTGATAGCAAAAACAAAAAAAAAGTTAGCATGAATTATTGTTTTCATTACAGAGTCCCAGAGGGCTTGTGTCAATTTGAACTAAATTAAAAGCAGCCATTAGAAAAAAAACTTTGCTCTCTCACACAGTTTTGACGAACATTATTAACCCATTAAGTGTAGATCAACTTGCGTTCCTTTAAAGGTTTAAAGCAACTATGTCGCAAAATACTTCTTGCTTGCAAATATTTTAAATATTGTCATTTCAAAATCAATATCTGTCTTAGAGCATTTCAAAATTAGGAATCCATTTGTGGTTTTTGCATTAATTGAAATTTTGGAGGATTGTCTCAAGATATTATCACTACAAAAGCTGTGATAGACTAGTATTACTACAGCCATCTTTGATTTTAGCACACACATTCATTTTGCTGTGGTAATACTTTGTTCTACTGCACTTTTCACACTAAACCCCTGCAAATATATAACCTTAAATGAACGATTTCACCTTCGGACAGTAGTTTGGTGAATTCCTGTCTGTTTTCCATTCATTCTTAATTTACTTGGAATTTTGAATCAGTAAAGTTTTCTTGTTACAATGTTAATATATTATTGCATAAAAAAAGCATCCTACTCAAATGATTTGAAGCAACGGCTAAAATTAATTCTTTCCACACTAAAGTATGTATCGCATCTTAAGTGCAGACGTAATGAAGGCTTTCTTTCTGAAAATAAACAGACAGTTATTGTAACATTGATGGGAAGTATCTAATAATAAAGGCTACTGAGAGTGAGCAGGATTAGAATAAGCGACTTAGAAGAAAAGATAATTAACTTATATTGTGCCTTTCACAACCTCACGGTTGCATAATATGCTTCATAGCTAATGCAGTACTTTTGAAGTGTAGTCACTGTCTCAATGCAGCAGGGTTTCCAATGAGATTTTTTAAATTCATTCATGGAATGTGGGCTTTGCTGTCAAGGCCAGCATTTATTGCCCATCCCTAATTATCCTTGAGAAGGTGGTGGTGAGCCACTTTCTTGAACCGCTGCAGTTTCTGTGGTTAGGTGTAAGGGAGGGAGTTTGAGGATTCAGCAACAATTAAGGTACGGCGATAATGAACAGATAATCTGTTTTATTGATAGTTGATTAATAAACATTAGCCAGGACTCCCCTGGGAGAGCTTCCCTGTTCTTCTGCAAAATAGTGCCATGGGATCATTTAGATCCACCCGAGAGGGCAGACTTGGCTTAACATCTCTTTCCACCTCCAACAGTATAGCACTCCCTTGATACTGCACTCAAGTACCAGCCTAGATTATGTGTTTAAGTCTCTGGAATGTGGCTTGAAGCCACGATTTTCTAACTGAAGAACCAAGAATGCTACCATTGAGCCAAGGCTGACACCTTCGATGGAGAAAATTATTTGATGATTCCATGATTCAGTGAACTGCAGCTTGACTTGGTCAGACATATATGTTCATTATCATCTTCATCGGCAGTCCCTCGAAATCGAGAAAGACTTGCTTCCACTCTAAAAGTGAGTTCTTAGGTGACTGAACAGTCCAATACAGGACTCTGTCACAGGTGGGACAGATAGTCGTTGAAGGAAAGGGTGGGTGGGACTAGTTTGCCGCACGCTCCTTCCACTGCCTGCGCTTGTTTTCTGCAGGCTCTCGGTGACGAGACTCAAGGTGCTCAGCACCCTCCCGGATGCTCTTCCTCCACTTTCCTCCAATGATGAGGCACTACCTTTTTACCTATTTACATTTGCAGCACAAGAATTGTCTCAAAGCCCAGGGAATATCCACTGCAATAAAGTGTAGTTTCTTTGGGACACCATCTTGTTTTAATATTAGTTTCCTTTCCTGGTGTACATAACCTTCAGTTTGGGACCAGACTTTCAGCTGATCCCAATTACAATGCACAACATGAATTTGTTTGCTCCACTGCTGCTGCCTGGTCAGGTTCATTTCACTATGCCACTTCCAAACCATCGGCAAGTCACAAATGAGTGAAAACAGGCTTCTGTAAACAGCTCTCTCAAATGCCCACTGGTTTTCTGCCCAGTGCACCTGTTGTGACTGTGATTTGATAACATCTAATAAACATACTGCTCTGGAGGGACATCTGTGTGCATACTATGCGCCATTCAGGGCAAGAGCACCACATTGAATTTACTTTTCTATGTCAACTGTGCAATATGTATGATGTTAGACATCAAAAGTAAAGGGAAATTTTATTTTACCAACCTACCTCAGTATAATAGCTGAATTGTGATTTATTATGCACAGCTCTGGTAGGGGCCTGAAAATTGAGGTTTGTTGTCCGCATCACTACCAGATATCTCTCAAAGTTCAGTTCACTCCACTCCACACCACTCCAACAGAGCCCTCCGAGCTTGGGCTACTACATATCAGCAAGGTCCTCACATTCGGGATAGTATTACAGAGCAGGAATCAAACAGGTGGGAGCGAAGGGGAGCGTGAGGGCCTTTTAGTGGTGGTTGCCCAGCGACAACTTTAGAATCTCAAGCGGAGCGGGCTTGGCTCGTGCAATATTGAATTTCAGCGAAGGGACCTAAAACATAAATGTAAGGGGCCAAATGATTTAGGTGACCGCCAGAGACATTTAAAAAATTGCCCGACCCATTATCGGGATATACCTCTTTCAGGGGTCTTTTGGGCATAGGATGTTGGTCTTTAAAATTTCCCCTCGTTGCGCCCATTTAAATGGTGTAACAATGTCCAATTTCTACTCCTAGATGTTGCCTAGTAAACTCAGAAAAGTCTGGGGGCTGAAATTGCCCCGCACCTCGATTGGGGGCGGTAACCTTCTGGGACCGGGACTTTTATTGCCCAGCCTGGAATTCCCGTGCCCAGCGTGGAATTGGGCTGTGCGCCCCTGAAACAAGGTGGAGCACTGTCTCAGGCACTCCACTTCGTTGGAGGGGCACTCCCTGGGTGGAGTCCAGTGCTGCGCTGAAGAGGCCAGCGCTAGGCAGAAGCATCACCTAGCGGTGACGTGCTACAATGCTCCTCCCCTTCAGTTAAAGAGGAGGACCGCTGTGCACTCTGCAGGCCCTTTGGTGGCTGCCACTAGGCCACCAGGGAGGCACTCGACCGGGCCAGCTCCCAAAAGGGAGTGCCAGGCTGCATGATGGCGGCTTGGTCCAGGCGAAGGCCGCTATTGTACAATAAAATGGTGGCCTGCGGCGCACACGGCCTCCCCTTTAAAGGGCATCCCCGGTGGCAGATGTCGGCTAGCTTCGCGCCCCACAGGGCACAAAGGGATTGGCGTGGGGCACAAAGGGGTCAGCTTGCATTGCAATTATGTTGCGCGCTGGCTTGGGGAGCTAATCGCAGGGCGCGGCGTTACCGGCACATTGCCCCCAAAACCGCCAGGGAAATTTCACCTGCGGTGCTACTGCCAGCCGTCCCCAGACGAAAGTGCCTGGAGGTGCTAATGGAGAGCAAAAGAGGCCAATTTCGGCAACTGGGTCTTCCTGCATTGGCAAACTTAATGCCCGCACTCTGACACACTTCTGCTGATGGAGTGGCCTACTCAGATTTTCTGGCCCAGTTGTTTTGAGGAACCAGCAGATGCCTGGATGATGGAATCTGAAATCACTGATTTTTTTTTTGATACAGACCATACGTATCCAGGCAATTAGAGATACCAGTGTGTCAGCACACCATTAACACCTTGATATCATGACAATACACCTCCACATGACAAAATAAATCAAATTAAATGAGGTATAATGGAATCATGCTCAGTGATTCTATTCCACTTTGTGTAGTCAGGGTGTATGATAACTGTGAAAGTGCATTTCACAGCAAAACTCCATTCAGGAAGGCAGAATAATGCCAAGGAACTGAATGGAGAAGTTCTACCGACTTGAGCTATATGCACTGCAAGTAGAATTCAAACAGTCTCATCATCAAACTTGTGTTTGTTCATTCCATTTTTCATTTTAAAATGAAATTCAGGTCGAAGGAGAAGGACTCAATGATTTAGAATGATGATAGAAAGAGCAGTCTTAAAAATCCTTGGGAGAGGTCCCAACTTTCAACTTTTGCAGAATTCTTGATTGCTACTCTTACATAAGGGCATTTAAATGGAGAAAAATATATTTGGTTAAGAATAAAATATGAGATTGTTTGGTGTTCAGTGTGCATTCTAACTCAACAACTTATATTTATATAGCGCCTTTAACATAATAAAACATCCCAAGGTGCTTCACAGGAGTATTTATTAACAAAAATAGACACAGAGCCATATAAAGAGAGAATAGGGCAGATGCCCAAAGGTTTTAAGGAACGTCTTTAAGGAGGAAAGAGAAATGGGGAGGCAGAGAGTTTTAGGGAGGGAATTAGAGAGCTTGGGACCTAGGCAGCTGAAGGCACAGCCGCCAATGGTGGAACGATTAAAATCGGGGATGTTCAAAAGGCCAAAATAGGCAGAGCACAGAGGTCTAGGAGGATTATAGGGCTGGACAAGATTACACAGATATGGAGGGGCGAGGTCATGGAGGAATTTGAAAACAAGGATGAGAATTTTACAATTGAGGCGTTGCTTAACTGGGAGCTAATGTAGGTCAGCGAGCACAGGGGTGATGGGTGAATGGGACTTGATGCAAGTTAGGACACGGGCTGCCAAGTTTTAAATTATCTCAAGTTTATGGAGGGTAGAACTAGGAAGGCCAGCCAGGAGAGCATTGGAATAGTCAAGCCTAAAGGTGATAAAGGCATGGATGTGGGTTTCAGTAGCAAATAAGTTGAGGTAAGAGCAGAAGCGGGCAATATTATGAAGCTGGAAATGGGCAGTCTTAGTGATAGAACGGATATGAGGTAGGAAGCTCAATTCATGGTCAAATATGACACCAACATTGCAAACAGACTTGGACAGCCTCAAACAGTTGCAAGAGAAGCAAATCAATAGCAATGTAGACATGGCATCACACTGCTAGGATCTGCTTACCTCATTACAATGAGTCTCTCTCTACCAGCAATACTTACTCAATCACATGGAGTTCTAGTTGTATATAATTAACCATTGAAATGGTAACATACCATGTAGTAAAAGGGTAGCATTGCAAACTGCTAGAAACTTGACTCCATACGGCCAAATTTCAGGAGTGTGACTGCTTCCATAGAGGATAATCTCTGCCTTGGCTCTAAATGGAGTGTTGGGCGTGCCAATCTGTAGCTCTCCATCATCTGACACCAAGATGTAGTGGGCCTGGAGTTTCATGGGTTCATTGTCGAGAAAGAAAAGTTTCCCGCCTACAAATGGAAAAAGATCATATTGCTTGGTCAGAGTAAAATAATTATAGACCCAGAAATTGCAGTCGGAGGCTTCCCGCGGGCGGATGCCTCTGACCTGAAAGATTTCTACAAACTTCGCTGGTGGTCCGGGAGGTTCGGAGACTTATGGTCCTGGGCCTTTACGTGAAGGCCTGCGTAGAGGCCCACGTATCCCAGGGAGGTAGGCACTTCGCACGCGTCCCTGGGATCACGTGGGCCAGCCCAACCAATCAAAGTAGGGGTATTCCCATTCATACTTGTGGTGAATTCCGTTTGTGCAGAATCATCATAAGTATGAATGGGAATACCCCCAAAAATACACACTTAAAATAAATGTAAAAAAATAACATATTTAAAATTAATCAAAATGGAATTTAATTATTTAAAACAAAAATTTAATTTTGAAAAATAAATTTACATATTTTAAAGTGTTTAAAAATAAACTTACCTTATTTCTCAGGTTTTCAAATGTTTAAATTATTGAAAAAAATTTACTTTTCTGTCCTTTAAAAGTCTTACGCTTTTATCAGTCGTAAAAATTTCAAGGGCATTTGCTGGGCAGACATTGGGCAAATAGCCCAACTCTCCGCCCAGTGGAGGCCCTTTACTTACGGATGCGTGCGATCTGTCAAGATCACAAGTTCCGGGTTTAGGCGCATGCGCAGTGCATGTCTAAACCAGGAACTTCCCGTGCCCTTACGGGTGCTTGCGCACTTTGCACGCCCCCATAGGGGCCGCAAATTCAGGGCCATAGTTTGTCACAGATTCTCATTATAATCAAAGCAAAAGAATTTGATTCATCCCAAACTGAGTCAATCCAAGAGATAGTTAAAAACAGATCTAGCAATTACCCCCAAATTCTCCTGATGGTTCTGGATTACAGGTCTTCAAGCAACAGATGACATAGCGTCCCATTTATACCCCCCTACCCTATCAAGCGAGGAAAGTGCAGATTTCTGACTTACCGACGCGCAGAAAAATCCAGCGGACGAACTTGGCCTGGTTTGCGCCTCCTGTTAGCGCATGCGGAGGACGGTAGCGAACACTAATGGGCTCCTGACGGGCGCAGCGAATTCAACAATGCCCACGAACTTCCCGGGTGGTTCTGCGCTGGCACTAAGATTTACCGTCTCGGTCCCGAGTGCCCCGTTGATCGTGACTTCATCTGCTGCGTAGCGCCCGTTACCGCCCCAGATCAGAAATTCACTCTCGCCCCCTGCCTGACAACACCGGCAGGAAGTGCAGGTGGATGGCCACTGGAGGAACGGTATTTAAAGGCATCAACATCCAGTTTATTTGCTGTCGGCAAAGAATGCTACCTTGTCAGTTTGAGAGAGGAAAAGTGCCGTTTTGAGCGATTTAATCGTTTTTCACTTTCATGAGTCTTCTGCCTCATAAAAATTATTCAGTATCATTCAGGTGAGATTTAAAAGTGCAACATTTCCATCCGAAAATGGGGGCTGCAAGATTCCAAAATTCGTGGAAAACCCCCCCTCCCCTGCCCCCCAGTGTTTGGACTCACTGAAAAGGAAATTCGATTTGGGACTATTAGACAGAAAGTTTGGGATCCTAAAAAGCTACGAGTTTTAACCAAGTTTGGGATTTTAAAAAGCATGTTGGGTCTGTGAGGATAAAGGCTGCAAGTCCAGGGGATGGGATCGACCTCTGTAAAGCCAGTTTGGATATTGGAGTTAATCAAATTGTCTGGGGAACTGTTTAACCTCAGTCAGCTTCCCAGAAAACATTAGGATTTAAACAATCGACCACGGAAGAAACATTATCCACCCCACCCATAGGACCCAAATGTCACATACATATTCCAACACCTTTTCAACAGGCATAGAAATATCTGGCTTGGGCCAGACTTTCCGAAGCAAAAGCAGTGCTATCACAGAGCTCAGCCACTTCCTGCAACCAAACCTCCAGCCTCAGACCATCATCATCATAGGCAGTCTCTTGAAATCAAGGAAGACTTACTTCCACTCTAAAAGTGAGTTCTTAGGTGACTGAACAGTCCAATATGGGAATTACAGTCTCTGTCACAGGTGGGACAGACAGTCTTTAGGGAAAAGGGTGGGTGGGGAGTCTGGTTTGCCGCATGCTCCTTCCGCTGCATGCGCTTTTTTTCTGCATGCTCTCGGCGACAAGACTCGAGGTGCTCAGCACCCTCCCAGATGTTCTTCCTCCACTAAGGGCGGTCTTTGGCCAAGGACTCCCAGGTGTCAGTGTGGATGTTGCATTTTATCATGGAGGCTTTGAGGGTGTCCTTGAAATGCTTCCTCTGCTTCCTCTGGGGCTCGCTTGCCGTGTAGGAGTTCCGAATAGAGCGCTTGCTTTGGGAGTCTTGTGTCAGGCATGCAAAAAATGTGGCCCGCCCAATGGAGCTGGACAAGTGTGGTCAGTGCTTCAATGCTGGGGATGTTGGCCTGATCGAGAACACTAATGTTGGTGCGTCTGTCCTCCCAGGGGATTTGCAGGATCTTGTGGAGACATCGTTGATGGTATTTCTCCAGCGATTTGAGGTGTCGACTGTTCATGGTCCACGTCTCTGAGCCATACAGGAGGGTGGGTATCACTACAGCCCTGTAGACCATAAGCTTGGTGCCAGATTTGAGGGCCTGATCTTCGAACACTCTCTTTCTCAGGCGGCCGAAAGCTGCGCTGGCACACTGGAGGCAGTGTTGAGCCTCATCATCGAAGTCTGCCCTTGCCGATAATAGGCTCCAGAGGTATGGAAAGTGGTTCATGTTGTCCAGGGTCACGCCGTGGATCAAGTCCACATACGGCCCAAGCATCCAAGGCCCCATCACACTGCTGGCCAAGAATGGGGAGACACTCATCAAGGACACCAAGGCAGTCAGGACCTGCTGGAAGGAGCACTTCGAAGATCTCCTTAACCGAGACTCTGCCTTTGACACGAGTGTCCTCAACTCCATCCTGTAGCATGCTACCCACCACCATCTCAGCAAAACCCCAGCCCTGCACAAGGTAGAAAAGGCCATCCGTCAGCTCAAGAACAATAAGGCATCGGGAGCGGATGGAATCCTCGCTGAGGCACTAAAATGGAGAAGCCCCATTGGCATGAATGCAGGACCTCATCTCTCTCGTCTGGAAGGAGGAGAGCATGCCCGGAGATCTCAGAGATATATAATCGTGACTATCTTTAAAAAAGGGGACAAGTCCGACTGCGGCAACTACAGAGGAATCTCCCTGTTATCAGCCACTGGGAAGGTCATCGCTAGAATCCTCCTCAAACCAGGGTGACCAAGGCTCTCTCTGTGGCAGTGTACAACAAGAGACATATCTAACATATCCCCATCTATTGCTGCATCTGCGAGGTCACAGAGGCTCTGGACAGAAGGAGGAGGAAACACATTTCCTGCCCCATCACCAGAGAGAAGCAGCAAAAGCATGCATGTGGCTTTGCCAGGATAGCGGACTTCCCCATGGGATAGGGTGCTATTGACTGCATCCATGTCACTTTGTGGGCACCGCATAACAATCCTGAGGTATTCCGTAACCGCAAAGGCTACCACTCACTGAGTGTGCAGTTGGTCTGCGTCACACACAGTGAATCCACACCGTCAATGCCCGCTATCCTGGCAGCTCCCACGATGCTTTCATCCTGCAGCAGACCGATGTGCCAGCTCTGTTCCAACCACCACATCAAGCTCACAGCTGGCTGCTGGGAGATAACAGCTATCCGCTCTCCACCTGGCTCAAGGCTCCCTTCCGCAACCCCAACAATCCTGCCGAGCACTCGTATAATGACAGCCATAATTGCCACCAGGAACATCACTGAGCAGATCATCGGAGTGCTCAATAAATGGTTCCATTGCCTTGACCGCTCGGGAGGAGCCCTGCAGTGCTCGGCTGAGCAGGTGTCCCTTTTCATCATCGACTGCTGCAAGCTGCATAATTTGGCCATCATGAGGTCGCAGCCATAGCCACCAGGCATAGCTGCACCACCTCAGGAGGAGGAAGAGGGAGACAAGGAGGATGAGAATGAGGAGGAGGAGGAACAGGAGCATGAACAGCAGTGAGGGAGGAGGCAGCCACTCAATCGGCCTTGTGGAAGGGTGGTCTATGACTGCCTCATCAGACTTCGATTGCAATGAATTCGAGGCCACTTCCCGGTTGCTCAGCACGTCCCCATCATTCCATTAATTTCTCATTCCATATCACAGCGCAAAGCTGAAATGAGACACAGCACCAAATCCGCCACATTGTATAAATAAATGTATCCAAACTCAGGAACTGCATATATAAACAATATTAACTAATCATCCTTGTGCAAACTTACTTCCCCTCATTACAGTGCCTTTTCCTACTCTACTGCTCCTACATAGTGTCTCCCCAGTGGCTGCAGCAGGGCCGGTGGAAGGCTGCTGAGTGTCAATGCCAGAGACTACAGATGGCCTTGCAGGACGCCCTCGACCAGCTCTGGGCCTGGAAGGCCTCAGCTGTAGACTGCATCACCTCAGGATGAGCAGCAGCAGTCTGGGTTGGCTGTATGACAGGCAGCGACTAGTGCAATGGCGGAGTGGCAGTGCTGGGATCAAGATGCTGTCATCCAGAGAGAGGACAGCAGGTTCCTGCTCCACTGACCCATTACCACTCCTCCGGAGCAACATCTCTGCATCCCCACCAATCTGCTGGAGCACAGATTGGTGGCCTGCTGCCACACCATGAGATCCCCGATGGACGTAGTGGACCCAGCGACGATGACAGCAGTCACTGTCTGCGTGGCATCCAGCTGAGACTGCGTGAGAGCAGTCTGAGACTCGATGTCACCAACCATTGTCTGCATTACAACACTAAGATGTTGCATGGCTTCTGCCTGCAAAAGAAGCTGCCATATCGCCCATGACACGTGTCATGAGGTCTGGATCCACACGGTCTCTCTGGGAGTCCACAATCTTCTGCAGGGTGGAAATGTTGGGCCCCATGGTGTGTGCAGAATTCTGTGCAATGTTGGAGGCCGACTCCTCCACGCACCTTACCATGGCCGAGAGGCTCTTGGGCACCCTTGCCATTGCACCTATCATCTCGGAGTGCATGCCCATGACCCTCTTGTGAACACCTCCCCATCGAGGTCCTCATCTGAGTCCTATGCAGCAGAACTCACGTGTGAGCTCTGTCTCTGAGGAGCTGGCTCCCAAGCTACCCTTTCCCCTTGGCCTTGCTGCAGCCCGCTCATCCCTGGTGCATCACCCAGTGCAGACCCCTCTACTAAACTTGCCTCGAAAGATCGCATAGTCCCAGTAACTGAGGTGGTGCCTGCGGGTGAGAGATGCAGTGATGCGGTGCTTTGCTTCTCTTCCTTTTCTTCTTCCTCACTCTCACTACGAGGCTCAGGGATAGGCTGCACATCCGGTTGCTGATTATCTGAAAGCATAAAGGCACAGGACTCGCGTTAACATGATGGCAGGGGGGCAGGAAGGGAGCAAGGACTGCACTCAGTTTCAGGAGCTGGAAAGTGAGAAAGGCTTCTGGTGTGAGGGGGAAGTGGGATGAGAGAAGGAGAGGGGATGAAGATACCGTTGTTGTCTCCAAGGGGGTTGATGTTGCAAAAGGCCACAGCGCCCACCACCTGATGCCCAATGAGATGCAGCACTCACTCCTCAAGGTTTGTAAGGTGCTGGAGCTGCGCATCAACCTCGCCTGTTCTCTGCTGCTCCCTCCAATTGTGGGCCATCTTGGCATGCAAGAGAAATGAATGTGTGTGAGTGAGAGTGAAGCTGTGTGTTTGAGAGATGTATTATGTCTGCAATGCACTTATGAATGACTCCACAAGGCAATGTGTTGTACTCAAACTGTTGTGACCTTGGTCCTTTATTTGTAACTCCAGAATGAGGCACAAGCATGGGGGCAGCCTTTTATACTGGGCCCTGTACATCTATGCAGGTGACCCTCAGGTCTCCTACCGCAGTGCCCTCTGGTGGACAGCCTCTGCCACAGGGGCAGGAAACCCTGGTCTCCACCAGTTGCACCCTCTAGTGGTACCAGCATAGTATATACAGTGTAAACCTTATTGATAGTACATCAGGTAGTAAGTCTCCATCTTGTGCAACTATACAGTGACTACACAGAGAGTCTGCATATATAACATTACTTTCCCCCAAGTCCTTTGTGCCGATTACCTTTGCACTATGTGCTTTGGCTTAGCTCTCCACAAACTTAAGTGCCAATAACACTTGCACCGTGGCTGTGCTTTGGCTTGACTCTCTCGTGTTAAACTCCAAGTCCTTTTGCCACAAAGTTAAGTAGTGGTTATCAGTTTGGATGGTTTGATGATGTATTGGAGGTTCCAGTGGGTTCTGGGTGTGAGCCATGTGTGTGTCGTGTCCATGGCTACATACATCCATTTACTACCCCCGCCCCCCTCTCCCCCAGCCCCCCCACAGCGAGATCATGCAGCAGGCCCATTACATTAACATACAGGATCAGACACAGTGCAAGTACAAAGAAAGGAAGTTACAGTTTGTATCATGACACTTTGGTTCAATGACTTACATTCATTACTATTATGTATGAAGAAAGAGTCAGACTGAATACTGTGAGCTCAAAGTAAAAGTGTCACCTTAGTCTTTTATTGCAGGTCTCCATAGTGCTTCTCCAACCTGTGTGACCTCCTTAAATACCTGTGCTCCCAAGTGATTATGGGATCCCTTGGGACTCCAGTGGATGAGCCCTCTGGTGGCAGTACATAGTATATACAAGTTCACATATATAAGAGTTACGTTTTGCGGTTGTACGCCAGGATTAGGTAGATTGGGTAGATTGCATTCATGGTTCAGTCATGGTAAGTATAGGTAGCAGTACAGGTAGCAGTCATGGTAGCAGTGCAGGTATGTGAGGACGCAGGTTCCAGAGCAACTGGACGGGGTCCTAGTCGTCTGATAGAGGCACTGCGCCCCCTGCTAGTGGGGCGGGCTTGGTTCGCACATCGAGCCAGGACTCAGGGCCTTTGTCGTTGTCTAGAGGTGGGCAAAGCCACAGATGTGTGTGGCCTCCCTGTCATCCTTTGAGGGCTGCAGAATCTTCTGCCTGCTCTCTAATGGTTTTGGGAACCTGGCTGTTCCAGGTCCCGTTTGGGGAACTCATTGGTTCTGACCTTTCGCTCCCGGACATGGCCGAGGTAGTGACTGGGTCTGGGGGCTGCACCGTCTCCACCCGGGTGGTGGGCAACGGCGGCCGACTGTGTGTATTGGCGCTGTTTTCATTTCCAGGTCCGTGGCGAATAGTGCCATCGGGTGCCTGCAGCATGGGATTGACCTGGGGCAGGGTATCAGGATCAATGACTCCACCCTCCTGAGGTCGCTGGCCTATAACTTGTGGGGACACCTGGGGCAGGGCACCAGGATCAGCGCCTTTACCCTCCCGAATTCGCTCGCTTGCTACATTTGGGGACACTCTATTCCCGACATCTCGCAACAACATTTTGTTCTTGTAAAGTCCTGTCCCTGCAGTACAGACTTACACGAGGCACATGCTGAAGTCAAGGTCACTCTGGACCTGCACCTTTATTTCACAGCTCTCGAGTGCCACACTTGCCTGAGACCTGCCTTTATATGTGTGGAACAGGTATGCAGTGTCTCCTGCAAGTGTACCCCTGGTGGTAAAGTATGCTTGTGGTTACAGGTCATATCTAGTTACAGTCATGTATAGCATGGTAAGATACAGTTATATACAGTCGTGTGAGATACATGAAAGTTTTTAACATTAGGACTGGTACCAACATCTCGCAACAACATTTTGTTCACAATCTTAATCGGTTCATTACATTGATTGCCATGCATACAATGTCTCTTTAAGTTCAGTTGGTTGCAGGTCTCCTGTAAGAGAACCCTGCTGTATTTACCCCAATCAAATCCTTTGTTAGACGCCACGTGTTGGTCCCTCAGCGTTGTACTTCGTGATATGGCCGCGGCCATCTTTTTTTTTTCAGCCATACTGCACCTCGCTGCAGCAGGGACGCCATCTTGCCTCTGTCCTCGAGATCGACTCCCTTGATCCTTCTCTCCTGCGATTATGCCACAAAAGCTGGAAGAGTGCCTGAGAATTCGATCTTCCTCCCCAGGAGTCCTGCCACTGGAGCCGGGAAGGTACTTTTAGGTAGTTCCGGTCGGATCATTGCCACGCAGTCGTGATGGACGGTCTGTGCCTCGGGTGCTGTGCTGGTCTGTTCTCTGGTGCTTGGCCCAAGCGAGGGTGAGGTTTTGCTCTGCCTCTGAATACAGGGGACATTGATTGCTGGAGTGAAGAGGTCTTCCCATTTCCACTGGATCTTCCCCATCCACCTTCTTCCGAGTAGTGTTGGACCATCACCTGCAACAATCCACAGAGGTAATTTGTGTACCACGCCATTATGGATTACACTTCCATCCGCACTACCAAGGACTGGGATTAGCTCCTTGTTGCAGGTGCGTAACTTTTCCTGTACTGGAACCAGCTCGGGTCGTTTTTCATTCCATAGCCTCTCAAAGGCATCCTGGCTCATCACTGACTGGCTCGCTCCCGTGTCCACTTCCATGAAGGCTGGAATGCCGTTTATCTCGACTTCCATCTTTACTGGAGGACAATCGGTGATGCAGGTATACACTCCATACACTTCTTCTTGGGGCTGAGCTGCCTCTCTGGCCAAATCATCATACTCCCCACTGGATTCAAAGTCATCTACCAACTCCTCTGCTAGGCGGTGAGTCATATTTATTTTACACATACACTGGAGGTGGCCCTTCATGTTACAGGCTTTGCATACGTACTCAGCAAACCGACACTGGTGAGCCCTATGGTTTCCTCCGCAACACCAGCTTGGTGCTACTCGATTGGCACCCCTCGGCGGACTCTGAGTTCTGGAACCCTGAGGTCTGTGTTCTCTGCCCTGGGCAGAGCCACGTTCTACAGTCTTGCCTGTGAAAGGCACCATTTTGTGTACAATACTTGCCGGGTTTGAGTCCACAGGATGAATAATTTGCTTGGTGCTGCAGGTTGAGGTCATGAACTCTTGACTGATGCTGATGGCCTTCTGCAGGTTGATTGTGTTGTTGACAGATAATAGCCGTTCATGGCCTTGTCAGGGACTTGCTAGCGAAAACGTTCGCGGAACTCGTAACTCTGATACAGGAACAGCTTAAGCCAAAAGAGTGCACCCTAAAAGCTAGACACCATTTCTACACCGTTTCTCCGGCGGCCCGAAGGCCAAGAAATTGCAAAATATGCTGCAGACCTGAGACGATTGGCTGCACCGTGTGATTTTGACAACCACCTCACCGAAGCATCGAGGGACATCTTCGTTATTGGAATCGGCCACGAAGGCCTCCACCACAGGCTGCTCTCTGCAGGCACCACGGTCACCCTGCAGAAAGCAATTAATGTGAGCCAAGCATTCATGGCCTCGGTCTGCAATTCCAGAAGGATGATGACTCAACCCCAGGACTCCAACACGGCAAGTACAGTGAACCGAATGGTGCCTTTCAGAGGCAAGACTGTGACCCCGAGCCCAGCAACCCTGAGTCCGCCACAGGGGGCCAACCGGCCAGCCCCATGCTGGCGCTGTGGAGGAAATTACAGAGCCCACCAATGCAGATACAGAGATTATACTTGCAAAGGCTGTAACACTAAAGGCCATCTACAGCGAATGTGTAAAAGAAATTTTACTCATCGAGTCGCTGAAGAGTTGGCCGATCACCCGGGCTGCAGCACTGATGAAGATGAAGGGAGAGTCCAGGAGGCAGCTCAGTCCCAGGAAGAGGTGTACAGAGTGTTTACCTGCTCCACCGAGAGATCCCCATTGAAGATAGAAGTTGAAATCAACGGTGTTCCAGTCTCGATGGAGGTCGACACAGGGGCGAGCCAATCACTGATGAACCAGGCGGCCTTCGAGAAACTCTAGGACAACCCTATCAAACAACCTAAAATGCTACCAATCCAGGCGAAGCTGCTCACCTACACAAATGACATCATCCCAGTCGGTGGCAGTGTGGATGTCCAGGTGTCCTACAGCGGCGCGATGCACAAGCTACCTTTGTAGATCGTTGCTGGGGATAGTCCAACGCTGCTAGAAAGAAGTTGGATGAAGCAAATCTAAATCTGTTGGAGCTGGGAAAGCTTCCAGGCCCCGGCGATCGACGTCCTAGGTGTCCCCAAATTTGGATCCATCACAGCACCTGAAGATCCTACCGTCCAGCTTGACTGCGCGGCGACGACACAGACCGCACTAACCAACGGCAAGGTGATCCAACCCGAACGGGCAGAACACACCTTCCGGGCCGTGGTAGGACTCAGAAGGGAGAAGATCAATGCAGTAGGTGTTTCCCCAGCTTCAGTGGCAGAACCTGGGGAGAGAAGGATCACCGCAGCTGCCTCGATGAGAATGAAAAGATGGCGCCCGCACCACGAGGCGAAGTGCCTGAAATCAAGATGGCCGCGACCAGACCACGAGGGGCAGTGTTGAGGGAACAACACGTGATACCGAGCAGTGAACCGGATTGGGGTAAAGATTGCAAGGCTCTCTTAAAGGAGACCGACGACTCAGAACAATTAAAGGGACAGTTCCATTCTTTGTACAGCGATGCCGGTGATACTAATGTGAGACATGTAATTAATAAATGCAAGTATTTAACTGTACCGTTGAACAGCGATGCTGGTAGGATACGTGGTAAAGGTGTAATTGATGAACACAAGTATCTAAATGTAACATTGTACAGCGATGTTGGTAATATACAGGGAAAATATGTAATTGATAGTAAAGATGTAATTAACAAATGTGAACTCGTACCTGAGAGCGATCGGAGCCAATGTGTCATGAATGTAAACGATGGAATAATGTGTGATGCCGGGTTCAAGATGCAGGCTGACAAAATCAAGGGCAATCTCCTGTTTGAAACACCCAGGTCCAGCGGGCTACACAATTATGTAGCCTGCGCCTCCGGGACCAAGGTGATGCCCCAGGGAGTGTGACCACACACAGTGGTAGCTTACCCACTCCAGAGCCAGCTATCAGCGGACGGCACAGGCACCACTACTGGCACCCTGCCCCAGATCAGCCCTATCCTTCTGACCACCAGGGCCAGTACCTGGAGCAAAAGGTTAGTGTAAAGTCCTGTCCTCTCAGTACAGATTCAGACGAGGCATGAAGTGAAGTCAAGGTCACTCTGGACCTGCACCTTTATTTCACAGCTCTGGAATGCTGCACTTGCCTGAGACCTGTGCTTATATACCTGTCTCTTGCAAGTGCAAGCCTGGTGGTAAGGTATGCTGGTGGTTACAGGTCATATCTTATTACAGTCATGTATAGCATGTTGGAATACAGTTACATATAATAATGTAAGATACATGACATCACCCTCCCCCAAGGTCTTATTGTCTTTATAAGTTCAGTCTCTCAGGTGGTCTATGCTCTCGTGTCTGAGTTGTGGTTCAGTTGTTTGCCTTGGTGTCTGTTTTTCTTTGGGTGTGGTTGCTGGTATCTCGCCTGGGCTGTCTGTTGGGATTGCCCTTTCCTCAGGTTGTTCCCTCTGTCTGTCCACCAGGTGTGGTGCGAGTTCCACATTGTAGTCTGCCTCTGGTTCCGCAGTGCTGTTGGTAAATCTGCTTTTGACTTGGTCTACATGCCTCCAGCAGGTTTTGCCATTGTCCATTTGTACTACCAGTAGCCTGTTTCCTTCCTGGCCCGTTACTGTCCCTGCAAGCCATTTGGGACCCCTGCCATAGTTTAGTACAAACACTTTGTCCCCTATCTCATTCCATCTCCCCCTCGAATTTCTGTCATGGTACTCAGTCAGCTTATGGCGCTTTGCCTCAACGATTTTGTGCATGTCTGGGAGGATTAATGAGAGCCTTGTTTTTAAAGTCCTTTTCATCAACAGTTGCGCGGGGGGGATCCCAGTCAGTGAGTGCGGACGAGATCTGTATGCCAGCAGCAGTCGCGACAGGCGACCCTGCAGCATGGGACCTTGGATTTTAAGCATGCCTTGTTTAATGATTTGCACTGCTCTCTCCGCCTGGCCGTTGGAGGTCGGCTTGAACGGTGCCGTCTTAACGTGATTTATGCCGTGGTCAATTATAAATTCTTGGAATTCTGCGCTGGTGAAGCATGGACCATTGTCACTGACTAATATGTCAGGGATTCCGTGCGTTGCAAACATGGTTGCGAGGCTCTCCACAGTGGTGGAGGTTGTGCTCGAGTTTAAAATGGTGCATTCGATCCACTTTGAAAATGCATCTACAACTACGAGGAACATTTTGCCCATGAATGGGCCCGCAGAGTCTATGTGCACCCGCGACCACGGTTTGGTAGGCTAGGGCCAGGGGCTCAGTGGAGCCTCCCTGGGGGCATTGCTGAGTTGGGCACAAATGGTGCACCTTCGGATGCAGAGCTCCAAGTCCACATCAATACCAGGCCACCAGACGTGGGATCTGGCTATGGCCTTCATGAGAACAATCCCCGGGTGCTCGCGGTGGAGCTCCCGGACAAATGCCTCTCTGCCTCGCAGAGGCATGACTACTCGGCTGCCCCACATCAGGCAGTCTGCTTGTAGTGATAGCTCATGCATGCACCTGTGAAATGGTTTTAATTCCTCGGGGCAGGCATCGCGAGCCTCTGCCCAGTCACCGGTTAGGACACATCTTTTTACTAAGGATAACGTGGGGTCGCTGGCCATCCAGGCTCTGATTTGGCGAGCCATCATGGGCGAACCTGTGGACTCAAAGGCATTGATTGCCATGACTATCTCACAGTCCTGTTCGTCAGACCCATCCGTGGTCGCCAGGGGTAGCCTGCTGAGCGCGTTGGCACAGTTGTCTGTGCCTGGTCTGTGCCTTATGGTATAGTCGTAGGACGCCAGCATGAGTGCCCACCGTTGAATTCGCACCGAAGCGTTGGCATTTATTGCCTTGCTCTCGGATAGGAGGGACGTGAGGGGCTTGTGGTTGGTTTCTAATGCGAATTTGGCCCCGAAAAGGTAGTGGTGCATCTTTTTGACACCGTACACGCACGTGAGTGCCTCCTTCTCTACCATTCCATACCTGCGTTCCGCCCGCGAAGGTGACCTGGAGGCATAAGCTATGGGTTGTAATTTGCCCGCACTATTGACATATTGCAAAATGCACCCGACCCCATATGCTGACGCATCGCATGTGAGAACTAGCTTTTTACCTGGATCAAAGTCAAAACACTGTTGGAACACAGAAGGTTGCGTGCCATATTGAAGGCGCGTTCCTGGGCATCCCCCCAAAACCAATCGCACCTGAGTAGCATGTGGAGAGGCTCCAGCAGCGTGCTTAAGTTCTTCATAAAGTTCCCAAAGTAATTGAGTAGCCCGAAAAAGGCGCGCAGTTCTGAGACATTCCGGGGCCTGGGTGCCAGGCGAATTGCTTCTGTTTTGGACCCTGTTGGGCGGATTCCATCAGCGGCAATCCTTCTGCCCAAAAATTCAACCTCGGGTGCGAGAAACAGGCACTTGGATTTCTTGACTCGTCACCCTACCCGATCCAACCGCTTTAGTACTTCCTCCAAATTACGGAGATGGGAATCGGTGTCCCTGCCCGTGATAAGTATGTCGTCTTGAAATACAACAGTCCCCGGGATGGACTTGAGCAGACTCTCCATGTTGCGCTGGAATATGGCAGCTGCCGACCTGATGCCGAATGGGCATCGATTGTACATGAAAAGGCCTCGATGTGTGTTGATGGTGGTGAGTAGCTTGGATTCCTCGGTCAATTCTTGGGTCATATACGCAGATGTGAGGTCTAATTTTGAGAAAAGTTTACCTCCAGCCAATGTGGCAAATAAGTCCTCCGCTCTGGGCAGCGGGTACTGGTCCTGTAGGGAGACTCTGTTTATGGTAAATTTGTAGTCCCCACAGATTCGTACGGATCCATCAGGCTTCATGACTGGGACGATGGGACTTGCCCAGTCGCTAAATTCCACAGGTGATATAATGCCTTCCCGCAGAAGCCTGTCTAGTTCGTGTTCAATCTTTTCCCTCATCACATAGGGTACAGCTCTGGCCTTGTGATGGACCGGTCTAGCATCCTGTGTGATGTAGATTTTGACTTTGGCCCCTTTGAAAGTGCCCACACCTGGCTGAAAGAGATGTTCAAATCGCTTTATAACTGTTGAGCAGGAGGTCCGTTCCTCTAATGACATGGCATGGACATCATCCCATTTCCAGTTTAGTTTTGCCAGCCAGCTTCTCCCCAGCAGTGCTGGGGGGGTCTCTGGGGACAATCCACAGGGGAAGTCGGTTCACTGTCTCTTTGTGTGTGACAGAGCATGGCGCTGCCGAGGACTGGTACGATTTCTTTGGTATAGGTCCTTAGTTTGGTGTCGACTCTTGTGAGTTTTGGTCTGTCTCTTTTATGCGGCCACAGTTGTTCAAATTGTTGAGCGCCCAAGAGATTTTGACTCGCTCCCGTATCCAGCTCCATGTTGACAGATATCCCGTTGCGTAGGACCCTCATCATTATAGGAGGCTTCCTGTCGTAGGAGCAGCGGCCATTGATCGTGTTGACCCGCTGTACATCAGTGTCCCGGGTACTGTCCCCACCGTCTTCTGGTCCGCTTTCCGACCCATCCGATTCATATACCAGCCGAGCTGCCGTTTTTTTGCACATGCGGTCCAAATACCCTGTATATTCACAGTTCCTGCAAACAGCCTGCTGAAATCGACATCCCCTTGATGAGTGCCCACCCCAACACCTCCAGCACAGACCGCTTGCAAAGAATGAGCTGCGTCTGGCTGATCTCTCTTGAGCTTCTCTCAGTTTGTAGTTGATTGTTCTCATTGTGGGTTGATCAGCCGTTCCTGTGGCCCTTGATGGCTTCTGTTGCTACTGCTTGCTGTCGAAAGCCTGTTCTGCTGGTTTTGTCTGTGTGTGGGGGTAGCAGCTTTTCTAATGCTGTGAACTCCTTGTTCCTTTATTTTGTTAATTGTCATACCTGCATTGTAAATCAACCTCGTTTCTTCTTCCCCTGCCAAGAATGTCTGTGCAACCAGTGTTGCTGCCTCTAAGGTCGGGTTCTTGGTCTCTCTGAGCTTTTGGAATATGCCTGCGTGGCCTATTCCTTCAATTAAAAAGTCTCTCAGCATTTCTCTCCTCAGTTCATCAGAGAACTCACATAAACTAGCCAACCTCCTAAGTTCCGCCACGAAGTCGGGTATGCTCTGGCCCACACAGCGTCTGCAGTTGTAGAACCTGTTTCTGGCCATGTGTAGGCTGCTCGCTGGCTTCAGGTGCTCTCTTACCAGTGTGCTCAATTCTTCAAACGACTTGCTTGCTGGTTTCTCAGGTGCCAACAGATCCTTCATTAAAGCGTATGTTTTCGAGCCACAGCTGGTCAAGAGATGGGCTCTTCTCTTGTCTGCCGTATCGTCGCCTAACCAGTCTTTGGTTACAAAGCTTTGCTGGAGCCTTTCTATAAAGTCCTCCCAATTGTCTCCCGCATTGTACTTTTCATCTGATCTGTTGTTCGCCATTCTGTGGATTCTGTAATCCCGTAACCCGTCACCACTGTAAAGTCCTGTCCCCTCGGTACAGATTCACACGAGGCATGTAGTGAAGTCAAGGTCACTCTGGACCTGCACCTTTTATTTCACAGCTCTGGAATGCTGCACTTGCCTGAGACCTGTGCTTATATACCTGTCTCTTGCAAGTGCACTCCCAGTGGTAAGGTATGCTGGTGGTTACAGGTCATATCTTATTACAGTCATGTATTGAATGTTGGGATACAGTTATATATAATAATGTAAGATACATGACAGTTAGCACCCTCCAGCCCTCCCGAGGAGACCTGGGATGACCAGACTCCCACTACCGCTGAAGGGCAGCAGGGCCCTGCAGCCCTCAAAGGAGGACAGGGAGGCCACACATTCCTGTGGCTCTGCCCACCACTAGGCAACGACAAAGGCCCTGAGATCCAGCCAAGTGAGCGATCCGAGCCCACCCAGCTGGCAGGGGGCGCAGCGCTGCCATCAGACAACCTGGACACAGTCCGGTCACTCTGGAACTAGTGTCCTCACCAACATGCACCTACGCCCCAGGGGCAAGACTGTAATACCACATATAATGTACTTGTTCCACTACTGCTAAATCCAAACAATCATGGATCCAATCCTAATTTTTGTACATGTATGTAAATGCAACTGTCGAGCCACACACATGGTCTATGCATGGGGGGTGGGGGGGGGAATGGGGGTATGTAGCCATGGACACATGGATCACACCCAGAACCCACTTAAACCCTCACTTCAACCTCCAACCGTCCACTGTGACCATTTCCCAATGTTGTGGCAATAAGGACATGGGGGTCCACAGGAAGAGAGCCATTCCCAAGCACAGACAAAGTGCAAGAGCTTTGGGCACTCAAGTCGAGGGCCAGAGCACCCAGTGCAAAGGCCAGTGGCACAAGACTTACGGGGGAGTGATGTTGTGTATGTATATACCCTGTACACTCAATGTAAAGTTACATAAGACCAGTGAATGTATCTCTACACTGTATACAATATGCCTGTACCACCAGGGGGTGCAACAGGTGGAGACCTAGAGGTCACCTGTACACCGCAGGTAACCAGATATAAAATGGAGCCCTCCTTATTGTAACCTCATTTAGGAGCTGCAATAAATGAACTAAGGTCACAACAGTTCAAGTGCAATACCTTACCTCATGGAGTCATTACTAGAGTGCCTGCAAACACTACACACAAGGTGCCGCAAGTCTCCTGAGGTCGGCAGCAAATTTTGCAATCTCCTGGCCCTCAGGTCTGTGGTGATTGTAGAATCTGTGCCTGGCCGTGAGGATGCTCTGTTTTGGTTTTAGTTGGCCGCGAATTTGTTCAGTCAGCTCATTGTATGTCTTATCCTTGGCCTTCGTGGGTGCCAGCAAGTTCCTGATGAGGCGGTGGACCTCAGGCCCACAACTGGTCAGCAGTATAGCCTTGCGCTTCTCCGCCAATGTGTCCGTCTCCCCTGCCAGGTCGTTTGCCACAAAATATTGCTTGAGCCTTTCCGTGAAGGCATCCCAATCATCACCCTCTGCAAAATCTTTTGGTGTGCCAAAGGTAGCCATACTCACATGAAAGTCTGTATTCTCGTCGCCAGTTGTTATGGCTGTCATGCACTTATGAATGACTCCACAAGGCAATGTGTTGAAACTGTAGTGACCTTGATCCTTTATTTGTAACTCCAGAGTGAGGCACAAACACGGTGGGCAGCCTTTTATACTGTGCCCTGCACACCTATGCAGCTGACCCTCAGGTCTCTCACCGCAGTGCCCTCTGGTGGACAGCCTCTGCCACAGGGACAGGAAACCCCAGTCTCCACCAGTTGCACCCTCTAGTGGTACCAGCATAGTATATACACAGTGTAAACCTTCTTGATAGGTCATCAGGTGACAAGTCTCCATCTTATGCAACTATACAGTAACTACACAGAGAATAAAACTATAGTCTGCATATATAACAAGATGTGCCTGCCATAGTTGCATATGTGTAATTGTAGGCAAGGCTTGAGATATGGATGTGAGTTTGAGTAGGTACAGCTGCTTGGTAGGTGAGTAGTGGGGGGTCTGGTGGTTTGTGCAGTGTGTATGTTCAGATGCTGATATGTAGGTTGATATGAAGCATGTACTCACCCTGACCACCGGAGTGAGGTCGTTGAATTTTTTCCGGCACTGTGTCAGGCTCCTCACAGCCACATGCTAGCCGAGACCTCCTGGGCCACCTCCCTCCACATTGCACTGAAGACCTGCAGCAATGGTCTCTTTCCAGTGACCAGAAACAGCATGCCCTCCTTCGTTCCACTCCTGCGACAAATGCGTGGTCACTGAAATGGTGAGCTCGCTCCCTGGGAGTGGGATTAGCCATGACGAACATTGGATTCAGTTGGTTGCAGGTTGCCTTCACAGCCAGAAATGTTGATAATGAGGATCTCCCCTTTAAGAACTGGAAGGAGCCAGTGTGAAGGATCATTCCTGATTGTATTGCACCTGAAATTCATTATCGTTCTGCTGGTGGATCCCCTGTAGAGCCCTACCGAGGTCATTAGTGCTTGATTTAGCACTCCAGTTCTTTCCTGGAGCGCTAACAGCCAATTTAGTGTAAGCTCAGAATCACGGGGTGCTATCGAATTTCTAGTCCCTCAGACCTTCCCAATCTGTGAAGTGCATACCTATATGTAGGAAACGAACAATTTCCGTGATGCTTCACTGCAAGTCCAACCAATCTAGCCTCTTCCACATCCTTCCCCACCTCTTCAAAACATATGAGTGTGCTGCTCGTATCGCTGCATATATAGTGGCCATTTAATTAGGGATAATTTGGGGGCAGAAGCTGAAGAAAATGTAGCAAGAATGTTGGCCACACCCACTGAAACCTATTTAAATATGGTGGGTCAGGGACTGGGTGGGTGTTACATAGGAATGGCGGATTTGAGAAGAGTCTGGTGCAATTTTTTGAGGCCGATTTGATACAGTAATTCTACATAGGATTACATAGGATATACGGCACAGAAACATGCCATTTGGCCCAACCAGTCCATGCCGGCGTTTACGCTCCACTCAAGCCTCCTCGCGTCTTTCCTTATCTAAATATATTAGTGTAACCCTCCATTCCCTTCTCCCTCATATGCTTATCTAGCCTCCCCTTAAATGCATCTATACTATTCGCTTCAACCACTCCCTGTGGTAGCGAGTTCCACATTCTCAACACTCTTCGGGTAAAGAAATTTCTTCTGAATTCCCTCTTGGATTTCTTGGTGACTATCTCATATTGAAGGCCTCCAGTTATGCTCTTCCCCACAAGTGGAAACATTCTCTCTGTATCTACTCTATCAAAACCTTTCATAATTTTAAAGACCTCTATTACGTCACTCCCTCAGCCTTCTTTTTTGCTTCTTTTACTCAGTTTAGTGCCCCAAACCTGCCTGAAAACATAATTCAAAGCAAATTACAGGCCAACGTCTGATGACCATACTATAAGGATTTAAATTGCATTTCTAACTCCAAATCATTTTATGTAAATCAGAAACAGTAATCGTCCCAGCACCGATCTATGAGGTGCTCTACTGAATCTATCTCCCCGGCCCAATATCACACCTCTAACTTGGGCCTGCTGCTTCCTCTCTGTTATCTGTTTCCAAGTTTTACCTGGAATGCTCATTACCTTCATCTTGTGTAACAGCTTTTCATGTGGAACTTTATGAAATGCTTTCTGGGAATCTGAATATACTACATCAAGTGCCTCACCAATTTCATTTGGGATGTCATGCTCAGAAAATTCAAAGAGATGGATCAGGCATTATCTGCCCTTTCTTATATTATGTGGGTTGCCATTTACTAAGCTATTTCAATATAGATCTTCCTCAACTTCATTCCGAGTGATCAATTCTATCATTTTGACAGTTACCAATATAATGGCTCTATAGTTACCGGGGTTTGTTTAAACACCTTTCTTGAAAATGGATACCATGTTGGCTTGTGTCCAATCCAATGGGGTCTCCCTTGCCCAGTAATAACTATTTCCTGAATTACCTCATCATTCTTCTCATTCAATTTAGTAGTGTCCAACACTTTAGCTTTCTCAATAAATGTCTCTGCAATTATGATTACTTTGAAAGAAACTGGGAAGTCCAATCTCCCATCAGAATGTTTACAGCTTGTCAGTTTAACATCATTTTTGAATGGTTTATTAGATTATCAATCGTCGATGTGTGGCTATCCCTGGAAAGCTGCATTGTCATTTAATTTGTGAAATTCATTTTTAAGTCATGTTTCTGTGCAACACTTTGGACAAAATTAGATTTATTGTCTGAGATTATGTTGTCCCATATCTTTCAATTTGCCAGAAGTCAGAATGAATAATTAGGGTGCAGCTGAATCGAATATTTGTCCAGTGGGATGGGCCATCTGAAGAATCCTCAGAGACAAAGTCACATGTATCTGGCTTGTCATTGTACAATGTAGAGCTGGTTCTGTGGTCCCAGGTTCCAAGTGGGGGAAGCCACACTCGAAGGGAGTGCAGGTTGGAGCTAGGACACAACACCGAATCCGTGATTCTCCAACCCCGTGCTTCCTGCAGGGGAATGAAACAAAATGGATAGCTCATTCCGAGAGCCAGTATGATGGGCTGTACAGCTGGCTTCTATGCTGTAAAATTCTATGTTTGAAGATAATATCAGTCACAATTCCAGCATAACTTTGGCAGAGGATCGACAGAAACTCTACAGAAAAGGCATAAGTCACGATTTAAGCTATATCTCCAGGGTTTCCACTGATCTTTGTAAATATAGATGTGTTGCTAGTTGAACATAGGTGCATGAGGTAAAAGGTTTCAACTCGCAAATTCACATGACATATTTGGCTTAGATTCCGAAATGAAAGGAACTGGTCCCGAAAAAGCCGGATTGAAGTCCATACATAACCCTTATATGGAAAGTAATATGGAAAGGGCAAAGTAATATGGAGTCAGAAACAGATGGTCGAAAGGTAAAAAGCAATAGTGGAAGGCCGAGTCAACAAAGGCAAGAAACAAAAAGGGCCACACGACATCATAATTCTGAAAGGACAAAGGGTGTTAAGAAAACAAGCCTGAAGACTTTGTGTCTTAATGAAAGTCGTATCCGTAATAAGGTGGATGAATTAACTGTGCAAATAGATGTTAACAGATATGATGTGATTGGGATTACAGAGGCGTGGCTCCAGGATGATCAGGGCTGGGAACTCAGCATCCAAGGGTATTCGACATTCAGGAAGGATAGAATAAAAGGAAAAGGAGGTGGGGTAGCATTGCTGGTTAAAGAGGAGATTAATGCAATAGTTCAGAAGGACATTAGCTTGGATGATGTGGAATCTATATGGGTAGAGCTGCAGAACACCAAAGGGCAAAAAACGTTAGTGGGAGTTGTGTACAGACCTCCAAACAGTAGTAGTGATGTTGGGGAAGGCATCAAACAGGAAATTAGGGGTGCATGCAATAAAGGTGCAGCAGTTATCATAGGTGACTTTAAGATGCATATAGATTGGGCTAACCAAACTGGAAGCAATACAGCGGGGGAGGATTTCCTGGAGTGCATAAGGGATAGTTTTCTAGACCAATATGTCACGGAACCAACTGGGGGGAGGCCATCTTAGACTGGGTGTTGTGTAATGAGAAGGGATTAATTATCAATCTCGTTGTGCGAGGCCCCTTGGGGAAGAGTGACCATAATATGGTGGAATTCTACATTAGGATGGAGAATGAAACAGTTAATTCAGAGACCATGGTCCAGAACGTAAAGAAGGGTAACTTTGAAGGTATGAGGCGTGAATTGGCCAGGATAGATTGGCGAATGATACTTAAGGGGTTGACAGTGGATGGGCAATGGCAGACATTTAGAGGCCACATGGATGAACTACAACAATTGTACATCCCTGTCTGGTGTAAAAATAAAAAAGGGAAGGTGGCTCAACCATGGCTATCAAGGGAAATCAGGGATAGTATTAAAGACAAGGAAGTGGGATACAAATTGGCCAGAAATAGCAGCAAACCTGGGGACTGGGAGAAATTTAGAACTCAGCAGAAGAGGACAAAGGGTTTGATTAGGGCAGGGAAAATAGAGTACGAGAGGAAGCTTGCAGGGAACATTAAGACGGACTGCAAAAACTTCTTTAGATATGTAAAGAGAAAAAGGTTAGTAAAGACAAACGTAGGTCCCCTGCAGTCAGAATCAGGGGAAGTCATAACGGGGAACAAAAAAATGGCAGACCACTTGAACAAGTACTTTGGTTCGGTATTCACTAAGAAGGACACAAACAACCTTCTGGATATAAAAGGGGTCAGAGGGTCTAGTAAGGAGGAGGAACTGAGGGAAATCCTTATTAGTTGGGAAATTGTGTTGGGGAAATTGATGGGATTGAAGGCTGATAAATCCCCAGGGCCTGATGGACTGCATCCCAGAGTATTTAAGGAGGTGGCCTTGGAAATAGCAGATGCATTGACAGTAATTTCCAACATTCCATAGACTCTGGATCAGTTCCTATGGAGTGGAGCGTAGCCAATATAACCCCACTTTTTAAAAAAGGAGGGAGAGAAAGCAGGGAATTATCGACCGGTCAGCTTGACATCCGTAGTGGGTAAAATGATGGAATCAATTATTAAGGATGTCATAGCAGCGCATTTGGAAAGAGGTGACATAATAGGTCCAAGTCAGCATGGATTTATGAAAGGGAAATCATGCTTGACAAATCTTCTGGAATTTTTTGAGGATGTTTCCAGTAGAGTGGACAAGGGAGAACCAGTTGATGTGGTATATTTGGACTTTCAGAAGGCTTTCGACAAGGTCCCACACAAGAGATTAATGTGCAAAGTTAAAGCACATGGGATTGGGGGTAGTGTGCTGACATGCTTTGAGAACTGGTTGGCAGACAGGAAGCAAAGAGTAGGAGTAAATGAGTACTTTTCAGAAGGCAGGCAGTGACTAGTAGGGTACCGCAAGGTTCTGTGCTGGGGTCCCGGTTGTTTACATTGTACATTAATGATTTAGACAAGAGGATTAAATGTAGTATCTCCAAATTTGCGGATGACACTAAGTTGGGTGGCAGTGTGAGCTGCGAGGAGGAATGCTATGAGGATGCAGAGTGACTTGGATAGGTTAGGTGAGTGGGCAAATGCATGGCAGTTGAAGTATAATGTGGATAAATGTGAGGTTATCCACTTTGGTGGTAAAAACAGAGAGACAGACTATTATCTGAATGGTGACAGATTAGGAAAAGGGGAGGTGCAACGAGACCTGGGTGTCATGGTACATCAGTCATTGAAGGTTGGCATGCAGGTACAGCAGGCGGTTAAGAAAGCAAATGGCATGTTGGCCTTCATAGCGAGGGGATTTGAGTACAGGGGCAGAGAGGTGTTACTACAGTTGTACAGGGCCTTGGTGAGGCCACACCTGGAGTATTGTGTACAGTTTTGCTCTCCTAAGGAAGGACATTCTTGCTATTGAGGGAGTGCAGCGAAGGTTCACCAGACTGATTCCCGGGATGGTGGGACTGACCTATCAAGAAAGACTGGATCAACTGGGCTTGTATTCACTGGAGTTCAGAAGAATGAGAGGGGACCTCATAGAAACGTTTAAAATTCTGATTGGTTTAGATGCAGGAAGAATGTTCCCAATGTTGGGGAAGTCCAGAACCAGGGGTCACAGTCTAAGGATAAGGTGTAAGCCATTTAGGACCGAGATGAGGAGAAACTTCTTCACCCAGAGAGTGGTGAACCTGTGGAATTCTCTACCACAGAAAGTTGTTGAGGCCAATTCACTAAATATATTCAAAAAGGAGTTAGATGTAGTCCTTACTACTCGGGGGATCAAGGGGTATGGCGAGAAAGCAGGAATGGGGTACTGAAGTTGCATGTTCAGCCATGAACTCATTGAATGGTGGTGCAGGCTCGAAGGGCCGAATGACCTACTCCTGCATCTATTTTCTATGTTTCTATGTTTCTATATTCAATTTAAAATGTCTGTAACTTTTTCAACAGGAGAAATATTTTTGGTTTGAAAGGCACAGCTACAGTCGGCTCTAAAATGCCTCACTGCTCTGACTGCTCCCTCCACCCCCACCAGGACTACCACAGACCATTTCCCACCTGCTGCACGTAAATGTTGGCTGGAGGCGGACTCTGGCTTCTTCACCTTCTCAATTATCCCCAGCTACTGCTGCTCACCCACGACCTCCTGACGGAAGGTGGCAGTAGGCTTGGAGTAGCTTCGGGAAGGTCCAAACATTCTTTAAATAGTCAGAAAGGCCCCATGGAGGCTTCCTCTCCTTCCATTTCTGCCCCAAAATCTCACTTGTGTAGGCTTTAATCCTAACCAAGAAGGAATTTGCCATTTTTTCTTTGCAATGCATCTGCCCCTTTAAGTTCCCTGGCTGCCTCTTTAGATATTTTCTGCAGTATACACTACCAGGATTTTCCTCAATTGCACTATGGCTCTGTAGTTACCTGGGTTTGTTTAAGCACCTTTCTTGAAAATGGATACCATTTTGGCTTGCGTCCAATCCAATGGGGCCTCCCTTGCCCACTAATAACTATGTCCGGAATTACCTCTTGGTGGTGGGAATTGCGCCAGGAACCCGACATGCATACGAAATGTCCGCCAGCCCAGAAAACTGAGTCGAGGTTGCAGCAGTGTCAGAATGCTAGCAAAAAGAAGAGAACCCAGCCCTAAACTCTCACCTTCAACACTCACATCTACTTTTAGTAATTCTTAAATTAAACACTGCTGCACACTGTGCTTCAGGTTTTCTTTTGTTCCAATAACAGTCGTCGAATTCTGCTTGAGTTATGACAATACCTTGTACTGCTGTTGGTCACATTGTGTTGGTGTTCTCTGTCGGCATGTATGAAGAGGTAATGGACGCAGTATAACATTAAGATTAAACTAAAGGATCCCGGAAAACCTAGCAGTGCCGAAAGTTCAGCTGATGTTATTTCCAACCATTCGAATTTCCTCGTCATAAAACTGTCGCAAATCCTTACATATTAGGGACAGGCTTCATTACCAATGCTAATGAAGCATGCATCTAGCAGACCCGCTGAGATTTTATTAAATACCGCCTTGCTGTTCAAGGGTGGGGGGAGAGAGCCTGAAAATTCTGCCCACCTCAAATCCACTTAGGTGATGCTTCTCCAAATTCAAATGGCAATAAATCAATCTCTCTGGCATTAATCACCATTTGAATTCAGCAATGCGGGACCCACATAAGTGCTCTGTATAGCAGTTATGCTTCATGCAGGCAATATAATTATTATAACTCGCGAGATTTCCAGGGAGAAAACAAACATGCTTCCAAAAGTGATGCCAGGACAGAGGAGAGCAAATGGAAAGAAATGCCCACAAATTTGAATTTCACTGGCGAGTGCCTGTGTCATCATGACCGCGTTTCGGGCACTGCTAGAACAAGGGACAGAGGAAATGTCTGACTTATGATAGGAGCATACTGGAAGCCCCGTAGATTTTTCGGGGCCCATAATTTACAGCTAGGGTGTAGACAATGTATAACGGCGTTATTTAGTTGTTGGGTCTAAATCGGTACCTACTTTTAATCTGTTAAACACAGATTTTCGTCTTGCATGGCAGGGGCCGAGAAAGCTGACAAACCATCTGATCCTCGAGTCATTTTAACTCCAGGGTCCCATCTGCATGAGAGCCATGACACCAGTTTCTTGCTCAAACCCATTAGTTGGCTGGTGGGCAGGAATGGGATTTCGGGCAGCAGGTGAACGTCACCGAGGACCCGAAGGAATGGCCCCCAGCAGTTGGGTAAATGGGGAGATGTCGGGGGGGGGGGGGCATTGCAGTCGGGGGAGGGGAAAGGAAGCATGGGCATGGGAAGACCAAGGTTTCCTTTTCTGGCCCCAGATCCTCTTGCCGACAGGTTGTCCTTGTGGCGGAGCCATGTTTGTTAATATTATAGCCTGTAGAAATGCAGTGGGATCAAGTTGGTGCAAGTCACTGCCCGTATTTTAACTGCCCACCTGCCCAGTTTCTGTTGGGCGGGCAAGGTTAAAATCAGGCCATTAGATTCTAATAGCTACTGACAGGCAAACTCTTAAATTGCATTTGCTGGATACTTTCTGGTGTACTGTTAAAAAGTGAGTGAATGCGTTTGGGTAAGTTGCAAATTGTCCTCTCCTTGGGCAGTTCATTTTTTGAGGTGAGTACCTTCGACAGACTAAGAAAAATGCATTTTTTCAAGCCTACAACTAGTCTCTGGCGAAATCTTTAAAAAAGAGGATTGATCCAGAAGAGGCCAATTTGTAATTTATTTAAATATATTCACTCAACAGCACATCAAACCAATGCACCAGCAAAAACCCAGTAAACTCAATTATCACTAATCTGTAGTTTCTTCCATGTTATAAAAGCCTCCATTTATAGAGTGCCTTTAATGTAAAGAATGTCCCTAGGCACTTCACAAATAGGCATAAGGAAAGCAGATGCTGAGCCAGGAAGAGATCAATTAGAAGGGGTAACAAACTTCGTTGAAAAAAATGAGTTCTATGGGTTTTATTTAAAAGTTGGAGAAAGAGGTGGAGAGGTTTAGTGAGGGAATTTCAGATAATATACCCTCGTAGTCATTGTTCATTTAAAACTGAAATGATTCGGGAGAGCTTCGAACATGCTCTGACAACAGGTGGGAAATTGTGAGAAAAAAATGAATTCTCATAGTCGTGCCAAGAGCGAAAGGCCACAAGGGCAAGAAATCAGGTGGAAAATACAGCACAAAAATCACACCATAACAGAGTGGAAATAATTTATATTATCTCCCTCCCTCCTCTTGTAACATTTCCTTGTTCGTCAGAATTTGAGATAATTTAAGATTTAATCTCAATGTTTTGTTTCTATTAATTCAATACATCATCAGAGTTAATCTACTGTTAAATAGGTGAGATATTCCAGCTGTTACATTTCAGTTGCAGATATAGTGACAGCCACATAAGATATTGTATTAGTAAACCAATTTTCATTATAACACAGTCGCATTGTAGAGAAAAGAAACACTGACGGGCATAACTTTCCAGTAGCTGGAATGTGCCAAGACCTTTTCAACAAGTAGGCTAGTTACTGTAACCAAAACCCTCTCAACATTTTACATTTAATTTAGTGTATACCATAGTTATGATGTACAATGAAATGTATTGAAATAAAAATAAACTCACAAATCATTTCTATTTTGATTGATTTAAAATGTAACATGGTATTTTTGTAGACGCTCATGACATTAAAATTAAACAGAGTTCAGTCTGGGCCACCACTTGTTATTTTTCAGATGGGGTGTTTCATCTGAAAAGCATGTTTCTGAGTACCTTGTCCATCCAAGCATTACATAAACAGGCTTCAATTGTAGAAGTGACAGGAGACCTGTTTTTGTTTTCATGAAACTTCCTGTGTGGAAATATTCAAACAAAGTCTATGTTATTTTTCTAATCTTTGAACTCAATTTTATTTTTGTTGGTTTTCAGTTGGGTCAGGGAGAAAATAAAGAGTTATTCTCACATTAATAAACTAATGTTAATCAACCATTCAAACTGAAGCCTTTTTAGTTCCTGCCTACCAATTTAACTGAAGTTGAAAAGGATGGCATGAGAGAAAACGAGGGGAAGGGAAGAGGAGGAATAGAGTTATAGCTGCTGTATGTGGATAGAAGTGAAATACAGAAAGAGATATTGGACAAACACGATATTAAGAACAGGAACATGGTTGAAATGCAATGTTTAAAATAATTCTCTCCCCTTCCTGTTAAATGCTCTGTGAGTAAACTTGATCTGTTTGAATCCTGCTAACAGTCTTTGACTTGGATTCAACCTTTCTCATCCAGCAATAATCCAACTGGAATTCCTTTTTTTATATTTCAGCTCAGCTAAATCAAATAAACACTCCCTAAAGTGTCTATTTTTAGTAAAAACAAACACACACTCGGGTATCTACAACGATGCCAAATTGAAACGGCTATGTAACCACTTCTAAAATCAGAATATCCAATCTGGGCTAGTTTGCGTGAGTGACTCTTTTCAGAAAGTTTGAAATGTGCTGTTAAAGAAGGCGAACCTGAATAGCCATATAATACAAAATGTTGAAAAGAGATATATTAGTGTACTGGTGTTGTTCCCATGTTTTGCGTTTTAACACAGCTGATAAGCACACCTGGGAAATATGCATTTTATGCAGAATCCCTCCACAGTGACATCATGACACCATTTTTCCTGTATATTGTGAAATGGGAGGGATGGATATATCACTTTATATTTTATTTTTTGGTTACTAGCCACAGATTAGTATCTTGACAGAATATATTTTGAACTCATTTGCCCTCGCCCGTCCTCCGATAAGGTCACCTTACAACATTCCTTCAAAATGTGGATGTAAGTTAAGCAATTTGGGCTACTACAGGCCCAAAGTTAAGATAGCTCTGCTGTTGACCACCGAGCTAATTTAAGACCATTCCTGTGCAGCACCCATTTTTCCTTCCTATGTGCAGTACTTCACATTCATCATTATTAAACTTCATCTGCCACTGTTTGTCCTACTGCATATTTTATCCAACTCATTCTATAATTTCTGAGCTGCCTTCTCTGATTACACTGCCCCTCCTAGTTCGGTATCAACAGCAAATTTGATGAATCTGCATTGGTTCTGAATCTGGTTTATTATGTAAATTAGAAACCGTAGTGATCCCAACACCCAGCCCTAGGGCCACCCCACTCAGGAGCTCCCCCTTCCCTGATATAACTCTTCTCGCAAGTATCATTTTCTACGCTTCACCCAACTTCTTATCCATTCCCAGAGTTTACCACAAATCTCCTTTGAGTTTAATCAATAACCATTCTTTTGAACCTTGCAAAATGCCTTTTAGATGTTTAGGTACACCATGTCATAGAGCTTTCCATAATCCATTTGGGTTGTTACTTCCTCAAAGACACTAAAGGAGGTTGGTCAGAAGGACTTTCCCCTCCTGAAACCATGTTGACTGCTGTTCACTAGATTATCCTTTTACAAGTACAGATAATCCTCAAGTTTACCCCTGATAATCGATATCATTATTTTACATAAAATAGAGGTAAGACTAATGAGTCTGTAGTCGCCTGACTGATTTGTCACCCTTTTTGAATATAGGCACCATGCTGCCTGTTTCCAATCTACTTCTATCTCTCTAGTATCCATTTACACCCTCATAATGATTGCAGGGCCTTACAAATTGCCTCCACTCTCTCTCAACACTGAAATAACTACCATCTATACCTGGTGATCAGTTTGCTTTCAGACTTTTAGCTTGTTTAGGATTTCCATCTCATTTAAATTGATAAATTGATATATTAGAAATTATATAAAAGAAGTTTAAAGAAACTTAGGAGTCATTGTAGACTTGGCACTCAACATGTCCAATTAAGGCAAAGCAGCAATCAACAAAGCCAACATAATGCGTGAGCTACATAACCAATACAGTACAACACAATGAAGTCAAACCGTACAGTAGTCTGATCAGACCAAATCTTGAATACTGCATCCAGTGTAGCCACCAAGACAAAAGGGAGAAATTCAAGCACGGTTTTCCGTGCATGGTTTGGAGAGGGCATTATTAAGAGCAGCGATGTTGAAAATCGCAGATTGTGTGGCAATTCAGGCGTTGCACGCTGATTGACATCATGATCTGGATCAATTAAATATGTGAATTGAGCGCAGGCCATGGCAGCACTGCCGACCTGCCCAAAATGTTGGCCGTTGTGTTCTGCACTGGAAGCGGACGGAAGCGAGGTGGACGCCATTTTTTCTTCCAAACTGGCCTTAACGGCCAACACTAACAGCTCCAATTTCCTGGCCAAAGAGTGGTCAACACATGGGATGCACTTCCGGATAGAGTAGTGGAGATTTAAATAAACCCTGCAATCATTTACAAAACAATTGAATGCTACAGTTGGGTCACTTCAGAGTTGTTTTGGACAGATGGTGTGAATACTTCCTCAAATGCATTTGTCTTGCGAAAACATGGATTCCAATAACTGGATACCATCTTAATAATTTTAAAATTCTAATTAAAAATTATTTTCACATTTCTGAACATATTTCTCCTCCTCCCACCTCCCATTCACTTTAGTGGGCAGAAGCTTAAGGGTTGATGAATGCAGAAGTGGTAAACCCTGGCCAGTGTGATAGTAGTAGACTGGTATGAACAGTGTCTATGTATTAACTATGGGAACATAGTTACAGTGCTCAGTTAAACAGCAAAGTATCCTTACCTCTGAGGCTGTCTTGCCCCCATTTAAAACAATTTCAGCCAAAGTCCTTCAAAGATGGACTAATGGCGCCTCACATAATGTTGGATAACATCAAACTGCCCTACAAATTTATACTATTTTGGCATTATCGCTCACAAGACGTTGCCTTGGAATAACTGTGTTTCTGAAATCATTTACAGAATATCAGCGGTTGGCATATTTCTTATTTTAATTAGAGCTTGGAATTTACAACTTTGATCAACAACTTCTGATTTAGTCATCCAATATAGGCTCCATAACTGTTTTGACAAAAGAGCACGCCGTGGGTCAACATGTCATCATATTCTCTGCCCTGTGGTAAAGACACAATAATATATTTTCCAGTCTTGTGTATATTCCCGATGATGCACAATGTCACAGTTTCTCCGTATCAGTATGTGTGCAAATCTTGCAGTTATACATAACAGATTAGTTCTTTATCTTTGGTTTTGACAATGCAACTTAATCTATTCGAAGAAATGGTATCAGTTTCAAGCAAACCGCTTAAATGGGTAACGATGGATTATCATTTTTATCTCACTTTGTAACCTGCAGTCTGTTCTGTGTATTGTCACACATGTCATATTATTTCTATGGCCAGTGAAATTGGCAAGAACATCTCAAACAGTAAAATATATTTCAGCAAAGGACAAGCCAATTGCTTGACTGGCTACCTCCTTTCACGTTATTAGTTGTGTTGCTGGATTAAAAACAAGTGGACAGAAGTATCACCAGTTTAGTTCGTATAACATTGGTACTTTGTTATAATTTCACCTAGGATTTTGTTTCTTCACCTGAGGGTGATTAACCTTTCGGTGGAAAAATAAAGCCTTCATAGAAACCACACAAAGTAACACTACTGAGTGAAATACAGCCTTTTGTATTACGTTACACTAACACTGTAAGCAGATTAATGGCTGCATTAAAATAGCAGATAGAGTAACAGCATACAATAAGTATTTGTCTGCCAATATTGGCAACAGTAATTATTTAGACTCACATACACACAGTGCCCAAGTAAGGATGTGCTGCAGAGAAGCTGTTTTAAATAGATTTGACACTGACTATATGAAGAGACATTAAATACTGTTGCAATTACCATATAGGTCCTTTAAAGGATAACATGGGTGAAAATATTATGGAATAATTAAGAAACAGAAACAACAAATGCATAAAATAAATTCTGCACATCAGGCTTCACAAATGAAGATTGTGGACAAATTCCAGTTTGAGTCAATCAGCCGTAGGAATTGATAACTATAATAGAGATCAATGAACTGAGTTAAAAAGAAACTCAAAACATAGAGGGCTGGATTTTCGGTTTTGCTCATTTCAGGGCAGTAATGGCGGTGGGGCGGTAAAGTTGGCACCCGTAAACAGTTTGCGCCTCAGTCAGCAAAATTCGGCAGCAGGGGCCCGAGAGTGGGTTGGAGCGCGAAGGGAGGCATTGCACGCCTCTCTTAGGGTCAGGGTTAGGGCGCTAGGCCAACTGAGCAAGCGAAAATCCCAAGCTAAACAGCCGGTCTCAGAGCATTCTAAGAGAGGCCTGGGGAGAAAAGAAAACCTGAAAAAAAACACCAACAACATTCTCAATAAATAACTCACACCACCACAACATAAATCGCAATAAAAATATAATAAAAAACAATCAC
Organism: Pristiophorus japonicus; assembly: GCF_044704955.1. Classification (NCBI taxonomy): domain Eukaryota; kingdom Metazoa; phylum Chordata; class Chondrichthyes; family Pristiophoridae; genus Pristiophorus; species Pristiophorus japonicus. The sequence continues at coordinate 157,910,098 of NC_091983.1, forward strand.
AAAACTGAGGTCGACATTACTTACCTCATTGCAGCCGCTACACCTCAGACCGCCCGCTTTCACAGGCGGTCCCAGCGCAGCGCTCTACGCAGTGCTGCGGATTGGGCGGGAGACAAAAATTGAGCCGTGTCGCAATCAGGGACGTTGCACACTGGCTTGCCTCTTCCAGACGCAAATACTCCGCACCCCGCCGAAACCGGCCTCGCAATTCCCGACAGGGCGCTGGAAGCTGGCCGTCCGCCTAGAAGAGCTTACCGCCGTCATTGACACCCCTCCGGGACAAAAACAGAGGCTGCAGCAAGCCAAAAATCCAGCCCTTTAAATATCTACAGGTCAACTTGCATCAGATGCAATGAAACCTAGAAGCTTCAGAGAAAAGAAAAATAGGAAAGGATTGTGAATCTTTGGGATTCTCTAGCCCAGAGGGTAGTGGATACGAGTCATTGAGTATATTCAAGACAGAGATCGATAGATATTTGGATACTAAGGGAATCAGGGGATATGGAGATCGGGTAGGACAGTGGAGTTGAAGTCGAAGATCAGCCATGATATTATTGAATGGCGGAGCAGGCTCAAGGGTCCAAATGGCCTACTTCTGCTCCTATTTCTTATGTTCTTATGAACAACATGTTTCGGGCTTCTTAAATACAATATCTGTACTTAAGTATTAATGTACAGTTGATACATTCCTGATACCAAAAAAGGAAGTGAGGTGTGTTATACTCATAATAAATGGTGAGACTGAGTACTGTGTGTAATGAGCAAGTGTGACCTTTGCTCCTTTATTAAGGTTCCAGAGTGCAGGTACCTCGTGGGTGGCCTGCTTATATACTGTGCTCCCAAGGGATGCTGGGATCATTTGGGACTCCAACAGGTAGGCCCTCTGGTGGTCAGGTGTAATGCAAGTTACAAAGGGTTAAATACATAACAGTGTGAATCAAGGAAATATTGTTCTAAGGAATGCTGCTAATATTCATCTAAAAACAAGAAGTCATAAAGGGAAGCCATTAAGCAGTAGGTTGTGCCTCACAAATCTCCTGGAATTCTTTGAGTGAGTAGGTAAATAAGTTAGTGGACAAGACCCATTCAATGAATATATTACAGCTGGAATTCAGAAGGCATTTGACCATGTTCTGAATTAGATTAATTTTTAAAGTTAAGTCTCATGGAATTAATGGAAAATTAATTTGTTGTACTGAATATTGACTTAGCATTAGAAAAAAAGGTAATAAATAGGGGAACCAATAACTAGACTTCTGTTCTGGATCACCTGCTATTTACAGTATATTTCTGGTATGATAAAATTTACTGATGACACTATAGCATTTATATAATGACTTGTCATATTGCTCAAAAACACCCTAAAGTTCTTCACATAGAATGGCACTGGTAACGTCACTGGAAATGTGTAAAAAACGCTGCTTAATTTCCATTATTATTGTGGTATAGGCAAACACAGCATTCACAAGACTCTAAAAATGACAGTTGGAGATGGAGAGACTGAGCTCGCAGATAGCTGATGACAACAATTACAAATATCTCTGGTACCTATATGCTGACTTTATTTTATCAACGACTGATCTATAAGAAGATTGAGTATGATGATTGTCAAGATTGTGACTTTGCCACGACTAAATCATAATCCTTTCATTTGACTTCCAGGGCCTTCACAGGCACAACAAGTGCTGCAGCACATCTAGGAGGATGATTCCTCAGAGGACCTCATTCCTTCTGAGGGTGCACCGTCACAGAACGTACAGCTATCAGTGCAATTACTCGCACATCAGTGGGTCCACTGAGAGAGTTAGTTGGGTTTTCACCTAATGATTCACACCTCACAAGTGCATACGAGGAGACACTGGTGGCATGGACAGCTGTGGAAAGTCCAATTCAGTGGGCGCAATCCTCTCTAAGTTCTGTTCAGCTGGACACAGATGCTAAACCCCTGGGGCTATTGTTAAGAAGGAGAATGCGAGAGGTGCATCGGAAATGTAGCCAGTTACTGACAGACAAGCTCGCACAATCTTCACAATAGTGGAGAGGATGGAGGAGTCCACACACAATCGTTAGTGGATTGGTGGCACATGGAAGGACTGCAATGGAGAGAGTGGCTGCCTCCAAGGAACTTCAAGTACGGCTCTCAAATGTCTCCATGCAGACCATGACCATAGCCCTGCAGGAGATGTCTGCTGCCTTAAATAGGATGACAGATAGTATCCATGCACTTATAAGGCACCACTGATCTTCACTATGCTTGTCTGCAGCAGAGCGGTAGGATTGATGTGGCACTAGCCCAGGAGACAGAGAATTTGAAAAGGGATATGGAAGTGGGAACTCCAATCAAAGAGCTCCCACTTCTCACCTATTGCCCCCCACTCGCCCTCAGCTAGTACCCGACATGCTGCCTCATCTCCCAATGACCGAGTCTGCCCCTGTACAGGAGCAGGTGGAGCAGTCTTTGATGGGGCCCACAGGGACTCCAAAGCCCAGAGGGCAAAGGCCAAAAGCATCTCAGCAGTTAGGGTAGGGATCCGAGCAGCCTGCCTCTACTGCTGCTGAAACTACACGGGACAAACCCCATAGAAGCGGTAGGAAGGGCCAACTGAAGAAATTGTAATTCACCAAGAGTATGTACATGGGTGTTTGACAAAATGTTATGTTGTTAGGTTTCCTTTTTTTATAATGCTACAAAAATGTATTGATTAGCACCACTTCCACATCTTGTCCATTATTGCATCCTGAGGGCCAACTTGCACTTTCACTTGTTTCATGATGAATGTAATTACATGATGGGACCCATTGGGTGGATATGCAATGGTTGGATGTGTGGTTGAAGGACAGTTTAGTCCAAACTGTTGGTTGCGGGGGGGCGGCAAGTGGAGACCAGTGCACAGTGCTGCTGAGGTGTCTGCTTCTTTAGCACCCCAGGAAGGAAATGGAGCACTCCACTTCCTTCCGGGAGTGTTAACCCGAATTTCTGGAGAGAGGCAAGACTTCAGCGCCTAGTACTGAGTCTCGCGCCTCCCAACTATTACCGCCCCCAAACGGGCCAATAACGGATTTCACCCCCTTAGCTCCTAAAAGTGGATGGGTTGTGGTCAGACAAGATGTTAAAACTTTAAAAATCACAAACCTGACCTCCAACCTCCAACCTCCAACCTCCCTGCTTTTTGGGTTACCGGAGGCAGGACAAGGGGTGGGCAGCCAACCCGCTCACAGGAAGATGGTTGGCCAATTAAATATTTTAATAAGTCTGGCAGCCTCTAATTCAGGTTGAACCCTGGTTGGCTGGATTTTCGAAGCCTCGGGTAACCCAGCAGCTTCAGGGAGGTGAGTACATCTTCGGGGAAGAAGGTAAGTGCTTAGCCCCGGTCCCCCAAGCTCCTCCCCATTTGACCACCGCCCCCATACAACCCACACCTGGAGTCCTCCCTGCTTGACTAGAAACTAAGTCTGTCAATCAGGCCGACTTCCGGGCAGAGTACCTGTCAAAGCAAAACTGCACATGTTGCATGCAGGGAAACCCAAACCTCCACCATCTACCCCTGCCTACGCAGCCCGCCCCTGTCAGGATCCAGCCCGAGGTTTCTGTTTATCCACACCTTTCAGTGTCTTTCCATTAAATGAATACTCCCATTCCTTGTTTTCTTTAACCAAAATGTAATACCTCACACTTATCCACAGTAAATGACATCTACCCATTCCACTAACATGCCTATGTCTACCCATTCCTGAAGTCTTTTACTGTCCTTCTCACTGTTTGCTAAACTCCCTTAATTTGTGTCATCAGCAAATTTCAAGATTGTTCCCCCATGTCCGGGTCTAAATCATCACTTCAATCTTGCTCCAACCCGAGCAGCGACCATTTACCCTTACTCTTAGTTTCGTATCAGCAACCAATATTTTATCCCTGCTGTTACATCTCCTAATACCTTACCCCTGAATCGTTCCTAACAAGCCTCTTGTGAGACACCTTATCAAACACTTTCTGAAAATCTATATAAACTAAAACTTTGCATTCCTTTTATCTATCCAATTAATCACCTCTTCAAAAAAAAACTATTCAATTTGGCAAGGACAACTTGCCTTTAAAAAATCCATGTTGGCTGCTCTTGATTAATGCAGGCATTTCTAAATGCTCACTAATTTGATCTTGAATTATGGGCCTAGAAATTGGGGAACACTGGAAACATGCCAGGAACATTGGCAGCCAAGGATAATGGCCACCGGCTGAGAGAGCGCAGGCAGTAATTTGGTATTGCCTGCTCATTATCATCAGCGTGGCAGTGATTTTCTAGTGCAATGCACTTTTTGCAGTGCTAATCTCAGGAGGAGGTCAAAGTTCACCTCTGCCTCCCATTTGCAGTATTGGGGAGCGGGGGAGAAAGGAGTGAGCCGAACAGTCGCCATACGTGCTCCAAAAATACTCGCTGCCGGCCGATGTTTAGCGATTTTTTAATTGTTTGTGACATGAATGCAGATAAAAGATATCTTATCAGAGATCATCTTCAATCATTGCAATGGAATTCATCCATGGATTTACTGACACACAAACACTGTAGGCCTCCCGGAAAGCTGCCAGAAAATGCACCACAGCATCCCCCGCCCACTGCCCCCCGCCACTGATGGACAAAAAATTTAAGTTTAAAAGAAGAACCTTGGCAAAGGAGGCGTTTGAAGTTCCAGCATCCACCCTCACAAGTCCTGCCAGACTCCTCATGGCCGTTAAAGCTGCTGAAAGATCTTTTAGTGGCAACACTCACTGGTGCGATTTAACGCAGGTGGCAATGCGAACAAAGAACTCCAAAATGGATGAGCTGGCGTCAACTTTGCGTTACATGCTGATTGACATCACACTCCACCTCATTACAATAATCTCGCCAATAGCAGGCGATGGCAACTCTGCCGATAATAGCAGTGGCCACCGCGGGACCCGCCACCACCGGCTGTTTATTTTCACCATTTCATGGCGGTAATAGGTGGCGCAAACCACCCAAATTTCTAGGCCATGGACTTTAGAACTTTAGAAGTGTTTGCCCACAAACATACATTCATCCTCCACAATTAGATTCCCTTTTCTCTTTGACTCACTGAAGTGAGTCTATGAGGTGCAAAATGTGTATGGATTAAAGGAAGAAGCAGGCTTAGGGAGTCAAATTGCCTTTTCGCCTTCCATATTTTCTTAATTTTTCTTTACAATTTGATATTATGATATTATCCTCTTCTTTTTAGCTTCTCCATAAATTTTTCCCCGGTTAGGTACTCATATAGGAGATGGCAAATACCATGATATTAAAACGTAGCTATGATAACACAGCCTGCTGATGTATATGGGGGATTCATTGCTTGTAGCAATACATCTAACTCAGGGCTCCTTTAAGATTATTTGACAGCATCAGCTTTAGAGAAATTCACATAACATTTATTTTCTATCAGATTATGAGTCTGTCAAGATATTTGTGAATTAACTACCTCCTGGTCTATGTGTTTTTTTCAACAAACCATTATTAATAATATGATATAAATAGCCTGCATTAAGCAGTGACGGAACCAGACAACACACATTAGCGGTCAGAGTACATTGTGAAGAACTGATTCCTATTCATTTCTTTGCACATTTTCTGGCAATCTAGTATCACGGTCAAAACTCAGACCTTGGGGAACATTCAATTGACAGGGATTTCTAGTTAAAAGTATTTGTTTGTCAGGAATGAACAATACTGAATAGGGTGTTAGTTTTGACAGAAATATACAGTTCTACAGTATTGAATAAAGCAGGATTGTCTAAATTCTTTGTAATACTTTTAAAGAAAGAGTGTCACCATCAATACTTTTTTTAACAACCATTTACAAAGAATTAGTTAAAGGATGTTAACAGTGAATTCTGATGACATTCATTAGATTAATTGGCTGGGAAGAGCTCTTGAGGTCAACAGTGTGTGAACATGTAATTAAAATATACAGTGAAATATTGGCCCTGAAATTCCGATGACCCGGGTCAGTACGAAGTTTCTACGGACCCAGGAATGCTTCGGAAAAGCCGAGTTCCAATACGCAATGCGCATGCGCTGAAAACCGGCTTTTCCGATCTGTCAAGTTTCTGGCTTGACAGATCTCACGCATATCGGGAGCGAGGACACTTGCAGGGCAAGATTTCCGATATTTACGCATAGCTTGCCCAGCAAATGTCCTCAAAAATCTTGCGCTTGAAAAAGCAGGCGTATAGCCTACTTTTACAGACGCAAGTGTTTAAAAATACACAAAAACATTTTAAAATAAAGTTATAAAAACACATTTTATTGTTTAAAAACCCTCCCTACTACGGTAAGTTTATTTTAAGGCATCTTTAAAAAAAGTCAGGAAAATATTTTTTTTATAAGAACTTTAATTTAAATGATTCTTAAATATGTCGTGTATTTTTCTATTTTTTATTGATTTTTTTGTGTGTTTGGGGGGGCGGGTTTCTCATTCATAATAATGGGAACTCCAACTTACGGAGTTCCCAGTATTATGAATGAGAAAATACTGTACCTTGATTGGCTACCCAGAGCCATGTGACTCCAGCTCCAGCCCTGCGCACGTCCTGACGTGCAGGCGCTCCGATGCGTAGGAGTGAAGACCTCAGGTTCGGAAGTTCGAACGTGCGCAGCAGGAACAAATAGTGCGCATCTTTTTTAACCTTTTCAGTCGATTGCCCGCGGGAAGTCCTCGATCGGAATTTCAGGCCCAATGAGTTTGCCAAAGCACCCTGAGTTAATAACTGTACTTGGTAATAATTCAGCTTCCTCACACTCCAAGCCACTTTCTACGATACAATCATCTACACTCGGGTCAAAATTCAATACCGTCAATTTGAGACGGTGTCACCGCCTGAGTGCCGATTTTTCCGCCAGACGTTAAGTGCAGGCTCAAACTGCCAAATTCAGTTTTTACGCTCAAAGATGAAAGAAAAGCGCTAAAAAGTGGCATTACACACTCATCCTCGGGAGGAAGCTCAGGATGCCTACTCAATTTCGGAATGGGCGGCTGCAACCATGCTAGGAAAAAAAATAGGAAGAAAAGGGAAGAGAAAGAAATAACTGAAACTTTTCCAATCCACACACACACTTAAAGCTAATGCAAACATGCAGAAATAAATAAAGAGAAAAACTTACCTTCCTTTCTGAGTGATTCCACCTGAGAAACACTCTTTATCCACCACTTTTTTAGGCTGTATGGGCGCCTGCTTGTACAGCAGCCATACAAAGCAAATATCGCGACACAGGCGTCAAAGAGATATTGTACGCTGGATGATGTCACCACTGTTATATATGTAAACCTGTAAATGCCTTGTGTAGCCATCAGAGGGCTCATCCCCTGGAGTCCCAAGGGATCCCTCAATCCCTTGGGAGCACCTGCACTTAAGGAGGCCTCACAGGCTGGAGAGGCACTCTGGAGACCTGCAATAAAAGACTAAGGTCACACTTTATTTTGAGCTCACAGAGTCTAGTCAGACTCTTTATTCATACATAACAACTGGTGACGAGATACAAATGACGAACCCAAAGATGCAGAGAACAGTGGGCATCCTGGAGAAATTTTCGGAGGGACATGATTGGGAAACCTTTGTGGAGCAACTCAACTAATACTTCATGGCCAACGAGGTGGAAGGAGAAGCGAACGTTGCCAAGCGAAGGGCGATTCTCCTCACCGTCTGCGGGGCACCAACGTATGGCCTCATGAAAAATCTGCTTGCTCCAGGGAAACCCACAGAGAAATCGTACGACGATTTGTGCACACTGGTCTGGGAGCATTTGAACCCAACGGAAAGTGTTCTGATGGCGAGGTACCGGTTCTACACCTACAAAAGGTCTGAAGGCCAGGAAGTGGCGAGCTATGTCACTGAGCTGAGACGCCTTGCAGGACATTGCGAATTTGAAGGACATTTGGAGCACATACTCAGGGACTTCTTTGTACTTGGCATTGGCCATGAAGTAATACTTCGCAAACTTTTGACTGTAGAGAGCCCAACCTTGAGTAAAGCCATAGCGATAGCCCAGGCATTCATTGCCACCAGTGACAATACTAAGCAAATCTCTCAGCACACGAGTGCTGCTACAAGTACTGTGAACAAAGTGATATTGTTTTCAAATCACAACGTACAGTGCAGGCCCCACATGCCTGCGCTGCACGTCCACAGATGTCTCAGAGTCCACCATCAAGGGTGATGAATGCAAGGCTATTAATACCTTGTTGGTGCTGCGGGGGTGATCATCGTTTCCATTCATCCCGCTTTAAAGGATACGTTTGCAAGGGCTGTGGAATAATGGGACACCTCCAATGTATGTGCAGGCGAGCTGCAAACCCTGCTAATCTTGCAAACCACCATGTTGCAGAGGAGGACAGATCCACAATGGATCACGACAAACCAGAGCCTCAGACCAAGGAGGCAGAGGTATATGGGGTGCACACATTTACCACAAAGTGTCCCCCAATAATGCTGACGGTTGAATTAAATGGACTCCTGGTGTCAATGGAGCTGGACACGGGCGCGAGCCAGTCCATTATGAACAAAAAGACTTTAAATAAATTGTGGTGCAGCAAGGCCTCAAGGCGAGTCCTGACTCCCATTCACACTAAACTAAGAACTTACACAAAAGAACTGATTCTGTAATCGGCGGTGCTACTGTAAAGGTCTCCTACGATGGAGCGGTGCACAAGCTACCACTCTGGGTGGTACCGGGCGATGGTCCCACGCTGCTCGGCAGGAGCTGGCTGGGAAAGATACGTTGGAACTGGGACGACGTCCAAGCGCTCTCGTCCGTTGATGATACTTCGTGTGCCCAGCTCTTAAACAAGTTCCCCTCGCTGTTCGAACCAGGCATCGGGAAGTTCCAAGGAGCAAAATACAGATCCACCTAATTCCAGGGGTGCGACCCATCCATCACAAGGCGAGAGCAGTACCGTACATGATGAGAGAGAGGGTAGAGATTGAGCTAGAGCGGCTGCAACGAGACGGCATCATTTCGCCGATCGAGTTCAGTGAGTGGGCCAGTCAGATTGTTCCAGTCCTCAAGGGAGACAGCACCATCAGAATCTGTGGTAATTACAAAGTAACTATCAATTGTTTCTCCCTGCAGGATCAATACCCACTGCCAAAGGCTGACGACCTTTTTGTGACGCTGGCGGGAGGAAAGACGTTCACAAAGCTGGATTGAGCTCGGCCTACATGACGCAGGAGCTGGAGGGATCATCGAAGGGCCTCACCTGCATTAACACGCACAAAGGTCTCTTCATTTACAACAGGTGCCCGTTTTGGATTCGATCAGCCACAGCGATATTCCAGAGAAACATGGAAAGCTTACTGAAGTCAGTCCCACGCAGGGTGGTCTTCCAGGACGACATCTTGGTTACAGGTCGGGACACAGTCGAGCATCTGCAGAACCCGGAGGAGATTCTCAGTCGACTCAACCGCATGGGGTTCAGATTAAAATGCTTGAAGTGCGTTTTCCAGGTGCCTGAAGTGGAGTTCCTGGGGTGAAGAATCGCGGCAGACGGCATCAGGCCCACCGATTCGAAGACAGAGGCAATCGAGAACAAACCGAGGCCACAGAACGTGACGGAGCTGCGGTTGTTTCTCGGACTCCTGAACTACTTTGGTAACTTCTTACCGGGTCTCAGCACACTGTTAAAACCACTGCACGCCTTACTGCATAAAGGAGGCGAATGGGTATGAAGTAAAAGCAAAGAAAATGTCTTTGTAAAAGCGAGAAAATTGTTATGCTCAAACAAATTGCTTGTGTTGTATGATCCATGTAAGTGTTTGGTACTAGCATGTGATGCGTCATTGTACGGGGTCGGGTGTGTATTGCAACAAGCTAATGGCTTCAGGAAACTGCAATCGGTTGTTTATGCATCCAGAAGTATGTCGAAGGCTGAGAGGGCCGACAGCAGGATTGAAAAAGAAGTGTTAATATGTGTTTATGGGGTAAAGAAAATGCATCAATATCTGTTTGGGCTAAAATTTGAAGTGGAAACTGACCATAAGCCACTGATATCCCTTTTTTCTGAAAGTAAGGGGATAAATACGAATGCTTCGGCCCGCATCCAGAGATGGGTGCTCACGTTGTCCGCATGCAACTATGCAAATACGATGCTCTCAGTAGGCTGCCATTGCCCACCACTGGGGTGGAAATGGCACAGCCCGCAGATTTAGTCATGGTAATGGAAGCATTCGAGTGTGAGCAATTACCCGTCACAGCCCGACAGATTAGAACCTGGAACAGCCAGGACCCCTTACTGTCCCTCGTAAAAAACTGTGTGCTTCACGGGAGCTGGTCCAGTGTCCCATTGGAAATGCAGGAAGAGATAAAGCCGTACCAGCGTCGCAAAGATGAAATGTCTATACAGGCAGACTGCCTTCTATGGGGCAATCGGGTAGTGGTCCCCAAGAAGGGGAGGGACACTTTCATCTGTGATCTCCACAGTACTCACCCAGGCATTGTAATGATGAAAGCGATAGCCAGGTCCCACGTGTGGTGGCCCGGTATTGATGCAGACTTAGAGTCCTGCGTGCACAAATGTAACACATGCTCGCAGTTAAGCAATGCACCCAGGGAGGCACCACTAAGTTTATGGTCTTGGCCCTCCAAACCGTGGTCCAGGGTCCATGTTGACTATGCAGGCCTGTTTTTGGGTAAAATGTTCCTAGTGGTTGTCGATGCGTACTCCAAATGGATTGAATGTGAGATAATGTCGGCAAGCACGTCGGCTGCCACCACTGAAAGGCTGCGGGCCATGTTTGCCACACACAGCCTGCCTGATGTCCTTGTGAGCAACAACGGGCCATGTTTCACCAGTGCCAAGTTCAAAGAGTTCATGACCCGTAATGGGATCAAACATGTTACATCTGCCCTGTTCAAACCAGCATCCAATGGTCAGGCAGAGAGAGCAGTGCAAAGCATCAAGTAGAGCTTGAAGAGGGTAACTGAAGGCTCACTGCAGACTCGTCTATCCTGAGTCCTGCTTAGTTACCGCACGAGACCCCACTTGCTCACTGGGATTCTACCCGCTGAACTGCTCTTGAAAAGGGCACTTAAGACAAGGCTCTCGTTGGTCCACTCTGATCTACATGAAGAGGTAGAGAGCAGGCGGCTTCAACAAAGTACATATCATGATAGCGCAAATGTGTCAAGCGAAATTGAAATCAATGATCCTGTAATTGTATTGAATTATGGATAAGGTCCCAAGTGACTTCCTGGCACTGTTCTGGCCAAAGAGGGGAGTAGGGCGTTTTGGGTCAAACTTTCAAATGGACTCATCTACCGGAAACACTTGGACCAGATCAAGCTCAGATTCACGTTCTATCCTGAGCAACCCACTTTGGACCCTACCTTCTTTGACCCCCCCAACATACACACCAGTGGCAGCCGACACCGCGGTTGACCACGAAGCAGAACCCACCATATGCAGCAGCCCAGCAGGACTCACCAATCAGGCAGCCCAGCAAGGCCAGCTGCAGAGCAGCCCAGCGAGGGCCCAACAAACAATTCACCAAAACCAGCATTTGCACCGAGACGATCAACCAGGGAAAGAATGGCCCCAGATCGACTCACCTTGTAAACTTTGGGGGGAGTGTGTTGTTATATATGTAAAACTGTAAATACCTTGCGTAGCCATCAGAGGGCTCAGCCCCTGGAGTCCCAAGGGATCCCACAATCCCTTGGGAGCACCTGTATTTAAGGAGGCCTTACAGGCTGGGGAGGCACTCTGGAGACCCGCAATAAAAGACAACGGTCACACTTTACTTTGAGCTCACAGTGTCTAGTCAGACTCTTTATTCATAAAGAACAACCACGCGGGTAGCGTTAGCCGGCACAGCATTGCCTCTTGGCGCCTCTGCCAAAGAGCCTGCTAAATTTCAGCCGGGGCGTGGATGCTGCTTAACGACGACAATAGGCCTTTGCTGCCCACCGCTGGCGGTAACGAGCAGGGTCCACAACAGAATTTCGACCCTTCAGTCTTCAAACAAAACTGTTTTCAAAATAAAGAAAAGATATCAAAATTAAAATATTTTCCTAACTTGTTAATTTTGTACGAATTGAGAAAGTGTCACATTAAAAGAACACAATGCAATTTTCACCTTCTGTAAAACAAAGTTGTTGGGTATCGTGGGTATTCAGCTTCCCGAGCAATATGAAAATCTTTAGTAATATAAAGTTGACTATAACTCAACATGTTAAAAGTAAGAAACATGTATCTGTATCAAATATTGCATGTAACAAAATGTTTTGTGATGTGAATGAAAACCATTAATCGCGCCATCAGCTGCTGATGTTTGTGCATAGATTTCATGAATCAATAAAATATAAATGTTCATCTACGAAGGAGCAGAGGAAAAGGTGAAAAGACATATTCAGGTTGTGACATACAATCCAATTTAGAAACATGAAGGTCGGCAATTGTATAATGAATATAGAACTAAAACTACCTCAAAAGGTTGAGTCTGAGAGAAAAGTCATACAGTGAAGATGAAATGAATTTTACAATACGGTATACTTTTTCATCTTCCCTTGTCATATCATTTCATTGCTAATTTTTTCCTAATCCTTTTTTGTTTGTTTTTTATTCTGTTCCTTTTTCAACCCCTGCCCCTTATTTCTGTCAAGTTTTTAAAAAATATTCATGTATCCAAACATTCTTATTTCTTTACTTTAATTCTTCTTCCTTCGTTTCTAGTGTACATCTTCTAACTTATTTCTTTACATTCTGTTACACCTTCACTTGTTTTTCAAATGTATTTTCCACTTATGCTTTCAATTTATTTTTCTTGCCTTTATTTTTTAATCACCTTTCTTTGTTTCTCTCTCGTGATTCTTTAACTTTTTCTGCCCTTCCCATCAAATTCTCATCATCCCCAAAGAACCCTTCCACTTAACAAACTCAGGCAGAATCTGCAGTATTGGAGTCCCTCTCTGATGAGGCAGCTACAGTATCAGATCCGAGAGGCACTTCAAAAGATACCAACTTTCAGTGTTCAGGCTTCTAATGAATAACGTGGGTGATCCCATCCATATATTGAGGCTTAATTTTGTAGAAATGCCCTGTTCAGCATGCTTCCACCTTATTATCAAATTGAATCTGCAGTGGTTGGAGCCACGCTAATACAAACAGCAGTCATCTGACTCGTGCACTGCCGCCTGTTAATTAGCACGGCTCCAACTCTACAGATTTAATTTGCTAATTTGGAAAATATGTCCCGAGATGAATGTTATACACAAAAAACACCAGGGTCCTTAAATATGAGTAAGGTCAAAGTTACATTAATTGCTAAAGAGTTGCATAACCTTTCAGGGACTCAGAATAAAACTAAGTTCAAATTAAAGCATGCTTTTTCAATCTAACACAGAGTTCCCATCTATATCAATATCGGCACACCTAAGACTTGAACATTTATTGAAGAGGTTGGACCACATTTATCTTAAGCCCGACTCAAGCTTTAATATAACAACAGAAGCAACGACAATTTCCAATTTTTTTAGTGCCTTTAGAACCTACCTCTTTGGCCAAGCTTTTGGTCATCTGCCCGACTATCTCCTTATGTGGCTCGGTGTCAAATGTTATTTTATAACGCTCCTGTGAAGTGCCTTGGGATATTTTACTATGTTAAAGGCACCATGTAAATCCAAGTTATTGTTGTTGTAGAACATAAAAAATGTCCCAAAGTGCTTCATGGGGCGGCCTACAGAAAACAAACAAGTCAGAAGAGGGTAGATTAGGAGGGGGTGACCAAAAGCTTGGTCAGAAAGATGGGTTTTAACACATTTTTAAAGGAGAAGACAGATTTGGAGAGGTTTAGGGAGAGAATTCCAGAACAGTAGGATTCAGGCGATTGAACGATATGCTACCATGATGGAGCGAAGGAAGCCCAGGGTGAGAATATACAAAAAAATAACAGAAAGGAAAAGACCGACTGGTCTATGGTGCCTGTCCCACACAATTGTGATGTCTTGTGCAGCACTATATATGCACTGACCACCCACCTGGAATCCATGTAATCTCATGGGAGAAGCAGGAAACCAGATAAAAAGGGATAGCAAGGTGGAGTCATTTAGGCAGTGAGTTGTAAAGAATGTGATTAAGATGGCGGAAAGCTCTACCACTGAAGATTGAGTGAAGAGAGGGGAAGTGCATAGGAGGCCAGAGTTAGAAAAGCAGAGGGCATGTGCTCACGTGCAGGATTGGAAGAGGTGAGGCCTGTGCCATGAGGTGGACCACAGAGTCGAGATGGTGAAAATGGATGGAGTGGGTGACCCTGTTGGCACCATGGAAAGGTCGAGGGGGATGAGAAGGGTTAATGGATGTATATATTGGTTAATGCATTGCTACAGCCAGATGCCTGGCCTGTGCTGACCCCGTCCCCTCTGAAGCAGGAAAGAACTATTTCTTATGATGCCGTGAATATATATTTAGTTAAACTGTACCTGTAACACCTACAATGGAAATTAAGTTTAATGCCAACAGAACTATGAAGCGAGCCTAGCAAATAAAAAGAACAGCCAACTGCCCAATGCAGCCTGGGAGTTCAGATTCAATCGCTTCAACTCACCTGCCCCAGGTGGGCAAGTTCAGTTGGTTCTCAACTAAGGTGGGAGGCTGTATGTGAATGTGGTCTTCCAAATCTGTGGCGGGGAGAGTGGCAATATTATTATTCAGGGAATATCATTCAAATCTCGCCTCCCTAATGAGGGAACAGCACTGGTATCAGTTGTGGAGAAGACTGATACAAAATGTGCTTTTATGATAGCTGGTGGATGATGAATGGCAAACTGGCCTTAAAAGGAGAGAAAATTGAAAGGAGAGAAAAAAACTTAAGAGTAAAACAAGAGAAGCTGGCCTGCAACTCAACTTATACAAGCTGTTAATCATGCTCAGTGAAATACCTTTGCATACATACTGCAATCAAATAAAATTAATATCTCAATTTTTAAAATGAGCAAGAAATGGCAAAATAAATTAGAATAAGAAACAAGACAGGGGTATTTGATGTTGTGAAAATAACTGTATTAAAATATCTAATGCTTATCTTAATGAGCTAGGCAATTAGGCTCTAGCCTGGGGCCAGGAAATTTCCTTAAGTGAAAACATTCTAAGATAAAATAAATCCAAAGTCAAACTGAAACCTCCAGAATTTTGTACAAACAAACCACGAGATGACAAATGCCCATATAAACACTGGACCACCCGCTGCGGACACACAGAGGCCCCCCTGATCCAAGGGCGGCTGGCACTCGCAGTTTACACCGGAGAATTTCTGCACTTTGTTAGCAAAGGGGCCATGTGAATTTTTGTGGCTGTTCACAAACACAAAGATTACGAGCACGTTGGGTGGGCACCGGTCAAACACAAAGAAAAGACAAAGATAAAATTGTACACTCACTACCTACCCAGTGCCTGACTGACAGCAACAGCAGAAAGAAGTAAAAGGCTTGTAAATGGTTTGGTGGTGTCACCAGTTATACTGCAGTTACCAGACTTAGGCAGTACCAACAACAATGTGCATTTATATAGCATCTTTAACATAGTAAAATGTTCTAATGGACTTCACAAATGCACTCAATTTATTCTGCCTTACTGGGACTCCGATTCTCTTTGCTACGAGATCGCTCCATTCCGAGTATGAGTGAGTACATGCATGCACAGGGGTCAAAATTTAAATGTTTAGAGAATAAGAACAAAGTTGTCTCAACAGGCCAGAATTTTCTGACGTCCATGCGGGCAGGATTGGAGGCGGGTCATGAATGAAAGTTGAAATAACTTGGAGCAGGTCGGGAACCTGCCATCATCCCGCCCCCACGTGTCTTTTCCTCGTGCACGTTTGCCAGCGCGGTGGTGACTCGAACGGCAGAGGCAGCAGAGGTAATTTACATCATAATTAGGTACTTGTCAGACCCTTAAGCATCTTTTTAACCCTACTTTTCAAATTTCCCTGGGTGACCACTAGAATCACGCAGCTCGGGTATGACGTCTGTGAACCTGAGGCGGAAGTTGAGTGGCCATTGATTCAGCTCATTAGTGCACAGCATGAAAAGTACAATAAAAACTCCCACCTGACATCTGGTTACTTTCCTAAGGCAGATGCTGTTGCTGAGTGTATTATCAGCACAGATTTAGCTTTCTAGAGGTTGCAAGTGTTTCCAGCAAAGTCGGATCCACTGTCACCTCATTGGTATAACCTATCACACCATTGACAACTTGCTCCTCTGATATCTACTTGACCTGCCATCTATTACATCAGCATAGATGCCATTTCTATTGTCTCACCTTGGTCCTCAGAATTGGACCACGATGAGCCCCAACACCTACAACAACAGGTATACCAGCAGCATCAACAACAACACCACCAACCTTCTCCTCAACCACCTGATGCTGCACAGGACAGAGGGCTTCCACTCCCACAATGTGCAGCTGGTCTGTAACCATAGGAAGATCATCATATGTGTGATTATCTTCATGTATCATGAAGATAAGTTTGAGTGAGACTGATGGAATGAGTGTAAGGAATGGATGGGTTACATCTTTGGAGGGTGTGAGGTGTCAATGCCAAATGACCTGCTTGTGTGTTGTTAGTTGGTATGATTGCATTAGGATGAGGGTGAGTGTGAGGGGTGGTTAGTCAGATGGGGATGTGATAATGTGGATAGCGAGGGATGAATGGACATGCAAGGTATGTTGGTGGTAGTAATGACGTACAGGAGTAGGCTTGGGAAGGCAGAGTGATGGGGCTGTGATAATGTGGATACAGGGAGAGGGATGGGTGGCAGTGCAAGGTATGTTGGTGTGAGTAATGACGTACAGGAGTAAACTTGGGAAGGCAGAGTAATAGGGATGTGATGAGAGGCAAAGCAGGATGACATTGAGTGTGGCTTTGCACTCACCTTTTCTGATCTAATGAGATCATTGAAATGTTTCCGGCACTGCACAACATCCCTGCTATTGACCTCTGCTATTTGGAGCCAGGCTCCTTTGGTCTGCTGGGGAGGTCTTTTCCACCCATCATAAGGGAAGAGAATCTCCCTGCATGCTCTGACTCCCTCCATCTGACTCCCTCCATATGCTTATGGAGGGAGTCATCTGAGAATCTGGATGCAGCCCTCTGCCTCTGTGCAGTCATGTTTCCAAAGCTTAACAACACTCAAATGTTCCAATACAGTGCCTGCACAATCCTAGATGAACCTTCAAATGCAATGTGGCCATGACTCCTTTACATATCCCGGCTGAAAACGCGTTATCGATGACGTCATCAGACCCGCACCATTTAATAGGGCCATGTAACGCGCAGGGCTGCCTTAATAGGCGCCATTAAGGGAAAGTCGATCTCAGGAGTGGAATGAAATGAGCAACAGGGTCGCGACCTGCCACGCCAACCGCCCGCACCTGACCGGCCCAGGTACAGAAAATTCCGGTCTCAGAATGAATTGGGGGGGTGGGGAAAGATATCCAAGTGCCTTTTCAATACCACCAAATGGGGTGAGACTACACCTCTCACACTGCTTCTCTCCTAGGTCTGTTTGGGCCCTGATTCCAAATATATACAGATACTACAACAAGGGAGCATAGCCTGAAAATTAGAACAGGGCCATTCAGCAATGATGTTATGAAGCACTTCTTCATGTAAAGGGTAGTGGAAACCTGGAACTCTCTCTGCCTCAAAGCTGTTGAGACTTGGTCAATTGAAAATTTCAAAACTGAGATTTTGTTAGGTTAGGGTATTAAGGGTCACAGAACCAAGGCGGGTAAACAGAGTTAAGATACAGATTAGCCATGATCACTCTGAATGGCGGAACAGACTTGATGGGCTGAATGGCCTACTCCTGTTCCTATGTTCGTACAACTTTAGCATCACTGTGGAAAAGCATATGGCAGTTCAGTCCAACCACCAAAAGAAATGTGATTGTTACTTCTTTACAAAAGGAGTCCCCCAAATAGAGGATTGCAGTAATCCTGAAAGCATTATTCGTTACATTTGCTGAGTTAACCTTTGCAAAACTGCCATTTCTTAATTGATGTAAACATTTAAAATGTTACACTCAACTCTAGGCTGTTTTGCCCCAAAGGAACTCATCCCTTTAAAAAGCAATACCTGTCACAGCATGACAGTTCAGCACATTGAACCGCAGATGGTAAGATATGAGTTTGTGCAGCAAGTCTCAGTCATTAGTCAAACTATTTGGGAGAGGCACCAAGGAGAGGTGTGGTGTTTCCCCAAAGGCAAGCAAGAAATTTGTGTTTTAATAAATAGAGGGCAAGTGAACCAACCATCATCTTATGTATCTCCTCGTAGCTACTGTGTTGTGGAAAAATTAATGACCTGCTAACAAAATTGTATGTTTCAAAGCCACATGTTACCACAATTTCATTAGCAAATGATTAATTATGGAGAAATCAGGCATCCTCCCGTTTTTCATTAAAACAGAAATTTCACCCTCACGGCTAGTTAAGCTTAATTTCCTCAGCATCAAGATGGTTTCATTTCTTCTCTGTCTTGTAATGCATTGTGAGTGGGATGTGGAGTTTATGAATAAAACCCCCTTCTACTCAGCCCCATCAATCTGCCTCAGCTCCAACTTCAAAAAAGCAGCCCTTACTACCCCAGTCTTATACTTTTTCCATACTGAGCGATTCTGCCAATTATTGCCAAATTAAGAACACTATTTTGTGCTAGAAGTTATGCCCACTGCGAACGGGATTCAAACTGCCCTAACGCATTTGACAAAAGATCTTTACAATAAGCAAACAGTGGAGAATTCTGGTCTGGATTTGAAGCAGGTCCCACAGCTGAAAGGCCAATGTTTAACCCACTGCATAGAGTATTTTGTTTATTTTTTTTATTTATTCCTGGGATGTGGGCATCGTTGGCAAGGCCAGCATTTATTGCCCATCCCTAATTGCTCTTGTGAAGGTGGTGTTGAGCCGCCTTAAATAATAAAATAAGGCACATTTATATAGCGCCTTTCATGACCACCAGACATCTCAAAGTGCTTTACAGCCAATTAAGTGCTTTTTGAAGCGTAGTCACTGTTGTAATGTGGGAAACGCAGCAGCCAATTTGTGCACAAGAAGCTCCCACAAACAAAAATGTGATGATGGCCAGATCTGTTTTTTTATTATGTTGTTTGAGAGATAAATATTGGCCAGGACATCAGGGATCACTCCCTGCTCTTCTTCAAAATATTGCCACTGGATCTTTTACATCCACCTGAGAGAGCAGATTTAACATCTCATCCGAAAGACAGCACCTTGACAGTGCAGCACTCGCTCAGCACTGCACTGGAGTGTCAGCCTAGATTTATATGCTCATGTCCCTGGAGTGGGACTTGAACCCACAACCTTCTGACTCAGAGGCAAGTGTGCTACCCACTGAGTCACAGCTGACACAGCCTTTTTGAACCACTGCAGTTATGGTGAAGGTGCTCCCACAGTGCTGTTATGGAGGGAGTTCCAAGATTTTGACCCAGCAACAATGAAGGAACGGCAATATATTTCCAAGTCAGGATGGTGTGTAACTTAGCAGAGAACTTGCAGGTGATGGTATTCCCATGCACCTGTTGTCCTTCTAGGTGGTAGAGGTCGCAGGTTTGGGAGGTGCTGTCAAAGAAGCCTTGGTGAGTTGCTGCAGTGCATCTTGTGGATGGTACACACTGTAGCCACAGTGCGCAGGTGACGGAGGGAGTGAATGTTTAATATAGATATATAATAAAAACAAGATATTTTGTGCTATGTGGAAGGTTGGGTTTATTTTGATGAGCGTGTGAGAGTGGGTGTAATGAGTTAGGAAGTTAGAGCATAGTGCTCAAGTGGTAGACTTGGAGGGCGGCAACCCCTTTTGCACCACACCCTCATTTATTTTGCTGTCGCTTTGCTAACTGCTCATTTTGCGCTACTGACAATGATTAATTTCACCTCCTTATTTTCAAAGGGGTTGGGCTCATGTTGGAGTTTGTTATACAAGTGTAAAGTTGAATAGGTGATGGGAGGATGGCAGCATTGCTTCTAATACTGCTTCCACATTCAGGTAAGTCAATCCTTTCTTTAAACTTATCTTTTTAGAGCAGCCTCCAGCTGCCATTCAAAGATGCTGGTTTGGTTGCTTTAGGCCCGATATCCCTCCCTCAGCCCATCTGCTGCTAAAACCTCTTATCCCATTTACCCTCATCCATGCTTTTGTAACCTTGAGACTCAACCATTCCAACACTCTCCTGGCCGGCTTCTTATCTTCAACTGTCCATAAACTTGAGCTCATCTAAACTCTGCTGCCCATAATCTCGCACTCATCACCCCTGTTCTCACTGATCTACATTGGTCCCTGAATGTCTCTATTTTAAAATTCTCACCCTTGTGTTCACATCCCTCCATGGCCTCACCTCTCCCTCTCTCTATAATCTCCTCCGGCCCTATAATCCTCCAAGAACACGACCCTCCTCCATACTCTTGTGCATCCCTGACTTCCTTCGCCCCACCATTAGTGGCTGTGCCTTCTGTTGCCTCGGGCCTACGCTCCCGAATTCACTCCCTAAATCTCTACCACTCCCCTCCTTTAAGAAGTTCCTTAATACCTACCTCTTTGACCAAGCTTTTAGTCACTTATTCTTCTTTGGCTTATTATCAATTTTTGTCTGATTACTTACCTGTGAAATGCCTTGGGATGTTTTACTCCATTAAAAGTGCTATATAAATGCAAGTTGTTGTTGAGAAAACAGATTGCAGTATGTGCGGTGCCTGCTGCAATTAATCACAATCCTATTTCGCAAAAGTGCCTAAAACGAACATTAGGACCTTCATTTTCAAGGGAAATGGGCATAACGCTAGTTTCAGGTAGACCTTGGATGACTCTGTGGTGACTTAACAAAAAAGCACACGATATTCCCCCGATGCAAATCGAGCACACACCATATTGGACCTTCAGTGTCTGAAAAACAGCCACAGAACAATCACATTTCTAGAACCCCATTTGCAAATCCTAAATCTTTCTGTTCAACTATTTAACTGTTCAGGTCAATCTGCAGAATCAAAAGAGAAGCTAAACCATTTCCTGCACTTTGTGTATCAACATGGGCCAACGAATGCACCACAGTAAATGTCCTGCAGTAAAGCTGGCTTTGTGGGTAAATGCATTGCCGAGTATGACATTAAACAATAAACATCACTTGGGTTTTGTTACATATGTGGACTTGTAGTTACTCTTTACAGCCACCAGAGGGCTCATCCCCTGGAGTCCCAAGAGATCTCATAATCCCTTGGGAGCACAGGTATTTAAGGAGGCTTCACACGTTGGAGAGGCACTCTGGAGACCTGCAATAAAAGACTAAGGTCACACTTTACTTTGAGCTCACAGTGTTCAGTCTGACTCTTTCTCCACACACAACAACTGGCGATGAGATACAGATAGCGAACCCAAAGATGCAGAGAACAGTGGGCATCCTGGAGAAATTTTCGGAGGGAGATGATTAGGAAACTTTTGTGGAGAGACTCGACCAATACTTTGTGGCCAACAAGCTGGAAGGGGACGAGAACCATCTGTGGGGCACCAACGTATGGCCTCATGAAGAATCTGCTCATTCCAACGAAACCCACGGAGAAATCATACGATGATTCGGGCACACTGAGCATTTAAACCCGAAGGAAAGCGTACTGATGGCGAGGTACCAGTTCTACACCTACAAAAGGTCTGAAGGTCAGGAAGTAGTGAGTTATGTCGCTTAGCTGAGACACCTTGCAAGACATTGCGAATTTGAAGGACATTTGGAGCACATGCTCAGAGACTTTTTCGTACTTGGCATTGGCCACTAAACCATACTTAGCAAACTTTTGATTGTAGAGACCCCAACCTTGAGTAAGGCCATAGCGATAGCCCAGGCGTTCATTGCCACCACTGACAATACGAAGCAAATCTCTCAGCACACAATTGCTGCTACAAGTAATGTGAACAAAGTGATATTGTTTTCGAATCGTAACGTACAGGGCAGGTCACACATACCTGCAGCTGCACGTCTGCAGGTGACTCAGAGTCCACCATCAAGGGTGATGAATGCAAGGCCATTAACACCTTATTGACACTGCGGGGGTGATCATCGTTTCCATTCATGCCGATTCAAAGAGTACGTTTGCAAGGGCTGTGGAATAATGGGACAGGCGAGCTGCAAAGCCTGTTAAACCTGCAAACCACCATGTTGCAGAGGAGGACAGATCCACGGAGGATCACGGCAAACCAGAGCCTCCGATAGAGGAGGCAGAGGTACATGGGGTGCACACATTCACCACGAATTGTTCCCCGATAATGCTGAATATTGAACTAAATGGACTCCCGGTGTCAATGGAGCTGGACACGGGCACGAGCCACTCCATCATGGGCAAAAAGACTTTCAAAAGGTTGTGGTGCAACAAGGCCTCAAGGCCAGTTCGCTCAAAACTAAGAACTTACACAAAAGAACTGATTCCTGTAATCGGCAGTGCTACCGTAAAGATCTCCTACGATGGAGTGGTGCACAAGCTACCACACTGGGTGGTACCGGGCGATGGTCCCACGCTGCTCGGTAGGAGCTGGTTGGGAAAGATACGCTGGAACTGGGATGACGTCCGAGCGCTATCACCTGCTGACGACACTTCGTGTGCCCAGGTCTTAAACAAATTTCC
This sequence comes from Pristiophorus japonicus, assembly GCF_044704955.1. NCBI lineage: Eukaryota > Metazoa > Chordata > Chondrichthyes > Pristiophoridae > Pristiophorus > Pristiophorus japonicus. The sequence continues at coordinate 157,932,769 of NC_091983.1, forward strand.
TTCGCTGTTCGAACCAGGTATCGGAAAATTCCAAGGAGCAAAAGTGCAGATCCACCTAATTCTGGGGACGCGACCCATCCATCACAAGGTGAGAGCAGTACCATACATGATGAGAGAAAGGGTAGAGATTGAGCTAGACCGGCGACAAAGAGAGGGCATCATTTCACCGATCGAGTTCAGCGAGTGGGCTAGTCCTATTGTCCCAGTCCTCAAGGGAGACTGCACTGTCAGAATCTGTGGCGATTACAAAGTAACTATCAATCGTTTCTCTCTGCAGGACCAATACCCACAACCAAAGGCCAATGACCTCTTTGCAACGCTGGTGGGAGGAAAGACGTTCACAAAGCTGGATCTGACTTTAGCCTACATGATGCAGGAACTGGAGGAATCATCGAAGGCCCTCACCTGCATCAACACGCATAAAGGTCTTTTTGTTTATAACAGATGCCCATTTGGAATCTGATCAGCGGCGGCGATATTCCAGAGAAACATGGAAACCTTACTGAAGTCGGTCCCACACACTGTGGTCTTCCAGGATGATATCTTGGTCACAGGTCGGAACATAGTCGAGCACCTGCAGAATCTGGAGGAAGTTCTTAGTCGACTCAACCGCGTGAGGCTCAGGTTAAAAAGCTCGAAGTGCGTTTTCCTGGTGCCTGAAGTGGAGTTCCTGGGAAAGAGGATTGCGGCGGATGACATCAAGCCCACCAACGTGAAGACGGAGGCAATCGAGAACGCACCGAGGCCACAGAATCTGACGGAGCTGGGACTCTTGAACTACTTTGGTAACTTCTTACCAGGTCTCAGCACCCTGTTAGAACCACTACACGTCTTACTATAAAAAGGGGGCGAATGGGTTCGGGGCAAAAGCCAAGAAAATGCCTTTGTAAAAGCAAGAAAATTGTTATTCTCAAACAAATTGCTTGTGTTGTATGATCCATGTAAGCGTTTGGTACTAGCATGTGATGCATCATCATATGCCATCGTGTGTATTGCAACAAGCTAATGATTTCGTGAAACTGCAACTGGTTGCTTATGCATCCAGGAGTCTGTCTAAGGCTGAGAGAGCGTACAGAATGATTGAAAAAGAAGCATTAGTATGTGTTTATAGGGTAAAGAAAATGTATTAATACCTGTTTGGGCTAAAATTCAAATTGGAAACTGACCATAAGCCACTTATATCCCTGTTTTCCGAGAGTAAAGGGATAAATACCAACGCATCGGCCCGCATCCAGAGTTGGGCGCTCATGTTGTCCGCATTTAACTACACCATCCGCCACAGGCCAGGCACAGAAAACTGTGCCGATTTGCTCTCAGTAGGCTGTCATTGCCCACCACGGGGGTGGAAATGGTGCAGCCTGCAGATCCAGCCATGGATATGGAAGCATTTGAGAGTGAGCAATCACCCGTCACTGCCCGGCAGATCAAAACCTGGACAAGCCAGGACCCCTTATTATCTCTAGTCAAAAGCTGTGTGCTTCACGGGAGCTGGTCCAGTGTCCCATTGGAAATGCAGGAAGAGATAAAGCCGTTCCAGTGGCGCAAAGATGAAATGTCTATACAGGCAGACTGCCTTCTGTGGGGCAATTGAGTAGTGGTCCCCAAGAAGGGCAGAGACACCTTCACCAATGACCTCCACAGTATCTGTCGACTATGCAGGCCCGTTCTTGGGTAAAATGTTCCTTGTGGTTGTAGATGTGGATTCAATGTGAGATAATGTCGGCTAGCACGTCCGCTGCCACTACTGAAAGTCTGCGGGCCATGTTTGCCACTCACGGCTTACCCGATGTCCTGGTGAGCGACAACGGGCCATGTTTTACCAGTGCTGAGATCAAAGAATTCATGACCCGTAATGGGATCAAACATGTCACATCTGCCCCATTTAAACCAGCGTCCAATAGTCAGGCAGAGAGAGCAGTGCAAGCCATCAAGCAAGGCTTGAAGAAGGTAACTGAAGGCTCACTGCAGACTCGCCTATCCCGAGTCCTGCTTAGCTACCGCAGGAGACCCCACTCAATCACTGGGATCCCACCTGCTGAACTGCTCATGAAAAGACAAGGCTCTTGTTAGTTCACCTTGATCTACATGAACAGGTAGAGAGCAGGTGACTTCAACAAAGTGTATACCATGATAGCGCAAATGTGTCACGCGTGATTGAAATCAATGATCCTGTATTTGTATTAAATTATGGACAAGGTCCCAAGTGGCTTCCTGGCACTGTCGTGGCCAAAGAGGGGAGCAGGGTGTTTCGGGTCAAACTTTCAAATGGACTCATTCACCGGAAACGCTTGGACCAAATCAGATTCACGGACTATCCTGAGCAACCCACCTTGGACCCCACGGTTGACCCCGAAGCAGAACCCATCATCCACAGCAGCCCTGCAGGGCCCAACACATCAGGCAGCCCAACAAGGCCAGCTGCACAGCAGCCCGGCGAGGGCCCAACAAATGATTTAACAACACCAGCTTTCACACCGAGATGATCAACCAGGGCAAGGGCCCCAGATTGACTCACATTGTAAATAGTTACACTATTGACTTTGCGGGGGAGTATTGTTATATATGTATGTACTCTGTACAGCCACCAGATGGCTCATCTCCTGGTGTCCCAAGGGATCCCATAATCCCTTGGGAGCACAGGTATTTAAGGAGGCTTCACACGTTGGAGAGGCACTCTGGAGACCTGCAATAAAAGACTAACGTCACACTTTACTTTAAGCTCATAGTGTTCGATCTGACTCCTTCTCCATACACAACAGGTTTGATCACCTGTGATAAGTTAGTTAGCCTCAGTCAGAGCAGCAGTAGCAGTATTGTAATTGGCCTCAGTTTGCATGGGTTCAGAAGAAGAGAATCAGCCACAGTTCCCTGACCAATGCATTTGTCAGATGAGGACAAGATCAGGTTCTGCTGCAATGCTCCCAACAGTCGAATAGCCTGTCCACACTCCTTGTCTACACTCATGCCTCGCTACAGAGAATGAACAGCTCTTAGGAAAAATACCAATCGCACTGATAGTATAATTGGAATCATCTGCCAACATAAGCCATTGACTTCAGAAGGGAAACGGAATAAAAGTGGAACAACAAATAGATTTAAAAAATGGGAAGATTCATTGCAAAAGATCACAGTCTGGCAAATCTACTGCTGAAGCCTGCTGTGGCAATCATCATGGTACAATCACAGTAAAGTTTTTTAAGTTTAATTCTTTTTCCTAAAATCGGACCCCACTCTAACGTTTCTGCCTTAAGGTCATGCAAAGAACAATAAATAAAACATCAGGTCATATTTTGACTTTGCAAGATAGTGTAACATGGGTCGGCAGGCAGTTTTATGGGCCCGAAACTGGTGAAAACCAAGTTCCGCCCATGTACTGTCCAAAGGACCACTCAGATCCTGACGGTACTTTGGCAGAAGTTTCATAGAAAAATCTAGGAAAGACCGCCCGGTAGTCTCTGGGCGGTAGGTCCCATTTTTGGTGGCAAATGCAATCCTCGGCAAAGTACCGCCGAGGATTGAGTCGAACCCAGGGAGGGGGGAACTGATGAAATAAAAACATTAAAAAACCCACTACAAATCCTTCAAGGGAACCCCATCCACCTGAATCCCTGCAAAAAAAATTAAGAAAAGAAGTGAACTAACCTTTTTTTGCAGGTGTTCATACTTACCGTTCAGGTAAGACCTGCCTCCATGTGGCTGCTCTTTCCCCTGCTGGAGTGGAGGACTGCCCAGACCAAACTGGCAGCTCGGCAGGTGGGAGGACTCCTGTGGGCGTTTCACGCCGGCAGATGTCAGCGGACAGTACGCAGCGGTCTTCCCTGCCCGCCGGCAGAAGGACTCCATCAAACTCGCTCGGAGGGGAGGCCGCCCAGAAACCAGGGTGACCGCCGAGAAAACTTGGCGGCAGTGGATGGTAAGTCCACCAATTTTGGGCCCCATATCTTTATCGATTTTTATTTATGTTGACGTCAATGAAAGAGAAGTAAAACGGGGTGCAGATTCGCTATCACCCGTTTTACGCTATCAAACAAAGTCAAAATTTACCCCATCCAGTGCAAAAAACAGTTTAAATGGAGACCAACCAGCTCTTGTAGTGGTATCAAAGGAAGGCTATCAATTCATGCTTCTACAATAAAAACCATTCACTGTTAGAACTATTTGTCATCTAGTTGTGGGACCCAACCTGCGAAGTTTCCATTCAGCGACATATATATTTATTTTTCTGACAAGTAGGAGAAAGAGGTAATCATTTTTCAAAAGAATAGAAGGGGAGAGAATTCACAATAAATGTTATTTCCCAAGAGGGAATGTTTAAGACTTATAAGAAGTTTATGAAAATGAAATGCTATTAGGCTCAGCAAACACGTCCCTTGTCAACTAACTTACCCACTTTCTCAACAATATCCCTCACTCCTTTTTTCACAGCAACACGTGTAGTCATCTCCTAAAACTTCTTAAACTGTTTGCTTCAGTGATCTTCTCCAATAACTTATTCCACAGATTTATTGCCCTTTGGGTGAAAAAGTTCTGTATTACTTGCCTTTTTACTATAATTTTTAATTTGTGTCCTCTGGTATTTGAATCCTTCATCGCAGTGAATAATGTAAGGATTGGCTTTGTCAATCCCCTATATACTCTTCAGAATTTCGAATGAATTAGCTTCAAGTCTTCCCTTTTTCAAAAAAACCAAAACCCATCTTCCTTAAAATTTGCTCAAAACTTAGATTCTTGATACTTGGATTCATCTTATTGGGTCACCTCTGTATCCACTCAAGGGCGATAATGATGACCATTTTGCTACAATGACCAGAAATCTGTAGTATCTTACTCAAGATGGATAAGAACCAACCATCTTTTATAAAAGTAGGCTTTGTGATCTTTAACATTAACAGTAGGATTCTCTATAATCAAAGGCATGGAAATGATAATTATTCACCAAGAATAATTACTCAAGTCCTTAAGCTATTAATATCTAATGAGCATCGTGGCCGTGCACAACACCTCCTTGGAATAATTCATGACATTTTAAAGTGATTTAGATAAGACACAATTGGCGAGTGTTATTATCCCACTCACTGAAATGAACTGTTGATGTGTATTACATGGGTGCTGCACATACCATGCTTACATTTCATAACAGGGTTCACTCTGTACAGAATCTCAGTATTCCAATGAAACTAGCTGCAGGGGCGAGAGGGACGGAGGAAAATGTTGCATAGCTTGTTCAGCCCTACCATATTCTGAAACAGGAGTTCAAATCAATTTACTATGAATCTAATCAAATTTATTCTAGTAACACACAAGTTTGATCTCCTGTGGCATTGCTCAGGAGTAGTCGGAGAGGATATGTAAATTTAAATGGGTATGATTTAGATAAGATAATGGATATGGTTAATTGAAGTAGGATGATGATATAACAGATACAGTTTATAAGGATAGGATTACGTAATGTAGCAGATAATGAGTGGGAGGGTTATCAGAAAATTGGTGGAGTAATGCCTGTGATTTTCCATCCATTGACATTGATATATTATAATGGATGTATACTTCAGATTCTGATGCGAATAAATGGAATGTAGAATAAAAATAAATAAATTATGGTAAAAATAGATTATATGTATAAAGACGTACATATAAAAATGAAAATATAATTAATTTGCTTTATAATTTAGATGTAAGTGTAAGTTTATGGTGTCTGAATGTCGTAATCACTGTGGTTTGTTTTGCTAGCCATTTTTTACTTCAATAAAGGCGGCTGATTTAACGTTTTGTTTTGTATCCTATCTCTGCAAAAGTTTTGTGTTACTTCTCATTGGTTCGTTCTTATTGGGCATGTAAATTTGTTTTTCATTTGAGTCTATGTTGCACCTTATTGGATTTTTCTGTATTGCCCCTATTTCATCTGTTTTGTAATGGTTTTGGATTAGTTTGGTATTCTCATCATGTTTTGTGTAATTGATTTCTTTTTTATCACATACTTGGTGAAAAAAATTGCTTTTGATTATTTCTGCTCCCTACATGCATTACAATCTTTTTGTCTGGTGTACGCTATTCACTTATCTCCATTTAGTCCCTACTGAGTTCTCTTTTGACCAGCTGTTATTTCAGATCATTTGAGGTTGGTTTATGAGCCCGTGTATTAGAGCTGGCTTGAAGTGTGGAGGAAGGTTGGTGGGCATAGATTCAGGTGGGTAGTTAGCGCAGGGCAGCAGGGAAGGGGTTGGATGGGCAGTGGACAGGCAGTCAGTGGGTAGGGAACTGAAATAGGCTGGCATGATCTGCAGTTAAGGAGTCGGCAGGCAGCCAGTGCCAGATAAGGTGGGGTGGAGTAGAAACGAGTCCCAAGTACTGTTCTCAGGGAGAAGAGTAGATGAGCAGCCAATGAGGGAGAAGAAAAAGCGAGATCTGGAAAGAGTCAAGTAGGACATCAGAGAGAGAAGGAGTCGGGCAGGGGTCAGCCAAGAGAAAGAGTGGGGCAACTGCCAGGAGGAGGAGAATCCTGGAGACAGGAAGATCATTTGTTAAACAGTGCTGAGATGTTGAAACTTTGAGGGTAGAGACTGCAGTTAGAGGAAGAGAAGACAGTGGCAATGATGGAGAAACTGATGTCCCAGATGTCCAATAGAAATTAAGTCTTGGGGTAAAAGTTGCTAGAGACATTTAGCAGAGAAATAGGGCAATTTAATGGGCAAGGTGAAATATTTGTCGGAAATTATTCATGTTTTTACATATTTGTTATGTTATATGTTAGTAGTATATATGTTAGTAGTTAGTAGTATGTAAATGCTGAGAGGCGGTTTCCCCTGGCTGGAGACTCTAGAATTAAGGGGCATTGTCTCAGGATAAGGGATCGGCCATTTAGGACTGAGATGAGGAGAAATCTCTTCACTCAGATGGTTGTGAATCTTTGGAATTCTCTACCCGAGAGGGCTGTGGATCCTCAGTCGATGAGTATATTCAAGATTGAGAGCAGGCACTAAGGCAATCAAGGGATATGGGGATAGAACGGGAAAATGGAGTTGATGTCGAAGTTCAGCCATGACCTTATTGAATGGCGGTGCAGGTTCGAGGGACCATATCGCCCAGTCATGTTCCTATTTCTTATGTTCTTACATTCACCTCTGTCTAATCGATGAGCTGAAGGACAAAAATGGAAGTCGAAACGAATTTGTAAAGCATTTTGTGTGATATGATTGGTCCAGGCTTTGTTCTTCTGAGTTGTCATAGCTACAGTCATGATTCAGTAAAAGGAATGCCCCAAGATTGTCATAAGTCAAGATGTGTGAAATCAAAATGTGACACAGGATGTGTGACCCTAGGTGGACACATTCTCCAAATTGCACTTTATGGCCCCAAGTTTCTCCTTTTTAGGAGCAACTGGTGTAGAACGGAGTATCTTAGAAATCGGAATTCTCGCCATTTAGTTTGCTCCAGTTCTAGTCAGTTAGAACAGTTTCACTTTGGAACAGAATTTTTTTTTCAAAAAGAGGCGTGTCCGGCCACTTACGCCTGTTTTCAAAGTTTTGTCAGTGAAAACTTACTCCAAACTGACTTAGAATGGAGTAAGTGAAGATTTTTGTACGCTCGAAAAAACCTTGTCTACACTTTAGAAAATCAGGCGTAGGTTACAAATCAGGCATAGGGAATGGGAGGGGGGAGGGGGGTTTAAAGGGAAGTTTACAAACATTAAACACTTCAGTTTTACAAATAAAGAGCCATCATCAATAATAAATGATAAAAACATCAATAAATCAACCAATAAATAAATAATTAAGAAATATTTTTTTTTAAATCAATAAATAAAACATTTTCTACTTACCGACTGCAGCACCGGGAGCCCTCCAACAGCATGCTGGGATCCCCCCCCCCCCCCCAGTGTGTCTCTGTCAGTGTCTCTATCTCTCTGTCTGTCTGTATGTGTCTCTCATTCTCTGTCTGTCAGTGTCTGTGTTTCTGACAGCGAGGGGAGGGGAGGAGGGGGGTAGAGGGAGAGAAGGGGGAGGGATGGGGGAGGGGGGGGAGTAGGGGAAGGGGGGAGGAGGAGGAAAAGGGGGAAGAAAAAGAGGGGGGAAAGGAGATGGGGGGGGAAAGGAGATGGGTGGGGGGGTGAAAGGAGAAAGGGGAGGGAGGCTGAACGGGCCGGGCCCGAGACTTCGGGCAGGGCCCGTCCCCAGCACCAGATTTACAGGTAGGTGGCGTTGGGTCGGGTCGGGGGGAGTGTGGGTCGGGGTCGGGGGGGTGGTGGGAGGGAGGTCGGTTCAGTTCGGATCGGGGGGAGGGAGGGAGAGGGAGGTCAGGTCGGGGGGAGGGAGGTCAGGTCGGGTCCAGTCGGGGGGGGGGGGGCGAAGCAGGAGTCGGGTCGGGTCTAGTCCGGGGGGTCGGTTCGGGTCGGATCCGGGGGCGGGGGGGGAAGCGGGAGTCAGTGTCGGGGTCGGGGTCAGGGTCGGGGTCGGGGTCTGGTCCGGTCCAGGGGCAGGGGGGGAGGTGGGGGGGAAGCGGGAGTCGGGTCGGTGTTGGGTCCGGTCCGGAGGCGGGAAGCGGGAGTCGGGTCGGGAGGAAGCAGGAGCTGGCCGTGGGAGAAGCCTTATTCATGCAGTCCCAGTGAGACCATTCGGCCAGGGCTAGGGGCTGCGTGCTTCAGCCCCTCCCACACAGTTTCGGGCGCCTGGAGCTACTGCACATGTGCACCCACTGTAGCGCGCAAGTGCAGAGGTCCCGGCACTGTTTTCAGCGCAGGGACCTGGCTCCGTCCCCTACAGCTTGTGCTGCGCTGCGCCAAGCTGCAAACAACCTGCAGGGAGCTGGAGAATCTGGAAGTTTTTTTTAGGCGCACTTTGTGACGCGAAAAACGGGCGTCCAGGTCGGGACTGCGCCGTTCTAGGCGCGGCTCGAAACTTGGGCCCTATATATTTAAACTGGTATGGTGCGTCTATCCTAGAAATTTAAATATATAAAATGGGAGTTCGAGGTCGTGCTGTTTTGTAATCATGGTCAATAAGTCAAATTATGTTTGAAAACACAGCATGAAAGGATTTTTACAGGTGTCTTGGGGAACAACTCCCTGCTTTAGTCTGTTTTTCTTTGGCTTTGATTATTATTATTATAAGTTCCTTCACCGATTTTATCTGAATTTTTAGCTCTTATATTTTAAAGCTAAGGATATCAGGCAAGATGCCAGGCAAGATATACCAGGGATCATAGAAACATAGAAACATAGAAAATAGGTGCAGGAGTAGGTCATTCGGCCCTTCGAGCCTGCACCACAATTCAATAAGATCATGGCTGAACATTCACCTCAGTACTCCTTTCCTGTTTTCTCTCCATACCCCTTGATCCCTTTCGCCATAAGGGCCATATCTAACTCCCTCTTGAATATAGCCAATGAACTGGCATCAACGACTCTCTATGGTTGGGAATTCCATAGGTTAACAACTCTCTGAGTGAAGAAGTTTCTCCTCATCTCAGTCCTAAATGGCTTACCCCTTACTCTTAGGACTGTGTCCTCTGGTTCTGGACTTCCCCAACATCAGGAACATTCTTCCTGCATCTAATCTGTCCAGTCCCATCAGAATTTTATATGTTTCTATGAGATCCTCTCTCATCCTTCTAAACTCCAATGTATAAAGGGACAGTTGATCCAGTCTCTCCTCATACGTCAGTCTGGCCATCCCGGGAATCAGTCTGGTGAACCTTCGCTGCACTCCCTCAACAGCAAGAACGTCCTTCCTCAGATTAGAACACCAAAACTGAACACAACATTCCAGGTGAGGCCTCACCAAGGCCCCGTACAACTGCAGTAAGACTCCCTGCTCCTATACTCAAATTCCCTAGCTATGAAGGCCAACATACCATTTGCCTTCTTCACTTCCTGCTGTACCTACATGCCAAATTTCAATGACTGATGTACCATGACACCCAGGTCTCGTTGCACCTCCCCTTTTCCTAATCTGCCGCCATTCAGATAATATTCTGCCTTCGAGTTTTTGCCCCCAAAGTGGATAATCTCACATTTATCACATTATACTGCATCTGCCATGCATTTGCCCACTCACCTAACCTATCCAAGTCACCCTGCAGCTGCTTACTGTCCTCCTCACAGCTCACACCGCCATCCAGCTTAGTGTCATCTGCAAACTTGGAGATATTACACTCAATTCCTTCATCTAAATCATTAATGTATATTGTAAATAGCCGGGGTCCCAGCACTGAGCCCTGCGGCACCCCACTAGTCACTGCCTGCCATTCTGAAAAGGACCCGTTTATCCAGACTCTCTGCTTCCTGTCTGCCAACCAGTTCTCTATCCACTTCAGTACATTACCCCCAATACCATGTGCTTTAATTTTGCACACCAATCTCTTGTGTGGGACCTTGTCAAAAGCCTTTTGAAAGTCCAAATGCACCACATCCACTGGTTCTCCCTTGTCCACTCTACTGGTTACATCCTCAAAAAATTCCAGAAGATTTGTCAAGCATGATTTCCCTTTCATAAATCCATGCTGACTTGGACCGATCCTGTCATTGCTTTCCAAATGCGCTGCTATTTCATCTTTAGTAATTGATTCCAACATTTTCCCCACTACTGATGTCAGGCTAACCGGTCTATAATTCCCCGTTTTCTCTCTCCCTCCTTTTTTAAAAAGTGGTGTTACATTAGCTACCCTCCAGTCCATAGGAACTGATCCAGAGTCAATAGACTGTTGGAAAATGACCACCAATGCATCCACTATTTCTAGGGCCACTTCCTTAAGTACTCTGGGATGCAGACTATCAGGCACTTGGGTTTTATCGGCCCTGAATCCCATCAATTTCCCTAACACAATTTCCCGCCTAATAAGGATTTCCTTCAGTTCCTCCTTCTCACTAGACCTTCAGTCCCCTAGTATTTCCAGAAGGTTATTTGTGTCTTCCTTCGTGGTGGGGGTCGGAGAGGGAGGTTTCTGGTGGGGTGTCTGGGGGAGGGGATGTCTCTGGTGGGGGACTCTGGAGGGGGGAGATTCTCGGGGGGAGGGAGAGGCCTTTGGGGGGGTTCTGGGGGGGGACCCTTGAGGAGGGTCAATCGGGGGGGGACCCTCGGGGGGACTGTGGAGGCAGGTTCTGGATTTGGTAGCGTGGTGGGGGAGGGGGGTGGTGTCCTGAGACTTGGCAGCATGGGAGAGCAGGTTGTGAAGTTTAACAACATTGAAGGGTACCTTGAGTTTGCAGCATTGCAATGGGTGTTGTATTTAACAGCATGAAAGGGAAATCCTATGATTCAGTAATACTGAGATGGTGCCAAGAAAGTGTCCTAGAGCTTGCTGCCACTTTTGAATTTTTTCTACCCGAGTTTTTTTCTCCTCTCCTTTTTTTGTCCACAGTTCTTTTCTTGTCTGGCTTCATTATTACGTAATTTTTATGTTTTCTGAACTGAGAGTTTTTCTTAATTCTATTTGCTGGCACTTTCTGCCTACTGGAGCTTTTATTTTTCCTCTCTACTTTCATGCTATTTACCTTAAACAGTTATTTTTTTTCTTCTGTTAGATATTGAGCTGCCCCATGATGGGGATGGAGCAGGGGTTGCCTGAAATGGGAAAGCTGCTGGAAAAGGAATGCAGACCACTAGAAGACTCGTAGCCTTGGGTATGTGTTGAGAATGGGACAAAAAAATAATTTCAGTATTTTTGAAATCTTAAAAATGACTTTGTGCCAATCGTCAGACACTTGGGCCAGCAGGACCAGTGGAGAATGCAGATTTGCTTGCAACCGGAGCACCAGAAATTGAAACCAAAAGGGATAAAAGAGGTCCGTAAATATAGAGACCATCACACCTGTGTGTGTGGACCTCTGGATCAGTAACCATGCATGTTTGGTGGTGCACTGATTAAAGGCAAAACCAAAGGCTATAATCCGCAATGATATGAGTCACAAATGAATTCCTTTGCTCCACGTCAATTTAATGTGACTAATTTTTCACATCGTCTGTTGAATAGGATTACAGCAATAATGACAGCATTTGTTCAGCTCAAAAAAAAGTCCAATATGATGTTCGCCCGCTTTTGAAGACTGCACAGAGGACATATGGAAGCATAGAATAAATTCCAGTAGCTTAAAAAATTATTATCGGAGAGTATTTGCTATTCATTCTCTCAGGCACATTGCTGAAGGCTTATAGGAACATAGGAACAGGAGTAGGCCATTCAGTCCCTCGAGCCTGTTGCACCATTCAATGAGATCATGGTTGATCTGTGATCTAACTCCATATACCTGCCTTTGGCCCATATCGCTTAGCTTGCTCTCAAGGTTAAGATAGACATTCTCAAAGGTATTGGGCTGGAATTCCCCATGAGAGTGATCTGAGATAAGCTAGAGTAAGAAGACCAGAAGAGTCCAAGAAATGTATCAGTTCCCATTCATTTGAATATATCTCAAGCTATGGATGCTGACATATCCTGGTGTTCTTATTTAGGATTTTTACTTCAATGAGGAAATAATGCTAAGATCTGCCTTTTCCACAGGTCCAGATCCACAACATTCAAACTGGACAAACGAGAGAGTAAGCACTTTAAGCACAAATAGAAATGGTGTTATCTGGGCTTTGTTGGCCAAATTGACAGGACTCATGGTCTATGGGCTGTGGTTTAGACACTCCATAGCAAGGTGAAGAGTAAAGCTCTCTCCACTCTATTCAGCAATGTGCCTTAACCCCAACTTCAAAAGACTATCCATCACTGCTGCAATGTGACACTTTTATTTCCTGCTACAGCCATCTTTATAATGCTTATATGTGCAAAATTATAGATAGATTTGTTCCTTAAAGCCAACCATAATCATGAGATCACAAGGCAATTACAGATCAGGAAAGCCATTTTAACCTAGTTTGCTTCACCCACCCAGAGGTCCTAAATGCCCAACTCTTATTTCTTAAACTATTTCAGTGTTTTCAACTCCACTACTCTTCCTGGGAGTCTGTTCCATGTATTGATCACTCTTTGTGTGAAGAAGAATTCCTTAATATCAATCTTAAATTTACCTTTCTGGTTTGAACCTGTGTCTCCATTCGATGAACTACCCTACTTACCTCTGGAAGATCTCCTCTTAGATGCTTCCTTTCTACAATGATAAGTCCAATTTTCTACAGTCTTTCTTCATAGCTCGACCTTTGACATTATGGATCAGACTCGTGGCTCATCTCTGCACTAATTCTACTGCTTTATTCTCTGGATGCACCATGCAAATGTGTGGTCTGACCAGAACACTATACAGCTTGGTCACATTTTGTTTGACATATATCCTTCTATTTTAACTGTGTAGCTCAGCATTTCATTGACTTTGTTGGATGCGGTTCCATATTGATCAGATATGTTGAGAATCACACAGAGGGCCCACAGGGCCTTGGTTTAACATTTCATCTGAAAGACAGCACCTCTGACAGTACAGCACTGCACTGGAATATCATCTGAGATTTTGTAATCAAGTCTCTTTCATGAGACTTGAACTCACCACCTTCTGATTCGGATGCAAGAGTGCTACCACTGAGCCACAGCTGACACCAGGTGGCTAGAAAGAGGAACACAAGTAGTTCTGCAGCATGTGCTGACTAGGTACACAGGCATTTTATGGACATAGGGACTTGTTAAGGTGAGACCTATTTTGTGTGAAGCTCATGAAAGCCCCTTTAAAATATATCCAAACAGAAGTGTTAAGGCAATGCCATGCAGCAAAAGTACTTTGTCAAAAAGTGTATTTTCATTTTGAAACAAAGCTTTGGCAAGGACTAGTTAAACACCTAATGATTGTTAGATCCAAGCTTTAGGTTCATCCATTCTCTACAGCGCTGAAGGGAATCACTGATGCCATTATAATAATGAAAACCACAAAAGGTCATTTCTTTTAAAAACATATTTGGAACTAGACTGTTGTCTGTAATCTCTATGAAACAAAAAAAATAAAAAATAAAATGTTTAATCCTTTTTAAATAATAAATGAAGTCAGGCTGTTCATGGTGTAGCTCTCAATACTGTGAGCCCATCCACTGTGGGCTCAATACAAGTTCAGAGGTTGACATAAACAGCGTATTAATCTTATGGAAACAACCTGACCTTTGACATGCAGGAAGTAAAGCACACTGGTGTTGGTATCTAGTAGCAGCGTCTGGCCATTCCCCACTGTAACATTGTCTCCATCTTGTGGTGGATATCCCATAAGCCAGCTGGAATTCTGAGACCAGTGCCCGCAAAAGCGAACAGAGAAATTACTCTAAAAAGGAACAAAAAGTCGGAAATTAGTGTGTGCAGTTTACTCCATCCTACCATTGCCTGCTTACAAGTAGGTAATTACAAATGAACCAAAGGCTCAATTTTCCCATAGCCTTTGACCCTTGGCAAAGGTAATTTAGTAATTTCTACATCAAAGTACAGGGGCACAATGTATTACTTTATTCAGAGAATAAACTACTCTCACTAATTTCTGAAATTGTACTTTATAATTATATCATTAGAAAGTTACCAAAATCAGTATTGCAGCTGCTATGTTTAATTTCACTATTTTGAAATCTCAGTACACAGTTAATTGAGTAATAAGGAAAAAGTGCAAGTATCCCCATGAGGAGCTGAAAGTTCTTATTTCTGATGTCACTGGCATCCAAGACCACCTATTTGGGAGTCAGAGAGAGTGTAAAAGAGTGCAAAAGAATGTGAGATAGAGTGTGAGACAAAGAGAAACAAATCTGTCAAATAATAAGCCTGGTCATTCATCCAAGGAAATCGATAATAACCATCAGTCAAAAGTTAAGGTGGCCTGAAGTAGTAGAAGAATGATACAACAGGCCATATTAGCATGGCCTGAATGAGGACCACCTGCCCAAGGAGACGAGCGACAACAAGAGGCTCTTTATCCTCTGCAGCATTTATTAAAGGGATTATTTTATATCTGACATTGCAGTTAACTTGCTTATTCACTGGTATAAAAGCAGGTTCCCATTCTAGTTCATAAATCACAGAATGATACAGCACAGAAGGAGGCCATTCGGCCCATCGTGCCTGTGCCAGCTCTTTAAAAGAACTGTGTAATTAGTTCCACTCATAAGAACATAAGAAATAGGAGCAGGAGTAGGCCATACGGCTCTTCTAGCCTGCTCCGTCATTTAATACGATCATGGCTGATCCGATCATGGACTCAGGTCCACTTCCCTGCCCGCTCCCCATAACCCCTTATTCCCTTATTGGTTAAGAAACTGTCTATCTCTGCCTTAAATTTATTCAATGACCCAGCTTCCACAGCTCTCTGAGACAGATTTACAACCCTCAAAAAAGAAATTTCTCCTCATCTCAGTTTTAAATGGGCGGCCCCTTATTCTAAGATTATACCCTCTAGTTCTAGTCTCCGCCATCAGTGGAAACAGCCTCTCTGCATCAACCTTGTCAAGCCCCCTCATAATCTTATATGTTTCGATAAGATCACCTCTCATTCTTCTGAATTCCAATGAGTAGAGGCCCAACCTACTCAACCTTTCCTCATAAGTCAACCCCCTCATCTCCGGAATCAATCTAGTGAACCTTCTCTGAACTGCCACCAAAGCAAGTATATCCTTTCTTAAACAAAAGCAAAATACTGCGAATGCTGGAAACTGGAATAAAAACAGAAAATGCTGGAAATCTCAGCAGGTCAGGCAGCATCTGTGGAGAGGAAGGAGAGTTAACGTTTTAGGTCGATGACCCTTCGTCAGAACTGGAGAGTGTTCGAAAAGAACAGATTCTTAACAAGCACTGAAAGCAGGAGGGGAAGAAAGAACAAAAGGGAAGGTCTGTGATATGTTGGAAGACAAGAGAGATTAGAGAGATAAAAGGGATGATGGACCAAATTCAAATGCTAATGCCAGAAGTTATAAAAACAGTAGTCGAGATAGGGTGTGAATGGTGGGATTATGACCAACTGCCATCGGAGCCAAGGAGAAAAAAAGAAAGTAACCGGCTCTGAGAGGGGGGCGGTGGGGTAGGGAAAAGGAGCCAAAGATTGGCAGCGGTTAAACACTAACATTTTTGAACTCGATGTTGAGACCAAAAGGCTGTAAAGTGCCTAAACGAAAGATGAAATGGTGTTCCTCGAGCTTGCGTTGAGCTTCATTGGAACAGTGTAGGAGACTGAGGGCGGAGGGGACAGAGTGGGAATGGAGTGGAGAATTAAAGTGACAAGCGACTGGAAGCTCAAGGTCACACTTGCGGACTGAACGGAGGTGCAAAGTAGTCACCCAATCTACGCTTGGTCTCCCCAATGTAGAGGAGATCACATCGTGAGCAGCGAATATAATATACGAAATTAAAAGAAGTATAAGTAAATCGCTGTTTCACCTGGAAGGAATATTTGGGGTCCTGGATAGTGGGAAGGGAAGAGGTAAAATGGCACATGTTGCATCTCCTGCACTTGCACAGAATGGTGCCGTGGGAAGGGGAGGGGGTGCTGAGGATGACTACGGAATGGATCAGGGTGTCGCGGAGGGAGCAGTCCTTTTGAATGCTGAGAGGGGAGGGGAGAGGAAGATGTGATTGGTGGTAGGATCATGCTGGAGGTGGCAGAAATGACGGAGTAGATCCGTTGAATGTAGAGGCTGGTGGGGTGAAAGTTGAGCACAAGGGGATCCCTGTCATGGTTCTGAGAGGGAGGGAAAGGAGCGAGAGCAGAGGTGCGGGAAATAGAACAGACATGGCCGACAGGCATGTTAACCACGGCGGAGGGGAATTCTCTGTTGAAGAAAAAGGAAGACATGTCAGAGGCACTAGTGTGAAAGGTGGCATCGTCAGAGCAGATGCGACGGAATGGAGAAACTGGGAGAATGGAATGGAGTCCTTACAGGATGCGGAGTGGGAGGAAGTGTAGTCCAGGTAGCTGTAGGAGTCAGTGGGTTTATAGTGGATACTGGTCGAAAGCCTATCCCCAGAGATGGAGAAGTTGAGGAAGGGAAGGGAAGAGTCGGAGATGGACCAAGTAAAGGTGAGGGAAGGGTGGAAACTGGATGCAAAGTGAATGAAATTTTCAAGTTCAGGGCGCGAGCAGGAAACAGCACCGATACAGTCATCAATGTACCAAAAAAAGAGGTGAGGGAGGGGACCCGAGTAGGATTGGAACAAAGAATGTTCCACGTATCCCACGAAAAGGCAGGCATAGCTAGGACCCATGCGGGTTCTCATAGCAACACCTTTATTTGGAGGAAGTGAGTTGAGTTGAAGGAGAAGTTGTTCAATGTGAGAACAAGTTCAGCCAGGCAGAGGAGGGTGATGGTGGATGGGGACTGATTGGGCCTCTGCTCGAGGAAGAAGCGGAGCATCCTCAGGCCATCCTGCTGGGGGATGGAGGTGTAGAGGGATTGGACGTCCATAGTGAAAAGGAGATGGTTGGGGCCGGGAAACTGGAAACTGTTAAAGTGGCGGAGGGCATCGGAGGAGTCATGGATGTAGGTGGGAAGAGAGTGGACAAGGGGAGAAAAAAATAGAGTCAAGATCGGAAGAAATACGTTCTGTGGACCTCTCTATCCTCGGTCTCCTACACTGTTCCAACGAAGCTCAAGGTATAGCACCTCCTCTTTCGTTTAGGCACTTTATGGCCTTCTGGACTCAACATCGAGTTCAACAATTTCAGTGTGTAACCGCTGCTAATCTTTCGCCATACAGCCCCTCGAGCCTGCTCCGTCATTTAATACGATCATGGCTGATCCGATCATGGATTCAGGTCACTTCCCTGCCCGTTCCCCGTAACCCCTTATTGGTTAAGAAACTGTCTATCTCTGTCTGAAATTTATTCAATGACCCAGCTTCCACAGCTCTCTGAGCCAGCGAATTCCACAGATTTACAACCCTCTGAGAGAAGAAATTCCTCCTCATCTCAGTTTTAAATGGCCGGCCCCTTATTCTAAGATTTTGTGCCAACAGCTCATCTACTTTGTTCTGAATGCTGCGTGCATTCAGATAAATAGCTTTTAAATGTATTTTCTAATCATTTTCTCCTGCTATGGCCGCTGCTCTTTCCCTATAACCCAGCATTTTTTTCCTTTTCAAGTATTTATCCAATTCCATTTTGAAAGTTATTATTGAATCTGTTTCCACCACTTTTTCAGGCCGTGCATTCCAGATTATAACAACTTGCTATGCAAATATTGTTTTCCTCATGCCACCTCTGTTTCTTTTGCCAATTTCCTTAAATCTGGGCTCTCTGCTTGCTGACCCTTTTGTCACTGGAAACAGATTTTCCTTATTTACTCTTATCAATGCCCCTCAAAATTTTGAACACTTTTATCAAATCTCCCCTTAACCTTCTCTGTTTTAAGGATAATAACCCCAGTTTATCTAGTCTCCCCATGTAACTGAAGTCTTTCATCCCTGGTACCATTCTAGTAAATCACCTCTGCACCCTACCTAAGGCCCTGACATCCTTGTGTGGTGCCCAGAATTGGCTACAATACTGAACCTAACTAGTGTTTTATAAAGGTTTGGCATTAACTTTCTTGCTGTATTCTGAGCCAAGGAACAATATGCCTTTTTAACAGCCTTCTCAACTTGATCTTCCACCTTCAAAGACTTGTGTACATATACTCTCTGTTCCTGCAACCCCTTTAAACTGGTACCGTTTAGTTTATATTGCCTTTCCTTATTTTTCCTACCAAAATAAATCACTTCACACTTCTCTGTGTTAAATTTAATCTGCCCATTTCACCAATCTATATCCTCATGAAGTCTGTTACGATTCTCCTCACTATTTACTACATTTCCGAGTTTCGTGTCATCTGCAGACTTTGAAATTATTTCCTGTATATTCAAGTCCAGGTCATGAATGTATATCAAAAAGAGCAGTGGTCCCATCACCGATCCCTTGGGGATACCACTGTATACTTCCCTCCGGACTGAAAAACAACCGTTCTTTTCTACTTCTTTGCTTTCTGTCTCTTAGCCAGTTTCATATCCACGCTACCACTGCCCCTTGAGTTCCACGGGCTTCAATTTTGCTAACGTCTATTATGTGGTACTTTATCAAATGCGTTTTGAAAGTCCATATGCACAAGATTAACCGCACTACCCTCATCAACCCTCTCCGTTGCTTCATTAAAGAACTCGATCAAGTTAGTCAAACACAATTTGCCTTTAACAAATCCATGCTGACTTTCACTTATTAATCCATATTTTTCCAAATGCCAATTAATTTTGTCCCAGGTCAATGTCTCTAAAAGTTTCCCTGCCACCGATGTTAGGCTGATTGGCCTGTGGTTGCCGGGTTTATCCTTCCCCCCATTTTTGAACATGGGTGTAACATTTGCAATCCTCCAGTACGCTGGCACCACTCCCATATCTAAAGGAGAATTGGAAGATTGTGACCAGAGCCTCTGCAATTTCCACCCTTACTTCCCTCAGCAACCGAGGATGAATCCCATTCGAACCGGGTGACTTTTCTACTTTGAGCACTGCCAACATTTTAAATACCTCCTCTTTATCTATTTTTATCCTAAGCAATTTCTCTACTATCTCCTCCTTTACTGTGACATTGGCAGCATCCTCTTCTTTAGTGAAGACAGATGCAAAGAACTAATTTAGTAACTCAGGCATGCCCTCTGCCTCCATAAGATCTCTTTTTTTGGTCCCTAATTGGCCCCACCATTCCTTTGACTACTCTTTTACTATTTATATCTTTATAAAAGACTTTTGGGTTTCCTTTTATGTTACCCGCTAATCTAATCTCATACACTCTCTTGCCCCTCTTATTTCTTTTTCATTTCTCCCCTGTACTTTTTGTATTCAGCTTGGTACTCAACAGAATTATGAACTCGACATTTATCATAAGCTTCTTTTTTCTGTTTCATTTTAATCGCTGTACCTTGAGTCTGACAGCTGAAAGAGTTTGGTTTCAGCCTTTCTGAAAGACTAAAATTTGTCAAAAGTTTTGTTTGCTCTGCTAAGCACTTTTCAAGGAACTAGATGTCATACCTCTGCAACCTGATGAGATGAGCAGTTACCCAAGGTACTCAATAGATACTAAATGCTAAATATCTCCCAAATTGGTTATTTGAAAAGTATAGATATTAAAGTCCAAATCTGGTGTGATACTGAATTTGCACAAGATACTGATATGACCACAGTTGGAGTATTAGGGCTGATTCTACCCTCCCACACAACTGGAAGAGAGTGGCACTTATAGAGAGTGCACCACGGCAAATCACGGGTGCAGAGCCCATGATTTTTCATCCATTCATTTTAGCTGCTGAAAGCCATGGGCTGAGTGCCTGCGATTTCCCACAATGCATCTTGTCAAAGTTTTGGATGATAAACAGTGAAAGATTATTTCTCTCCACAGATGTTGCTAGACCCGTTGAGGTATCCAACATTTTCTCCTTTTATTCCAGATTCCAGCATCCGCAGTATTTTGCTTCAAGGTTATTTCTGCTTTTTGGACAATCAGTAACAATGGGGCATAGACTGAGGATCAGAACTAGAGAATGAAGAGAGAAGTTAGAAGAATTTCACTAGAGAATTTAATTTGTTTTTACCACAACTGGCTACTGACGCAAAAACTAAAGCATCATTTAAAATGGAATTAAATAGGTATTTGGAAAGGAAGATTATAAAAAGATACAGGGAAAGAGCAAGTTTATAAAATTAGAGTTTGTAACTCCAGTTGAAGAGCTAGCCTTGGCACAGGCTCAATGGAAAAAGTAGTCTCTTGATCTTTATGAATCTAATTTTACAAGTAGTTTGACTATATTGGGTGCAGCGATGCAATATCTTTATCTGTCTATGAATCCTAAGTGGGATGATGATTTAGGTTTACCCAGCCTTTATAAATTATATTGTTCTACATTGAAGAATACAGTCACAGTAACCACCAAATAAATTCATGCCTAATAATGCTGTAGAGTAAGTGAATAATTCAGTTAAATTAAACATACAGTCACTGTTACTTTTAGAAAGAAAGAATATGTATTCATATAGCACCTTTTCACATCTCTCAGGAAAATTCCGAAGTAGCTTACATAATATTAAATACAAGTTGAACCTCCCTTATCTGGAACCCTCAGGATCTGGCCTGTTCCGGATAAGGGATTTTTCTGGACGAGAGGTGGTCATATTAAATTGGATGGTACAGGTACTGAGCAAGGGGACATCGGGGCTGGCTGGCTTGGGGCTGGGATTGCGGCAGAGAGATCATGGGGTGGGGCAGTGGATCACGGGGTCAGGCCAGCGATTGTGGGAGTCGGCAATGAAGTGTAGTCACTCAACAGGTAAATGGAGCAACCATTTTGCACACAGCAGGGTCTCACAAGGAGCTGTTTTGTTCATTTGTTTTTGCTAGCTGAGTTGGTTGAGAATTCCTGATTCCTAGCTTTTCTTCCCCACTGCTTCCCTCGACCCCAACACTGCCTCTGTGCTGTCAGATCTGAGTCATGGATGAGTAAATTGTCTTCTTACTGAACGTCAGAAAGACCAAATACATTGTTTTTAACCTTTCCCATAAACTTGGTTCGGTTGCCATTAGCTCCATTCCCCTCCACAAAATAGCGCTTCTCCAACCCTAATTTACACCCACTGCTGCTGAAAGCCCTAGCTACATTTTTGTCACCTCTAGACTCAACTTCTCTAATATCCTCCTTGCTAAATGCCCATCCTCCTCCCTCCATAAACTCCAACTTGTTCAAAGCTCAGTTGTCCACATCATGTTCTGCACTAATCCTGCTAGCCTAGCACTCACATCCTTCCTTTAACAAGGATATTGAATTTAATCTCCTCCTGCTCCAACCTTATCTCTGCAACCTCCTCCAATCTTACCTAGCTCTTACACCCTTCAGTCCTTTGAGTCTGTTCTTTTGCACATCCTGCCCTTGTTTTGACCCATCATTGATTGAAGAGTCAGTCTTCAACAACCTCAGTTCTACTGCCTGTATACTTTAAAAACTTCTTAAAGCCCATCTTTTTGACCAAGCTTCCAGTTAGCTATCCTAAATCTCCTAAATTGGCTCATTGCTCATTTCTTTATTCGTTTTATCTTTACTTTCTCTTTCTCTCTTTACCCTTCCCCTACTCAACCCCAACCAAGTAAAGTGCCTTCAGATATTTTCTATATTAAAGTTGCCATATAAATCCCATTGTTTTTTATTGCTGAGAGAAGAATTGTCACCAAGAAACCAAGTGTACTTCCATGGAATCCTTTAAACATGACTAACCTACCAGATTAAGTTTTGGTTTATCATCTCATTCAAAGGATAGCACCTCTTGCCAACACTCCATCAGTACTGTACTAAAGTGTCCCCCTAGATAATGTGCTTAGATACTGCTGTGGGGCTTACTGGCACATCCTTCTGACGCAGAGTCAGGAGTGCGAGCAACTGACCCCAGCTGATTCTTTTCTATATACTTTGACCAAAGGAAAATGTCAGTTTGGTTTGCATGACACTGACTATGAACACAGTATTCTAAAGGAGATGCTGACAACTTTGGCCGGGGCACAAAGTGCGCAGTAGTGAATTGGCCTGCCGTTATACAACCCAACCAATTTTCCTTTGCTGATATCACTCAGAAACAACATGCATCATATTATCATACCATGTGTTAAATCACGAACAGCAAAGAATGCAAAAAAAATTACATTATGGGCAAATATTTCGATGTTCATTTGCTAATATGAAAAATCCAAAGGAAAAGAATAATTACATTTACTGAAATATTTTTATGTAGGTGTTTTATTTGTGGTTATTGAAATGACTTTCCATTAACACTAAGTATTATTAGCTTGGTTCACTCTCCTCTGAGTCAGAAGGTTGTGGCTTCAATTTCCAGTCCAGGACTGAGTATACAATGTAGGATGGCACTTCTGCATAGTATTAAGGGAATGCTGCACTGTCACAGTATTAACAGAAGTTGTATCTTCCTGTTCAAGGGGACATTAAAAACTGTAATGGTTCTATATTCTTGAAGAATGATATCAAATTAATTCAAGAGTCAATTTTCATTCAAAGTAATCTTGTGAATTCTTAAATTGTTAAATAAAGAGGAACAATACTGGAACTTTAAGGAATAAATGATTAAATCAGAGACTATAAAGTTGATATAAAGTGTGACAGTTTTTAGTGCAGTCAAATGTAGTAGAATGAAAGGGAGGTTCCATTATGCATTTTGTTCTCAATGTTCAGTACACAATGCACCAGAAGGCATGCTAAATGTACATTACAATATTGAATAATAGCAACTATGGATAATAATATGAATGGGAAAACTTGGCACAAATGATGGAAGATATAACTTGAAAAGTAGCGATTAGCACCAGTGGTGGGTAAATTGTTATTCAGGTAGATTGGCACCAGTGGGGAATGGATGAGCAGACAGATGAAGGGTCATCGGCCGGAAATATTAACTCTGCTTCTCTCCACAGATGCTGCCTGACCCGCTGAGATTTCCAGCATTTTCTGTTTTTATTTCAAATTCCAGCATCCGCGGTATTTTGCTTTTGTATAGATTAATAGATGGCTAGCAATTAGTTACAAGGACGTTATTGAATCTCAGAGTTCTGAAGAAGTCAAACTGCAAGGATAAAACTCAAGTAATTTATAATGTCATCCCAATTGTAATTGATGTCATGTACCTGATGGTCATTTAAAAAAATTATGTCCCATTTATTATTTCTAGCTGGTTAGAGGTGATTGTGTTTGAGTTACTGCTTTTCACTGTTTTCAGTTAGGACGAAAAGTTGTTCGAAATGATGTAGGTAAAAAAATGAGAGATAAGAAAGGGGTTGGACCATAGCATTACATGATCTCTGATATCAAATATCAGGGATAGTTAAGTAACAGAGCTCAGGAAAAGCTTAGTATATGGAACATATTATAGACGACCTCCTAGATTCTAACATATATAAGTATATTATTTACAAATTACTATACTGGAAACTAACTGCAAAATAACGTGATATCCTGGCACCTGTCATGTCTCAACTTATCTTCCTCGCTCCTTCATATCCTATTACAGAACTCACAACATCAAATCCCACCTGCCTATGTGATACTGCCCTTTCACTACTAAATTGATC